>NW_024543068.1:41435833-42039166 GCF_018167655.1 Microtus oregoni | reverse complement strand
AGCGCCAGCATTTGGAAATACTGAGTTTTTGAAGGAATAACAACTATCCTTGGCAACATAGATGCTGCTGAAGCTATACTCCTGGCTAAAATGGAACAAAGGGAAAGATAGTAAAACTTGATTTGTCATTGGATTCCAATAGCCAGAGCCTATGAAACCCCAGAGAAGGGACGTGTTCTAGGTCTGCCTCTTGCCTTAATCTCCCTGTATTTCTAGAACTGTGTGTATTTCTGTCATCATTGTCATTGTCCTCCTCAGAAGCAATAAAACTGATAACTGCTGTAGGAAAAATTGAACAACGTACCATTAAAATTTGGCCCAATATTATTAAAGAAAGCACAATAGCAAAGAGCTACATGTGCTCCAGCCTCTCTTTTTCATTATGCATTCAATGAATTGTAAATCAGACATTTCTTTCTGAGATCTTTTACTTTCTCTTTCCCTTGTTATCAGTGACTGAGCATCGCAAGCTCCCATTTAAAAGCAGCCGTTTCAGTGTTATTGATACCAGTGTTTCATCGACACTGCATGCTTTATCTTATGTGGGGGCTTATAATTGAGTTGTCCATGCTTTATGCTATCATTTAGTAGCTGTTCAGTGTGGTAGGAAGCATGATTTAAAACCATCACCTCCCTCAGGACTGATTGTGCCCGAGTCCCCCCAAAGTCAAAGGGCGCTTTGTGTGGACTCAGACTGGACTCATAATGAGCCGAGTTGATGAGAGTCCAGTTTTCCGAGGATGACTAGTGCTGAGTCTTCAAGGTCATTCATCAATTTCATCTGAGAAGGAGGACCCTTTATTTGCGATCTCTTCCTAAATAGGTACACAATTAAAAGGGGAATTATTCATCCCGGTGGCAATCACTTTATTTACAAAGGGCATGTTGAGACCCCATCTCCTCTCATTGCCAGATGGTCTGTGTGCCCGAGCAACTAAAGGCAGCCTCAATGAATATTTTACATTTTCCTCTCTGAACCGCTGGCTCTATTATCTCTCTACTGGCCAAAGTGAAAGAAAAATTCTTCTTCCAGGTTTGCCCTGTACCGTTTAATCTTTCTTTAAGCTCTGAGTTGACGAAAACAAAAGTGGCACCCTTTCAAGTTGTCTGCCCAATAATTAGGGTCAATTTTTTATTTTAAAAACACATTTTTATTACAAAAAATTTCAAATGATGAACACACATTTAGAATTGTCCACTATGCCTCAGGCAGAGAAGCATCTCTAACACAACTGGCAGTGCTCTATCCCAGAATGCATACCACTTTCCTGTGCAATAAATGAAAGGCAAGGAGGGGCTGGTTAGCTACATCAACAGGGACATGATGCCTCTGTGGATATCTGACTTCCTGAGTTCATTCTCTGAATCTTCAGAAGGTGTCAGGGTAGAAACAGATCCTGAGAGTGGGGTTCTAGCTTTCACCTATTCATTGTAACATATGAATGTCTGTGCACACACACACACACACACACACACACACACAAATAACTTATAAAGGGTTATTGAAGAATATCAATAAAATATGTGTGTGTGTTGGCAAGGACATAATAGTAATAAACAGATGACCAAGTCTTTGGGACATAACAGAGTGAAAATTCTACTTACATTTTAGAGAAGGGTTTCATTGCCATCCTTTGAAAGCTCTTCTCCAAGCAGTGGCTGAAATGCCTGAACACCTTTCATCTCAAAGCCTTGTCATCTCGATGGACTGGCAGTAAAATGGATCTCCCACTCAGCCCCTGCTGGTAGCAACCATTCACATGTTTCCTTTCTTTGAAAAAATGTAGGGGGCACATGACTATTTGGGGATCACGAATTCACACAACTATATACATCTTAAAAATAACAAAGAAATGAGCAATATTTTGATAAACACATAGTAATAGTTATGCCAATATACTTCCTAACACACTCTTTTTTTTCTGAGGTTTGCACCAAGAAAACCTACAAACATGGACCTGACCTTTGGGGTTTCCTAACCAATTGCCTGAGGAGATGCCCTTAGATTTCCTAGACAAGGCTACCTCTCATAGTGTAAAAATAGTAATAGATTTTTCTGGCAAATATCATCAAAGGCACAAAGTTAAGTTTGGTAAGAATTAAATGAGAACATATATCAAACATCTGAATACCTCATTTGTTTAACATATGCTATTTTCTGCCCTAATAAAGAGCTACATAAATATTATGTATATCTAATACTACTTTTGCTCAGAGGAATTAGAGAATAATAATTAGGAAAATGGACTCTTGAATCCAAGTCTTGCTTTAATGTGAGATGAGTTACTTAAGCTGTGGCTTTCTGTTCATCCCTCCAATACAAACTACACAAGAACACCTTGGCTTAGTCCTACCCTGAGTTTTATTACTGACAAATTTGTTACAAATTCAACACTTAAGTGACAAAGAAGTGTAGTTGAGAGAATAAGGATTGTGTCAACCCTGTGAAACATTTTTCTTCTGAGCCCCTAGTACTTTGAATTGTAATGGTTCAGGGGCTTATTGCTCTAGTCTTGTCTGGTTCAACTAAGGCCCACCCTTGATTTGAATGATGTATGTATGCTCTTTTTAAACCCAAGGAGCAAAACACAATGTTGATTTCATTGTGTGTTGGCTCCACAAAGGTGGCCTCTACAAACACCTTACTATATTCTTGAGCATACCTAACCACTCCCAAGAGCTCCAGGAGTAAGTTTCCAGAAATAGAGGAGGAAGTTTTATAGCTAGTACCTATTGGATTTCTATTGGAAGTATATGAAAAATTTGGCAGGATAGTCTGGCCCTGGTTAGATTTAAGATGTCAATTTTATATACACAAAGATAAGATGAACTATAAGATGCAGAGTTAGATAGGATGTCCATTGCAAATGATAGAAAGAAATAAAATGTAAGAGCTTCTGAGGGCAAGATCATCAAGGTTTCTTTCTTTTCCTACTACTTTCATTTCTCTTGGCATGTGTTTTTCAGAAAAAGAAAAACAGAATTCAACTACATCCATGTAATGTTTCCTTCGGGGAAATAATTAGTGGGCTATCTTGTGACTTCAGCATAATTCTCTTCACCTCTCACTATTATTTAAATTCTTACATCCAGTTTCCCCTTAGAAATGGAAGGTCTCATTCTTCTCAATACAGTGATTAAGATGATGGGTTCTTTTGACAGGAAGGTTTGGGGTTACAGCATCATACACTATGAAAAGCATATCTTCTGTTTATTATGAACCTTCGGGCAATACTATATAGTGCACAGGGTGAGTGTCCCCAAAGACTAGCATCCCAACCACCCTCAGAAAATGACCTTATTTGGAAATCAGGTCACTACTAGTTAAGACCAAAACATACAGAGTATGATGAGTCCTTATGAAAATAGAAGACTACATGAAGAAACAAGCCGAAGGAAGGTCACATGACAGCAAAGACAGACGTGGATTATACAGCTACTGGCCAAAGAAAGGTAAGGATTGTCTGAAGTTCCAAAATTTAGTGGAGAGGCAGGAAAGCACTCCCTTCAGTCCCACAGCAATCAGATGTCAGTACATCCAGATTTGGGCTTCTGTTTAAAACCACGCAAGTACACATTTTATTGTGTTAAACAACTGTGGTAATTTATCCCAATAAACTTCCCCATAGGAAGCTCCATGGAATCGCTTCCATTTGAACGCAGGAAGTGTGTGTGGAGTGTCTACTGTGATGAGCAGCACTCAACACTGACTTTCCCTTCTAAGTGTCTACTATGAGAATTAGTCTCCACGGACTCCCAGCACTGTCTGCTTTATCCATCATTTCACAGAATAGTCAACATGGTGATTAGAGTCCTCCTCTCTAAATTTCAAGGCTGAACTAAAGCATGTAATTAGGAAAGAGCATTAAATGTTCTGAGCTAGAGTTGGGGCACTCTTTCTGAGCCACTGTATAGAACAAAGCCAAAATGATCTCACCAAACCAACAAAGAAAGGTGGATTTGAAGAGTTCCTCAGTCAGAATTACAAAACTAGAAAGCATGAGCCATATAAAGACTTGGGCAGGAGGTATACGGCTATAGATCAACTGCTGATAGAGTGTGAAGAGAAACAAATGTAAGGAGCTGATGAGAGAAGACAATGAAAGGTTCGAGCGAGCAGATGAGAAGTCGGAGGTCAGACCGGCAATGATGTGGGAGGCCCCTCTGTATGCTGTGAATGTATTTTATTACCATTGGTTAATAAAGAAGCTCCTTTGAACTATGGCAAGGATGAATATAACAAGGCAGGAAATCCAAGCAGAGATAAAAGGAAAAAGAAGGTGGAGTCAGGGAGATGCCAGTCAGTTGCCAAGGAAACAAGACATGTAGAAAATGAGGTAATGCCATGGCTATATGGCAATACATAGACTGATAGAAATAGGTTAATTGAAGATGTAAGAACTAACTAGGAATATGCCTGATTAATGGGCCAAATAGAGTTGTAATTGACATATTACAACACTAACTAATTAATTAATATAATATATTATAATTGATAATTCTGCATGATTATTTGGATCTGGGCAGCTGGGGAACAAATGAGTAGTATCTGTTGACAATGCACCAGAAGAACATTCTAAATAAACTTCCTTCATTCATTCCAGTATCACAGCTTAAAATATAAAGCTAATTTACTTTTGACTCTGAATTCTAATTTTCAGAAAAGATTCCTGAAGATAGAAGGAAACATGGAAAGTAAAGAGCTCTCATAGTGTTCATAGACAGGGCCTGTTTATAGCCCACCAAGTTAAGTTCTTTCAAAAAAGGAGCATATACATCTTTGCTTATTAAAATCCCCTTTTCTCTGTAACCAGGAAGTCTGCAAGCATTACGTTTGCTAAAAATGATAAATGAGATTGTTTAATATATTCTTTCGTGACTTATTTTAAATGTATGTAGCTTTGAATTGGCAACCCCAGCTGTTCCACTGTGAACTCATCATCATGATCCCTACCTTATCTGTTTACATCTTACACACGCCAGTCAGGCTGATGGCTCCATGCACTGAGAAAGCTGTAACCGTAGCAGTTTGATGTGCATTTGTGGCAATACTAGGTAAAAATTTTAAGGTTTATTTTTATTTCTATTTGTGTTTGTATGTGTGTGTGTTTGTGTTGTGTGTTCATCATACATGTGAGGGTATCCAGAGGGGAAAGAAGAACTCATTAGAGCCTTTAGACCTGGAGTTACAGGCAGTTGTGAACTAACTGCCTTGTTGGCTTGCTGGAAACCCAACTCAAGTCCTCCAGAAGAGCTCTTAGCTACTGATTCGTCCTTTCAACCCAGGTACCTAAAGTTTTATTGTCTGTTCTGATGCTTAGACAAATTTCTTTAAATGACAAAAACAATGGTTTAAGTTTCTATTCGATTTTCTTCCTCTCTTGCTGTTATCTGTGATTTATCCCATGTAACAGTTGCCAGAACTATCTGACACATCCTAGCATACTACATGTTTATCGTGCCTTAATGTATGCTGAAAATTTAGATTTAAAAATGAGTGACTTCATCCAGTGAAATCAGAGGGAAAGTCCTCTTTTCTTGGATCAGCTCAGGTGTTCTGAAAAACATACAAATTCTCTGAAAAAATACAAATTCATGATTGAAATGCTGGTCACCTTGTAAACCAAAGCCTTGGAGGGCTTATTCTAACTTATATTTAATAAATGCACCAAGAGACTCAGAGAGCAAGAATCCCTGAGACTGTGTAAGGTCTGTGCTTTTCATGAAAAGCTGCAGGTAATCCTCATAAGACTAAAAACAAGAATGCAAATCACAAAGGAATTTTACCCCGAGAAAGGAGCCATGTGCCCCAAACACCAAGAAAGAAAAGTCGGAAAGTAAATCAAGCATCTTTGCTTCCAACATAATTTGACTTATTTTTGTTTTTGAAATTTTCTCTCCTGTTAGCAATGATCCTTTTGTCCGAAGTTCAGAGCGGAGCTGAGAAACTTCTGAAAAAGTTTCTTGGAGATATTGCTAAGATGAACAAAACCCTGAAAATTACACCCTTTCAGGATGAAGCCACTGCAGAAAGCTAGGTAAGGTACTTGAACTAAATGAAAGCAGGGGCTTGGATTCCACCCACTGCTTTTCCTAAGAAGAGAATTTCATGTAACCCAGGCAGGTGGGACTTGACAGAACAATGCTCTGCCACGGGTTCTTGCTTTATTGCAAGCTTCTTGTCATTTTAAAGTGTTTATAAATTCCATGAAAGGACTAACACCCTAAGTAAACATGGGGAAAGATTTAGCCCTTGACATGAAAACATCTTTTGAATACTTTTATGGTGCAAGTAGTCAATTATTCTTTTGGAATAACTAAATAATGGGAAAACTAAGCTGAAGAGGGTTACTACTGTTACTGTTAAGTTTTATTTTCAATCAAAACAAATTACAGAATTAATACACAATCATTATATTTTAGAACTTGAAGAAAATGCTAAAGTAAAATAAAATGGATGGAATTCCATCAGCTAAGGAATAGCCCCACGATGCTCTTAATTGCTTCCACTTAATCAACTACACACATCCACGTGTGTATTACTTTTCAAACAAAAAGTAAATGGACATATCACATACTTTTATGTAAATTAAATATTTTTAGTAAAAGTTTTTAAATGTCTTGTTATTGCCCTTCCATGACAAAATTGAATACCTTCTTTGCCACCATGGTGGGTTCTTTAGTTGGGTGGGCTACACCTTGATTGATAACATGTACAGTGTTAGATATGGACATTACAAACAACACTGTGACAAATGCCATTGTGTATAAATCTTTATGCACCTGTATCATTATTTCCCTCTTAGAAGTGTTAACTTGATTATTTCAGAGCTTTCAGATACCACCAACAAGCTGCATTAATAAGGATGTTCCCATTCACATTGCTACAGAAAGTTTATGAGAACATTATTTATCTCACATCCTCATCCATTCAGATTCCTTCATCTAATTATTTTTCAGTCTGATAGCTACAGCACAATATGTCAATTACAGTAGACAACAATATGTATGTTTTAGAAACAAGTTTAAATCAGCCATTTAAAGAAGAAAGCAAATAAACCAATGATGGACATAAAATGCAAAGACAAATATACTAATCAATCCAATAAAGGAGAAGGGAAAAATGAAGTCCATCAAAGAGCAGAGCTTAGTAAATCAGTAGCACAATGATAAATTTAAACTTAATAATGGTGATGATTCAAATACTCTGATGAAAACAAAGCAATACTTAGGTTGCATTCATCAGAATGACAATCTCACCACATGCAATGACCATATGAAGCATACTCTCTGTTCCCATTGACTAGAGCTTGAGTCATTAACAGAAAACTTTCTGGAAAATCCTCCAAAAGTTGGAAATTAAACAATCTTCTCAAAAAGCTATGGATCAAATGAGATCACAAAGGCAATTTAAAAAGTTTGAAAAGAAAGAAAATGAAAAAAGTCATATAAAACTGTGGGGTTATACTAATGCCATGCTTAAAGAAAAGTTTCTAGCAGCCAATATTGAACTAAGATCAGAAAGATGAGGAACCAGAAGAGTAAATGACATCCAAAAGAAACATAAGAAGGGAAGTTAAAAGACTAAGCTTGTTATGGTGGGTCATACTTTGAATCTCCACTGAAAGAAGTCCTACCGCTAGCGCTGCATTTGTGCTGAACATCCAGTGTTCTTTCTTTAAAACTGGGAAGGCAATAAAAGTGTCTGATCCTATGACTTCTCATCAACATGGCCTTTGGGGTTCTAACAATGCAACATGGAATCAACAAATTAATACATTCTCACAGATTGGAAAGAAATAAGTAGCGTTGCTACTGGTCATGGTCAACATTATTATATAAGTAAAAAATGCTAGCAAATATTCAAAGAGTGTTAACAGGTTTTTGTCCCACCTGGTCCCACAACTGTTCAGCCCCAAAGAAGCACACAGAGGTCTACATTAATTATAAACTGGTTGGCCTATTAGCTCAGGCTTCTTATAACTCTTCTAACTTATTTTAGCCCATAATTTTTATCTGGATTAGCCATGTGGCTTGGTACCGTTCATTAGTGAGGCACTCTCATCTTGCTTTCTCTGTGTCTGGCTTCCACTGTAACTGGACTCTTTCCTCTTCCCAGAATTCTCCTGTTCTCCTTGCCCCACCTATACTACATGCCTGGTCAACCCGCCTATATTTCATGCCTGCTACTGACCAATCAGTGTTTTATTAAAATACAATTGACAGGGTACAGACCATTGTACCATAGCAAAAGAGAATTTAAAAATTTGGGATACAAAATCAATAAAGGAAACATAGTTCTATATACCTGCAAATAATTGAAAATTAAAATTAAGACACTTTAAATACACCATTTACAATGTCATAAAAAGAAGTAGCTATTAGAAATAAAGCTGGCTGACTGAAAATGGAAAATTGTATATTGAGAAGTAGAAATTAAAATACACTCAAAATACATGCAGAAGGACAATATATTCTTGACTCAAAAGATTCAATAATGCCACCAAGTCACATCTTTCCAAAATTTAATCTCTAGATTCAACCTAATTCTACTAAACATTTTTGTAGCCTCTTTGTTTTGTGTACAAAAATATCAAGTTGATTCACAGATTTATGTATAAGCACAAAGATCATAGAATATTCTAAAGTAGTTAGGATCAGAAAGCATTACTGAAGAACCTACACAAAGGAGAACCACAGTAAGGACTAGAGAGATGGCTCAGTAGGCGAGCACCTATCACACAAGCACAAAAACTTTAGTTTGCATCTAGAACCCAAGCAAAAGTTTGGGTCTATAGCACTGGTACTAACACTGTGAATGGCACAGACAGGAGGATTGCTGGAACTCACAGGCCAACTAATCCAGCCAATCAAATGAATTCCAGGTTCAATAAGAGATACTGTCTCTAAAGATAAGTAGAAAGCAATAGGGCAAGATGCCAAACATTAACCTCTGGATTCCACATGCATTCACATACATGCACTTGGATGCACACATTGCAAACACACACAAAAATACACACATACTACACACAAAACACATTGAAATCCCACCTGCAAACAATTATAACAGCTAAAATGAAAAATCAGAAGTATAAGAACTCCTTAAATGAATAGGATCATATGAAGTATAGCATGAATGTAGAACAGGCGGACCCTCACACCCTGATGGAAGTTTCCCTTGGAATGCAGTGTGTCAGTATCTTGAAAACATTAAACATATGTTTGCAGTACAACCTGTTCATTTCATTACTCCAAGAATCAAAAATATATTTCCACATAAAGATGTGTACCCTAATGTTCAGCCTAGAGTTATTTAGCTCTCTCTCAAAACAAGACAAAACAAAACAAAAACCCAAAATCCCGACCTTCCAAATGTCCCTCATTATGTAGTAAACAAATTATGGTACACCATCAAATCAAGCTGGGAAAGAATGAACTATCCTACACACAACACGGATGGATCTTAGATAATTATACTGAGTGACAGAAGTGAGACAATTAACATGTGCATATGCTGTGGTTTATTTATGTAAGTCCCAGAAAATGCTACCTAGTTTATAGTGACAGAAAGCACACCACTAATTGCCTGAAGAAGAGTAGAGGTAGATCCATTACAAAGGGCAGAAGGAACCTCAAGGGTGATGGATGTGTTCGTTATCTTGATAAGGCAATGGCTTCACAGGTATGACAAGTACGTCAAAACTCATCAAGTTGTATACTTTAAATATATGCACTTTATTTTGCATCAATTACACCTTAATGAAGCTGAAAAATAAGTATAAAAATGCCCACTTCTGTGATCACCCACGTCAGGGCACATGCACACATTCAGTTTTAGTTTCGCCAATTCCCTCACTATAAGATTGCACCTCAGGTTTAAATTTCCGCTGAGAACAATCACACACAATTACTTCTAAAATTCCATTCCACCAACACTATTTTCTTCCTACATATTACTCCTCATAGAAACTCATTGATCTGTACTCACTAACGTTTAGAAAAGACCTACCTGAAATAATAAAGAGCAATCTAGCCATGTCAAGTTTTCCTAATTTTGTCTTCATGTTTAGATAACCTTACCCTGTAACTTCATTTTATTTTCCCAAAGCTACATTTACTGTGGTGTGTGTGTGTGTGTATGTACCATTTATTCAATAGACCACAACCAAGATAATAACATGGGGACGTACATGTCTTAGAAGACCCACATAGAGAAAAAAACATTCTCTCTCTCTCTCTCTCTCTCTCTCTCTCTCTCTCTCTCTCTCTCTCACACACACACACACACACACACACACACATACACACACACAAATACAATTGAGAATGTCTGAAGAGAGTTAGCTGTAGATGCCCAGACATTAAGTTTAATTTCAGTTAAGTGTCTGTCTCGAAGACTCTTATCTAAGGTAACAATGACTATCCTAGATTGAAAGGAACAAATCTCCACTGTCAAAATTGGTGCTGTGCCTTCCCTACAATTATTTGTATAATCAGAGCACCAGGATCTTGATATGATATCTTCCAGGCAATGATAAAAATAATGAGGGAAATATGCCGCAAATAACTAAAACAGCCTGGGGATGAGCATATACAGATGACAGCTGAAACTTAGCTCCTGTGCGCTTTCAAAGGGGCTCATGTTAAGTTTAATGCCTCTGGCTAAACTGTCAGTATAGACTAATGAAAGCGGAAGGGGAGTGGATGCTGAGAAGTTAGTGTAGTAGAAAATTTGCTTAGACATTTTCACCATTATCTTTATGAGTGGTAGATGGTTTTTCAGGTGTGAATCCCATTTCTCCTTACTTAGAGACCTTCAATTAATGTGTCTAATAGTGTACCTATATCCACATGCATTTTCTTAAGGAACTCATTTCAAGGAACATTTAATAGCTCTCAAATGAATATCAGTGTCATAAAAGTATTCTGAGGCAGCTTTTTCAGAATAACTAGTTTTTATAATAATTTATACCCATAGTAGAAATCACAATGACAGCTGGGCTACTTCTGGTGAATCAGGCACTATGATAAGTATTCTGTCTTTTCACGTGACTTGCATTAGCATTAGCTGGTTCTCCAGAAAATGGAAGAGGCTGCTCACAGCACACCATTTTTCTTGCTTGAAGCTTAGAATGCCCTTTGAAGATGTTCCAGGTCTTTCCTAACCTATTTAACCTCAAGGCTATTTAACCTCATTCCTCTCTTTTTCCGTTTTGAAGTACACAATTATTTGGCTTTCTGAATAAACCCATTGGAGAAGAGAAAAGGTAAAATTAAAAGTCATCCTTGTTAGCGATCAGATGCCATTAATCCATCCAAATATTCATGTTTCCCTGAAAGGAAGGTTGGACAGATTTTCATCAGCATCAACAACACCAACAACAATTGTTGATGGATAGGCCTGGGATAGAACTCGGAGGAAGAGCACTTGCTTACTTGCAAAAGACCCTAAATTCAATATCCAACCACACAAGGAAAATAGAAGGTGTTATGTGCTTTTGGCTTCTTGACTACCTAACCTGTTATTTCTCACACAAATTCCATAATCATTTTGTCCTTATCTGATTTCTATGCAACTCTGACTAAAGACCATGATCTCTTGGTGTGGGAGGTCCTTCTGTCTATGTATTGATTTTATTGGTTAATGAATAAAGAAAAGTGACTTTGCCTATAGCATGGGAGGAGGAAAGTGGAGTCAAAGAGAAGCCATGGATCTGCCGCCTGAGATAGACATTGGAAATTTAGCTGGTAAGCCACAGCCATGTGGCGATATACAGAATAATGGAGATGGGTTAGTTTAGGATATGAGTTTAGCCAGAAATATGCTTAAGCTATTGGCCAAACAATATTGCAAATAATATGGTTTTCTGAGTAGTTATTTTGTGGCTGGGCGGCTGGGAGGAACAAGCGGCCCTTCCCCCAACAATCTCTGTCTTGCAGAATGTGGTACACTAACAGATTTCTTTTATTGATCCTTCCCTGATACAGGCAACACAATCAGCAAAGTAGAAAGAATATTAAAAGAAGACAACGGTAAGTGCAGAGCCATACAAGTGAGAGTGGTTTTATTGGCTGGCATAATGGCAAGAAGAAAGCAATTCACATTGGGGGGACAGAGGCGGAGCTGTTACAATACCCTCCTTACAACTGTACCCAATCTGGACTTAAGAATTACTACTTTCTTACTGATATATTCTAGATCAGCGGTTCTCAACCTGTAAGTCATGATCCTTTTGGGTATTGCATGTCAGATAGACTGTACATCACATATTTACATTATGATTTATAATATGAGCAAAGTTACAGTTATGAAGAAGCAACAAAATAATTTCATGCTGGGGGGGGGGCCTCACCACAACATGAGGAACTATATTAAAGGGTCACAGCATTAGGAAGGTTGAGAACCACCGTTCTAGATCCATAGCCTTTTAAAAAAATGATATTTACTAATTTCAACTAAATTCAGAACCCCTTTGCATATAAAGTTTTTAGTATCAATCTAGATGTGGGCAAAATACATCCAGTGTGTTCATCAACTAGAGATAAGGCATGATGCCATTTTTAAAGATGCTTTATACTCAGGAAAATCACTAACAGCTCATGGGACTGTATTCATCAGCAAGATTTGGTATTTATGTAACTGAAAGCGCTGCTACTAATACCGAATTCAAAGATAGCCCAAGAGATTTTTATTCTATTTTTTCTTCCAGAATGCCCATTATATATCTTTGTGGGTTTCTCTACACGACTGTTATTCTAGCTGCCACAGCCATCAGTGGCCTTAGCAAGCCAAGTAGCCACATTTAACTGGAAACATTAACAAACTATTTGTACCAATACTATAAGAATAAAAATAAATTAGAAAAAAATCAGGAAAAAATACAAAGATTTTGAAGTGAGGTAGCAGGGGCGTGTTTCCGCAAGGGCACATGGGCTGATCATTCAAGGTGGTTCAGTTCACAGTTCCAACAGCGTGGTGATCTTAGATTTTTTTTTTTTTTAGACACACAGAGTATTTTCCAAATAGATATCTACTCCCAGTTGGCAGCCATCAGTCCACCATGCTTTCCTTCTGGTAGAGAAAGCCTCCTGGCTGAAGCACTCTTAGGATGGAGAATGCAGCTTCTAGAGCAGAGCAAGCACTATGCCCTAGCTAGCCCAAGCTCTGCTCCCTGGAGCCCCAGCCATCTCGCTTTATCACAGCAAGAAGGAAAAGCTGCAAGCAAGAGGTGGAAGAGAAGGAGCAAAGGGCGAAGAGAAACGGGCAGAGAGAACCGGAAGCCTGCATGCACGTGCGCGGCTCTCCGCCGAAGCTGTGGGTGTTGATAGCATTATTGTTTAATCCCTCCGAAGAATATGTGGGAGAGGAAAGCACAACATCCCAAGTTGTTACTTTGTCACAACTTTACAGAATACATAAGCACTTCAGTAAATACACAGATTTTTTTTTTCAAACTGTAAATCATCTGTGAGCCACCACTGTTCGACTAATTACAGCAAGAAGCTGTGCTCATTAGCTCTTCTCATCTGGCTCACTGCACGACCTAAATAGTCCGTAAATGAGCCGGCAATTATTGCTGTATTACCACTACCAGCTCCGCTCACATCAAAATATCTCCACCAAATGTTACGCCTGTTGGTATTATCAGGTTAGAAATTTCATAAACATAT
This sequence comes from Microtus oregoni, assembly GCF_018167655.1. Classification (NCBI taxonomy): domain Eukaryota; kingdom Metazoa; phylum Chordata; class Mammalia; order Rodentia; family Cricetidae; genus Microtus; species Microtus oregoni. Next base: position 42,025,492 of record NW_024543068.1, on the reverse strand, counting down.
TGAAGCAGTTAATTGGGAGATTATTTTAAAAAATGTGAAAATAGAATCATCAGTGAAAGAGGTTTCATCAAAGCCCAGATAGGCGGCTCCACCTATAGACAAGCCGTTCAGAATGCAAGCTCTAGAAGCTCTTGTAGCCTGCCTCTAACCTCTGGGAAATGAGGAAAGCAACAGAAATCTACCCACCTCCAACAACAAGAAGGCCAACCATCCATTCTTCCTCTGCCTAGAGACTGTCTCGACATGGTCAAAATTAAACAGATGCATATACTGAGAGGCCTGGGATGGGAAGGAATGCAGAAATCTGCCAATTTCCGAATCCATTCTTAAGCGTACATACATCCAAGGAGATAAGAATTTGTTGTTTGTTGATGCAATCTACTTTGAGAAATGTTTGCATACATATTAACGGTGGGGAGAAAAAAAATGAAGAAAAGTAGTTTGAGAAACGATTTCCCAACACCCTCAAATACTTTTGAAACATCTATTTATAATATCAAATGAATAGCTAATTAGTTGCATTCTTATTTATTCATTAGAATGTCCTCTTGGAGCTTCATTTCAGTTTTGTGGATATTCAGAAGTAATACATTAAAAAATTTTGCCATAATTCATATTTTTCAAATTTATCCAACTTTAATTAACCCAATTTAATGAATTCCTATTATGAACATTTTTCTGCACAAAAATAGGGGACCTCAATATTGGGATGCTTTATCTTGTTTTTCATTATTACCATATCAGATTAATTATTTATTATTATCCTAAAAATAGAGAAGAAATAAAAAATTGCTGAAAGTTAATGAGCGCTATGATTCCATTGGCATCTCCTGCCTTTATCAGAGAAAATAACCGTTTAATAAAGAAGCATTTGATTTGATTCTTGTGCTAGCTGCATTCATGCAAAGCAAAAGTGGTCTGTGTTGGGTCAAATATTATCCTTTACCCGGGTCTTATGCTGGCTCACACTGACAGACTTCAGGCAGGATATAGAATAGAATCAATCACTGATCTCTACTCTTTGATAACCATAGCAATGGCAAGTAATTCTTTTTAAACAACACATTGACATCTGGACAAAGGAATGTGCACCAGATTTGCTCAGTTCTTCCCAACGGCTGATTTTAACAGGGAATCCTCATTCTGCTAAGTGACTTTATTTCTCGCGGTTGTCTTAATCTTCAGACATAACATAACACACACAACTGTGCACTGAGTTATACAGTACAGAGAACATGGATTTTCCTAACTGCTAAATTCACTGATGCTATTGTTATGTTCTCTGTGTGAGAGTTATTTACCCATTTTCTTTCTTCTTTAAAGGCTTTAGAAAGACCGCTCACTTCCCTTCCCACCTCTCTTCTCTGATAGTCTTTGTGTTGGATAGTTTTGTGGCAACTTGACACAAGACTTATCTGAGAACAGAAAACTACAGTGAGAAGATGCCTCCCTAAGGCTGGCTTATAGACAAGCTCTGAGGACATTTTCTTAATTAGTGATTGGTATGGGAAAGTCCAACCCATTGTGGATGATGGGACCCCTGGGCATATAGTCCTGGGATGTACATTAAATCAGGCTGAGCAAGTCAGGAGGAAAAAGGCAGTAAGCAGTGTTCCTCCATGACTGCTGCCTCAGTTCCTGTATTCAGGGTGTGCTTGTAATTTTAATTTCTCTGGATGATGGACTACAATCTGTAAGATGAAATAAACTCTTCTTTCCACAAGTTGCTTTTGATCATGGTGTTTTCTCACAGTGACACAGAGTGAAGACAGGCAGACTTGCCTTGATACAGAGAGCAACAGCTACGGAACGATTTCTGGAAGAGTTCTGGAAACACGATGTCTATGGTTTTATCATAACCCATAGAGCCAGAATAGCCTAAGAAACACAGGCTAGGCAAAGGACTGTTGCAGTCCTCTTGGTTTCTTTCCCCTTCATAAAAGAAATGCCAAATCAGCATCCAGCCACATAGAAGTGAAGACAGAACAAAGCAAACACATGGCCATGAGTGTTAAAACTCACTGCCAATGTTCTCTGTGAGTTTTGTTTAAAAGTCACTCTTTGTATTCAGGAAGGTATATGGAATCCTGTGAAAAGCTGATTATAAAAATAATCCGTTAACTGTTTGCAATGTGATATCACACCAACAGGCATTTAAAGATGCCTGTCTTGTGCCTACTGCTACATGCAATACAATGGAGGACTTAGAACCGCAATCACCCCTTGCCATTGTTATGGGTCTTAGTCTTCTGTAGCTATAGTTACATTGAAGCTCGGGTGGCAACTATTCTTAAAATACTCTCAACTTTTCTACCACTTTACATCTGTGGTGCCATTTTAACGTGATATATTCAAGAAGATGTGATCTATTTCAAAACATACATTGAGGAATTAAAAGCCTAGGGTTATTTTGTGACTGCTCAAAGCCACCATCAGTCTAAGAGGTTGGTTTAAGGGAGGTCTTCTAATGCTTCTAACTGACTTTTAGAGCTGTGATCCCAATGGAGTTCAATATGTTTGAGAACATATTAAACTGGTTAATATTTTGACATCTGGCTGTTTATGGGATCTATGTATCAGACAGTTCTGTACATATCACTCAGTGATAGAGACACACAAAGGATACTGAAGTTTTGCCAGATGGTGTGGGATGACGAAATAAGACTCAAAAAGAAGGTAGAGAACCTCTCTGAAATAACTCTAGAGGGAGGTATTTTTTGAGTCCTTGTGGAAATCAGAACAGTTCCCAGGAGGAATAAATCCAAGCCAACATGTGTCTGCATTTCCTAAGCAGAATCTCTGATTGGGACAACATAATTGAATGTTTGCTCATGGAGCTCAGGGTATTACTTTGCCCTAGTTTTTGACTTAAAGAAGAAGGAGAGGGTGGGAACAAAAGGAGCTCATTATTCCAGCTCATAAGCCTGGTACCATGGAGACATACACATCTGTTTATGAAGGGAAGAGGCTCTAGGGAGGAAGAAGGCACATTGGTAAGATCATGTCCTCACTGACAGGACTCGGGGAACCACCCCCTGACTGAAGCTTCGTGACTGCACAGTTTACAAAAGACTAGGAAGGCTTTTAAATACCATGGGGTCAAGAAACAGTACCAACCTGAATCTGACAAGAAATTTGAGTTGTTTTCTGTAAAAATCCATATCCATTTAAGAAAAAGGTAAGAAAATAGGATGATGAAGAGGACGATGATCAGGAATCTGTTTTGGCAAATTATGACTTTGAGAATCCCCCACCTAACTCCACAATAAATGTTTCTTTGGGAGAATGTACTACACTCTGCTCAGCTGAATTATAAGGGAAAGGAAGTTGCATCCTCTCCAGCTGAAATACATTTAGTATCTCCAGACCTGGTTACAGCAGTGCAAGAGCCCCATGCAAGCCCTCATGGTGATATTCATCCCTTCTCAGAAACCTGCAGTGCCCCTAGAAGGAAGAGCCAAGAGCCAACATTAATGGGGAGCTCCAGCGTGGGCAGTGGAATAGTTTCTATTAGCTACCACCCTGTTCCTTTCCTAAAGGAGCAAAAAGATGATTGCATATTGAACACTTTCCTTGCCTTCTAAATTTCAAACCACTAAGAGACAGCTAATGAGTGGGCAGAGGAAACCATGCTTGTGTTAGGCTTTTTACTAATGTGGCTTATACATAAAAGAAGCAATTTTATGAAGGAAGGATTTGTTTGACCCAGAACTGGCTGAATCGTAGCTTTTAGACCCGGAGCAAACTAAAATATTATGGAAATTGACATAGAAGAAGAAATCTTGTTCTTCTCACAACGTCCAGAAAACAGAGAAGGGGTCATGGAAAGATAAAGTGCCAAGGATATGCCTCTGGTGACCTACCTCTCATAAAGCCATTATCTTACAAATCCATCAGGGGATTAATCTATTAGATAGGTAAGAGTTACCAAGAGCAATCATTTTTCCATTTGACCACCAACAAGGCAATACATGAATCTACAGGGGACATTTCACATCCAAGCCAGAGCACTACTATCTGAAACTTAACCTTCATAGCTATTCTATTTCTAATCCCACATAACTATCAGAGGTTCTGCAATGAGATCCAATACACACTCCAGTAGCAAAATAACAGTTACGAGTCCTCAGATTTGAGTATTAACTCTTTCCAATTATTCATTTCATAAGACACTACAAAAAATTCTCTGTGCTAAACTTTAAAACTATCCCAAATTAATTACAACAAATTTGAAATGGAACAAAAAAATTCTAACCACTGAATGTTAATATAAATATTTTAGAAAATTGAACTCAGGCATCCTTTTCTGTTCAATCTCTGCCATTGCTTCTTCATTAGAAGACGTGATGGAATTTTTTAGAAGGTTCTCTTGTGAATATGTCAGTCTGTCTTCTACAGATGTGATGTAATCCTACAGAACCTAGGATATGAAATGATCTATTTCCAATTCCCTTTCAAATGAGCTTCCTTTCAAAATTCCAAAGAGTTACTAATACATCTAGTACTGAACTGGCCCCATCCTCAAATAAATTTGGAATATAAAACACCTATGTAAACAAAGACTGTGCATTCATTTGCTGACTGCTCAGAACCAAATAATGACACAGAAACTATATTAGTTACAACACCATTTGGCCAAAAGCTTTGACATCTTTCTGACTGGCTCTTATATCTTAAATTAACCCATTTCTATTAATCTATGTATCACCAGAAGACTGTGGTTTACCGGTAAGGTTCCAACACCTTTCTCCTTTGGCAGCTACATGGCATCTGCCTGACTCCACCTTCTTCCTCCCTGCATCAGTTTAGTTTTCCCACCTAGCTCTGTTCTGCTCTGTCATAGGCCAAAGAAGCTTCTTTATTAACCAATGATAATAAAACATATTCACAGCATACAGACAGGAATACCACACTACACCTAAGCACTTTTTTTTCAGAAAAAAATAAAGACTTATGTGTAAGCAGAGACTGCTTGGTTGTTTCTGGTCACCCAGGCCCAAAATAATCACACAGAAACTATATTAATTAAAACACTGCTTGGCCAATAGCTTAAGTGTATTTATAGCTAGCTTTTATAACATAATTAACACATCTCTATTAATCTGTGCATCACCACAAGGCCATGGCCTACCACCAAGGTTCCAGTGGGCTCCTACAGGCATATCCCTCCTTTGGTGGCTACACGGTGTCTTTCTGACTCTGCCTACTTTCTCTCAGAATTTAGTTTAGCTTTCCCACCTAGCTCTATTCTGCACTTCCATAGACCCAAGCAGCTTCTTTATTCATTAATAAATATATAAATCAACACACATACAGAAGGACTTCCCACATCATCTTCCCATTTCTGTCTAAATAAAAAAGGTTTTAACTTTAACATAGTAAAATCACATATGCAAAACAGTTATCAAGCAAGAATTATAGTTACAATATTTATATCTACTTTATCTTTTATCATAACTAAGGAAAACTATAATTATAACTCTCTATTCTTCAACTTCATCAAAGACCCCAGAAGAATATAATATTACCTAAGTTAACAGGAAGTACATTGTATGCAACTTCCAAAACTCTAGGATTGGTGGAGATATCTCACTGCTTGGACAGTCACCCAAAGTTCTTTGGTAACATTGGGACATTCATCTTCAGCCTACTGGCCCATAGTATTTGGTAAACTTTTCCATGAAGCAGTAAATTTAAAGCTATTTTTTGCCTTGTAAGCCAGTTTAATAAATAAGTTTACATATATCCATTCTATCTGTTCTGTTCCTCTAGAGAACCCTGACTAACAGACCAATCTCTCAATATTCGCAGCCAGCAAACAAGGCCCTATTATTTTCCTGAATTGAAATTACCTCCTAGACTCACAACCTCTCTTTTACAACAGGCAAAGTAAACCACGTGTGCTACTCTAAGAGAAGAGCCAGAAGGATGAGCTAGCATGGTCATTTTGTCACCAAACATGGCAAGGGATGAGTGAAGGAGCAGAGAGAGACCAGGTTTGTTATTCAAGCCTCCCAATAAAAGGAAAAATGAGGAAGAGAGGGTAATTTTCCCATAAAAATAGAAAAGTGATAACATTAAATTTATATTTTGAGACAAAGTCAGTGCCAGTAACAAAAGGTGTGCTTTTTTTTTATAGTTTCTCACCGTCAGAACTATTTGAATCCTGTGTCCAATAGGACAAAGCCTTATTTTTAGAACATATAGCTTCCTTTCTTGGATGCTTGGTACTCTCAGGGTAAAGAAGGACACTAGGAAGAAACTAAAAGAGAATTTAAAAAACTAAGATACTGTGGGAAGAGAAGAGGGTGAGAGACGAGACAGAAGAAAAACTCCTGGAACGGAAAGAGTAACTATCAGAATGAAAATAGGACGTGACTAGGTGGTCAGCCTAGCCAATCAGTGATCATTAAGTTCTGTGACAGATCTCGTCTCAAAAAAAAAAAAAAAGTAGAGAACTATAAAAAAGGCACCCAACCTTGACCTCTGGGCTCACTCCACATGAGCATAAACATGCACACACACACGCATGCAACCAAACAAAACTTGTTATGTTCATTATAATTTAAGCTTCCAAAGCTCACCTGAAAAAGTTTAAGTGGTCTATGGAGACAGAGGTGAGCCAGGAGGAAGGGGCTACCATGTGGGAAGCAAGGAGTGGTGGCTCTCAGCTGCCTGACACACAGGCTTGTGCACATGGAGCGTTGTGTTGCCATGAACAGTGTCTATTGAATGTTCTAAAGAGGTTTTAATAAGCCAAACATATACCTCCAGGAAGCTGCTAATTAGCTTTTGGGGGCCTTTAGGGTGTGAGCTAGTAAATCAACAGGGTTCCTACACCGTTTGATACTGCTGAGAAACAGGAAGATGAATGCTACTCCCAACAGTGATCAACAAATTTAGAGTCACTTGGAACTCTCACAAGTGCACTGAGCTATCGCCCTTGCATACTGTAGAAATTTCTCCTTTCCGTATTCAAATGCATTAAATTCAATTGACCCTGGCAATGTTTACAGGTAGAGGACAATCTTTTATCTGAGTGTCCACAGGATAGACAGTGTTAACTTTCCATCGCCATAAGAAATGTCTGAGATAAATCAATTTATTAAAAAAGGGAATTTATTTCAGCCTCCAGTTTCCGTTCTTGACCACTTGTCTCTGCTGTTTTGTCTCTATAGTGGGATGGTGCAGTAATGGAAGAATGCATCCCAGAAACGACTGTCTATCTCACAGTAGCTCAAAAGCACAGAGAAAACAGGGACAGGGTCCCAATACCCCCAATAATCTAACTTCCTTTAACTCTGCACCACTTCCTGAGGGTTCCCTCAGGGTAGAGACCTAGACTTCAACACATGGGTGGGTGGGATATGAATTCATGGTATTCATGGTAGAGTGCTTGCCTCATGCCTAAGGCCCCAGATTCAATTTCTAAAGACAAACACAAAACAAAAAACAACAAAAACCCAAAACATGAGCCTTTTGAAAACACCCAACATCCAAACTATAGCAAAGACCAAGGAAACATTTTCGGTTCAGACTGAGAAAGCCAAAGCTGAAGTTATCCATCAGCTTTGCCTAAGGATGCATTTTTCAACTGATATGACTGACTTATCACCGGTGCTTCCGCAGCACACATAAAGATCTTGGTGAGAACACAACACCAGGGTTTCCATTCCCTCTTTTGAGGGCAAGAGCAGTGGTTCATTTTAACAAGAATAAACTACAGAGTCACACATGGCACTAAGGCTACATAGAGATGGTGAGGTCACTGGGTGAGTGTCCCCAGCTCCACAGCACGAATTAGGATGTGTCTATCAATACCAAACCCCTAAGACCTGCTCTTCACTTGACCGATTGACTCAAGGACTTTCATTGTTCACTGTAGTTAGAATGAAAAACGAAAGCTCAGACTCTGAAATTTTCCAAATTCTACTAAACTAATAGCAGAAACAACATCCTAGTGGCCAGAAATTTTGACAAATTTTACTTGGGAATTGGTTATTTGAGAATCAAATACAAAGTCAAATGAACCTTGCATACAGGTTTTTTTCTTTTAGAAACAACATTTAGCTCATATGTACACTTCTCTAGATTATCTTGCTATGCTCAGAAAATTTAGAAAGGTCAGTTGATAAGAAAGAAACAGTCTGTGTCATCCAGAAGGAAGTGAGCAATATGGAGAGCAAGGCTTAAATAAGTGTAGTAATAGGAGCGGCGGGGCCCCGGCACCCAGCCGCCCCCACAGCTAGCGTTACCCGAAATAATTACACGGAAACTGTATTCTTTTAAACACTTCTTGGCCCTTTAGCTCTAGCCCTTACTGGCTAATTCTGATATCCCGATCAACCCATCTCTAATAATCTGTGGGCACCGGTCTTACCGGGAAGATTCTAGCCTACGTCTATCCTGGGTCGGAGCTTCATCGCTTGCGTCTGCCCGGGAGCTGGGCATGGCGTCTCTCTGCTCCAGAGAGCAGAGCTGTCAAGTCTCTGAGCTCACTTCCTCTTCCTCCCAGCATTCTGTTCTGTTTACTCCACCCACCTATGTTCTAAGCTATGAGTCAAGCAGTTTGTTTATTACTTAACCAATGAAATCAACAGATTGATATATGACACTCCCACATCAAATAAGGGTACTGAACCTCTTCATTTTGTTATTGATTTCTGTTTGTTTTACTCCTTCCCACATTTTTGTTTGTTTGGGGTTTGGTTTTTCAAGATAGGGTTTCCCTTGCAACAGCTTTGGCTGTACTGGAACTCACAATGTAGACCAGGCTGGCCTAGAACTCACAGAGATCCACCTGCATGTGCCACCCAAGTGCTAGGATTAAAGGCGTGTGTTACCACCACCTGGCCTCTTTCCCACATTTTGTTTACTGAAAGACTGTAAAAGGCCAAGAATTTTAACACTTCCACTAAATTAACAGCCTGCCCAGGGTCAGAATTCAGGAAGAGGGCTTCTAAGAACTTGTGAACGTCTAGCTTCTTCTGGTTTGAGCTTCCACCATGCTGTAGTAGCAGTAGGTTCATGCTGTTACTGACGGTAATTTTTAATATCTCCTTTCCCATCTCCTTGGAAATTTTCCACATTCTTTAGACCTTGGCCTTGTAGTAGCTGATAACTTTTCAACTATTTGGTTAGCATCCGATCAATACTTCTGATATTCAAGATTTTAAAGTTTGAATAATTTTTGAATATTGTTCTCTTGACTAAATTCTGTGTACTTTCTTTCTGGATCAACAAGATATTCAAGCATTTTTATTCAGAGTAAAATTTTCTTAGAACATTTTTGTTCATTTTTAAATAATTTTATCCTGTCCCTCTTATCAAATATTATCTTCTGGAACTCCTGTCAATTGGAATTATTTCTCAAATGACTGTACATTCTTCCTTGATTTCATCTTTTAGCCTGCTGACAGTGGGATGGGATCTGGTGTATAATTAGCAATCAAGAAAATGCCCTGCAGCCACACGCTATGCCAATCTGATGGAGGCCATTCTTCAAGTGAGGTTCCTTCTTTTCAGGTGACTCTCTCTGGTGTCAAGTTGACACAACTAATCAGCATATTTGAGACACTTTTTAGAGTTCCAGTTTACTTAAGTAGAATAAAAAAATTTATGTCACTTCAAGTCACTAAATTTATGACAATCTATATGAACAATAGAAAACTAACACACACTGGCATAATTTTAATCTTAAAGCATTTGTCTTATCTCTAAATATTGTCTTTTTGTAGCATTCTATATTTACACTATGAAATAATTTATTTTGTCTTTGATGACATTAAATGTGGAGTATATTATTTTGAGTAATATTGGCTCTATTTTTTTCTGAAATCTTTTCAGGTCTTTGCACTTTTTGCCATAGTCTATTAGAATATTTCCACAAAAGCCAAATGTCTTTAACTGTATTTTTGTTTTTTACCTTTTTTCTTTTATTGAAAACAGATTGTTTTCACATAATATAACTGACTACATTTCCCCTCCCTCTACTTCTCCTGGTTTATCCTCATCTCTTCCCATATGGATTCCCTTTCTGTCTCTTATTAAAGAAACAAGCAAGCCAGATGGTGGTGACACACGCCTTTAATTCTAGCACTTGGGAGCCAGAGGCAAGTGGATCTCTGTGAGTTTGATGCCAGCCTGGTCTACAAGAGCTAGTTCCAGGACAGGCTCCAAAGCTACAGAGGAAACCCTGTCTCAAAACCACCCCCCACCCCCCCAAAAAAAAATAAAAGGAAAAAAGAAACAAGCAGGCTTCTAAGAGAAAATAATATAATACACAATGATATGATATAACTAAATGAGCACATTAGAATTAGACAAAATAAACAAAAGGATAAAGTCCCAGGATCAGAGACTCATGAATTCACTCAGGGATCCCAAGAAACACTAGACTGGAAGCCATAATATGTATGCAGAGGATCAGATGCAGCACTGCAGAATCCCATAAAGACACAACACTGGAAGCCGTGGCATACATGCAGAGGACCAGATGTAGACCACTGCAGAAGCTGTGCATGTTGACTCACTCTCTGTGGGTTCATGAGCTTTGACCAAGAAACAAGCAAACAACAATAAAGGGGGTGCTCTTTTCTTGGTGTCCTCTATCCCCTCTGGCTCTTACAAACTTTCTGCCTCCTTTCCCACAGGATTCCCTAAGTCCTCACAGGAGGAATTTGATGGAGACACATCCCGTTTAGAGCTAAGTGTTCCAAGGACTCTCACTCTCTATGTCTGGGGATGTTTTTCTATGCTTGGCTGTGGGTCTCTGTATTTATTGCCATCTGCTCCATTTTCAATGAGTTGTATGGGTGTTGTCTTCAGCAATGGTGTCTTGCTCTATTTTTTTGGAGAGCAACAACTTGGTTGTTTGGGGATTCCCATAGGATCTTTATGGTCAACATCTCAATAAGATATAACCCAATCCTGGGCCTAGAAGCTTCATTGGGTGACTAGGAATAGCCAGTTGGGTCTCTCTCTCTCTCTCTCTCTCTCTCTCTCTCTCTCTCTCTTCTCCATTGCTTGGTAATTTCATTTACTTTTCCTTTCTATATGTTTATATTTCAGAATTTCCTACTGTATTAGATTCCATACTACACACCAAAAGGCCCTTAATTTTAGCTATCCCTCATGGGATTCCCTCCCTTGCCCTCCTGCCTCCCCACTTGATCCTCCCATTCCAGTACCCCCATCCATCCTTAACTATCTATTCTATATCATTGGCTTAACATTTAATAACCACATGCAAGCAAAGGCATGTGGTTCCACAAGATGAAAAAGTCTTTTTTGAAACCTTTGCTATTGATATGATGTATTTTCTGAAATTCTAAGTCAAACTTCCAATCAATAATTGATCAATTTCTGCATTACCTTGTTCTAGAAGACCTGGCAGACCCATATGGGATCAGATGTGTGTTATGTATATGGGACAAAGCCTATTCCTGATTATATCTTGAACCTGAATAAATAATGAAGTCAATTCTGTATCATCTGGCATAAATTCAGCAGTTTCAACATGCAAAACAATTCTTTCTGCATATTGTGAATAAGTAACTATGTTGAGAGGTTCTTTAAAATCCCTTAGCACCATGAGAATAGCATATAATTCTGACTTTTGGACAGAATAATAAGGGCTTTCATCCACTATGCTTAAGATTTGTAACCTGCCTTTCCTGATTTAGTTGCATCATATAGAATATAGGGGCTCCAGTTATTGGTGTTCCCCAAACAATGCAAGGAAGGATCCAGCTATTTTTCTTTATAAGTTTTGGGGATATTTATTGTTAATCTCTCCCAAAAAAATTACTATAAGCTCTTTGCCAGGGTTCATTTTCTTTCTATAATTGGTCAAATTCATCATTATTAAAAAGTACTATAATTTCTGCTGGATCTATACCTGCTAATTGATGAAGGCTCAGTTTTCCTTTTAGAATTAATTCAGAGATCTTTTCCACATAAATTTTTTGATATTTTACTTGGTTAGCATTTGGTGCTTATGGATGTGACCCTAAGGTTTAGCTTTTTAGGTGCAAATGTTAACAATATAAAACATTTTATAAACTTAGAAATGTCCCAATTTAAATATTTTAAAATCTGTTCTTAAAAAAGTTTAAAATCTCTCAAATGTCTTCCTACAATATCAAAAATAAAATACCCTATTTTACTTTAAGAGGGAAAACACGGCATAACCATAATCTGTATAAGGCAAAACCAAGCTGCAATAGTGCAAACAATCCAAAGTCTGGCCCCACCCTCGGCAGAATACACACAGCCTGACTTCTAGACCAGCCAACTCCATACCACTGTGACTATGTTTCTGGTGACTGTCAGCTGGCACTAGCATTTCTAAAGCTGTTGAGGTCCACCATGGCAAATGGTCTCTCTTTGGCGCTCCAGCCCTGCTGTACCATATTTGCAAACCTCAGCTGTTCTCTATGATTCCCTTATGTCTTTAAACCCATTATCACCTGGGTGACTCAGATTACAGTGTTTAGTTGCAAGAGCAAAGTACATTCTTGTGTGTGAAAACATAGAGGTGCAGCTTTAATATCTTATTAAACAATCGTTGTTTTTAAATCCTATCTTTTCTAAACCTTGTTTTTAGAACAGGACACAAATTATCATACAAAAATACACCCCAATCCAAAGTATCTTGGGCACCTGTTGTTGCCTCCTTAGTAGGCGCACTCCACATAGCCACCTTTAATCAAGATAGTTATGAAATCATATGACGTTATCTTCTTTAGAATCATAGCAAAGATCGTAACTAGCCATGGGGCTGATTAAAAATGATGGCAACCCAAAATGAAATCATGCCATATGGTTTCTTTTAGATTAAATTATATATATATATTTATATATATATATATATATATATATATATATATAAAATCAATTTTAGTGTTATTAGTTTTAGCCTTTTATCTAACCAGATCTTTTGCCATATCTAACAAAATTAATTTATAAATCACAAGGTACAGAATATTCATATAAGTCAAGTCCAATTTTTTTATTTTTTTAGCTGTTCTGTTTGATTTTCTTCTCCTTGTCACTGAATCGAGGACTCAGACTGACAAAGAGACATCAAGAAAGATTTTAAATAAACATGCCTGGGTCTAGCATAAGAAGAGCCATAATCCAACTCTAGAGCAATGAAGAAGAGCATAAAACAGTTTCAACATTATCTAAAAAGACATCTGGATTCCTGCAAATCCAAATTCAGTGACCAGAGCTCAGAGATGAATTCTGAGCCCTGACAATAAACACAGCCACAGTAGTGGTGGGGGTGACTGCTACTGTCGGCAGCAGAGACAGCAAAAAGTGTCCAAACCATTCTTGTTTCAGCTCCATGCTTGCAGCAAAACTTACAAGCACACCAGAAAACACAGACAAAACTTTCCTACAAAAACAAGTATATACAATTCCTCTGGAAATAGACAAAACTTTCCAACAAGACAATAGTTTTTAACTAGAATTGACCTAATATGGTCCTATAGCTCCTAATTTGCATCAGCACGTAAAAAACTGTATGAACATGAAGCATCTGAGACTAGCTTTTTCTTATGCTAACCAATAATAATCTGTAACCAAGCCCTCTAAATGATGACAGATATTTGTAGCCCATGGCGTTTGAATGACCAAAGCACCCCTGGTGGAGCTGCAACAGTTCTGCTGCAGCCCTGGCTACAGTGTCACAACATGGCCTTTGTAGCTTAGCAACTCTAGGCAATGATTCCCAACCCTGGCCCACAGAGGCAAACGATGGCCAGGTCTGTACAGAAGTTGAGGCAAGCAACCCCCAGAGCAAGCTGCAGATGCCCCGTCCCCCAACATGGGAGGGGGCATCACACAGCATGGGGGCAAAAGATTGTTAACTTTTCTGGCCGTGGCAATCAACCCCTGATTCTCTGTTCAGCATTTGGAATCCTGTTGGGGCATAGCCGCCTCTCCCAAGCTGAGGTTTGCAGCCTTGCTGCACGGTCACAAGGCTGTATAGTCCAGACACCCCACCCAGACAAGCAGATAGGCTGAGAGCAACAGAGGGAGGTTGCCTCTTCCTCCCTAGTGCTGGTGTTAAAGGTGTGCACCACCACTGCCCGGCTGCCTCTTTTCAGTGACATGTTCAAGACTAGTAGAGGTTGTTTGCCTCATCCCGTTAGGAAAACATACTTTTCTCTTCTCTCTCTCTCTCTTTTTTTTTTAAGTTTCCAGTTCTATCTCTAAAGTCCTGAAAGTGCAGGAAGAGGACAAACAAAAGACAAGAAAAAACCAAAAAGCAGTACACAGAACAATACAGAGTCCTCCTGGCACAAGGAGGCAAAACTGAACCGAAGACATAGAGAAGGACCCTGGGACCCAAATTAACCACAGGGATGCATTCCCATACAGATGGGCCCCAGAACATCTTCTCAGGTACCCTGCCGTGGTCACCTCCGATATCACTTAGACCATCTACAGGCTCTTACAGATTCTGGGACCACTTACAGAAAGATATCCAAAACAGAAAGACTTGAAATGAAACATGGAAAACATAACCATAACCAGAAAACTTACTGACCAGCTGAGGCTGAAGGCTCTATGAGCGGTAGTCCCAGTAGGCTTGGGGGATCCTGGAAGAGACCCCAAATGTTATGCTCAGATCCCCGGGTCTTCTAAAAACCACCACAGAGTCCTCACTCGTATGCAGAAGCAAAGAACCTTTATGAAAGCCTGAGCTTGGATCCTCCATTCATCTGACAGAACACTGAGGTCGGAGAACCATGAACCCAGTTAGAGTGGGGATTTTTATCATAGCAGAGGTTAGGGTAAAGGAATGTCTAAGGTTCAGGACTCCTGACTGGCTATTTGTCTAGGGGTACCTTGGTGAAAGGGCATAGGTGTGTCCTGGGCTAAGAGATATCAGGTGATATCTATAATGGTTGGGCTCTATGGAGCCTGTAGGGCTGGGCTCTACAATGGCTGTGTGCTGGCTGATAGGAAATTCTGATAGGTGTGGCCTGATAGGTGTGGCCACTGGAGGTTCCAGGTAAATTGCATTTCTAGTTTGGGGAGCTGACACTTAACAACAGTGGGGATAGCCTAGGAGCGGGTTGTGCTGGAGGAGGTATACAGGAAGGAAAGAAGGAAGGAAGGAAGGAAGGAAGGAAGGAAGGAAGGAAGGAAGGAAGGAAGGCATTACAGGAGAATCAGCTTAGTCCCCTGGGAGTGGGGGTAGTTATTACAGAGAGGCCAAAGCAGGTGCTCAGTTCCGGAGCTGAGGATGAGAGTGGGGGACTGGGTGTGGAGGGCTGAAGGAAGAGTGAAGATCTGCAGTTAGCCTACCTAGTTTCCTGGATAGAATGGTTCCAGGGTGCCCACAAGTGCCAGCTAAAGCTGGACGCTGAGTTAAACCAATGAGTCGGGGAAGGGAGGTTAAAAGAGAAGGTCTATCTTATTCCCAGGAGATGAGGTGGGGGATAGGGAGTCAGCAGGCGGTCTGCTAGGGGATTATATTTACAGAAGAGGAATATGTGAAAATCTACAGTAGCCTATCTGTTTCTCCAGACAGGGCAGCTTGTGGATTGTACTTTTTTTTTTTTTTAACAAGAATGAGACACTTCTAGATGATTAGAAACTCTCTTACCTGGAAAGTGTTATTGATCAGTGGCTATTACCATAGGTAAACAGGCAGGAACTGTCCATTTATTTAGGGAGATTGATACATGTCAATATCTATCACACGGTTCTTTTCCCTGTATTATTCCATGGAGAGCTGTTGACACATCTTTGGCTATATCACATGCCTGGGGCCATTGGGTCAGCAGTCATCAGAGAAGAGGGGTTTTAGTCACTTTGGTTAAACTGCAAACTGGTTGGTATTTAAGGTTTCAACTGAAAAGACCTTAGTGCCTATCCAAATTTCAACCACCTGAGTGATTGAAGACCAGCTATCGTCTGTCTTCTTGTTTTAGGAAGAAGACAGACACTTAAGAGCTAAGGCTAAATGGCTTAAAAACAACATGAACTCATGCAGGTTTGATTTTGGTAGCATTGTCTGAGTTAACATTTCTATTGCTGTGAGAAGACACCATGATCATGGAAACTCTTACAAAGGAAAATATTTAATTTGGTGGCTTATATTTTCAGAGGTTTAGTCTATTATCATCATGGTAGACCATGGTGGCATGCAGGCAAACATGGTGCTGGAGCAGGACCTGAGAGTTAATACATCTTGACTTGCAGGCAACAGGAAGTAGTCTATCTCATTAGAAGTAACTTGAGCATAGGAGACCTGAAAGACCACCCCACACAATGACATACTTCTTCCAACAAGGTCACATCTACTCCAACAAAGCCATACCTCCTATTTGTGCCACTCCCTTTGAAGGCCATTTTCTTTCAAACTACTGCAAGCATCCATGATGGAACTTTGTGGAACCAATCATTTTCCCGTGACTGCTGTGTCACACCAGGGATTGGGGGATTCCAATGGATTACTTCGTCTTGGTCTTGAAGCATAGGTAAGTAGTTATAATTCAAGAAGTAGATATTGGGTTTCTATGGAAAAAGGAAGATAGGGATAGATGAGCTGCCTTAATGATCTTCCATTTGCAGCCATGCCCTGGACCAGGTTTTTGAATATTTCATATGCTAGAACATTGGCTTTGGAAACTCACAAATTATCAGATATCTAGATCCTCCCTTAGACATTTCAGCTTTCTCAGATGTTTAACACCAGCCCCTCTGGTTCTTTTCTTTCAAACCTTGGTTGACATCCTTGTCTGTTGTCATCCTCTATGCCACCCACATACCAATGAAATTTTATAATTTTAATTTTTTTGTTTGCCAATATATTAGAATATTTGTTTTCATGGAAAGGGGAACTTTATCCCTATCTTGCATAATTCCAGCTCCTTTTGTGCTTGTCTATATCTTAAAAATTCACATGATGAATAGATAGCCTTTCTTTAGAGAACAATAAATGGTATTTAAAGATTCAGATGACTGAAGTCTAGTGAGAATATTTTTTAAATAAAGATTTATAATAAAAATGTTTCGCACTCATTCTAATTTATTTACTTACTTTCAATAATGTCTTATAAGACAATCATTTCAAGGCTATCTCACCAACATAAGCGATCCAATTATCCATTTGCTAATTTTTCAAAACAATCTTTATTTTTAAAAGGCAAATAATTTTTGCAAAGGTGTTAAATTATTAGCACTTGATATACAACATATTGCACAAGCATAGTTTGCAGATTTAGCAAATGTGGCAACGGAGTGAATTTTACAGTGATAAGCTAATGTGTGTTGAGCACAAACACACGCAGGTGTCATTTGTGTTTTACACAGGATCCGATAGAAGGATTGAAAGCTTATGAAACTTACAGATTAATTGGATGGAGCTATTTCCTCAGTTTAGGTTCCCTATTCCTGAATACATCAAATTGACAACCCAGGCTAGCCATCACACACATGCAACATGAAAAATGGGATTAAGCATCTCCCAACACCCTCACTGTCTCAGCATATGGTGGAGCCATGGCACCTTTGGTTCATCCAGAAAAAAGGTTGTTGCTGGGTTTTTTTTTTTTTCCTGCTGGAATCAGGGACCCTGAAAACTAAAAAATTTTCTCTTGTGTCTTTTCTTTTCATTAATAAATTGGGAAAATAAGACACTGATTTTCTTCTCTTGCCTTTCAGAATTGATACAAGGCACTAATAATAAATACAAAAAGATCAAAAGGAGTGTTAGAACAACAGTTGAGCATCATGCTCCAGAAAGAGTTGTTCCCAGGGTGGGGTGCACCGTGGGCAGGGCCTTGCCCAAAGAGAGAAGCTACAACCCCTCCGCTTATGGAAGAGACTCTCCACATTTTCCTGTGCACATCAAGATTCAGCTGCTCCCGTCTTCCCTCGGCCTCTGTTATTATCAATGCTTCACTTTAATGGGCGAAGGGAGGATTTTGGTGTGGGTGGCTTGCTTCTTCTTTTTGTTGTTGTTAAATGTAGCAACAAACAATCAAATCAGAGGAAGGAGAATACAAAGAAAATGGGTCGTGAATACAGAGAAAAGGTCAGGGCTCTAGTATTTAGTGCAGTGTCTTGGGAACTATTAACTATGTGGTGATTGGCAGGTTTAACAGTACCTTGTGCTCTCTCTTGCCAGCAACTATGCAATTATTCCAGGTGTTGTAGTGGAATGACTCTACCAAGTTTTATAGGATTAATCAGCACGGAAATGTTGGCAGGCTCCAGGCTCGGATACCAAGTTCAGGTGCAGCACTCAGAACAGATGGAGACAGATACTTCTTGGGTTGGTTTTTCAAAGGGATTTATAAATTGGCCATGCCGCCCTTGCCCCAGATCCAGCTTACTCCATGACCTTTTACTCAAAACAGTCTCTGTTCTGAGATTATACAAAACGATCATTTGTGTGTAAGATCAGTCCGAAGTGTTTCCTGGGCATCCGCATCACAACTGCACGTTTCCTCTGTGAACTTTGGAGATATTTCAGTTTTTTCATCTGGTGTTTATAGCTCCATCGTGTGCCATAATCGCTAGAGAAAAAGGCAAACAAGGTCTCCATTACCTCCATCTGCCGCTCTTCCTTCGGGGTGTCAAAGGAAGACTTAAGAAGGATTTGGAACACTGTGTGAGGCTCATTGTCTATTATGTAACTATTTGGAATAAATTCTCCTACTCATGGGCTTCCAGGAGCTCCTAATTGCCTACAGCAGTAGCTTTGGATTATTTGTTCTTGCCAAAAGCCACTTAGTCTCTGCCTGAGTGACTGCTTCCCGACAGCAGAACCACACCGTGCACCTTGGCCATGGCAGGAGAGTAGAACAGAGCCGTGATAGTTCATGGGGCCCTTGTAAAACTTGGCACCCCTTTCTCACCTCCGGCTATAGCTGAGTAGAGCTAGTCCTAAGCACATAGTTCAAACATTTGTCTCCCGTTCAAGGATATTGAGTCCTGGTTTAACCTATATGCTTGAATGCCCTTCAGTCCTATTCTATAACAAAATAAATTGGGGGGGGGGACCCACATTTATCAACCATATATTTATTGATACACCTAGTATTTTTCTTTTGATTTCCTTTCCAAATCCAGTTAGATTTCCTCACTTTGGGCTTCTGTTGGTCCTTCAGCATGGGCAGAGTTGAGACTCGTTGAGAAAAGATGTTACCGGCTCTTTAAACGCTAGATGCTGAGCCCTGTGTGCTCTAGGGAGGTGCTTCCGCTGCGCCACCATAGTTACTTGAAAACCCTTTTGCATTGTCTGATTTTCATTTTGTTTTCCTCAATGTTCTCAAGTCAATCGTAATTAAAGGATCGTCGGTCGTAAAGAAGAAACGTTTCCAGCCTGAAGTGGAATTGGAAGTCAGTTTAGGTATCACTGAATGCCTGACTCTGTGGGAATAAAGAACCAATCATTTTCTGTGTGGAAGCCCAAGGAAGCATAAATGACCTGAGTTTAGCAACTTTTTGTGTGTTATGGTACAATATGGCACTTAAGAGGAAAGTGCGCCAGGGTGACAAATGTCCTGCTATAGAAATGTCAGGCCTTGTAGAACTCACATATATGATAGTGGCAAAAAGCACAAATACTAATATCAAAAAATAAGGGCAAACAAGGCCAGAAAGAAAGAACAGCAGGAAAGACATTCTATCCTAGTATGGATCCTAGTTTCTGTTTTTCTTTCTATTTTGTAGTCTTTGTGTTCTTATTTAAGCATAAGTAAAACACATGTGTGTGCCATTTTCTCACAGGGCAGCACAGCATCAGCACCGGTGACCCCAACGGCCAGCTGTGCTACTCTTCCCACAGAGGTTTTGTGGTTCCTGAAGGATGTGTGTGTGATGTCAGCAATAGGATCAGCAGCAGCACTTCTGCTCCTCGACAGTGTAGACCAGGACCCCTGGAAAGGCCCTGAGCAGCATGATTCTGGTTTTTGACAGTGTAGACCAGGACCGTTGGAAAGCCCCTGGGCAGCATGCTTTCTCATTGACAGAGTAGACCAGTACCCTTGGAAAGCCCCTGGGCAGCATGCTTCTGCTCCTCAACAGTGTGCACCAGGACACTAGGAGAGCTGCTGGGTTGCATGGGCTACGCTTGCTTCCTGCTCCTAAAACCATTGTTGAGCATCAGGTTTTGGTCCTTGAATCTTCTCCATACTCTGTGGTCAATACATCTGGATTTTCACATGCTGCTCCCAATTTTGACATATGAATGTGGTGCCAGAACTTCTTGACTTTGTTTATTAGGAGCTTGGGTTTCACCAGAGGTCTGAGGGCTTGCCTGATGCCAAGCAGGATTTGCTAGCTACCTGGCAGATAACACCAAGGAAGAAGCAGATCTTCTTTACTTGTCTTTAATTGGCATATCAGGTCTGATTTTAAAAAAGGAAGAGATAGCAACATGGAAAACGAATTGGAACCCAACATACTGAAGGCAGGAGCTAACAGAGAGATCTTGAACTAGGCAACAGCAGTTCCATGGAGAAGGGAGGAGTAGGAGAACAGCTTTGGAGCATACACAGCGAGTCTTGGCACGCTTGAGCTAGGACTGAAGGAGAAAATGTCCCCAGAGTACAAGCATATGACTGGGATGGCAGGGCTGTTCTGAACAGGACAGGGGAAGATGGTTGGAACTTGCTTAGAGAGTAATACATTGCCACAACAGAGTGACTCAACTGTTTTAAATGACAGTTTAAAGGATGACTTTAAATCTGCTAAAATGTAGGTGGAGCTGTGGCCATCTAATTCTAGGATAAAGAACACGTGACTTTAGCTAGTATTACCTAAGATGCCTTTGGTGTCTGCCATGTTGACTACTGTCTATTGACAATGACTGATCCTTTTACTAGACCATCTAACTGACCCTGAATGCAGCTGTTTATTTCTCCACAATCAGGAAAGCAACCCATAAAGAAATCCAAGGAAGGCCGTTGGAGCACCATCATAGATGGCAGTTAGAAAAAGCCTTATAGCATTACACACTTTTGTAGTTACTCAATATTTGTTTGTTTTACTGGAAACAAGGAGAGTTCAGAAGAACATTTATGGGAGGATTTTGTATCAACTAGGGATATAAGGTTATACCACCTGCACCTGAAGTGCAAGTATATATGCACACACACACAGATAGACAGACAGACAGAAACACACACACACACATCCCTCAGTGTCTTAAGTCTGCTAAAATGTACTTCTTACTTAGATGAAATGCCTGTTACAGCTTGACATTGAATCTATGCTTCTCACAGTTGCAATAGAAGGCATTTCATCCACACACAGGGACAAAGACAATGACTTGTGCACATGCTTGCAAGACATCTACCTGCAGGTATCAAGTCTTACTATAACTTACAGCTCTGTAGGTAATGAGTGACTCTGGTAGCCACAATTTAATAAGTTAGAAAATTATAATTTTACCATCTGTCTGGAAAATGGGAGATTAGGAAATCTAGGTGATAGCATCCAACTGATACAAAGTCATGCTTGTCAAGAGGTCATAAAACTAGACATGCTGCAAACACATAAGGTGTTAATATTATCATACTACAAAGTAAATTAGCTTTGAACATTGCAGTTACCGACAGCTGTTTTGCACTTTGGAGAACAATGTTACCTGTCTACTGAAAGTGAGAATAACCATTTCTGAGGAGGTTTGGCTGAATAACTAAGGAGCTATAACAATACATTATGTTTACTTCTGTGCCATATCTCCAGGCTGCTTTGCCATTAACATCTCGAGAATAAAACCGTAGTCAAAGACTTCTCCAGTTATTGACCAGTTCTCAGCAGCCCTTTTGGTTCTACCATGTGCTGTTCAGAAGCCTTTCATCTTCAGAAATGGTAGCCTATTTTCTGTGGTCTGTGGGCTGTGGTCCTGATCCTTAGAGTCTGAAGGAAAATTTAAGCTACCATTTTAATGTTTTCTGCCACTGAGACCAATTACAAATGCATGATTTCGTGTTTGTTTGCACAGTCAGTATCTTAAGACTATAAAGAATAACATTATTACATGTCTCTTAAAGCAATGTCTATACCCCTATTGTGTGTGTGTGTTATGTGAACTTCAGATATGCTGATAAGTGAAAGAATTTCAATGCTTATTGGTCATATATATTTTACGAACAGGGCTCTATACTATATAAATGCACTTACACACAAATTTCAAATCAGTTGGAATAATTACACTGTAATAATCCTGTATCAGCCATATTTTAAAGGCATTTGACTCTGCACTTAGAAAAACCATAATGAGTTTTAACAGCTGGGAAAACTTCTTGCTCAACAGCAAATACTCCTGTGTGTTTACAAGCAACTAGCCTAGGCATGGCAGCAAAGCCAGTGCTGGGTCTTGTCTGACTAGATACCAAAATCCCAGAAGACATCAGAAAAATCCACAAAGCCCTTCTCATTTCCGTAGCAATTAAATTATTCACTTCCTGCCCTCAAGGCTTGTCTATCTTTGGACTGCAAAGCCCCTGTTAATTCTTGGAAAGTAATTCCCAGTTAATTGATTAACTAACTGTAGCCCACAGGTAAAGTCTCTCATTAACAAACATGAAAAACAAAGATTGGACATCGCAGAGAGTTCTAAACATGGCATTTTGTTAATCTTTCACCAGAAATAGTACTTAAGGTACACATTTTTTCTGCTCTCCTAAGACCAATGGTCATAATAAAATATTTCATGGTGTCCTTTCTGTACCCTGAGAGAGGACAGCAAGATGTGATCATGGCCATCAGAATGCATACCACACTAAGAACAGCAAGAACTAGTTAGACCTTTCTCTGCAGAACTTTATGCCCCTCCCCCAGCCAGATTCCCCCCAAAGAAATATAAGGATTTGGTTACTTATAAAAGTAGGAAATGCTCCAGCCTGGTCTACAGAGCTAGTTCCAGGACAGGCTCCAAAACCAAAGAGAAACCCTGTCTCGAAAAAAAAAAAAAAAAGTAGGAAATGCTTTTCTTGCTCCTTTGCTCTCTGGCCTGAGACTAAGGCACCAATTTTCCAGTAGAAACTAGGCTTTCAGCCACAGTCCATGTTTCTTTCCCCTCCTCATGCAATAGAATATGAGCATAGGAGAAACATTTCAGGAATACAACCCTGACTTCCTTAAATGTGCTTGACTCAATTAGCCTGTGTCAAGGTGCCCTCATACCTGAATGAGGAGCAGACTTCGGCATTCTGTCGGTATTGTTTCCTGGAAGCAATTTAGTTTCGTAAATAATGTTTCCTTCTGTACCTCAACAAATCTCTCTTTAAATTCTCCCTAACTATGAAGAATTGGGTGTGCATAACAAACCAATGAAAGGATTGGTGTGCTTCAAAGAGGGGCTAACCTAGTCAGCTGTGATAAACACCATGACCGAAAGAAACTTGGGAAAGAAGTCTTTATTTGGCTTGCATATTCTGATCACAGCTTATCACTGAGGGAAACCAGGGTGAACTCAAGCTGGACAGGGAACTGGAGGCAGGAACTGAAGCAGTGGCCATGGAAACATTGCATACTGGCTTGCTCAGTTTGCTTTCTTATGTAACCTAAGACTACCTGCCTAGGAGTGGCACTGATGGAGGACTAAGGAACCATGAAAGACGTTATGCTTACTTCTGTGTGCTGTACCCAGGCCGCTCTGTCACTCACACCTTAACAACAAGGTCCAAATCAAAGACTTCTTCAGTCATAGCCCAGTTCCCAGCAGCCACATCAATTATGCATCAGGAAAATGCCCAACCGATTTGCCTATTGGCCCATCTGATGGAGACATTTTCTTAATTGGAATTCCCTCTTCCCAGGTGACCCAGGCTTGTGTCATGTCGACAAAAAACTAACTAGCATAAGGGTTATACTCCTTGATGGAAGCAGGCACTGCTAGAAACCTGGTAACACTTGGCTGGAAGCAACCGGAGATATTTCTGTGCCCCACCACCACCGTGCTGGTAATTATGAAATTAAATCACTTGATTTTTTTCTCTCTCTCATCTGTTTTGCTGAATCACTCACTCAGTATGCACCCTCTTATGTACATGTGTGGAAATGTGCATGTGTTAAGGTGTGTGTACGTGTGCATTTGTGTGTACATGCACACACATGTGTGTGCTTAAGTGTGGAGATCAGAAATCTACCCCCGTGCTGTTCCTCGGGTGCTTATTCACCCGTTGTTTTGAGATCAGATTTCTTTCTGGGACCTGATACTCACCAGTTAGGGTAGATTGGCTGGTCAGTGAATCCTAGGGATCCTTATACCTGTCTCTCCAAGGGTGGGATTATACACAAACACCACCATATCCAGATAGTGACAAAGGATTCTGGGATGAAATAGGTCCTCATGCTTGTCAAGTCTGCATATTAATAAGCTTTACTGAGTGAGCTTCCTCCCCAGTCCCCAACTTTTCCTATTTGTTTGTTTGGTACTTACTCAATCTTCCGATTCATAGTCTAAGGTCACCAAAAAGTCTTTTCTTAACTACCCCTCAAAGGCAGGGACCATTTCTTCTATTCTTTCTTAGGTACCAACCTTCCTTGGCGTTTAGTATATGCAGACATCTGAGATTTACTGTTTCATATGCAAACATGGCAGGTAAATGGGGAACAATAGAGAGAAACTGGAATATTTCTATGATGGACTTTTTAGAAAGAACATCTAGTGTATGTTTTAAATATAAATCTTGGAGATTTTTTTGACTACGTCTCAGCACCCAATAACATTTTAAAAGGCCTTTACTCTCCACCTGTGTTCTCCAGGTATAATATCTTCTGAAATCATTGGTATATGTTAAAACACGAATCTGAGATCATTTACAAAGAAACTAGACTAATAGACCTGGCAGAAACGCCTAACGCCTATTTGAGACTGGCGGTGCATTTCTTACACTTACTGCTCTGTCCTCCTTTGTTCTGGGCCTATCAACTGTAAGATTTTACAACATCTTCTCCTATCAGTACAGGTGATGTGCCTCGGCAATACTACATGCGCATCAGAAAATTACCCTGCAAATCTCTCAAAAAGGTCTCAATGCACAAACTAGCTTTTTGTCTGGGAAGTTCCAGATGTTAATAAATGTTGCAGATGGAAAGGATACCGTAATAACGGAAGTTTTGGAAAAGTGAAATAAAGTCAAATAAGAAATTCAACCCTAGATGGGACATCTGTATCAACCCGCTACCACCCAAGGCTCAGGGATTGTTGCAGAAGAGGGGCAGAAAGAATGTAAGGGCCAGAGCATAGGGAGAAGTGCTTTGGATGCTGGGTGTGACCTGGCTGCTGTGAACATGAATACATAGAAGCTATGGTTACCAGGCCAAGATCAAGTCAGTCACCAGTCCAGGGTAGAGGGATGGGCTCATTAGGCCAAACTCCTAGGTAAGAAGCTACTGTGAGTTGGTGCCTGCTGAAGGATGGAGAGTCACCTGTCTCTCAGGGGATGTCACTGGCAAGCTTCTCATTCCCCAGCGAATGATCCTACAGCACTATGCAGGCAACACCAACTGGTTTCAGTGAATTATAAAATAAATGAATGAATGGATGGACAAACAAATAAATAATTGTAAAAGAGTTGAAGCTGGAAAGGAGGTATTTAAAAGAGGGGATCCAGCGGGGTTGAGGGGAAAGAAGGGGGTAGGACTTAACTATGAAAATTTCAAAGAATAAATGCATTTTAAGACAGACAAAAAGAGCAGAGAGAAGAAGTTAAATGCAGACTTTAGAGTTTTGGTGTGTTCAGAGCAATGAGTCGCCGAGAAGATACAAACCACAACGTCCCAGCACCTCCATGCCGCATTGTGCGAGGACCAGCTATTGGGGGCTGTGAAAACACAGTCACAGGTACCCAGTTTCTCTCCCCACACGAGGAGAGCCAATAAAGTCATAAAGCACTTTCCCTGCGTACCTAAAACTTTGAAATGCAAAAATCCTATTTGCCTGGAAGAATTTTCCAGTCGCCCTTAGATAATGTGAGTGTTTTAACCTTACAACGTTTATTGCGAATTAATGATAAACCTTAACTGTTTTTGAATAGCACGAGGGTTCAGACATGGGGGAAAATGTTTTTGGTGAAAAAAAAAAAAAACATTCAGGCCTTTGTTCTTCACAAGGCCCAAGTTAATGTCCAGAGCTAACGCCCTCCCAGTTAAAGATGGAGAGAAGAAGAAGCCTTGAAAATGAACCCTGTGTGGTCTTCACAAAGGGGAAAGAGCAGGAGAATTAGAGGCCCACGCTCACTCCTGCTCCTAACGTTCTCAGACTTTATGTGAGAATTTAAATTTTTCTATCCTAAAAGTTCTTTCTTTTTCAATTTTCTATTCTTACTTTTCCAGAAGCAAACCATATTTTTTAAAAGAAAAATACACATAAAGTATTAATATCAACCTTTTTTTTCCTTCCAATAAGTTGACATTACCTAATGAGTTTCAACATTTTTAAGAAAGAAAAGTAGAACAAAAGAGGCTCCTTTTTGTGGAGTCGAAGAAGACTGTGAAATACATATGGTTTTATAAAGGACTTTACATAATTCTATCTTTAAAAAACAGTGGTGGTAACAAGATGAGAGGAATAGGCCTCAAACTTTCAAGCCACAATACCCTGAAACGAGGCATCAAAAGCTTGTTGGAGACAAAAGTTTGGATTTAGAGTGCTGTGTGGATACCTGTTTTTCTCAGCAAAATAATTCAGCCATTGTAATTATTTTTAACAGAATTGGGCTTCACACTGTGGGATAATGAGCTGGAAAATGTATTTGTTTTAAATAAAGGCATTTTCACACTACAAGAACACACAAACATCTCTGAAACCCAAATGCGCCCGTCCGGCGTGCCTGGTAAAAGAGCCAATTTGATGTTATTTCCAACTGTGTGGAAATAATTTGCTACAAATTCTGGCTACAATGCAAACAGGTGCTTCTTGAAAGAAACCCCATGAGTCTGGAGTTGCCAAGGACTGGAGACAGCTGGGAAACACGAAGATGTTTCTTCTCTTAAATGGCACCCAAGCCCGCTCAGGCCTATTCAGTCCACTCTCTAAGCAGTACTTTCAGTTGGTCACTGATGATCAAAAGCCCAGGCTGGACTCCTCCAGTGGCCCCGCGGATGTTGCAGAGCCGTGCATTTACCGGAGCAACACAGATGACGATTTTAACTGAGACGGATGGGAAGAAGTTCCTAATAAACCCCAAGGAGACAGTAAGGAAAGTCAGATGCAATAACCTTGAGACCACACTCCAACAACTTTCTCTCGTTGATTCAAAAGCCAGTACAAAAGAAAAAAAAAAACAGGGTGAACTGAACAGCTGGAAAAATATAGATGAAACAGTTTGGAATATGAAGAAATAGGTGGAAAAATCATCATGTTTTATCTGGTTCAAAGAAAGGAACCTAAAAATCCTATCTTCCAGGCAAACTTTCAGGAGTCCAAAAATATTGTAAGTAGAGAATGTATAGATGGATGCTATGTTAGGCAGAGCACTAATGAAGTACTGCTCATATTCCTGATTCTTGCATGCTTGGAGCTAGGATGCTAGCATTGCCTGTTGTAATAATAAATGTAATAATAAATCTGCTGTCCTCCCCTGTCACCTGGGTACCCTGTCCCTCTAAAAGACAAGCCCCACCCACTCCCAATCTCCTCCTTCCTGCTGCGGTAAGAGGATCTCCTGCATCTCCTCTCTCCTCTCTCTCTCTCTCTCTCTCTCTCTCTCTCTCTCTCTCCATCCTTTTTCTAAAGAGGCAGCCTCTGCCTTTCCTTCCCCCTCCCCTTTCCTCTCTTCTCTTTCTCTCTCCCTTTCTCTTTCTCATCCCCCTCCCTGCAACTCCTTACCCTTATACCCTTCCCAATACCCACTAAATAAACTCTATACCCAAGCTCTCTCTGCATGCCATCCATATCTGTCTGTCTTCCACCCACCATGGTCTCCTACCTGCCAGGGGACCTGCCAGGTTCACGCCACCTTTAATCATAATTGCCAGCACTTACCTACCCACAGCTCTGCCTAGCCGTTCTGTTGACATACTAAGCTGTCAATGAGCAATATGACGTCAAGCCGTCTTCCTGCAGATTTGATTAGCTTCTCCTCACCACGTAAGTCACTCCTTTACTGGAAGCATAGATACCTCATCAGAGAAATCTATTCTAAACTTAAAAGGGAATTCACCAGCTCGTTTAATGACAATTCCCAGGGGAGATGTAAGCATGTGTCTGTCTTTTCATCCAGATAGGGAACCAATGGGAAGACCAGAGTAAAGACACCATCAAAGTCTAAGTTGGAGAAATAATGAGTTTTGGTTTTGTTTGTTTGTTGGTTGGTTGGTTGGATTACTTACAAGAACAGAGCTGGCTCAAAGACAGCTGCTCCACAACCCATCCAAGACTGGGTGATGGCACAGAAAAGCTGGAAACCTGGCGTTTGCTGCACAACCTGCAGGTAGGATAAACGGCTGGAGAGTGTCCTTTCCAGGTGGCCTGGTTGCTCTGAGCCTCCTCCAAGCAGTTCAACTGGTCTCTGCATCACCAGGTGGCTGGGTTCATCTGTTTCTTTCAGGCAGCTCAGCATCTGGTCAGAGCCTCTTCTAGTGAGTGGTTCAGCTTGTCTGAGAGTGTCTCTCAGCAGTCCTTACCACTTAAAAGCCCTGGGGAGGGGAAGGTTCTAGTGCCTTGGTTAGTTTTCAGAAGTTTCTGAAGCCTCTGAGTTGTTTATGTCCTGAGCTTAAGGAGTTCCCTGCAGGGTGGGCTGCATCACCTTCCCTGTGGACAACCTGTTATTCTACTTCCTCTCTAATATTCTGTGTCTAATGAGCTTCCTTGCAGGGTAGAAGGGTTTCCTCTCAGAGGAAACTCCTTCTCAACACCACTACAGAGAGAATGTCTCCAGAATGCACCAGTGTACCCTGAACTGAGGAACTGAGGAGTCCCTCACCAAGGGCTTCCTAGGTAATAATGAAGAATCCTGTGAATGCATTGGATAATACCAGATTTCCAAAGTCCTTCTACCAAGGCAAAGGCAGCCTTTGGTAAGGCAGCTCACTGCACAGGCTGAAGCATATTTTCAGCTTCATTGTCACGTGACTAATTTATCTACAGCCCAAGTGTTGAAACAAATGTAATTAAGTGAGCTCTAAATGTCATATACAGTGAGAACTTTCCCCTTTACTTCACGTTGTGGCATGCGTATGAAAATAACTTGGTTGTATAAAACTGACTATTACTAAATTAGTTTAGCACGTCCTGGTGGCTCACACATGAAGCAAATATTTTCCTATAACATTGAGATTTCCACTTTCCCTGGCATTTCTTGATTGCCTTGGTTTGGAGTGTTGCAAGAACTTAGCAAAGGAGAATTTGGAAAGAGAAGGCATAGCGTCTGAAGTCGGTCAACTAAAGAGTTCCCAGGTCCTGATATTTGTCCCTGAGGAAAGTGCATTACTTTGGCAGGGGTGGGAAGACGCATCAGGAAAAAGTGGTGACAGCTGCCATGACCTACATATTTTAAAACCTCTCCTCTTCAAGAAGGCTGGGGCTTTTTATGTGGAGAGTCTTTTGTTTTACGGAGCCCATGTTGGTCTTGGGAAGATTGAGGTAGTAAATTTATAAGAGATGAATCAACTCTGTAGAGCTGAATGGAAAGAAATCCAAGACAATTGAGAGGCAGTTCCTCTCCTGCCCCTTTTTAATTGCCCAGATATCTATATGAGTCTGAATCTCATTCCTTGTCTTCCTCTCAGTAATGAAGGTTCTGAGTCTTATAGATATTTGTGCAATTAGAAAGGGACAGGAGAGAAAAGTGTTCGAAAGGAAGTGTTAGGTTTCTAGTATAGGTATAATTTCCCTCCTGCTGAGAGGGCCTTAAGTGCAAATAGGGAGCTTTTACCCCTAGGATAGGAGATCTTTCTGTGTGGATCATTGCTGTAGTTCGTAAGCATCATAGCTGGATAGAATTACTGACTGATTCTGTCCCTTGACAGCTTGCATAGAACCTTCTGCAACTACGAAAGTTAGACCACAACAAGGAAGCTTCCAGGTCAGCTTCAGCTATCCATGTCCAGTGGTGCTACAGATCTTAAGGGAGAGCCTACTACTGACACTTGACTAGAATAGCATACGTTCTAACTACAACCTAAAACTCATCCTATGCCTATGTCCTTCTGGAATCTTTGATGGGGTTGAAGAATAGATAGTTATAGTTATTTTCCTTTGTTATGATAAAAGACAAAATAGGCATAAATATTGCAACTGTAATTCTTACTTGATAACTGTTTTGTTACATGTAATTTTGCTACGTTAAAGTTAAAGCCTTCTTTTTTTGTTTAAACAGAAAAAAGGGAAATGATGTGGGAGGGTCTTCTGTTTTGTGTTGATTTCATTGGTTAATAAAGAAACTGCCTTGGCCCTGTGATAGGACAGAAAACAAGGTAGGTGGAATAAACAGAACAGGATGCTGGACAGAAGGAAGTGAGGGCAGTCGCTGTGCGACAAAACCGACATGCGTGACAGATCGACACATGTGACAGATATGACACACGTGACTGATGGACACGCGTGACAGATGTGACACACGTGACTGATGGGCACGCGTGACAGATGCGACACACGTGACTGATGGACACGCGTGACAGATGCGACACACGTGACTGATGGACACACGTGACTGATGCGACACACGTGACTGATGGACACGCGTGACAGATGCGACACACGTGACTGATGGACACACGTGACAGATGTGACACATGTGGCAGATATGGCACACGTGACCGATGGACACACGTGACAGACATGACACATGTGACAGATATGACACACGTGACAGATATGGCACACATGACAGATTGATGCCTGTGACAGATATGGCACATGTGACAGATATGACACACACGACTGACGGACACGCGTGACCGATATGGCACGTGTGACAAGCATAAGTACATGACTGACTGGCGGACATGCGTATCAAGACAGACATATGTGACAGGCGGACACAAGCATGTCAAGATGGGCACACGTGACAGATATGGCACACGTGACTGACGGACGTGCATGACAGATGTGACATGTGTGACAAGCAGAAGTGTGTGGCGGGCCGGCATATGTGTCAAGATGGACACGTGTAATGGGCAGACACGCGTGTCGAGATGGACACGTGTAATGGGCAGACACACGTGTCGAGATGGGCACGCGTGATGGAGGACACGCGTGTCGAGGTGGACATGAGTGATGGACGGACGCGCTTGTCGAGGTGGACACGCGTGATGGAGGACACGCATGACAGAAACAACACGCGAGCAGATTGACACCTGTGGCAGAGATGACACTCATGGCGGGTATGACACTTGTAGCTCCCACACCTTATCAAAGAACTTTCTCTTTGTAGCAGATGGAGACTGTTTCAGAAAACCACAACTGGTCAAGACACAGAGATCAACAGATTGTAGGGTGTCTGGCCTCAGTGGATAGACCTACAATACAATTCCTGCACCTAACGCTCAGGGAACATTAAGGAAAAGGAATGTAAAGATTTTAGGAGTCAGAGGACCAGTATGTTTGCTATGAAATTATGTCTTTTATAAATACCAGGAAACAGCACCCATGATACCTCAATAGTATGTCTGCATAAACAGGGCGTGAACAATAACAACACCAGTAAGGATGCTAACAAGGAAGAAGGAAATCTCATGGGCTCCACCCGTATGCAAAGAACTACAGGCAATTGAGGAAGGCTAAGAGAGGGGAGAATTCCTCCTCCAGGAATAAGCCCCTTAACTGATTATCCAATAACAAGTGATCTGTCCTGATGTCATATACAGGGCAACACCAAATGAACTCAGCAGTTTGTATTCATATTTGTGTGTGAGTGTGTATAGGTAGAGGCCCGAATGACATGTTCCCCATATTCTCAGGCATCTGGATACTTGGTCCCCATTTGGTGATCCTGTTTGAGTTTTAAAGGCTATGTCCTAACTGGAGGAGGAGTCACAGGGGAGGGTTTTGGAGTTTAAAAGCCCTGCCCCCACCATTCTCAGTTCTTCTGCCTGTTTGAGGTTTGAGATGTGATTTCTCAGCTGCGTCTCTACCCTTCATGTCTGCCTCCTGCTACAGTTTACCACTGTGTTGATAATGAACTCATCCCTCTGAAACTGTAAGCCCAAATTAAACCCTTCCTTATATAAACTGCCTTAGTCATGGTATTTTATTTCAGCAATAGAAAAGTAACACACACACACACACACACACACACCAGTAACAAAGAAAACAAGGCCATAAAATTGAAAGGGAGTAGAGAGAGGAACTTGGGAGGGGTCAGGAATTAGGCACATTGAAGGATGGGAAAGGGAGGAAATGATGCAACCATATCCTAATTAAAATTTTTAAATATTTAAATGTTATGTTTTCCCAATAGGTTGAGAAGAATTTAAAGCCTAAATTAATTCCCTAAGAGGTTGTTCATTTTCATTTTGAATAAGAAAAGAAGGCGTGGTTATCTTATATAGCCTCTTACTGAAGGAAAAAGGTTGTGAGTGTTCTTTAGTAGCTGTTTTGTAATATGCTCCTTTTTGTCAAGGTTGGGTTTACAAAGTTTTCCAGACATAGGAATATCTTGTTCTTTCCATGAAATGAAAGACCTTGTACCTCAAAGTAAACATCATTTTCTTGTATTTATCTCTCAGAGAAGGGACACAGTGAACTTCACTACTTAAGTCACCAACTAGAATTTGTTCTTGGCAAACAGAGAAAGAAATGCTGGAAAATATTAATTTCACAGTATTAAAGTAGATTTTATTTTTAGCAGGGATAAGTTCAGAAACATTTTGTCTCTATATCACTTACTTGCATAAGCAAAGAGATATTGTTGTCTGTGTGTTTTTTAGTGTTTACAAAAAAAGTAGACTCAGAATCCCATAAGTAGCAGTAATTGGTTTATTAAAAATATGTTAATCATATTTTAACTCTACCTCCTCATTGTATCAGTACTATGTCTATAATATTCATGAGATTATCATCAAAATACCTGACTGAACACTCCAGTTTCTGGTCATTCACGGACATTATATGTTGCTAATTGATTTTGTTTTCATACACTTTTATCTTTAATCACAGTATAATATTGTGAACCCTCATTGGAAAGGCATATTTTTTTAAAGAATGTCTTGTCTTACCTTCCACTTACACACTGCCTGAATTCTCTCCCCTCTTCAGAAGAATTAACTTCAATTATTAAAAGCTTTCATCTGTCTAATTCTATTACACAATGATCAGAATTTGTTGTTTGAATGTTTCTGGCTTTAGGGATGTATCAAGTTTCATGGCTGGGAAACCTCTTATAGTGTGTATAAGATCCTCAAAGGATGGATATTTTCTAAGTGTGGATTACAAAGATGGAAGTAAATGTAGAAATATAGATTGGGATGCATCAAACCACACTTGCTGGTTGTCACTCAAATCTCACCTACCATCATCTTCCCGTGATCAGTCAGATTCTAAAACGAGTACATTAAGCTTTCAACTCTGATTTCAGATGTTAGTTTTGCTGTTATTTCAAAAGATTTTTTTTCTTTATAATATTTAAAGTTTCCTTAAATTCCTATGGACTTCTTGGGAAAAGTCTTATGTCCAAAAGTGATTTAGCTTTTCTCTCACATTTTAGTTATACTTGGCATACTTGTTAAGACTTTTTTCAGTAACGAAATATTTTAAAGATTAAAAAAGAAGAGAATTCTGTGTCTATAGGTAGACCTTAGGGCACGTTGCTGAGTGAGATAAGTCAAGAACAAGACTGTATGATCCTATTCACATGAAATCCCTAATGCAGTCAACACTCAGAAAGAAGAAAGGGTGAGGCATGCAAGGCAAGGGATTTGTACCTAATGAGTTTCAGTTTTGCAAACTGATAAAATTCTAGAGATGTACTGTACAATGAGATTATGCATAACACTACTGAACTCTACACACAAAATGGCGCAGACGGTCAGTTAAATGTGTTGGTCTCACATAAACATGGCACAGATGGTCAGTTAAATGCGTTGGTTTATTCATGGTGTTCTGAACTCACTATACTGCATCTTCATAGACTTCTCTTCTCATTTACTGTATTCAACACTTGTTTAGCTTTACTACATGAAGTATCAAATCTTTCTCAGTCCAGAAAAAAATTCTTCCTTTACTGAGTGAGCATAACACATCCATCCAGAAGACCGAGAGAAGATGTGGCTAATAGCCTAGTAACTTCTGCACTCTGTATTTCCAAGACCACAGTGGATCCTCCCCTGGACCCTTATCATAAGCTTATTTTTCCTTCCCTTCCACCCCCAGGACCTTTATCGTAGCCTTGCTTCTCTGAGTCAATCTATAGGATCCATCTTAATGGAAAGTGTCACATGTCCTTAGGAAAGACTTTTGATGTAATCATGCCTAATGTATATTTAACTTACACTGCACACAAAGGATTGAGCTCATTGTCACCAGGAAAGTCTTCACCAAATTGTGTTGCACTTAAGTATGCCTAAAATAAATTACTTGATTCAGACTCCTGAAGTTTGAACCAGCACCTGCTTATTAATACTGAGCTGAGCTACTACCTTCTCGCGTACTGCAGATTGTCACTCTTCTGGCCATGGGGGTCCAAGAGATCCCCCACAAGCATCAATTTCCTCCTTCTAAAACTTCTTGGGAACTTGATTTCTTTCCACCCTGCTTCTCAGATGCTTCCTTGGTCACCATGTTTTTATAACGTTTGCCTGGATCCTGGGTTATGATCTTACCTTCATATTCCAGACCATCAATTTATTCTTTATCAATGCCCTTCCCATGATTCAGATGTCTGTGGGTTTTCTTTAGCAATATTACTTCTAATGTCCATGCTCTGTATGTTTCTGTCTTGGACTATTTTCTTTGTATAGCAGTTTTTCTTGATATATGGATGCCTCTTGAACATCTTTAAGAATTCATATGACTTATATAATGTCCACTGACTTACTTCTTTGCCTTTAAGTATCATCTAATTTGACTGCCTGCCATGTTTTATTATTGTTGCAGTTATGGCCCTCCAGATCACTCATCTGCATTGCTTGAGAAATCTTACATCTGGTATATTATCTCTTTACACATCTGTAGCCGTAACTCTTGTTTTCATGCCTATAGGGGTAAACTTCTCCTCTGTGGTACCTTAGCATTCACCTTTCTCAGGCATTAATACTATGGCCACATCTTAAACTCCACTTAACAACTTCAATCCCATTCTGACCTTGATTGCATTCTTTCTGGTTGCCAAACTTCCATGTTAGAGAGTTTCTTTAGTTCCAGCCCAAATAAAACTTTCACCCAACTTAGATCTCTACTTCCTTATTTCTACCATATTTTCTTCTTTACCCATTGTTAGAAAGCTTGTTTTCCCCTATGTCATCTTGAATTCTACTTTTATTCCTTTTGTTAAGTCCCTTGATTATTTATTTGATTCTCTTGCCTCTACCACTTTATTGAAGTTGTTCAACTAATCATAAGTTCAAATCAATTTTTTTACTATTCCAACCCTGTGTGTGGGATTTTTTATTTGTTTGTTTGTTTTTGTTTTTTACCTGCATGTGTCTGAACGATGACACCTTAAGAAAAGTTTTAACATACAGCAATCACAATGGAACAAACAGGGACTCAATCCTTTCCTTGTATGTATAATTTTTTTTTTTTTTTTTTTTTTTTTTGGTTTTTCGAGACAGGGTTTCTCTGTAGTTTTGGAGCCTGTCCTGAAACTAGCTCTTGTAGACCAGGCTGGCCTCGAACTCACAGAGATCCACCTGCCTCCACCTCCCAAGTGCTGGGATTAAAGGGGTGTGCCACCACCGCCTGGCAGTATGTATGAATTTTTTATAACTAGTTTCTGAGTAGATTATATAGCAGGCTTTACTAAAATTTTGGAAGAGGTGGTAATAATTTGTTTTCCAAACAACATAACATTAATTTTGCTCTTTAAAAAGCTTGTTACTGTTGTCTGCCTGGGCTCAAGGAGCTTGCAATATTAGCCTACTTCTTTTTCCCTCCTGTCTTCCATCTTCCTCTCTACACCTCCATCCTAAGCAATTTGTCAAAGCAGCTGACTGAACAAAGATTGACCTTTCCCTCAGGGGGATTTTGGTGGCAGTGGTTAAGGTAATTGGATTTACTTTACTGCTGTTGAGTGGCTGGTAGAAGACACCAGTCATAGACATGGTTGAAGATCTTTACACAGTGCTTTTATATTGAAAATGACAACAAAAATCAAAGCATTTCCTTTCCCAGAATTTTTGGTTGTAGTAAGAGCATCTTATGAAGCTAAGTAACAGGAATTAATCAAAAAGCAACATGCACAATGAATATCATTAAAAATAACTATGGAATCATCTCTAAATGCTTAAAGTTTGGCAATAAACATTAGGTATTATATTGTGTTTCGTGTGAAGCCTGTATTTAAAGATAGAAAAGCAAATAGCTATATTTGGTGTACAAAGGTTTTATTTACATTTAACCAAAATACAAAATAGTTAACAGACTTTTGAAATCACAAATCTGTAATTTCTAACAAAGTAATTGAACCAGGCTACATAAAACCATCAGAAGAAATGTTTGATGGCAACTTAAAATAGAAAGTTTAGGTTATTGTTCCCACAACCCTCTGATAGCACTATGTGTCAGTGAAAGTAGAGCCAACAGTCATTATGTGCGTTTGCTCTTTGGGGAGATACGAATAATTTCAAATCCTGTGCTCACTATTATAAGACCCTAAATATTCCACTTTAAATTTATTTTACTTTGTATACGAGTTCCAAACTGTTATTCCAATTTCAGAGGAAGAAAATTTGCACAATTGGATGCTACTTCGCTTCCTACTTAATTCCCCTAATGCCTGCAAGGCAGTCTGCAGCAACAAGTTGCAAGGGGAGAAACAAATTGTCTCCAAGCTGACAATGCAGAACCGTAAGAAAATGGGGCGTACTCAGATGTCTGTGTTGGTTCCAATACACAGTGTATGGTGTGCGAAGGATGCAATGGAACACTTGGGAAATAATAACTGAAAATTAAACAAGGGCTTGATCACAAAGGACTTTGCATATTCTGTTAAAGACCTTAATTTTTATATAATATACTTTGAGTTCTCGTTGCCTTTGTAAGCTGAAAAGAGTGATGGCTTATGTTTTCTTTCAACAGGATCACTCCAGAAGTCTTGGGAATGAAAAACAAGTTGAGACAAGGGGAGAGCTGAGCGACTGCCACATTTGTGTAATGAGACCGGAGCAGCGAGCGTGAGGTCAAGAATGGATGGATGGAAGACAAAATAAGAGAGCACATATGTCCATGCTTGGTGCACAGGTGATGAAGAGCACTGACTTAGAGGGTAGCAGCTCAAACGCGTGTAGAGAAAATCTCTCCCGGTGCCATCTTCATCTGTTTATATGTTCCAATAAGGAATACCAAAATCAGTTGCTGGATGGTCGTAGCTTCCAGGAGTCATTCTTTTACAATAAAACGGAGAATCAGAGTCTAGGGGAGTCTCCTCTGGTTCAGAACCAACTATGTTTCAGAGTGTATTAACCATGACAACTGGAATGAATCAAGTCACTGGCTCTCACCTCAGACAAAGGAGAAAGAGAAGGGAGCCTCGCGGAGACGTGGTGGTATGTGTCGGGAAGGACAAGCCCCGCGTTCTGATGGCATCTCGCAGCCCTGCATTTTTACAGCAGCATATTTGTGGCAGCTGCGGGTGGTTTCACTTACATCCAGGCAGCCTGTGCATTTAGCTGCCATGTATCATTAGGTTTCCTATCTTTAGAACATTATTCAGGGCTGTCAGACATACAATATTCCAGAGGACTTATCTGCAGCATCGAGGCCAACACCAAATGGATAGAAACTGTTTCTGAAATCCGGTGGCTTATTTTAGTATCCGCCTGGCTTTTGAATTCCTGTGTGGCACTTAAGTCTGAATATTATAATACCATGCCTAATTCTGATACATCTATGTGCCTCAGGAAGGCAATCTGATAGCAATATAATACACACACCTGCATTTCCTACAGGTGGTTGAAAATAAACGTGGTTGTGTTCTACCACCAACTTTTCACCTGTTCTCCTAATTATTTGACTTTTCCCCCAATTTTATTCTACCTTCATAGTCCATCCCTTTATAGTCATATAAAACTGAAGGGTAAGGACAAAAGGTCAGGAGAGTGGAAGGCAGGAAAATCTCATAAAGTGTTGAAGACGGGGAAATTCTGGAGTAAGACTGTGCATCTCCCTATGAACAAAGAATAAAAAGGGTACTTGAAATCTCTCGCCCAATTCAACACATACAAGGAAAGAATTCCAAGAGGAAACTACAAAATATTTGCACAGAGGCAGAGAGAAGAGATAAAATTGCCAATACCATAAAAAGAGGACAAATGAAATTAATGTCCAGTCCTCGGTCTGCAGAGAGAAACTCCAGTACAGAGAGATAGACCAAAGTTTCGGAGCTACCTAGGACTGAATGGCAAAATTCCACTTCCCAGCAGAGTGACGTTAAAGGTGTTGTTTAGACTTTAAGCCTGGCAACTTTATCTGATACTTGGGAATAGGCCTCAGAAGTATGGAGGGAATTAATGTCTGTGAAGCGTTAGGTGTGATACCAGTATGGGCCCTGGCTGAAGCTGTCATCCCATAGGCGCTAATGATCATTTGTTTCCTTGCTACCCTGGAGTCCTGAACAAGGCTGTCGGCAGCAGCAAAGAGGAGCATGTGTTCATGGTAGAATTCGAGCATGAAAAGAGGGGATATTTATGCTTAAGGAATGATGGGGAGTATTACATCTGGTTAGGAAAAGCAAGCCTCTATTGTTTTGTGTGGACAATCACTATTTCTCTAGGGCTATAAACTAAAAGACTTTTGCCCTTTTTTTTTTTTTTCAGAATGTCAGTAGCATCTTGATCATGACCACTAACCTAGGCCATTTTTACATATCTGTACCTTTTCTTATTGTTCAATAAATAGGTTGGGTGGAAGAATATACCAATCAATCAATCGTTCAGTTTCTATCTTGGAAACCCAAAGAAGCCCCCTTAATGCAAGGAATAGTATTACTCCATCAGAATCGCTGCTCAGTGGAAGCCCTGGCTATCAGAGCTAGCATTTCTCAGCAAGCTAACCTAAATTAAGTGAGCTCTATTTTGCTCTGGCCTGTTATTTAAATATGCCGTAAATGCAAACTGTGAAAGTGTCCAAAAGCCGAGTAACTTTCACTCGGTGTCTAATGGTTACCATTCATCATCTAAAACTATTCCAGCAGCAGTGATAATGGCCTAGCCCTCTGTGACCTGGAAGCCCTCCAGGAATCAATTTACATTAGCAAAGCTTTGCCTGACAAGGCCTGGCCTGCTCCTTCACAGACATCTGCTTATGCTGTGCTGGGAAGACATTGTCCTCATTAGTCATGGAGTTCCCCATTTCTTTTGGTGTGAATCCAATCCCAATGTTCAAATCTCCTGCAATCCCACCAGTAACACACATAAAGTAACTATCTCGTTAGGTCTTAAACCTGGAACAAAGCAGACCTGCCTACCAGGTTCCCCCAGCATGCCCTTTGTGACAAATCTTTCTCTGTCCCACCAACCAGCTCTACAACAACTGCATGAATATTTATTACTAATTATGAAAACTCATCCTTAGCTTAGGCATTTTCCACTAGCTCTTTTGT
Organism: Microtus oregoni; assembly: GCF_018167655.1. NCBI lineage: Eukaryota > Metazoa > Chordata > Mammalia > Rodentia > Cricetidae > Microtus > Microtus oregoni. The sequence continues at coordinate 41,985,806 of NW_024543068.1, read as the reverse complement.
AGACAATGGTTGCTTGTTTATTCCCAGCTGCCCAGACCCGAAAAAAATACACAAAAACCACATTAATTAATACATTGCTAGGCCTATTAGCTCAGGCTTCTTATTAAGTAACTCTTACATCTTAAATTAACCATTTCTATTATTCTGTGTATCGCCAAAAGAATCCTTGTTTGCCAGAAAGGTTCTGGGGCCTCTATCTCCTTCAGCAGCTAAATAGCGTTTCCCTGACTCCACCTTCTTTTCTCCTCTATCTCTGCTTGGAATTCCCAACTTTCTCTATTCTGTGCTGTAGTGGTGGGAGCAGCAGGCTACCTTCCCGCCCGGATCCCACACTGCTAGCTTAGCCCCGGAAATAATTACACGGAAACTATATTCTTTTAAACACTGCTTGGCCCACTTTTTTTTTTTTGTCCTGCAGAACATCTGACAGCTCTTTTCCATCTTCCTCTCAGAGAGGCAGCTTTGCTTCTACCTCTCTGCCCACTTCTCTGCTTCCCCCTTCTCTGTCTCTTTCTCCTTCTCTCTCTCTCTCCCCCTCTCTCTTTGCCCCCCCTTACCCTCCCTCTTCCATAACCCCCTGAATAAACGTTCAACCTCAAAAACAAAAAAAAACATCTGACAGAGTCTTTCATGAATCAGGAACCCTGAAGGACTGCCTCACCTTCTTTGCACAAGTATAGCAGTCATTTTTTTCTGAGTGACCTGCATGCCCAGTTCATGCAGCCCACCATCAAGCAGTCCAGGTAAGAGCAGCTTCTTGCCCAAATGGCTAAACAATCCCATAAGGAGCCTCTTTGATGCCCATCACCCTCTTGAAGTAGATTGGTGTTGCCAGAAGCAGATGTGTCTCATTGTCATGAAAAGTCCTAAGTTCTTAAAACATTTTAAATGACATATTCTGTTAGTCTTTAAAAGGTTTGAAGAATATCTATCCATCAGAAATATATCTCTGTACATCCAGAAAAACCTAACTAACATGACTACAAGCTTGATTATTATAGATAACTATTAACTGTATTTCTTAATTATATATTACATTTTTAAATGAGCTGCACAAACACAATACTTTAATCAAGAGCAGAAATATACATAAAAAAATTGACCTTAAATTTTTATCAATAAATCAAGATCTATACCAATGCAAAGTATTTGTTTCTATAGCATTCCCCCTTCAAATGTAAGTAAATGTTTATGAACAATCATTTAGGGAATTTGGGTGCTGTTCTCTAGACTACTTTCTACTGATTGGGAACATTGTCAATCAGGTTTTTCATGGGGTATCCTGTGTGGTAGTTCATCTCTGCCAATGTGCTTTAACCTCAAATAAATAGTATTATTTTAAAACAAATAAACTAAGAAAGGTAGAAGTAGTAGGCAAAAATACTGGCTCATTTTATACCAAGCTCATTTTAGCATAAGCTAAAGTCTTTTGAGATGACTGAACCTCTATTGACAAAATGCTTTTATATGAGCAGGCTATAAACAAGATTGTGACATTTTCTCAATTAGTGGTGATAGGGGTGAGCCCAGCCCATTGTGGGCAGCCCTGGGTTTTATAAGAAAGCCACAAGGAACAAGCCAGTAAGGAGCACTTTCTGTGGCCTCTACCTCAGCTCCTGCCTCCAGATTCTTATGCAATTTGAATTCCTGCCTTGTCTTCCCTCAGTGGACTGTGACCCAAGATATGTAAATCAAGTAAACCCTTGTTGCTTTTGGTCATGGTGTTTCATCACAGCAATAGTAATAATCCTGACCAAGACATTGTTCTACTGGGATTTAAAAGACATTTTCTGAGTTCATACCTTTAATCTTAAATTTTCTCAAATTATTTAGCACCTTATATTTTTACTTAAGGAAATGTATGTTTGGGGGGACGAAGGAAGCTGTGAAACTCTGAGTGTTTGAAAGCATGAATGGGTGTGTGTTGTTGACATGAGTCAGACATATCAAGCTTCTGATCCATGGGAAATAACGAAGCCTTCCCCAGGATAGGCTCAAGGAAACAGTAAAGGCCTCCCAGCAGGTCTAAGTGAGAATCTTTGTATTGTGTGCAGAAATATCCACCACAGCCCTTGATCCAGCTGTATAGCATAAGCCCACCTCTTCATCCATCTGTGCATAATAACCTCAACCCTGTCCAGCCACGTCTAATAAACAAACCCAGCTTCCTGGATGCTGTGACCTCTCCATCTGAGAGCCCAGTCCACTCCACCCCAGCTCTTTTGTCAGCCCTGTGTTTGTCTTTTCTTTATGCCCTCACTGCCCCCATCATGTCCATCCCTGGAACTGAGATGAACATTTCATATATTCAGGTTTATGTTTCCCCATCGGAGAATCCCATGTTCTTGCATTTTTATATGTATCACCATCACACATCTAACAAATTTAAATTGAACTCTAGAAGCACACCTGTATATGTGTGTCAAATTCAGACTGTCCAGCAGGCTTTATGAAAGCTAGTCAGAACTCTAGCTCTTGAGATGAACTATATGAAAATTTCTGCACCCCAATAAGCCTCTCTGCTGATGCAATAATCCAAATCAGACCAAATGAAACCAAATTAGAAAAAGCCCAGATTTAACAGATACAAATGCTCCTGGATGGCTATCCAGCCCCAGAGAGAGGAAACGGGAAAGAAAAGCGGAAAACCATCTGTTTTTTTCTCTGGGGGGGTGGGGTGGAAAGTCATCCGCCAGCATTTGTATCCATTAAACCTGGGCTTTAGCCGGGTGGTGGTAGCGCACGCCTTTAATCTCAGCACTCGGGAGGCAGAGGCAGGCAGACCTCTGTGAGTTCGAGGCCAGCCTGGTCTAGAAGAGCTAGTTCCAGGACAGGAACCAAAAAGCTATGAAGAAACCCTGTCTCGAAAAATAAAAATAAAAAAAAAACTGGGCTTTTTCTAATTTGGTTTGATTTGGTCATATCTGGATCTATACTCTTAATGTGGCCATGTCCAGGAGCCTATGCTACCACTGAAGGGCATATGCATGTCCATGGTCTGCATTGCAGCCTGAAACCATGACGATGGTCCTAGGCAATGCTGCTCCCAGGGCCACGTCGATGTGAGTGGCTTGCACTGCCGCTTGGGGCCACGGTGATGTCTGACCCATGCTGTAGCTGAGAGCAATGTCTAGGTCTATGATCTGTACCTCGGGTCTGTGCTGATGTCCATGACTCCATGGTCTATTCTACTACCTGAATCCATTTTGATGTCCATGATCTCAGTTGCAACAAAGACAAGTTGCTTTGTCTGGGTCCATGGCCCTACTGCAACCGAGAACTCTATTCATGGTCTGCGCTGACACCAGAAGCCATATGGAAGACCAGGATCCACTGTGGAGAGCAAATAAGCTACTTTGACAATGAGATTGATGGCTGAAGATGTACAGCTGAGAAAGAGGGACACAGAAGACTTCTGTGACAACCCCTACCTCCAGTCCACCCCCTCCAAGAGTAACAGCCTAAACAGAAAGCCATTGAAGAGAACTCTTAAAAAGTGGAATAGGATGCTGAAGTGTAGGGGAATTCAGTTCTATTTAAGGGTCAGGCCACCGAGAGTTCGACCACACTCCAGTGGGTGTATAGATAACACGAATTGGACTTGTTTCTCTTTTCTTTTGGGAGGAGGTCACAAGGGCAGAGGGTAGAGAAGCAAAGATTGGGAATCATTTGTTATTAGGGGTGTATGATGTGAAACTCCCAGAGTCAATAAAAATACTATGTTGGGAAAAAAAGAAAGGAAGAAAATGAAGGCACCCAAGTATTTTGGCAAGATAGAAATTGAGGACAGAATCATAAGCCTGCACAGCCATAAAAGGCCTGTGAGGTTGTGGTGAGAGGCTCACTCTCAGAAACCTTAGACATGGACGGATTACGGGGAAGCTGCAGCCCATGGCCTTAGCCACCTGCAGACTCCAAATACAAAACACTCAGGGGGAGCCTTAAAGTCAAAGAAAGCTACCAGTCAGCATCCAGGTTATCTGCTTTTGGCTGAGTCAAGAACAAACCGACTTGGAAGAGGAGAGGCAGGTGTGCCAGCCAGGAGCACCTTTACTTCATTAGGAAAACAAAGAACAACACTCATAGAATCCTGCCAAGCAGAGGAAATTGCTCATATCCTAGGAATGTGGCCCCAGGAACTCTCCCCGGTTTTTGGGGGGAAACTTTTCTTCCTGTGAAAAACTATCCTCCCGAGTGTGAAGATGCGAACCTGGCAAGAAATGAGCTGGTCTAGCAGCCTTCAGGGGTAAAGCTCAGGTCTCCGGTCATTTAGATGATTGTGTCTCACCGGGATCATTTAGATTCGATGTATTTGGCTCCCCTCAACACACATTTAATAGTTCCAAAAGTAGTTCATGCTCACCTTGCTGCTCGCTTCAGGACCCCATGTTCAATAGGTCCTTCCCATACAGCTCATAGTCTCTCTGCTAACTCCACACCTGGACCCTTCTGCCACGGTGTATGCTTGACTTAGCTCCACGTTTGGAAGTGCATAGGTATAAAGAAAAATGCTGAGGGCTAATATTTTGTGTATGCCGTGCAAATTTATGTGTGACAAACCCATCAGGGACTTTAGGCAGGGGATGTGATAAAAATTCTCATTCCTTGAATCTACTAAAGCGGAAAAAAAAAAATACCAGGATGTGGCAAAGGAGAGAAGAAGCAATAGTTAATCACCATGACACACAGCTCATCTGTAATTAATCCTTTTCTTCAGCAGCATTCTGCAACTGTAGCATAAAAAAAAAAAGCAGGTCAGATGATGCTTTAATTAAGGCTGTGCAGTGTTGCTGCTTCTACAGCAACAAGAACTGTTTTTTGTCTATAGGTGTGTGTGAGGCACTACAAATATTTTCTTAACATCTTTACAGAGTGCTGTTTAAGCATCTTTGCTAGCATTATGTCTGCAGACAGACTGATTACAATTCAAAAGAGTTTTCAGTGCTCCTCACACCCATCACAGGAGCCACTAAAACAATCTAAATGCCATGCCAGTGGGAGGAGACGCTCTCACCAAGGAGCTATCAGGGAAACATGAGGTGCTGCTGCAATCGAGAATGGCATGCCTTGAAAATTTACAACTCGCTGACGCCCCTACCCAGACTCAGGGGCAAGGGCCTGCCGGGTAGGCTCATTTGACAAGATCTGATTGTGGTAGATCCCCTACTGTCCTTGGGAAATATTGATCCATGGTGACAATAATCAGTGTCGGGACATATGTGGAGGGAGGGGTGACACAAAAATTCTCTTTTACAGTCACTCTCCTGTGTGTGCAGTTCTTCTACAGATGATTGCATGATGTAGGATTGGTGGAGTGTCTGAGCTAGGTGCCGCAATTGAAAGAAAAGGTATCCTGGCCTATAATACAAAAATCATTGCCAAAGCTGAGCACCCCATGATAGACAGCAGGATCTGTGCTCCTGTCTTCTCTGACACACAGTTGAATTTCCCAGGCCCCTATGGTTAGGTTTCCATGACCTTTAAAATGGTTGAACCTAAAGTTTTTAGTGGTTGTATATAGGCGGAGGCTGCTTGTTCATTTCCCAGCCATGCAGACCCAAAATAATCACACAGAGACTATATTAACTAAAACACTGCCTGGTCTATTAGCTTGGGCTTCTTACTAACTTACTCTTATATCTTAGATTAACTCACTCCTATTATTTTATATTTTATCATGAGGCTCATGGTTTACTGGTAAGGTTCCTGGGTGTCTGTCTCCTTCAGCAACTACATGGTGTCTCACTGACTCTGCCTACTTTCTCCCAGCATTCAGTTTAGTTTTCCCACCTAGCCTTCTTCTGCCCTGTCATTGGCCCAAGCAGCTTCTTTATTCAGTAACCAATAAAAGCAACACATACACAGAAGGACTTCCCACATCAGTTGTGTCTCTCCATAATCTCTTTATCATTTAAATTCAAAAGAATGGATGCCATAGTTTGAAATCCTTTAAGACATAAGAAATCTGTAGAGAAAACCTCATCTACTCCACCAACTTGTGAGTTTTTGTCATACTGCCTGACCTATGTTGAAATATGCACTGTGCCACCTACTTCCAGTTCTTGGGATTTACAATATAAATTTATAAGGTGCCTGGATAAATAATGGGCTCTGTGAGAGTTCTATGTGGGTCTGTCTTTGTAGCACCATCCCTGTGCAGTGTGAAACTAATACCATTGATCTTCCAAGCCTTTGTCTTCCCTTTTCCCATGGTAATCAATTTGGAACCAAGAAGTGTCCAAGATCTGTTGTTAATCAGCCCATTTCTAAATTGTGGGAAGAAGGTCTGTGGCACAAGGTTCAGTTCATTTGCATGTTGTATGTTCAGTTCATTTGCGTGTTATATGTGCTGCTTTATCTAGAATAATAAAGTAGCCCTTACGTGGGCTTACGAGGGCTTAGGAGATGTCTGGTGTTGGCCTTTTGCTAGGTGTTACCTATCAGCAGTTGACATCATGCTGTATTTGGTTGACAAACCATGTGGGTTACATCCTTTTGAAATTCTGCAGAATGTATCCCAGGCATGGAGGAATTTGCCTGCTGTTTACCTCCAGGAATAAATGCTTCCTATGCATAGCCCATCCAGATTCTGTGGTATTCCTGGACTTTTAAGACCCATCATAATAGACTCAAAAAGCAATATTCTTGAGATGTAAAAGCCAGAGAAGAAAGCTCAGCTATTGGTGTTAAACTGTTTTTAGACACTGGAAATTAGTGTTAATTGATCTTTCTCATATGTGAATAGCAACAATGTTTTGGAAAGCCCACATTTTTTCCATGCCATAACAAATGCAAAATAAGCCCATGGTGCTCACACTATTTGTTGTTAAACAGAAACAACATTGCATCCGTTCCTCTGGCATATGGATTCATCTCTCACAGGAATCTCACATGGAGATCCATTGTTCAGATAGTGCGATGTTAGTGTCACTCAGAATGGAAATGTCAGAAATTCCTTCTTGGTTCTCATTATGGCCAGAGGCTGCTCACTTCTAACACACATGGATCGTCTAAGCCCCTTCCTCATGCCTCTCCCAACTCTCCAATTGTAGCAGGGAAAGAAGAAGGAAAAGGAGACAGTGTGGAGGTGTGGAGAAAGGAAAGGAGAGAGGGAATGAGAACTTAAGTAGGTACGGGTGTGTAGTATTCAGTGCAGCTGGGCAGCTACAGAACTCATAATTTATATTTTATTCCTAACTCTTACCTAGAATAATACTGTCTTTTATATACTATGTTATGAGGTTCTCTTCTGGAACCCTTCTGTATTCTGTATTTTGTAATATAGAGTGAAATTGAAAACCAGGTAATTCAAAAATCATTCCAGGAATTGGCTTCTCTGAGTCTCCAAGAGTGGACCACAAGTACAGATTTTTCTGTTATAAATCCTGTATATAGTCAAGTGTGAGAACATGGCCCTGTAAAGTCGACCAGGAAGAGAATTAAATGTAGTAATCCACTGTAGATTGGACTCACTCTTTAGACAAAATCATCAATTCACCCATAAACCAACAAAATTTTCACTTTAGAAAATACTGAAGAAAAGTTATGGCATGAACCCTATACAATAGAAAGAACTATGTGTTTTAAGAAATGATATTGGCATAGAATAAAATTTTCCTTGAAAATACTCCAATTTTAATGGCAATAAAAACTCACAAGATTGAGATAGTTTATAAAGTCTGAGCTCTTTCTAAGATCACATGCTGTCTTCTATGTACCACATAACGTTCTAGACACATTTGAGTTGCTGTATAGAACCAGACAGAAGAGCACATTAACCAAAGACATGTATTTCCAGCTTTCCTTTGGCCTCCTGCAGACACTTGGGAATGCCAATAGAGTTACGCTAATAACTCTTTTATATCTAAGCAATAATATTATTCTCATTGATTCTCCTAAGCTATGGAATGTGAGAGTCCCCATCCACACATACATGTGCCCATGCTCAGACACTGCTTGCACACTTCTTGACTGTTGCCACTGCCACCTCATCCCACACACACACAAACACACTCAGTCCTTTCATTTTCATTCTTCTCCCTAAAACAGTTGAACTTCAGAGATATCGTCAAACACAGAGCTAGTTCTGTGGCAATCAAGGGAGTTAGGCTGTTATTTCAAACAGTTCTAGTGCTTTAGATATGTTCTTCATAATAGGATCCAAAGGCCTATTAATTTTGTAGATGTCATCTACGCAAAGAAGTTGTCAGGTACCCGAAACACAAACATGAAACAACACACAATAAACAATGACCAAGGCCATAGGCGTCTAGCACATGGCTGCAAGCCCCAGTGCATTCCTACTCTGGGTTGCCGTGTTCTCTCAGGGGCAGAGGACCCAGGAAATGATCTATTTCACTGAGTCTCTGTGAGTCAATAGAAAGACTCGTCCTGGAAGGCAGGAGCAACTAGAGCTATGGACCACTTATGCTGGCTGGCCCTGTGCCTCAACCCCCCGACCCTTCTGCTAGGAAAAAGACTGAGAAGGGAATTGAGAACAGGGACTCTCAAACAGCCTTGCTTTCTGCATTCTATCACTGCACAAAAACTTGGAAAATAATAACAACATGATCCTGCTTTCTTTGGACTTTCTGATCTTTTGATTTCTTGTCTTAACATCTTTACTTCCTTTATAGAAACAGACACTAAAGGAAGTGTGAGCTGCAGCATAGTCTTCTTGCAGTGGAATTAATTGGCACTGTAAGGCTTGATCTCACTTAGTCTATGAGAGAGAGACTTCCTTCCTTCCCTCTCCTGAGGGTGGGTACACACACACACACACACACACACACACACACACACACTGCCCCTGGGAGCTTATTTGCAGAGGCGTTTTTTGTCACCTGTTGCGACTGAAGACTTAAATGGTCCTTCACAAGGAAGGAGGACTTTTGGAAGCTGAAGAGAGGCAGCATGTTCACTGCCTGCTCTAGACAGGCTGTGGACTGCAGTCTTCCAGCTGGGAGCTCAAACCTGTGCCTGGCTCTCTCACCTCTTAGGATCAGTCTTGAGATATAAGAAAGTATTTCTGTGTTTTGAAGGAATTTTGAACCGTTCCTCTGATTATATAATGCTAATACAGGAAGGGAAAATTTAAAAATTTCTCAAAACATGACAAGATTTGTTTTTCCTTTTAGTAAGAATTTCCTGATTGTTATTGGCTAGAACTTGATTTTTACAGACTAGAACTCCTACTGCTAAGTCGTGAGCCTTCTCATTTTGCTTTCCTGTTTATTCTCCATAATGATCTAGTGGGGGAGTAGCACAACACTGCATCAGATTTAAGCAACCTAATGAATGGTTCTTTGCTATTTATTCCTGATGTCCCTTCCAGGTAGAGGCCATTTCTGAGGACTTTCCTAGAGATAATGTTTTATTGGGCTTGGGGGTGGGGGGGTGGGATCTTCCCAGGGCTACAGGCAGTCAGTGGAAGGCTAGAGTTTGTTTTGCCCATATGTAAACCAAGTATGAGCTTATAGACACAGAAAACAGGAGAAGATCTTTATCAGTCTCTCTGTTGAATACTTTTTGTGAAAAGCACTGTGTAATGTATACATTACTCTCACTGGATGCTAAGTTGGAGGAAATCAACCTCTTGTTCTGCTGCCTTTGCATCTGAATTATACCACAGGGTGTGTGTTTAGCTTCTAGATTCTGCAAAGTCTGTGCCCGGCATTTTTTTCCTATAGCAATATGATCCAGTCTGGACAGTGGCTGTATACAACTGGCCCTTTGTGACCAGCTAAAGAAGAGGTGGACCCATCACACTAAAATGGGAAGCCCTCTGAAAATAAAGAAACACGACTTCTTTGTTGCTTTTGAGTGACCCGTAGATTGCATCGTCATGCCATGGTTCATGCCCAGGTGCCTTTAGATGGGCCCGATCTAGAGTGTGCCACCACCGAAAGCACAATCACAAAGAATTTACAGACTTAGATACTTGCGTTATGAGAATCCAGCATCCTGATATGAGATAATGACAAGCACCTGTGGTGGGATTTTGATAGATTAGATAATTGCAGTTACAATCCTCTCATATCCTATCTAGGGCATATTAGGTACAAGACTTAGGCTTTCTGGGATAGGACAGCTATTGGAATAATTTCTGTAATTTGTCAATTAACTATGGCCTGGACATTTAGTATGTGTTCCTTGTTGCTTGTATTTTCATGTTTGTTATGTTATTGCCTTTCTTTTGCACAATATTTGATAGTTGTTCTTATTGTAAATAGTTTTATGTTAGGATTAGAACCTTCTTGTTTAGAAAGAAAGGGGGGAAGTGAGGTGGAATTTTAATCCATTTAGCCAATGATTTGGCGGCAGCGAGTTCTAGGGCGCGGTCTTGTCTTCCTACAACACAGCTTAAAATCTGACAAAGAGGATCATATGTTCTCTCCTGCTCTCACGCTCTCATGGGTGGTCAGAGCAGAGCAGGTGGTGAGGTGGCTTGGGGTTGGTGCTCTTCACCCCCAGGCAGATCGACTGGACGAAGACAGCTAGATCGGTGGCCGTGGCTTCTAATTGGTTCTGTATCAGTGAGTGCTTCTCCCTATCCTATACCTAAATAAATTACTGGGACCCTTTAACAGACTATCGTGGTTTCACGTAACAAGCACCTCCCTCCCAGATGTGACGATACGCCTAGGAAACTTGCTTACACGGAACAGAGGAGTAAGATCTACACACGTGAGCTGGGTTGTGTGGCGATGGACCATCAGGCTACAGACAGAGTGAGGGGAAACTGGACCAATGTTGTACACTATGATCTGAGGAAAGTTCTGGCTTGAAAGCATAAAGAACTTGGGGGTGAGCAGAAGGTGGACCAAAGGAAACCAGTAGAGGGGAAGAATGTTTTCATTCAAGTCATTCATTCATCAAATGAGAGAGATGTCTTTCCCCTTCCAGACAGAAAGGTGAAGAGGCTGCTGTATGAAGAAAAACACAGAAAAGCAAGAGCTATTTATGTAAAGTCAATAAATGAGATACTTTCCTTCACCAGAAAAAAAAATGTAACCCACATTTAGAAAAGAGAATGCTGTTGAAAAAGACCAGTTGTCTTATTTGTAAACAAGCAATTAAGCAAACACAAACCCAGGAAGATTTTTTTTCTTTCTTAGCACTTTTCTTATTCCAAAGTTAGTGGAGTGCTAGATTCCTAAACTTTGTTTACTAAATAATCACACTGTGTTTGAATTCAAATGTTTTTAACCGAGATTTTTGATACTTATATGTCTTCAGAAAGGAGCCAAGAATAGAGTACAATATATAACAATCTCTTCAGAACAGTTATTTATGTATGTGTGGGAATCAGAAGACAACTTTCACGTGTAGGTCTGTCACCATACGGGTTCCAGGGATCAAACTCAGGTCATCAGGCCTTGGTAGCAAGCACCCTTCATTCTAAGTCACCCCAGCTGCTCAGCATTTTGTTTATAGTTATGTGATATCATGGAAAGAGTTTGAAACTTGGAGCCAAGCTGGGTGGGGTTGGCACATGCCTTTAGTCCCCGCACTCCGCAGGCAGAGGCAGGTGGATCTTCCTAAGTTCGAGGCCAGTCTAGAGTTTCAGGACAGCCAGAGCTACACAGAATAAATCCTGTCTCTAAAAACTAAGAAATAAAAAAAAAGTAGAACAACAACAACAAAACAGTTTTGATGCAGTGGGGAGGGGCTTGGTCCTGCTTCAGCTGGATAGGCCAGGCTTAGTTGACTTCCCATGGGAAGCCTTACCCTCCCTGAGGAGGGGATGTGGGGAGGGGCAGGTGGAGGAAATAGAAGAGAAGGGAGAGGGAACTGTGGTTGGTATGTAAAATGAATAAAAAACAAAGAAAAAAATACTCATAGCCCATTGGTATACTGACTATGATCTTAAGCTTGTCACTAATTATTTGTCAACTTCAGTTCTTGGTCTGCTGAAATATGGATGCAAAGTGCAGAGTCCTCATAGGAATCAAGTAGTGAGAATGCCTTGGGTGCTCTATGGCAGGGGACTGGCCACTTGTGATCATCATTATAGTCTTTGCAGTAGAGGGGATGGTGTCTGGTATTTGAGTATTCGTTTTGTTTTTAATTTTTATCGTTTTCATTATTGACTATTATGTGCTTGGCACATAGTAAAAGGCAAAAGTCTGTTGAGTGGAAGAAAGAAAAAAAAACTGATTTTGCTTTGACCTTCATGAGAGGATTTTGACTTTGAATTACTCAGCTACGGAGAGTGAAGATGAACCCCTGTGGTTAAATAAGGTCTGCCATGCACGGCTCTGGAAATGTTTGTTTGGGCTTTGTGTCTTGGTAGATTGTCAAAGGAGCCTTGCTGAAGCAAGCTTAGTGTCTCAGACAGCAGCAGCTTGTATGAAGGGAACACACAGCCGAGTATGGCAGCATGCATCAAACTTATCCCCCTAGAGCAGGGCGTGCGGAGGCTTCACTGGTCACTTTCTAAATAGCAGGGAAGAGTGTGACAAGCATGACATGTGTCTCTCCACGGAAAACAAACGTCATATGCTCGCGCTTCCACCTTCAGAACACGGTCTGCGAATCGCACAGTGCTTTCTCCCGAGACTCAATGCGTCCAGACGTTCAGACATACCGTACCCCTTGCTCCCCTAAATTTTCACCTCTGTGTAATGCACACAGACATATGGACAGATCAGCACCAACCCTGAAGGAAGCTGCAACCACCCAGCACGCATGTTTTGCAGCTCCTTCAACCTGTTTCCCATCCTGCCCATCCCCTGCACAAATCAGGTTTGAATGCCCAAGCTTGTCACCTGGTATACAAAAATGCAGTCTAACACTGTATTTATTAGCAAACCCTCTCCCTTATGTTTAATTTATTGTTACAGTTTTTAAATGTACAAACAGTTATACCAGTTTTATACACAAAACCACAGGTACCGTTTTGTATCTGTCAAAATTCCAGCAGCCTGTGGCGAGAGACCATCCAATAGATGTCCTGTGCTGCCACCTAGTGCTTTTGTTAAGACATGGCCCCACTCATGCCTCTGGAAACTGGGAGACAAAGGCAATTCGTGGCGCACAAATTCTGGAATAGCTACTCAAAAGCATTATCAAACAGACGCATTTATGATACTTGGACCATATTCCCCACAACCACACAACCTAGCTTGTTTTCACACAATGGCAGCTTACATCCCTGCTCTTCACTGGCAGCACTCCGGCCTTCTACCCTGAGGGCACCTGGTTTATATCCAAACAGACTGGGCAAGCATACCGCTCTCATTTCTGAGGCTCTTTCTGCAGCTCCCATCTGGCCAAGGTTTCCTTGGCAAGTCTCTTCCTCCTGGAGGGACAGTTTGATCTGAATGTCTGGCCTATTACTTCAATTTGAGTAGAAGGTATAAAGGAGTCAGACAGCTTTGAAAAAAAAATCATTATCTTTAAAATTGACTAAAACAGCAGCCATTTTCTTTGTAGCAGTTCGAAGCGAAGCTTCTGAATTTCGTTTCTCCTCAGCACACAGGGTTTGTATCCCTAGTTAGACCCGAGGCCTGCCTTTGCGTCTCTCCCCTGGTCTCTTCCTGAGTCTCCAAAAAGCCATTCTTCTCCCCAATTAATAAATTAGCATGTTGCTGTTACACAAACAGCCTTCTTAAAAGTGCTATATTAGGCACTGCTTAGTGGGTGGATAGAGGGAAAGAACATACCCTTCCAGTGAGTCTGTGGATCACCACCCCCTGTCTCTTAGCCTACACACTCCCTCTTCTTCCAGACCTTCTAGAACCTCTTAGATTCACTGACCCTTACCTATTGCATCTCTCTCTCTATCTATAACTCTGCCTCTTATAGAAGACAAGCATGTCACTTAATCCCTTTCAGACTTCTTCCAACCAGCAAATTTCACTTTTTCCGTGTTTTACCCCAAATGCAGCGAATTCACCAAGCTCTTATGCTATTGTCTAAATATGCAAAGTAGAGCTAGTCCTTCTATTAGGAACTGTGTTGCAGGCCTGGGTACAGCCTCAGAGCCTGATTTTTGACAGGAAAGTTACACTAGGCAATCTCTAGGCTTCTTCCAGCCTCAGTTCTGTCTTCCTCCAACAGCATTCTGGCAAGCCCCCTCTCCAGTCACTCACCAGTTAGCCTGTAAGGCAGTTCAGCCTCTCTTCTCTGGCAAAGCTCCTTCCCCTTCTGGAATTCACTGTCATGGCTCCCTGACTGAATCTCTTTCTATTTGTTTATTCTGTTTGTCAAATGCCCCCATTGTTTTCCACCTTATGTGGGTTTTTTTTTTCATATGAACTTTATTTAATTTGAATTTTGCCCATCCATCTGTTTAACTGTATAAACATGTTTGCCCACCTCTCTTTGGAACTAAGGCTTTGTGACGTGGTGACGGTGACAGCGATGGGTGAGTGATTCATGTGCTGCCCCTCCTTCCAAAGCATACCCTGAATCATCCATTTCTGCTGTGATTCTTCCAACCACTTCCCAGGTCTGTACCACATTCATTTTCTCAACAGGACGGTTGTTGGTTGTACCGTATTCATGATTCTCACCCCTGAATGGTACCCTTGCTAAGTTGGTCCACTGTTATCAGAAGCAACAGCCCACTGAAATTTCAATGATGCTTAGCTATTTGGACTCACCGGGTTTATGTTTATTTAACACCCCCCACCCACCCAATCTTTGTCTACAGCTGCAGCCAGTGAAAAATCTGTTTAAGTCCTTATTGTCTTACACTGGGATTACAAAGTTATTTCCAGGACAGAAGCTTTGGCTTCGAATTTAGCTTTTATGCCCATAATAAACTTGGCCAGCCTTTCTGCTAATTTGCTCTCATGTGACTCACCTGTAAAAAACCATGATCCATTTAGATTCTCCCCATCTTGTTTGTATCATTTCTATGTGAGCATGTGGCCGAGTGGTTATAGCTTCTACACTAGACCCTAGACCAGACTACACTAGACCACTAGACTCCATCCATTCTTTCCTACTTCTCTGAGCATCCCCACATTCTAATCAAGACCATCTTTCTGGCATTCCCTGAACAGGAATATTTTGTACACAGCCTTTCTTGCATCCAAAAATTCTTATTCATGCTTTCTAAAAACTAAGTCTTACCAGTGTCTTAAAATGCACATGCAGGGAGTGAAGACAAGACTCAGCTGATAAAGTGCATTCTGGGAAAGCATAAGGACATGAGTTCAGATCCCTACATTCACATAGAAAGCCAGGCACTATGGTATCCACCTGTAATCCCAGAGATGGGGGTGGAAACAGGAGAATTCTGGCCAAGTGGTCTAGCCAATGTGTGAGCTTAGATTCAAACTAGCGAATGGCTGAGTTTCACGTTCAGTCTAGCCAATGGGCAAGCTCCATGTTCAGGCTAGCCAATGAGTGAGCTCCACATTCAGTCTAGCCAATGGGCGAGGTCCATGTTTAGTCTAATAAATGGGAAAGCTCCATGTTCAGTCTAGCCAATGGGTGAGCTCCATATTTCATCTAGCCAATGAGTGAGGTCCACATTCAGTCTAGCCAATGGGTGAGCTCCACATTCAGTCTAGCCAATGGGCAAGCTTCATATTCAGGCTAGCCAATGAGTGAGCTCCACATTTCGTCTAGCCAGTGGGTGAGCTCCAGGTTCAGTGAGGATCCTTAAGGTGGAGAAGCTATTGAGGAAAATGCCTTATATCAAACGCTGTCCCCCAAATGCACACACACACACACACACACAAAACAAAACAAAAAAAGAAACTTTACATATCTGCTAACAAATTTAAGATGGATCACATCTGATCCTGTTGTCCATCTCTGAGATCTATCCTTGTCTTCTCATTTTCCAGGCAAAGTTGTTCATTAGAAGATTTTCAACAGGCCATTGCCTGACAGCTACCTTACTCCAGCTCCTTGCCTCCTGGCATAAGTGCATGGTATTATGCCTGACCAGGGCAACCAAGTGATATCTAACTTATGTGTCTTGGTGCTGAGGCAGGATGCCCATGTCATTGCAGCCTGCTTGGGTGATATCTGGGAAAGGCATTCCTCCAACATGTCTGAGGTGAGCTATGAATACTCTTACATACTCTCATATGTAAGAGAGTAGTCCATGAAGACCTTTTGAACATTGTGATTTGATACATCCATTTACATGAACATTTTCATGGTGTTTATTTTACACCAAACTTAGTTTTGATGTATATAATCACTTTTTTCTTTGTTAAACCATTACCAATTAACACAAAATCAGTATCTCTGAGTGTCCCTTTAGCTCTCATTATGATGCATATTTTAAGCCCTCAAAGTCCATTGAAAATCAAGAGGCTAAAACATTGAGAACAAAATCAAAGTAATGTTTCTATCTTTCAATTCCTGGCACTGAATGACTATGCCAAAGTGGACAGATCTAAATGCCGTGATATAGCTGCCACTTGGAGGCGAGAAGCTAAGTAAGACACAAAAGTTCTCAGTGGATTTCTGCAAAGACAGCACTTGGCATGTATTTATCTGTCTTACGCTGTTAGAGACAACACTCATGGAGAATGATGGTCAGTAGATGGAGTTCTCAATGAAGACATCTTTAGATGTAGATACGTAAGTAACTGGTTCCTTTAGCAAGACCTATTGTCCACATACTTAATAAAACTGATGGATATTTAGCTCAGTAAATAATATCTGGATTTGCCTAATCCTCCTGTATCTAACATGGGCTAAATTTCAGGATGAGAATCTCCATGCTCCAAATCTGGAAGCAATGAGAAAGAACATGGCTAAGAGGGCTCCAATGGGTGGCCTTTTGTTTTATCAAGACCCTGCAATGTACTCCATCTAAGGAAAGTTCTTAGCACCCATCTGGTTTATTTTACTTGGTTCAGCATTCTATCATGCCTACATCTGATGTGTTAGTCTGGGTCCCATTCTTGCTCTGTATTAACTAGTGAAAGCTATTTGGCCCTCATATTCAAAAGCAGCAATTTGAAAAGATAGATCCCACACAGAGAAATCACGCAGGTGATTAGAGAGAATTTTGTGTGTCAACAGGACGACTCTTCCTTACTCGTTAATAACGTGATGCCTGGCTTCCCACATCACCCCTAACTAGGACATCAGCTCCAAGAGCCAAGGCCACCCTTCAACAGTTTTACCTTAGGACGTGACACTGAACCTGGCCATAAAGATCTGGTAAAAAATTATTGAAAAGATAATGATTTTCCACTGGGGAAATTAGCTCTTAGAACTACGTGCAATCCAAAAAGGGAACGATTTGGTCCATTCCAAAACAGCTTTGTGATTTGCTATGTTTTTCTCTGGCCTTTTACTGCTCAGAATCCATGCCAAGGAAGAAATGCTAAAGCTCCTATCTTTTAAATATGTAGATCCCTGACATTTGGTTGCTTCATGAATTTTGCATTGCATAATGACAAGTGTTTAATTTTATAAACTGCTCCTGTAATAGATCATTTTCAAGGAGAGGCCTAATCTGGAAATGCAGAGCAAAGTGCTGTTGCTGAATTAGACAAATGTCTTCCCCGAGCCAGCGATCCTTTCCATAGTAAATGTTTTCAAGCATTGACGGATTGGAAGCCATAGAAATATTCTCAACACCCAGCTGACTGGCTGCGTCAGAAATGAGATGTCCCAAGGATGCTTGGTCTTCCAAGCTAGTGTATAACAACCCTCAGAAAAATCTCTGAGTGAGATAAACACAAACAATTGATTTGTTTCTGGAGGTCCAAGTGACCATACTTGGTCTGATTGCTAATCCATTTTCATCACCACCAAAACTAAAATCAGGGTGAAGAGTGATAAGGGAAAGAAACATTATTTCTGGACTCTAAAAAGGCGTTAGTGTTTTAATTTAAACTTCAAGCAAACAAGTCTTGACATCAGATCATACATAACTCTTAGACAGTTTCATGCTCAGCTGACCCTCTTCGTCCCTTGGTTTCTTTACCCAACGTATATCTATGAGTTTTGTCTATTTAGCAGAATTGTGATTCAGGAAAAAAACACAATTAATCTACAAAATATGATGTCTAAAATATGCATAGATAAAAGAAATAGAATTGGCTTTATAAAACATATGCAAAGGTTGTTTGTTACAAAAATTCTGATCAAAATTATCTTTATTATAAATACTTGTATAAGTTCAATAGAAGCAATGAAAATAAAACGTGGTGTGTCAACAGTTAAAGATATAGATTCATAAGAAACATCTATTTAGCATGGTTTCTAACCAAATGAGATCTTAGTCACACACGACCCCTCTTGAGGAAATCAGTCAGCCAAGAAGGCAACAGAAGTGTGAACAGACTCAGAAGAACTGGACTGGAGAGAAGGCTCAACAACGAAGGTCACCTCCTGCTCTTGTAGAGGACTCTGGCTGGGATCCCAGCACCCTTGTGGGGTGGCTCACAACTGCCTGTAACTCCAGGTCCAGGGGAAATGACCTCTTCTGAACTCCTTTGAAGTGCACTCACATGTGTGCACGTATGTGCACATGTGCATGCAGAAATACCCACAATTTAAAAATCTTTAAAGACAAAAAAGAGAGACCTGAGACAGAAATCTATAAAGCAGCTACCGTGCTTCAGGCACTGGTCTAAGCATGCTTCAAAGGTGATCTCACTAAACCCTGATAAGGACATTATGATCATTATTATTATCCACATATCATCAACTACAAGAGTAATTTTTACACAAGCTAAGAAACTTGCTTAGGGTTGAAAAGTGGGTATCCGGAAAGTTGGGATTCAAACTTCCAAGAGTCAGGTGCCAAATGAATGGTCTCATGAATTATAGAACTTGGGATTGTAATGAAACCACTGCTCACAGGCACACTCGGTTCTCAGGTCTGAGCTTCAGGCACTCTGGATGATTTTGAAAATCATTCTGCATACAAACTAAATTTATTTACTGTAACACTATATAAGTAGGCCATTCCGCTTCCCTGATGGACTGATCCACACAGCCTTCTCTGATTGGAAGCTACGTTTATAATAAGTCTTATTTCGTATGTATGTTCCATTTGTACACACATCACTACCTTCTTCAAACCCGTTTTCCCACCTCTGCTTGACAATCTGTCCTTACCAACCTAAGGCTTTGCCTGGAACTGATAAGAGCTGTGTATAGAATTTTCTGGGACTATGTCAGACTTGTACCTTTAGCAATTTCTCTAATTGTGCCAATGTCAGGCTCCTCCAGTGGCCTCACCTGCTTCTCAGAGCCTCTCTCCCCTAGCTATTATGCATAACAGGTGCTGCGAAGACAATCTTTCTTTCAACTCCCCTGAGACCCTTAGTAATATTTCCTTGTTTCTTTTAATCTGGTTTGTCCCTTTAAAGGGAAATAATATTTGTCTTTCCTTTCAAAAGCATGTCCTTTGCCTCTTCCATATGGAAACATGTTCCATTATTACTCTTTCCTCTTAGCCTCTTCTTTTGTCTAGGAACATGTTCAAGTTAGGGTCAGTGGCAGGCCTGGACATGTCACCTTAGTTCATGACTAACATTGTTGAAGATCTCCTGTGGGCCAGATATTAGACAATTTTCACATAACATCTCATTCAGTCTTCAGAGAAACCTCAAAAGATATCTTTTAATTACTGGCAAGTTATTCATGAGAAAATTATGCTTAAACACATAAGTACATTGGCTAAGGTCATGTAGAAAATACGTGCATAGTGCCAGGATTTAAACCATGTTTGATTCCAACTTACATATTCTTTCCACTGTGTCTTACTTGTTTCTTAAAATAAAGAAACCAACCCTCTGCTGCAACCCTGCTGTGTGAAGCTCTCATTTTGTCTTTCACTGCCAAACTTCAGTTAAATACTGCAAGTGTTTATTAAACATTAGGTCTGTGCAAGTGACCGAGCTGTATGCTTCCCCCTGAGGGAAGACAAGAGGAACAGAATCAACTTGATCTGCTAGAAGCTGGCAACCTAATGACTGTATCAGACATGTAAATAACAATAAAGCCGCAGAAAGAGGTGCTAGCTAAAGTGGTGGAATCTTCCGAGAATTAAGATGAAAGGCAACTAATTCTAACTAAGGGAGAGTAGAAACAAAGAATTTCAAAAACGAGGTTATGGAAGTCTCCCTGAAAGCAGCCAACCATTCCCCACTAACCTGCAATTTCACCTCTCCAATGTTTCCTATGTACCCTCTCCCAACCCTCCACAAAGCCTCAGAACTGGTCTTTCCAACTCCAGACCTCTCCATTTTCCCCATCCTACAAGTATTCCTTTCCGTCAGGATGCTTCATTGTGTGCAGCTGAGAGCCCTCACGGTCTGGATAAATACTTTCCGTGGATCTCTGCTACTTACAGAACAGGAACACACTTTTGAATTTCATTCTAAGTAACATTAACCCTCCTCCTTTTACAGGGTTGTTATAAAGATCCAGTGTGATAATGTATGGGTAAAATATGTGAAAACCATAGTCATTCTATAGGTAGGTCATTATTAACATTATTACCTAGTCAACACTTGGGTCAGCATCTATCTCCTGAACTACCCTTTGCCTTAGCCCATTTCACTCCTGTAACTGTAATTTAGACACGCCTCTTCATTTCTAAAGCTGAAACTTTGTTTTCGGTGTGTCTCAAGGCTTCCATCAGAGTCAGTCTAGAGAAAATATGTTCTACCAACTCAATGAATGTTCTCGGACTCCGAGGTCATCCTTACTGCATCACTTCTACCTTCCCCAGTGCACAAGGCACAGCAAGTCATGTACGCATGGTTGTGTAAGTCATAACTTTATTGGTTGCCTATGAACTCATTTAATGCTAGGGCCAATCGATTTATCTTGGTATGATTGATGTGCCCTATCACCCAGTTCAGTGTAACCACTCTAATGTTGTTTCATGGAAGACAAAATTGGGATGTTACGCTGCTCTGTGGTAGAATAATTTCAGCAGAAACCAAGGGAGGAATTTCTCTTCCAGCCTTTGCTGGGATTTAATTCAGATGATATACATCCATACACAATAACCCTGTGGTGACAATCATCCCAGAGAGAAGAAACTCTGCTCTGCCATGATTTGTCTGGTATCATGAGCCACTGGGAAAGCCTAAACAGCAATCATTAGCTTTGCCATCTTTTTCTCAGAAATTCATGATTCATAAATGGAAGCTATTTTGAAAATCAAAATGAGTTGCAGAAAGTCTCAGCAAAAGCACACATTTTCTATAACTCCTCTCTCTCTCTCTTTCTCTTCCTCTGTGTTTTTTATTTATCTCAAGTAACTAGGGGAAGTACTTCAAGTGAAATCTTGTTATAAACACTTAAATCAAATGATGCTGCTAGGAGAGGTTGGACCAAAGAGATCCAGAATTATGGTCAAAGCCAAGGTCTTCCTTTGTCTGCTTGTACCCCAGAGAGCTCAGCTCAGCCTTTCCAAACTGACTGTGATTCAAAGGCCAGGCAGGAAGTCAGGATATCTGAGTTCTGACTCATGTGAACAGAGGACACTGACAAAAACCTCCAGCCAGCCCCAGGTATGCAGACAGTAGATGAGGGTTGGCCATTCACTGGGCCAAAAGTAGCCAGAGCATCATTTACTGTCCTACCTCACGACTGTCCTTACTGCCCTATTTGGAGACACATGCCTCCTTCCTGCCTTCACGTGCAGTTCACAACAGGGCTTAGAAGCAGTCCATTGCAGAAGGGGACTGAGGCCCTCTGTCGAAGTCAGACTTTGCACATGGACGTGTTTCTCCCTGGTACTGACGCCGGTGTCTCTATTCCCTGGGTACCCTCTAGCAGCTCACACACATCTGTAACTGTTCTGTCTTCTATGTCTGGAGAAGCTGGTGTTATGGACATCAGTGCTGTGAAAGGCTCTTCTCTGTCCAAATGTTTTAAATCAAAACAATATTGAAAGGATTCATAGAACATCAGACTTAGAAACAGGGTCAACATAAGGAAACCTTTGTCTAAGTGTCTTTTTGTATGCCTGTACTGCCAAATTCCAGGGGTTGTGGGGGGGATGAAGAGTCCCCATCAACTTCTTGCCAGAGAAGCAGAATTAGACCATGAGCAACAGCAGAGCACCTTTCTGAGGCTCTAATTGCAAACTGGCCACATCATTCCCTCACAGACCTGTGCTGTGCATACCAGGAGTTTTCCGGGCATGCCAAGAAGAAAGTGCACTCATTTCCATGAGTCCCAGGTCAGTGATCTTAAAATCAATGACTCTTCCAGATTCCCAGAAGCTAAGCTCCTTGCCTTTCAAGACTGCTGGCCGAGAAGACTGCTGCTTTCTGGGGTGTACTTAGTTTTTGGAACCTCTGACACTTCTGAGGACCCTGGTGGCAATTATCTTCCCTAATGATCCTATGAGACTCCCTCAAGCCATTCCCTGTGATGCTGCCTCTGAGCTGAGCAGTCAGCTGTCCTTGGGAAATATAAAGTCATGCTTCCCTCTTAACACTGCTTTCATGGTGTCTCATAAATTTGGGTTTATAGTATGGTCATTTTCATTGAATTTTAGGATGTCTTTCGTTTCCTCCTTTATTGCTTCCATGACCCAGACTGCTCTTTAGGTCTTTAGGGCTTGACACTTCTCATTGACTTAGGACATTTACCAATAGCCTACACTTTAACTGGGAACCCAACCTACCACAAGGTGCTTCGTGAATCTGCAGAACACAAATGAATACTTGGAACTCTCTATCAATCCTGCAAACAACACAAAGGGAGACCAGACAGTAAATATAAAGTACTACAAAGTTTCGCTTTTAATGCAATAACTTGTATTTGGCATTGGAATGTGGAACATTAGAATTCCCTTATCCCCAGCAAAGAATGTAAGCAGGGGAAACAGGTCAGAATTAGAGTGAACAGAGCAAATAGCTTAGCCTTCCATGGACCGCTTGCCACAGTTAATGTCTATAGAACATGGACAACCTCTTCTGTCCGACAACACATGCAAGTTGTATAAACATCTGCAGTCCTATGATATAAATGGAAGACAGGCACACACAGCCCCGTGTGCGCAAACCTCTGAAAGACAGCCTAATGCCTTTCTCCAGATCCCATTTCCTGAATGTGTTCATCATTGATAACTTTTTCTTTCTTTTTTCTGAATATATCTGTAATAAATGAAACCAGTTTTGTGGTCACCATATTAATCTAGGAATAAGACATGGGGGAAAATCCATTTTTTATTCTATAATTCTAAATACAAAGTAGCAGGAAAAGAAAACAAAAAAATCCCTCTAAATCTCTTATGGATTCTGATGTTTTAGAAATATACAGAGTACTTGAAAGCAATAAAAGAAATAACCTAAGAAAATTAAGCAAAATGAATTTGCAATTAGTTTGTGAAATTGCGATAAATGCATTTTGAAAGCAAAGAGTAAAATGTAACTTTCTTCAGTATAATTTGAAATTGCCTTTTGTGCTTAATATAGTTCATTTATAATTAGATGAGGATTTTGTTCTGGTTTGAAACATTCAAAGTTCCATCTTGAGATTGCTATGTACTATGTACACAGAACTTTTCAGCATGAAAGTCTGCTGCCGCCGCCGCGTTTGCTTTGACAGCCTTTCTCCTAGTTTCATAGAAATGAGGGAGTGAAAGAACACAGCTGGCTGGAACAATGGAGCATGTTCAACATTAGGCCAAACACTTCAGATATTGCAAAATATTGCAGGCTATATTTATAGCTCTCAGCAGGTTTTTGAAATTCATGCTGATACCGCCTTACGCCTTCTTATTGGACCAAATTGCCATTTAATGACAAAATTATCTTTGGGTTAAAAGAAAATGTTTTCAAAGGATATGACACTCGCACTAACCTCTTGGCGATATCCAAACAACAGTGACTTGAAATCCCTTCAAAAGTAGTTCAAGGTGTCTTTAAAATGCAGATCAATCTAGTTACCTAGGGTTTGAGTTTTTATGTTGATCTGATTTTTTCCATAAAGAAAGAGAACATTGTCTTTCTGACGACCTTTCTCCCAGTCATAGTTATGCATTGACTCATACACTAGCAACTTCCAGAAACTTCCCAAGGGAAATAACAGAAGCAGCGTTTGGGTAATTGACACAGTAGCCTTAAACTTTTTCCTCCCGTGGCAGTTGTTTTTAATAGAAAACTGTTGGATTTTCCAATAGACTCTTGTGATGTTGAGGGGACTAGCAAGGTTTCATATTCTTTCACATTAATAACACTAGGAGTCATAAAAGTGAGCAGCGTTTATAAGCTTAATGCCCAGAGAGAGACTGAGCAGGGTAGTTCAGGATAATGCAATTCCTGCAAATGTAATCAACTGCCCTGCTTGGAGGAGGTTCTAGGGTTACGCTTTCCCTGCAGCCCAAAACAAATCTCCACTGCCACTTGTCACTACTGTGCTAGTGAGGCCTTAAGATATGATCACTTTGCCTCACAATTCAATAGTAATTACACCAACTACTCGGTGCATACTAAGTACACACCAAGCAGTGATTGTGTACTTCATGTATGTGTATATATATTAGAAAGACTATTTTTTAAAAGTTCTTTAGCTTTTATTTCAAGTTGTATACTAATACATAATAAACTATGCCCAAAGTCAACAAGTATTATATCTTATAATACTGAGTTTTTGGTGAGTGGCCCTTATATTGACCTACTGGAGGATCATCTGGGTGGTAGCGTCATCCAAAAATGTGACTAGGGTCAGAGTTCAAAGTAGCCTCATTCACATGTAAGAGACAGAGTTAGTTGTCAGCTGGGGATTTTCAGATCTGAAGCTAGTACTCTTTCTACCATGCTTACTAAGATTCACTCCCTTCTAATAAAGGGCAGGTTTCCTCATGACTATATCTGGCCCCTTTTGGGCAGTGGTTGTTGTACAAGCTACCTAAGTCATATTTTAAAGACATGGATTACCAAAACATATAGTAAAGGAACCTGACAAAGTGCTGTTGACTTGTAAGAAAACTATTTACATATTTTTGATGGAGCACAAACTCCAGCTGATTCTCCCTAGGATAGTTTGTCTTACAAGCCATGCTTTCTAGCTTGGAGGAGTCACCTTTTGAGAACCAAAGTATAAAGGCTCTCAGAACACCAAGACCTCCAAAGGCACTTTGTGCTTCTCAGACATAACTATATTCGCACAGGCCCACTTAACAATCTCTTGCTTGCTGTTTTGAAATATGAATCTCCTAGTATGAGTTTAGGGCTCCTAGCCCCTTAAAATTCCTTCAGGAGTCCACAAGGCTAATCTGTATCCATCAAATTCAAGGAATCTTTGGAATAACAAGCCAGCACTATGAAGTAAGAGGTAAAAATGTGTTGTTTCTCTCTCTCTCTCTCTCTCTCTCTCTCTCTCTCTCTCTCTCTCTCTCTCTTTTGCAACAACAAAGAGTTGGGAATCACAGTGGCAAGTCAAACAGGCAATCAGATCAACCCATTCACTTGGTGGCGGTATAAGGTGTTAGAAATGATCCCATCGCAATGCTGTAGTAAGCACCATCACCATCAGAAACAGAAGAAAACTATCAACTGCCGCCTACCCTCAATACTTGAATTTCAGACAAGAAGGATAAGTCCTCATACCTCCCACCCAATCCAACACCCTCAAGCACGACCTCTGACGCCCCAAGCCCAGCGCCCTACACCCGGGGAATCCTCTTTCCTCTTCACTCCCTGCGTCGCCCGCGACTCCTGCGCCAACGCGACCCCTGCCGGTCGGCCCGGGAACACACACTCACCGCCGCTCACCTCCCGCCCGCCCGTCGCTCGCACACTGGCCTCCTCCTTTCCTAAACTCAGGTAGGGGATTATAACATGATACTGAAATTAAGCATGCCACTGGTCTCATTGGGTCCTTCAAATTCAGGCAGGAGAACAGGCATTCTAACAGTGAATTAAAAGTTTATTTGACAGATTCAAGCTAAAAATTAGGATTTCTCATTTTCTGCTGTTTTACTTTTTAGGAGAGTTTTGGGGTGAGCATGCCATCCGTCCTTTTATTTTCTGTAGTAATTGATACCAAGAAGGTTCCGGTGACAGTACTGGCCCTTTGAAACAGTGTTTTTAAGCCATCATCTTTTGATTCCTTATGATGCTCACTCTTCCCATAGCAGTCATTTGAGGATCTATTTAACTATTGGCCTCCACTCACCCTGTTCATTCCCAAATCGAAGTCCAGACAGGCAGGTACTGACGCCTCCCACTAGCTGGCTAAGTGGCTGTGGTATAGGAAGCATGGCATAAACGCCTTTTGGATGCAATTCTGCTGAAAGTGTTCATATGAGCAAAGCTGATGCTGAGGGTGGAGGGTAGGGGGCCAATCCTACGGTATATGTAAAGATCGGGAGTTAAAAAAATGAATAAAACTGTTCTTTCTCAGGATTGCATGTGGATATGATGAGGCGTTAGTTACCAAAGGCCAGCAAGACAGGTAGCAGCAGAAAGCATTTTCTCCTTTAATAATTCTCCCATGCACGGGTAATCAATATAAAAATTGCAATTGGATGAATCTTCTCTCTCTTCCTCTTAATATTCCTTGAGACACAAACGATTTCTCATGATACCCAAGTCTGTACTCGGGACCTAGTAAAATGTCTTCTACAACAAGGGACCATGTATGACAAATAGGCTGGGGAACGTTATCAGTCTTAATTTTTGCAAACAAGTTACATGATATCGAGATATTGAAACCTTAGGGTAGTGCCCTGGGATATAGTCTGGAGGCTGAGGAGAGGAGGTGCAAACATGCATATTTATGGGAACTGAACTGTATGGCATATTAAAAAATTAATAATAGCTTTAAAAACTTTATTTATTCCACTCGTTCACTGCAAACCTTGGGTCTTTAAATGTGATCAGCATTTACTCATCAGTGCTGTCGCTGTCGTTTGCACATGAGCATCGCTACCTCGTGCGCCTGCTGATTGAAGGAATAAGTTAGTTGAATTATTTTCCATTTGATTTTAAGTGGGGAGCATGGCGCGCACCATTTCTACTTATTTTATGCACAAACATCATAATATATTAATCTTGAAACCCGTGAAATTGAAGCATACTTTCAAGAATGAGTATCTTTTTAAAGAACTAGGCAAAATCAGCACGTGATGATCCATACGAAAATGAGCTCACCAGTGTCTGAAAAAGATGTGACTGTTCCTCAAGGGGGCAAAAATAAAAAGGGGGGACAGATTCATTGGGAAGCGAATATGTCTTGTAACGTCACTTCTTCCTCGGTCATTTCTACCTTAAGACAAAGATTAAATGTAACCTTCCCGTAAAACTTCAATCTTGCTCTTTACTAAAAAAAAAAAGAAAAGAAAAGAAAAGAAAGAAGGAAAGAAAAAATTGTTTCCTCCCCATGCCATGTCCTATTTTGTATGTGTGTTTTTGTTCTAAAACTACAGGGATGAAGACTGACTGAACATGTCTCCGGCATTCTGTGAGGCGCATGGAGACAGGGAAAGCATGGCACTGGCTTATCCCACACCTAGGTCCCATAAGGAATGAGGGCATCTCGGCTCAATCACCTGACTGAGCCAAAGGTGGCGGGCAGAAAAAGGCACAGAGCCTGCAACCCCGTCTTCAGTGCCTCTACTGTCCTAATCAGTTCCTTACCCACTCTATTTCAAAGTCAGCGTCTCCCCACCACCACACCACCACACCGCCCCCACACACACTCCCTACCCTCCTCCCTGTATGTATTGCCTGCTGCCGTTTCCAACAGACCTGCATTCATCACGCTGATACTTTCTCTGCATAAATGTCCACCACCTCCTCAATATCCCACTACAGAAAACTGAAGGAGACTTTTCCCTCCCAGTCTTTGCAGAGCCAAACAAGGATGGGTCTTACCCAAAGGTCTTGGAGTGTTCAGCTCCTCTTTCACCCTCTGCTGGTCTTGTGTCCGTGTCCTTTTCAGCTCCTGCCTGGACTCTGCAGCATCTTAGCTGGTTGCTGCTGACTGTGTGCTGTCACCTTATCTATTTGTTTTCTGTTCAGTGGCAGCGTTTTCTCTCGACCGTACACATGGCATCATCTGCTTCTCAACACCCCCTTCCTCCGTAAGGGTCTCTGCTGTTTTCCTCCCTCTGAAGCTTCTGATACCTTCACAAAAAGGTGCCAAAAGGCCCCAACTACTCTCGTGGTAGAAGCTTCACGAGCTGGCTTTGCTGTTGGCTGAACTTCCTAAACTAGTGTGACTCACTCCAAGTGAGAACACGTGTTAAAGGCGCTAGGGCTATCTTCAGGAAAACTTGATTTGGACACGTAGAAATTGTAGAAATTTATCATGTTGCTTTAGGAACATTATCAAGTTTTGTGATGGAGAGAGTTGATTCCACTCTGCACAGACGTGGGTATTTCCATCACTGCCAGAGGAAGAAAACACCCGGAACAAACTGAGAGGGGCATCTTCTGAGCCTTCCTTCCAGGGCCCTCATCCCCTCTGCAGTTCATTTATATTCAGAAGACATGATCATGGAACTTGGAAACTAAATACAGAAATAATCAAACCCCATCTCTTCATTCCATGGACGAGAAAATTGGTATCAAGAACAATGAATGGTCTGCGCAAACTCACAGCTAGTAAATATCCCTTCCCATCCCAAGGCCTCAACAGCATAGAAAGAATAGGTTCTATAATGTTGAACACTAGTTTCATTTGTGCGTTTTTTTTTTCTTTCTGAGGCACAAACTCATTTGTATGCCAAGGCTTCTGCTCCAGCGTGGCTTCCTTGCTAAAGCTCCCTTCTTATTTTGCATTTTCAATTAGATCCAAGGTGAAATGTCTCTTTATGGAAATCTTGACTCACTTTTACCTGTCGCTGTGGGTGTATTAAAGTATATGAAGTTATAAAAAGATATGAAATATGAATATAATCTGGTTTAATTATTTCCATCCTCCAAAGACGATGATTGCAGTTGGCTGTCAGTGAAATCTCCAGTGGTTGAACTCCATGCTTAGAAAAACAGCGAGCAGAATAAAAGGCTAGAGATCAGGGCATGGATTGGGGACTACCAAAAAAGCACATTTATCTCACCAAAAAGAGCAGGTTCCTATCAGAGAAGAATTGCAGCTTTAGAGAATATCAGTGAGTCAAAGATGACAACATTTGGCAAAAGTTAATCCCACTCAAGTACAGTCAATGCCTACAGAGAGAACACTGAGCTATTTCTTAAGTAGAAAAGCACTTAAACACATTATTTGATGACCTTACTTAGACTTCCTGTCTGCTCTTTTCCATTAGCAGAAGGTAAATTCCTTGGCAAACGAAACTCTGATGCACCTAGACAATCTTGCTGTCCCGCAGGCTGGCATCAGCAGCTCCTCTCATTTTAAGGCCAATCTCCATCATTATAAAAAATTGCATCTGAGTTCTAAACATCCTTATCTGTGTTCATCATCCTTATCTTAGTGGAATATTTTGATCCCTGGATCTTACAGCCTAGGGATTGGGAAACCAATGTTTTTCAAAGAGGTTCATTCTCTGGGCAGGACTTTCTGTAGCTCCCAGGCTAGGGAAGCAATTTCCAACATCCCCTCCCTGCCTAGAAACTGTAGCTAAGTGTTCTTAGCCATCAACCCCCAAACCAAAACAGTCTTTGGGGGTTTCTGCTTCCTGTGCTGTTTTAACGGTCTGTGAAACACTCTTTCAATTCTCTTCT
Organism: Microtus oregoni; assembly: GCF_018167655.1. Lineage (NCBI taxonomy): Eukaryota > Metazoa > Chordata > Mammalia > Rodentia > Cricetidae > Microtus > Microtus oregoni. Next base: position 41,956,209 of record NW_024543068.1, on the reverse strand, counting down.
CCTTTACTTTTATCTTCTGTTCCTAAGACTCCTTTAATGCATTCACGTGTGCTTAATATTTTCCTCATTTTCCTCATCTCCACGTCCAACACACAGGCCTCATGAGACAGCTTTACGGGCCGTCTTGCATAAGTTTAAATATGCTCCCTAAGTTTCAATGCACAGCATTGCCTCTGTGCCTAACTAGAGAAGAAACGTGACTTCTAGAACAATGTCTGAAGCATAGCCTTGGAGAGTGTGGGAAGGGTACTTTGCAGCTATTATCAGAGCTGAAAACTTCAGAGGAAGCCTCATCTCTCAGAACTTTGGGGTTTATTTTTCTGAATTAAGGAGGCAACAGAGCGCAGTAGAAAGAGGGAGTTATCAACAGGTGTCAAAGGATTCGCATGCGTACTCACACGTGGCTTGCCGCCCTGTCACTCATCACCGCGGCAAAATGATAGCACATCAATAGCTCCCTTCCAGGTCCTCACTCTCAAACTGCCTATTGACTGATTACTTTTCATTGCTATTTCCCTTCCAGGCTCATTGAATTTCATCGTTTCCTGCGCAAAGGGTTGGCAGTAAGTAGCATAACTTTTCCCAATAATGTACCTTTTTAAGGGTGATGCCGGCTGCTAGACTAACCCACTCTGTGTTAGCCCACGGCACACTCCTCAGTTAGAACTTCATGAAATCCAAATGAGGTCTAAGATCTATCTCTGTGGCCTCGAGATATTATAGGACACCGGGTAATAGAAGAGTCAGCATAAAGGGTCTTAATATCTCGGTGACTCGATTGTCCCGGGTGACCTCGGTTTCCTAGCTAGCTAAGCTATTTTTCTAAATTCACTTTTTACCCTAGAATTCTAAAAATCAAAGCAACAGCAGCATATGATGGGACCTAATTAGTTGGTCCATTTTCTAACACTCCTTAGACAACATAAAAGAATTTTCATTTTGTTGAGTATATAATCATACTTTAACAAAGAAGAAAGATAAATATGCTTCCGAGTGTTCATTTCATAAGGAGATAAAATAATTTTGCCTTCCAGGATTATTATGGAGGTTAAATAATGTAATATATCTAGTGTTCTAGAGAATATCATTATGTGTGGCATAAGAAAAATACTAATTAATGTCATATTATTATTATTATTAGATCAAGGATCTTAGAAGTATTTGTTATCTATACATACCACAAATAATGACTTTCTGTGGTTTGTGCTTAAAACTCAGAATGAACATCTTGATGACTTTGCATTCAGTACCAAAATAACTAGGTGATGGCCCAATTTTTCATTTTTCAGTGAGTTAATGTGGTATTATATAAACCCTGCCAAAGTAGATCACTTATTCAAAAATAATTGAATGATCAATCCACATGATTGGCTTGCTTTCTACCCCCTCATAGTGACAGTAATATTTAGAGTTGAAGCCAGTGGGCATTTAGATCCTAGTGAACATTGAAGAACCATATCCCTGTCTTACATACTATCGTTTCCCAGTTCATGGGTTTGTGGCATTGCAAATGAGTTTGGTTCTTCAAATTATTATCTTATGTTCTGGGTGTGCGTGTGTGTGTCTAACCTACTCTCACTTCCTTTTTCCCTTTTTCTCTTCATATCTCTCTCTTGTTTCTTCTCTCATATTCTTCCTCCCTCCTTCCCTTCTCCATTGTCAAATTAAAGCTGAGTGGCAGATTACCTCCATCTTACTGACCAACTGTCATCAATGGAGATTTTTACCCCTTGGAGACTTAGATAGGGAAGGATTCAAATGTTTAAACATTCATCAGGAAAGGGTATTTTGACTGATTGGTGGTTTTGATATAGGAGGAGAAATTGAAAATATTCTAAAGTCCTTTACTTATTCTGGACTTTAAGGATTCTAAATTACTTTTAATTTTTAAAATTCTCAATGTTCTTACTGTTACATTCTAATAGAGAAGCGCTAGGTTACACCATACTTACAAACGTACTTTGAAACTTTCCATGCTTGTCATAAATTGATAAATGCAGTACACAGTATACAAACAAACTGAGACGAAAACCACATGATCACCACATTAGATGTAGAAAAGACCTTTGACAAAATCCAACACCCCTTCATTATTAAAGTCCTAGGAAGATGAAGGATACAAGGGACAGACCTTAGCATAATAAAAGCAGTTTACAACAAGCCAGCATCAAGTTAAATAGAGGGAAACTCAAAGCAATTCCACTAAAATAAGGAACAAGACAAGGTTTTGTACTCTTTCCATGCCTATTCACTTGAAGTCTTAACAAGAGCAATAAGACAAACAGCAGAGATTAAAGGGATACAAATTTGAAAAGAAGTCAAATTACCTTTCTTTGCAGATGGCATATAAGTGACCCCAAGAGTTCTACTAGGAAACTCCTATAGCTGATAAATACATTTAGCAAAGTACTGGTTATAAAATTAACTTATAAAAATCAGCAACCCTCCTATATACAAACAGCAAATGGGCAGAGAAAGCAATCAGAGAAACAACACCTTTCACAATAGCCTCAAATAATATAAAATACCTTGGGGCAACCCTATCCAAACAAGAGAAAAACTTGTATGACAAAAACTTTAAGGTATTGAAGAAGATATCAGAATATGGAAATAGCTCCCATGTTCATGGATTGGTAGGATTAATAGAGTAAAAATGGCCATTCAAAAGCAATCTGCAGGTTCTATAATAGACACATCTAAAGAAATCATGAAATTCACAAAAAAAATGAAATCATGAAATTCACAGATATATGGATGGAACTAGAAAAAAATATCTTTCTGAGTGGGGTATCACAGACTGAGAAAGACAACTATGATATGTATTCATTTATATGTGGATATCAGCTGTTAGGTCAATGATACCCAAGCAACAACCCATAGAACCACAGAGAGAGAGAGAGAGAGAGAGAGAGAGAGAGAGAGAGAGAGAGAGAATAAGTATATAGAGTAAGGCAATAGCAGGGATCAGAGAGCTCTCCCCAGGAAAGGGAAATAGAATAGAATAGTTAAGAATGGACGAGGGGAAAACTGCAACAGGAGGGTCAGAGGGAAGAGGAGAATGAGGGAGTACAGGGAGAGATGGATAAAATTAAGGCCCATTTGAGGAGTAGTATAAAACTTAATAGGATAGAATCTTAATATATATATACATATATACATTCACATATATGTATATGCATGTATGTGTATGTGTGTGTGTGTATGTGTCACGGAATAATAGGAAGACAGAGTCCCAACTGCTTATTTATTGTCACCAAATGCAGCAACCAGTCCCAGAACTGGGTTACATCTAATTGAATTGTTGGCCAAAGGGGTTTCATGGGAATCTCCAAATAACCAAGGGTGGTGCCAAGACTATCTGTTGCTCTCTACAAACTGATGACAAGGGCCCATTACTGAAGACAGAACCCATATAACACATTGAACATGGAGAAGTCAAATGTGTGCCTACATAGACCTCCACACACCTACATTCTAGCACCTTTGGCACAGGAAGATACTCAGTCTGCTACCAAAAGAGAAACAAATACCAACCCCAGCCACAAAGTTCTTGGTCTACGATGGTGTCCTGCCTGCAAGACATACAAGTGTAATGGAGGCACAAAGCTTGTGGGAGTAACCAACCAATGTCTGATTTGACTTAAGGCCTACTCCATGAGGTGGAACCCACTCAACACTTCTTGGATGACCAAGATCCTGGGACTAGACAGACAGTGGATAACAGTTAGAATCAAAGCACTATAGGAACCAGGTTTCTCCTAGTTAAACCTCTATTCAGGTAAGCAAACTCCCAAGAATGTGTACAAAAGGTGAATCAGTCTTATGGAAGAAAATTAAGAGATATGGACACTTTTATTTCTAGAATTTTTAGAATCAGTGCCTATGGATTGTAACAGAATCAAAATTTACAGATAAGTCCTGGTATATCTTATAGCATTATTTTGCTATTTATCTGTGGAATCAAAGTAACTCTTAGCATTCCTAATTGCATTTAGTTGGCATCCTACCTCCAAATCCCTGTCTCTGTAACTGTTGTCCCAAGTCAGTCTTCAGGTCGAGAGACTCCTTTCCCAGAGCTAATGACTTCAGTCACTGTCACCTAATCTCCCTCTCCACTTACACTGTATCTTTTAACTCTATCTGTATCAGGCAAAGTCTACTTCATGTGTGTAGGATGCTGGGCTCAGAACTACTTTATGGAAGTTTTGAGGAAAGTGCATAGCTAGCTGCTAGACATGGTTGCCTTTTTATCAGTAGTAAAAATCTTACAGAAAACCCAACATCTGAAAAGCATCTGTGGAGATCAGAGGAGCAGGGACCCCTTATGGGGCACTGAGGTATAGAGAAGTTCATAACTAAAAAATAGAGCTGGCAGCAAAGCTCTGCCAGGAGGAAAGACTGGAACCTGATGGGCTGAACCCAGCATAAAGAGCTTCCCCTTCAATGAGTGTACAGTACAAGTCTCTGGGTCTGCTCATTACAGTAATGGGATTATCTAAAGAGACTTATGAAAAAATGCACACTATTGAAAGTGTTACTGGAGATGGGAAGCTAGTTAAACAAAGAAACTCAACCATCTTCAAACAGAAATATTGGTTTCTGCCTGAACTGCCAACCAGAACGTTACAGAACGACATCAAACTTCCTCCCTCAGCATCTGAGCGGCCAGAGCCACCAGCTCCTTTCTGCCTGGTGTTTTCATCGAATGCATATCAAAACTGTGCTTTATCAGCCTCTTGCTTTCCGACCCCTGGACTCCAAATCCCATTCCTCACCATTCCAGCATCCTGCCTCCCTCTGCTGCTCTCTCTGAGTTATAATAGCCTTTACTAAAAATGGGAAGTGCTCCTAGTAAACCAGTCTCTCTTTTGTTCCATTATCTCCTCGAGTTTACCCTCCTGTCAAATCTTAGCCTGAGTCCGCCCAGATTTCTTTCTTCAAAGATGTGCTTAAGTCATGAGAATTAATATGGTTACTCTCCTAAGGGTATTACAGTCCTGCAAGTGGCAAAATCTTAAGCAAAGGAAATAAAGTTTTAATACTAAATTTTAGATTATTGGAAAACAGAGGCAGGAAACCCTGTGATGTCATAGTTTTCCCGAAGGCCCCTAAATACATCTGGATCTCTAGTCCCATTATTCAAAGCCATTCTCGCTCGTCAGAGAGGTTCCCGCTGAATTGTGTGGCTCTGACTCGGACCCTGGCCTGTGCCTTCCAGGAATGATTCTCTCTCAGAACAGCCAGGTCTACTTATCTGCAGGATGCTCCAATACAGCCTGAGAATCTGGACCACTTGGAAGCCTCTCTAATGCCTGGAAGACTTGGGGATGAAGGAGTTAATACTCCTAAGTGCCCATCAGGACAAAACTAATGGTCTAAACAGAAACCTGAGCAGGAGACCAACCACCTGCATTCAGGCTGACCACTTTTCTGTGGAGTCTTGGGTGGTCTGCCTAAGCAGGTTTCCCCATGCCCTGGAAGGCTGAAACACTGAGAAGAGTCGGGTTCAATAAAGGGCAGAAGAATGATTAATAGTGCTTCCTGTCCTCAGGTAGAGGCAGTGTGCAGCGGGGTGCTGGAAGAAAAGCAAACAACGGCCTATTGGGTTGCAGCGTGGACAAAAACCACTTACAACACTTTGATTTGATACCACCCCGGTGATTGAGGAACAGAATCCAAGCCCACTCAAAGACTAGCAAAGCAAAGAATAAGTTTCTGCTCCGATTTGTTGAATTTTGGTTATTTTGCTCACTTGATAAAGAACTTTTTCATACTCAGTAGCAGTGTCTTCCTTATTATCTGAAAAGGCATAGTAGCTACTACATAGTACATTATACTTCAAGGGAAAAAGGAATTACATGTGAGGGCCTTCTTAGTGGCTGTCTATTCTATAAACATGCATAATGCATGTTTGTGTTTATGCATAATAGACTCTAAACACCAGTGAGCCCATACTGTCAAATGAATCTGAAAAGCCGGAGAAAGAGAGACTCTAATGAGTGGCATGCCAAGTCATTCCTCCTGTTCTTTCTTCCTCCTGTGCCTCCCATGAGTCAAGGTGGTGTGTGGCATTACAGTTGACAGTTTAAATAATCACAAAAGAAGTCAGATGAAAAACAATGCTGGTAACCTAGAAGTCAAACTTATGCCAGAAATTGAACTGAAAGCACAGAGAAGTCTCAGTGTACCCCAGAGAGTGCATGCGTATCATGAGAGCTTGTGCAGTTATCTGCATATCACTCTTGCACATGCGCGTGCGCACACACACACACACACACACACACAGTTTCTCAAATGAAAGAGAGAGAGAGCAGTTTGTTCAAGAGTACATGCTTGTGGATTCAAACCTGACTCTGCAGCTAATCAGCTAATGAAGCTTCAAGTCAAAGTTTACTCCCTATTTACTCATCAATAAAATGAAAGAATTAAATAAACTCATGGTCCCTTACTACTTTAAGAGCCTAAACATATTGCAGAGATAATTATTAAGCAATTGCGAGGACCTCTGTCTTTGTTTTGTTTTGTTTTGTTTTGTTTTTTTCTAGACAGGGTTTCTCTGTAGCTTTAGAGCCTGTCTTGGAACTAGCTCTTGTAGACCAGGCTGGCCTCAAACTCACAGAGATCCACCTGCCTCTGCCTCCCGAGAGCTGGGATTCAAGGCGAGCGCCACCACTGCCCCAGTGATGAGCTCTGTCTTTAACCCCATCCCAACCCATCACCAAATGCCCAGTTGCAGAGGGACATCAAGGACTTTGGGGTTCTTTGTTCTTGTAGCTTTGTGAAAAAGAATTGAAACTTGCTAAGTAGAAAGCAGCCATCTACCTGGAGAGTCTAAGCCACCCTCGATTGCCATGGAACCATAAAGTCTTTGTCCCGCTAGAAAAGCTCTCTTTGGAGTACATGATAGCTGGAGGAAGAGCAGACACAGGCTTTGAAGTCAGAGGGACTCGTGACCACGGCCCAGCAGTACCACCTGCTGGCGATGTATCCCTTTCTACACTTCTCTTGTTCTCAGTTTTCTCACCTGACAGAGTCCGTCCTGATGCCTAGTCACAGCAAGTGCTTCTGAGGTTCCCACGAAAAAGCAGACAACACTTTCAGAAGATTGCCGGCACGAAGCAAGCCGATAGGAATGCAAATCGTACTCAAAAAGAGACTAATGCACGCATTTTCCCGTACATACATCCCGATACATGCATTCACACAGTACATATGTATTCTTTGATAAGGTCTTTTCACTGAATTTTGTGAAGAATAGCATTGTGGTTTGCCAACGAAAAACTGAAATTAACCATTCATGAAGGGTAACGGTTTCATTTTCTGAAGAAAAGGGTATTTGTAACTTAAGAGAAAATACGATGAGAACGAATAGATCGACAACTGAACTCTGATTTTTGAGACATCTCCAAACCTTGAGAATTTCTTTGTGGAACCTCCTCATCGGCCTCGTAATGATTACTGACAATATGGCTGACGGCTGTTCTCCCTTTCCTCCCTAGCCATGTAGGCTCAAAATTGAAGCACTCTATATACCCATGTATTTGCTGAATCCTTCTTCCCACTGCCTCCAAGATGAAAGCTCCAGGGGTGCCCATGCACTGTGTTATCGAGGTACCAAAGCCTAGAACAATGGCTGCCCGGTGGTCGGTGTTCTGAGACTGCAACCACACAGACCTCAAACACGCCGTTCTATCGCCCCTTGTCCATCCCCTACTAAGAAGTGAGATCCCCAGTCGGTGAGCATTGCTGTGGTCGCCCCGTGTGCCTAGGGTGGTGCCTGGCACATGACGGGCACGGCAGACATGTTTTAGGATGAGGGCTTTGGGAACGAAGGGAGTTTCTAAATTCCTGCAATTTAAAAACATTAAAGTCTCAATCATCCTGCCTGTTCAAGGAGTTTCTTAACCTTTAGTTTCAAATGGATGTTTCAAGGAAAATGACTTCCACTGCCCCTTAAATGCAGAGCACTCAGCTAAATAACTAGACCTTTCAGGGGTTTCTGAGAAGATGAAGACAAGGAAGAAAAATTCAGCTCCATATCCACGGTTGCAAGGGCTGTGCCGCATTCATCCGAACTCTCGCTTCCTACACTGGTTTGTCAAATCCTTTATTTAAATATCTCATTATCTAAGACAATTTTGTACTTACTGTCATGAAGGCTTATGAAACCTGCAAACTTGTCTTGCTGGAACAGGTACAATTTAAGCCAGTGATTGTTCTAGAGAGAAAGGAAAGGTGAGGCATGGCACCATTGTAGCGATTAGAGCAGGAAGGTAGACAGCCCTCACTGCTAACCTCTGTTCTCTGGGGTGTTTGTTTAGGCTCCTCAGACAATGCATGGAGCCTAAAGAAAGAGGGAGAGAAATTGTAAGTCTTCATGTATAATTTTTGTTGTTATATCTAAACTGATAGTTGAGGGCTAGGATCTGAAACAATATTTTATAGAAGTATCATGTTGAAGTTTTTGCAGGTTTCAAAATATTTAAATATGTAAATTTCAATGGAGAGATGTTCGGATTTTTTGATAGTCTAATGATTTTAAGCATCTCATTTCTAGTCACACACTGACAAAAGATGTTCAGATTGCAGTGTGAGTGGGTTTCCATGGTTACCGTTGTTTCCTAGCATTTTAGTGACATCTTTTGTGAGCATTGGCTGCCTCGCTTATTTGTCACTAATGTATGTGTAGAACTATAGTTAATAGCCTTGGGCGGACAAAATTTTTTTTTCTGAATGGCTGTATTGTTTTTTAGCAGCATTTTTCAATAAGGTGACAATGCATTAGAATACTAATGGTATGTATGGTATTTTAAGATGTCAAGTTTTCAATAAAATGATAATGAAAATTTTGCATTTCATTTAATAGTTAAATATTCATGAATTTTCACAGCATGATGAACTGAATGAAAAATAAAGAAACTGTATAATGTATAATACTAAACATCATAAATTAAGTTTCTTTTCATAGAAGCTATTCAAGAGTGTTTAATATATGGTTCTTCATGAATTTAGACCAATGTGAGCTAAATTAAAGGCATCTAAAAAGGAAACTTGTTTAAACCAATTTAACATATTTTAACACAGCATGTTTACAATGTAACAATATAAAGGAAAATGACACATTACAAACAATATGTACATTATATAAAAATTATGATGACTAAGTGCGGGTGTAATCACTAGGCAAGAGCATTTTGAAGAAAGTAATTATGAAACAGGAGATGGAGGGATCCACAAGGTTGGGGCTGATGACACAGCCGCAAGTAATGGGATGGAAACAGGCAGAATCGAAAGGTTCTGTGCACTGATTCATTCACCCACTAGGCTAATTGATGACCTAGGGGTGAGCTCGGCATCATCTGCTGGCTCCAGACTAGTCCACTCCTACGTGATGGCTAGAGGAAGGCAAAGCCATTCCCCCAGGACTGGAGGATGAAAAAACCTTCTCATTCTACATGTATAGCAATTCATTACAATCAGATCTCACTGATACTCCTCTACCTGATATTATTAAATGTGGGCATTTTTATATATGCATACAAAATACATGCTTGTTTCTGATTACTGTGTGCTGATAAAAATGTCTAGAAAATTATAAGTAAATCAAGTAGGGTTTTTTTGTGTTTTTTTTTTGTTTTTGTTTTAATGAGAACTGTACTTCATAGAGAAAAGATTGTTAAGTACCAGTAGTCAGATATCCTAAGTAGAAAGAAGTCTCCTAGCGCTGAGCATGATGGCACATGTGTGTAATCCCAGCACTTGGAAAGTTGGAGTAGAAGAATCAGCCATTCAAGCTCATCTTCTATGTCGTGAGTTTGAGGCTGGCTTGAACTCCACAAGATCCCATCTCATAAAACCAAACCAATACCATGACAACAAGAATAAATCAAACAAAAAGTGTCCTGAAAATAGATATATATGTGTACCTAATTTCTTAGGGCTTAAAAAGCTTCACCTTGTCAAATTGACTATAATAAATCTCTAATCTAACAATTAATAGAGATAATTGTTTCCTTTGCAGTAACACCAACTCCCACAACCTGCTACAAATGATGCCCCAGTGTTAAATATTTGGAGATGCTGTATAGGGAGATCAGCTGTCAGAGAAGTGAAAAATGGCGTCCTACTGGCTGGTTTCTATGATCTAGAAGACTGAGAAAGACTCTATCACTTATATTCTTATCACCCCAGTTAGCCTGTCTTCACTCCTGCCTGACAGGGTTCAGCTGTTCCCTGCTGGCTGACGAGTGTCCCACTGACCCCATCCATCAAGACCTGTGTGGAATTGAGAGGGACTTTAGAATGACACAAAGAACACAGACATGGCCCCTGTTCAAGAGAAAATCAGGACCACAAAGTAAATAGAAATTCATACCCCAGTAGATGCTACCCATCTGCCAAGAAATGTCGACTTGAGACAAAATTTTATAGATTCTATGGCGCCACTACTACATTACTGATCTCAGAATGCCAATTAGCTCGGTATTCCCCTCTTCTCCAGAGGTATTATGATGGCTAATTCCTTGGGCTTTGTTGTTTGTTTGTTTGATTTTGAAAAGGGGCTCACTATGTAGATCAGGCTAACCTCAAACTTGAGATCCTCCTACCTCTTCCTCCATGATGCTCACATTCAGATGTGTACCACCATGTCCTGCTACCAAAATCCTTAATGTCTAACGTAGATGTGTAAGGCTGATAAATGTAGAGGGAAATCAAAAGTCATCATTTAAAGATTTATTCATTTGATACTACTTCGGCCCTATTATTGGCAATTCATTTAGTGGCAGCTAAAACTAGGGTCAGTAGAGAAATGACAGATGAGAGATGTTAAACATTTTCTAAAACTTAATGTCATTAAAATTAATGTAGGTTCTTAGACAGTGTTCTAGTAATGTGAAGAGATGCCACAACCAAGGCAACTCTTATAATAAAAAGTATTTAACTGGGGACTTGCTTACTGTTTCAGAGGTTTAGGACATTATCAACCCTGCAGAGACCATGGCAGCATGCTAGCAGGTAATGAAGCAATAAGTGAGTTCTATGCCCTTATCCACAGACAGAAAGAGAAAGAAAGAAAGAGAGAGACAGAGACAGACAGACAGAGAGAGAGGCTCAGCCTAGCATGGGCTTTTGAAACCTCAAAGCCCAGCCCCAGTGACGCACTGGCTTCAACAAGGCCATTTACCTCCTAATTCTTCTAGCTCTTTCAGAGTTCCACTCCCTGGTGACTAAGCATCCAAATATACAAACCTGAGAGGGCCATTCTTATCCAAAACACCACATAGGTACAGTTGGCAATTTATTTCTAAATGGAGTAAAATGCATTTTAAACAGAAACCAGCGGAGCCATCTCAACTCTCCAGTTAGCAGCTCTCTTCTCCATGAAAGTAGGTTCGGCATCACTAATCTTCTTCTGCTCTAACCTGTGATGAGTTCAGGACTTAAGGAAACCAGTTGCTAAAAAAGGAAAGACAAGGCAGAAAGACAAATTTGTATGATTCTCCTTACATGAGGGACCTAAAGTAGCTAAAATTACAAAATTTAAAATAATGCTCATGGGGATGTGGTAATGGGGAGTTATTCTTTAATAAAGTTTTAGCTTGAGAAAATGAAATGGTTGTAAAGATCTACAGTGATGAAGGGTGCATGGTGAGAGTGTATTAATACTTCATGACATAAACTGAATACTTAAAGTGACTAAGATAGTAAATGTGGTATGTATATGTTGTCACAATAAAAGCTATATAAATTGTTTAGAAGAAACATACACACACAATGTGTGTGCGTATTTAATCTAAAATACTGATTTGAAAATTGCTTTATCTACAACTTTGGACATGTAGTCAAATAACCAGCATATATTTTAGTCTGCTAGCTTGGTATCCATGACTCAGAGTCTTTGATTTTAAGTATAGTTTTATCACACAATCCCTCATTAATTTCAGATAAACACATTTGGCTTTGGGACTGTGGAACAAAACAATTTCAACATGCACAATCAAAACTCTCCACTCTGGAGCCTTAGGCAGGGTAATGAAGCCACTAGGATTGGTTCTCCTAGCAAGGCAGTCTCTTTAGAATACATCTGTGTCTGCAACAGAATGAGCAAAGAGAACAGTATCAACACAGATTGTGGCTAATGCATTTTTATGCATTTCTGGGCTGGGAACCAACCCCATTAAATATCACCCCACATGGTTAGGAATGTTACTGAACTGGAAAAAAGGAGACATTTCCCTCCCACACAAACATCATCTGATGTGAGTGCTATGCTGATGTTTTTCTGTTTCATTCTGGGGCGATTCTGGTAGGCATCAAGAGAAAGGAGACTACCGTCCTGTCTGCAGAGACTCCACAAAAGCAAACGTTCTTCGCTGTCACCTAGGACTGAGCTAACAGCAAATGCCATCTTTGGTTCGAAGCTTTACCCCAAGGTTGCCCTGATTGCAAAATGCCCAGTTCTCTGTTTTATCCTGCAGTAGTCTGCCACCACCACTGTTATTACGGCATTTCCGCCAACTAGTTTCATTGCAGTTGGAGAAAACACGTTGCTGAGACCCAAAGGAAAATTTACCACGTTTCCATTCAGACATATGGCAAGGAAAAAAAAAAAGCTTAATAACCAGTAATCAGAGTCTGCCTTCTCTGGGTGGAAATCTACCGCGGACAAAACAATTTGCGGTGCACTGGACGAAAATAGTTCATCGATGTTGTTCTTCAAGAGATAGTAAAATAACCCCTGCTCATCTGATATCCCAAAACCAGGGGGGAAGAGTTCAGCTAATGTTGAGATCGATAGAGTCACAAAAGCAGAATCAGGTAGGAAATACATCTTGAAATTACTATCTCTCTCCCTTAGCACGGAGGCAGCCAAAGGGCCATTATAAAGGGCAGTATTGAAACAAGTTTTGCTTCGGAGAATCACTGAAATTAAAGACAACAAAGCTATAATACGTATCCACCTGGAGCAGAGATTGCAATGATCACCAGTCTGAAGTGTTTTTCCTTTCAGAAAATAGACCTCTGATTATTGCTCACAACTGAAGTAATTCAGGAGACTGAATCTCCAAATTTATCTTTTAATGTATTTTCAACTGACATTTGAATATGAATGTACATTTCATACAAAACTAATTGAAACAAACTAAAGAGCTCTCACTGAAGTCCAAACTTAGGTGCAGTGAGGAAATTCTTTTTCTTCGTTATGACCAAATCCTTGAGCACAGCTTCTCCAAGTGCTCTGTTCTCCGAATAGTCTCCTTTTTGCCCACGCCTTGTGACCCCATAGGCAAAAACATACCCTCATCCAAGCTTCTTAAAGCTACACAGAGCTGGGGCCCCACAGCAGAAGTTTTTCTGGGTCGACAGTGACCCGTGGGGTTCTCGTGGTGATTTAAAAAAAAAAACTGTGTGATTCTTTCTTTCGCTGACAATGCAAGATATCTGTGTGTTTTAAAGAGCGTGCACAGATCAACAACATGTCAATCAAATTAAAGCATCTGCGAGTAGAGGCCAATTTATTCTGGTTTTTAAATTCTCTATATACTTTCAGGCTGGAGCAAAGTTTGAGAAACAGCAAACTATTATTAATTGTTTACCGATAAATCATCTTTCCATACCAATAAACCACCACCATTTGGCATTTTTCGCTTTCTTAGCGTTATTCAATCTTTAATAAAATAAAAACACACCCCACCCCCTTTTACCTTTAACATGGTGTCATGCTGTGGCCCACAGGACACTTAGTAGTTTACTTTGATGCGTATACTTTACTGCCCTTTTTCCAGCAAAGCAGCAAGGACTCTAACTTTTACCCCTCCAAGGGCAGAGTTTTATCTAGGAAGCCTGCTTGTTGTCAGTGTGCTTTAGTTTTCCTAGGGCTTTAATCCTGTTCTGGTAAAAGGCAGAAAGAGCCAATTGCACCCACTGGCATCTGTTCCTTCTGGCCTTATGTAGATCCCCACCCTACACCTTTCATTCCAAAAAGTAAGCTACACATCCTTCCATTAAAACTTGTTTTCCACATTTCTGTTAATAACTTATCTCAATAAAACAGATCCACACTAATTTTCAATAATCACTAATTCCTCAGTTAAAATTCTTTTCTATACTTTGGTTGAAAATCTTAAGTGGGTAGATAATTATATTGATTGTAGACATTAGAAAACCTTTAAGCTCAAGTTGGAGTTGGCTCAGCAGGCAAAGTGCCAGCTGAGCAATCATGGAGGCCTGAGTCAAGATCTCCAGCGTGCACTTGAAAGCCAGGCACAGCGGCCTATCCCTAGTACTAGAATGGTGGTGACAATCCCCGAAGCTAACTAGACAGCCAGTTCAGCTGAATCACTGAGCTCCAGGTTCAGCGAGAGACCCTGTCTCAAAAAACAAGATGAGGACCAACAGAGCAAGGCACCTCAACCAACCTGTGACCTCCATATGCAACTGTACATGTGAATGCACCCATACAGAGTGGGGGAGGGAGGGAAGGAAGAGAGAAAGAGAAGGAGGGAGAGAGAGAAAGAGAGAGAGAGAGAGAGAGAGAGAACCACTGAGCTACACATCTGTAGATGTGACCATCCTGGTCTCTCCTGTCAATCTGGTTGATACCTTTTAGAAATAGTCAACTTTATTAAAATACCTTTACCTTGCTAAATCCAATAATTTATTTACTGCCTCCTCCTTTTAATTTTTCCTAATAATCAAACATGGAAAAATAAGAATTTAAGAACAAAATCTAAACTGGCTATCTTTTGTAACAAGGTGTCTTAGTTACAGCTTCTATCGCTGTGAAGAGACTCCAAGACCACAATAATGTTTATAAAGGAAAGACATTTAGTTGGGTGTCCTACAGTTCAGGGGTTCAGTCCATTGTCATGGTGGGATATGGTGGCATTCAGGCAGACATGGAGCTGGAAAGATAACAGAGTTCTACATCTTATACAGGCAGCAGGAAGTGGTGTCGGACACTGGGAGTAGCTTGAGCACCCCCGCAGTTACACATTTCCTCCAACCATGTCACACCTACTCCAACAGAGTTACACCTTCTAATAGTGTCACTCCCTTTGGTGGCCATTTTCTTTTAATCCACATCAGGCAAGGTATCCAAGGGTGGGACTGGGACATCAACCCAGCCTCAAAACCTCTGACCAACAATTTGTCCTGCCTACAAGATGTGCTGAGGTAATCATGGTGGCGCAGAAGTTGAGGGATAGGCCAACCAATGACTGGCCCACCCTGAGGCCCATCTCAGGAGGGAGACCACACCTGACAATGCCTGGATGGACAAGAATCAAACACTAGATAGCTAAGAGACCTAGGACAGAAACAAACATGACTGGCAGAAGAAAGAAAGGGAAAGGGAAGAAGAGAAGGAGGGAAGGAAGGAAGGAAGGAAGGAAGGAAGGAAGGAAGGTCAATGAAATGATTTCTAATGATATTTTGCTATCCTAAGACCTGTGCCTAGCCCAATAGTCATCAGAAAGGCTTCATCTAGCAACTGATAAGAGCAGATGCAGAGGTCCACATCCAAGCATTAGGCAGAGCCTGGGGAACTCCAAAGAAGAGGGAGAAGGAGAAATGTAAGAGCAGGGCCAAGTACACCTCGAGAACACAGTCCACAGAATCAACTAAGCAGAGTTGATAGGGGCTCCCAGAGACTGAGTGGTAATCACAGAGTCTGCATGGGTATGAGCGAGGTCCTCTGCATATACATTTATGGTTGTGTAGCTTGGTGCTCTCGTGGGACTCCTGAGAGCGGGGATTGGGGATTGACTCTGCCTCTTGGGACCCTTTTCCTACTACTAGTTTGCTTCATCCAGCATTGATATGAGGGCTTGTGCCTAGTCTTATTGTAACAGTATGCCTTGTTCAGTTAATATCCCTGGGAAGCCTGCCCTTTTCTGAAGGGAAACAGAGAAGGAATGGGTCTGGGGAACATAAATGGAGGTAGGGGAATGGGAGGAGTGGAGGAAGGGAAAACTGTGGTCCGTATGCAATGTAAGACAGAAGAGCAATAAAATAAAATTTTTTAAAAAAAATATTTATTTATTTATTTATTATGTATACAATATTCTGTCTGTACATATGTCTGCAGGCCAGAAGAGGGCACCAGACCTCATTCCAGATGGTTGTGAAGCACCATGTGGTTGCCGGGAATTGAACTCAGGACCTTTGGAAGAGCAGGCAATGCTCTTAACCACTGAGCCATCTCTCCAGCCCCCTAAAATAAAATTTTTTAAAGAAAATTTAGGAAGAAAACTTAAGTTGGCCCTTCAAAGATTTATTGGACGTCATAAAGCTAGTTAACAATAGACATTAATTTTTAAAGTATCGTCAACTGAGTTAATTTTGTCTTACATCATTATATCTGAGTTCATTTCCCGGCGTCTCCTAAAGAAATTTTGAATGCCTATGTGAACCCAGAGTATTTTGGTTTCTTAGTTTTCATGTAATGCATTTTTATTCTCAAGTTTGAGGGGCTTATGCCTACCTAGTCCCTCATGAGAAAGCAAGTACATCCTGAGTCCGTCTGTGTTAAGGTCCAGAAAAGAGCAGCCCAGGAGAGACTGGGAAGGCAACGGTAGGCGCAGAGAATGGTAGGCATAGTCCCATGAGACAATCTTTCCAGAAGGTTGAAGCAGTGATGCGCTACCACAAGTCTGACTGGAGTGAACAAACATCAAGTACTTACAAGACCTGCAGAGTGCTGTATAAGGTAGGACAAGGTGTGTAGAAGAAAAGGTGGCTGAGAATTGCCCCAGCGTGGTGGGCTGGTAGAGAACACCTGTTGAGTATAAGCATAATGTTCTCTAACAAGTGAGGGAGCTTGCGATTGATTAACATTAGCTATGCCATCGAGGCATTGGTATTATAAACTGCTTACTGACTTCAGATGCTAATATGCAAGCAATGCAACAAAAGTCTTGGGATCAATGACATGGCACACATATTGGAAGCGACAGGAAACATCTGGCCGAATGCAGTCATTGTAGAAGCCCTTGAAACAGAAGCCACGGCAACAACCTGATTGCACAAAAGCCAAGTCTTCAAAGACATAAAGAGGCTGTGAATGTTTCTCAGGGCTGCATGTCATGCCCAGCTGGCGAATTCCTCCTCATTTCCTGCTTATGAGGTAAGAACTTCAAATGTTTCAGCCACACCTGGCATCCTTTTCATCCTGCATTCAAGACATCTCCCATACTGGTCTACTCCTCAGTTTTCACACTTGGTGTGACCTTCCTTCTTCCATGTTCTCCACCAACTCTCTCAACACTAAAAAGATGTGCCATCCTTACACACAGCTGTGAGCACAGAGATCTCAGCAGTGTAGGAATGACAAGATCACTGGTGGTAAACTACTTAGATTGGCATTCAAGGCTTCATAAGAGCAGACCTGAACAGACTTTCTGTCTTTTTTTTACCTAAGAAAATAGCAATTCTCTTAACGTGCTTCTGCTTAATGGACTCATCAGGTCAATGATCTCTATTCCTTCTAGAAAACACGGCCTCCGGAAGCCTGGATGATTAAACACTCCAGACTAACAAGTCATTCTGTATGTTGTGGGCTTTGTTTTTTTTTTTTGTTTTGTTTGTTTTTGTTTTGTTTTGTTTTTTTCCTACCAATTAGGTGTATCCTTGCCCGAGCTTATTTATGTCAGTTTGACTTGTTCTTACAATTGTCTGATTTAATTAAATATGAAAACTGATAAAAATGTGATTATAGAAGGAAAATTGCTTCTGCAGAACTGTTATGTGCTTAATTTCAAGACGTCAATAAGAGATGATGCCCAAGTGTAAATGGTTGAAGGGTGGAATAATTTGAGAAGGTAAATCCTAGACATCCCAAAGGACATTCCATTTAGACTCTTCTCTCTTGATTTTATTCCACTTCAAACACACCAAGCTGATGTGTTTTCTTCCAGTCCAAAGACTGAAAAAGGCTTCATTTGACTCAGAAATGCCCATTGCAGGTTCATACTTCAAGAACTTTATTTGGTCAGGTGTGATGGAACACGACTTCAGTTCCAGCACTGGAAGGCAGAGGCAGGAGGATCTCCGAATTCGAGACAAGCCTTGACTACTTAGTGAGTTCCAGGCCAGCCAAGGCAGCATAGCAAGACCTGGTCTCAAAACAAATAAACAGAGCCGAGGTGGCACACACCTTTAATCCCAGCACTTGTGAGGCAGAGTTCGAGGCCAGCCTGGTCTACAGAGTAAGTTCCAGGACAGGCTCCAAAGCTACAAAGAGAAACTCCATCTCGGGGGGGGGGAGACACCAAAAATGAGGGGGAAAGAAAAGAAAGAAAGAAAGAAAGAAAGAAAGAAAGGAAGAAAGTTGTGTTTTCACCCTTCAATAAAGGTTTGTAAATAAATGTGTGCTCATGCATTTATGCTGCAGGATTTGCATTGGACACTTTCTGATAGTTCCCCCACTTTTGCCAAGCCTTCAATTTACAAAGAAGCCATTGGTCCCAACACAAAGTAGTCATATGTGTCCCAAACACAAATCCAGCAGCTACAGTCCAGAGGCCCTCACCACTTCTTCCCTATGAAGTGGATTTTTTCTTTATTGCATATTCATCAACCCTTTGGCACCTAGACAAATCCCATCTCTTCTGAATAATCCTTAAAGCCTTCCTGCTGGAATGGGACACAGTCACCTAAATCTTCTAACATCAGTCTTTGTGTGACCCAATCTAATAGAAATTCCTCAATTTCTTCACCTGAAAAATGAGATAATATTTACCACATAGATCACTGAAGGACTTAACATATGATAGAGTAAGCATAGCTGCCCACAACATGCAGAAAACAACACATTTGTCTCCATCCATGTCTCCTTGTAGAAGTCTACAGACGTTTGCTGTTGTCCATGTTTCTCATTCTCTCTTCTGTATTCTCAGTTTCAGCACAGCCTTGAACCCTTTATTGGACAACATAATCTAATCTGCTCAGTGACACAGAAAATAATTTAGGATGTCTCATATGATCTGCATGATAAAACTTTATTCGGTGGAGCAAAGATGCCCAGTCACAGCTGTTGAAGGGTGCATGCTTCTCTCTCTCCTTCATCTTTGTTTTCGTGCTCCTTCTGATTTCTACTAAAAATGTTGACGGGTTCGATCACACCTGACAGAAGACCTGGCAGCCCCTGGAGAATTCCATCTTTGCGATGCAACTTGCTCCGGGAAACGGAAAAATCTGCAACCGTTCTTCCCCGAAAGGATTGAAATTCTGCATTCTCTTTAGTTGACAATTGACTGGAACATGTTGCAAAGAAGTGCCAGGCCTCGATGAGGTGTAAAATCCTGACTGTATTAGCTAGTTATTTAGAGAGATGTGAAGATGCTCTTGCCAACATACATTCACTGTAGGCCTTGGATGCTTCACATGATCTCCCAGGCAGCACTTGTTTGAAAATGTTGAAATTTAATTTCAAAGTTTCCTATTTGCTTTTTGTTCTGATTTTTAAAAGCTGCAACAACTCTTTAGCTCTGCAAAGCAGTGACTTCAGACTTAACCTTGATGTTTATTTCTAGGTCTATGTGTTTGCACGAAAAATGTGGAAGAAACCACCCTATCTTGATTTTTTTATGTTTTATTGTCTTCTAATTTTTATCATCAATCTGAAACTCTCTCAGTCTCAAAATGCTAAATAAAGAATTCCAATGATTCTTTTGTAGAGATGATCTTTTACAATACATACCTTTGGATTAGCTACATGATTCATGAGTAATTTTTTATTAATAGGCTACAAGGCTCCTGAATGGCACTGAAATGTCTTCCTATCCATCCACCACAGGTGACATGTGGCAAGACCCACCTAAGCCACATATAACCAAAATTCTCCTTCGACCAGCAAATAAGCACCCATGTTTTTAATAAAACCATTTCATACTATCAGAAATTAATATTTACTATAGTGGCAAAATATGCTTGTTTGCATATGTGGAAGTGTTTTATACATCTACTGTCATAGTATAAGGTTCAGAAAGCTCTGGACATGTTTGCACTCGTGTTTGAGTTGGGTTTACCCAGGGCTCATAAGCTGGACAAGATCTCGGGGAGCCAGTCACATATTCTACTCTATGATAACTGTCTCTTGACTTACTAAGTAGTCTTGGATGCTAAGAATCAAGCTTATTTAGAAAATTAGTGGGATAGTCCAACAAAACCATTATTTGAACGTCCTAGGAGGAAAGATGTCATCCTAGAATGAAAGTAGCTGAATAATGAAGCAACAGTTAAGCATCTCATTCTGGTTACTAAACAAACCTTCTGTAGCTCATCCATTCTAGAGACTTCAGAAGAAGCCCTATGAATAAAAGTAGCTCAGAACTATGTCAGATATTCAGTCACTCTCTTAAAAAGTGAAATGACATCACAGTGAGCTTCTGCTCTTCTTGGGAAGAAAGATACTGATTTCTTACTTCAGCCTCATGGGACTCAATGTGAGTAGTTAGGCAATCGAGGAGGAAGCCTTGATCTAGGAGAACAGATGCCCAGGGCAGAGAGAAACAAGAGCTGAAAGGGTAACAGCTTGAAGAGGGATAGCACTAGCCCAAGATGTCTAAATGCAATATTCAAACAAAGAGTGTAAAGAGTCTAATAGGGTCTACGCTGACTCATAAGTAAATAAGACTTCCCCTGGAGACTTCCAGATCTGCTAGAGAGTAAGTAGGTTTACAAACAACCGCAATTCCTGTGTGAGAATAAAATAACTTTCTTAAGTCACATAGTTACACACACAAAAAAAAGGTAGGGTTAGAAGTCATTAAAAATGCCATAGTCATACATGACTTTAGGCACTCCACATAATGGAATGATATTCTTTGCATGTAGCAGAAACCTGAGAGAGTCACCTCCAAGAGTATGCTATAATGTTATCAGTATTATGTTTTTAGAAATAATTTGAGAATTATATCATAGACACATGTGTTTTAAAACATTAGTAAACAGAAAAAATATGAATATATATTCTACCCTTATAAAAATCATCCCACTAAGAATCAACCCCCTTTGTGGCAGTGACTAAAACCTGCCAACATGGTTCATGACTCATCTGTATAAAACTCAGTGATCTAAAAGAACAGTGAAGAAAAGTTTTCAACTGTTTTTAGTCTTCCCCATTTCAACCTGCTGGAATGACTAATGACTGAAATTAAGGAGATGATTTGAAAGGGTTTTTTAAATTGAATATTGCTTCATATGCTGCTACTGTTTATACAGAAGTCCATGGACTTTGGAATCAACAAACCTCGATGGGAATCTCAGCTCTACTATGTGGCCTTTGGATCATGACGGAGCCTCTTCCTCCATGGAAGATAAAGGAAGATCAAAGGGCGAGATACTTTTTGGTGGTTTTAGGGAAATGCTACAGCTTAGAAGAAAGCGCTAGCCTGTTCCTCAGTAGAGATCTGAGATCTCCTGTATTTGTAGGGCTCTGGGAGATGCTTTTTGCTTTCCCATCTGCAACAGAGAGGAAAGCCGAGGAAATCCAACTCTTTCTACTTCACGCTTATTGGTGGTTCCTGTGAAGTTATCTTTACTTTCTCTGTGTCTTCAGATGGAGGAGGCACTGAGGAGCGTTCTCTGGTAAACCAGCCCTCCTGGCAGCTCTGTGTAGTAGGATTGGTTCTCCTAATATCTACGGGACGTGACAAGCAAACACGGAGCTGAGAAATGTGCTTTGAAAACTGAGTATGCTATACATTAACATCTCAAGCAGGAAAATTTCTGTTTACACTTTGCCTGCAATTTGCAGGATGGAAATGTCAAAGCAAAATCTTGGCAAAGTTAGCACACGTGGAGCTGGGTTAAACTGAGAACCCACACAAACCTGACCACCAAGACCAATTAGCTATCCGACACAATCCCATGGAACTCCCTGCATTGTCAATGACCCATAAAAATCTCATAATGGGGATAGACTCAGAGGTCAACACCTAGCTCTGAAGACCACTTGACTACGTGTCTTTAATGACCTAATGCCTTCCCCTGAACCCTTTGAAAGTTCCACTTCCCTGCCTCACTCCAAGTTCCTTCTTCTAAGGCTTACAAGGATAACATTGTCAGATTCCCCTAAATAGTTCAATTGCTGGAATGCCAGATAACTTTCCATTCTGTCACAGTTATTGGCCAAGCAATAAACTGCTGTATGAGATACCATACCATTAGCCTGGGCTTATATTGTGTAGCATTTTGAAATATCATTCCACATAATTCCCTTGTCAGTAATCTTTCCTGCTCCGTTTTGTTGGGTTTGGAAGCACAGTGAAGCCCTGGAGTTTAAAGGACTCCTGATTAGTTTTCCTGTCTGCCCAATTTACGCCCACACATCTTTTACAAGAAGTAATCTTGAAATCTCCCGATAGCTTCCTCTGAGAGCTAAGCAGTTTTGTACCTGGAGACATTGAAAATGCTTTTTTATTTAGTCTGTCTATCTTGCCAAGGAAGAGGGCCTCTTGGTTTTCGATATCCTAAAGCCATTGGAAGGAAAGAGTCTATTCCAGCTACCCAGCAGATTGCAAGTACAAGACCACCCTATGTCACACAGAATGTTTATTAAAAAAAAAAAAACAGTGTGGACAATATAGCAAGGGAGAGACGCAAAATAAAAAAGGACCGGTGTATAGCTCAGTGGTAGAGGGTTTGCCAAGTATATGTAAGGCCCTAGACCCAATTCCCAAGAATGGGGGGAGGGGGAGAATTTTCATAGCTTTCTACAATCTTTAATTAATGCTAACTACATCATACTGTACTTGTTGGCTTATTCCCCTCTTCAAGCATCTTGAGGACGAGCACATGCTACACCTGCATGTAACTCTATAACGTAAGGTGATCTGTGACCCACAGACAATAGTCAAGAAATAACTTTGTAAGTGAAGAAACGCATCTATCCCAGCCACTGGTTCCTTTCCACCACTTTTCTGAAGCGATCTTTTTGCTTTTTCCCATTTTAAATTATGAACATTTCACAAGCTTTTGATGAGGACTTGGAAGGCTCACTAGGACCTCTCCGACAACATTTCTCTCGTGTTTCTGAACGTGTCTGCTTTTCATGACAGTCCAGATGTCAGCCTTTCCACATTTCCCTAGAATTACCTTGAGTGGAATCTGTCCCTCCTGTGTAGTTCCAAACCCTCTATCCGGGCAGGCAGCTCTGTTGTTGAGCTAACTGTCGGTGTTACGCTGCCGTATTCATGAAGGATTGTCAGCGCGGTGCGGTATTATTATGCAAGATCATTTGCTCCTGTAAAGACACATTCAACCTAGCGGCTTCTTTGTCTCTTGTCAGGGGAACGGTGTGCTGTGTGCTGCTGCTCCATTAGAGACGGCAGTTTGCAACGTCAACCTGCGGCTGCTGTTTCTGCTCCACGCTTTGAAAGAGTCAACAGTTTATGCTCGTTTCCTTGTTTTTCTTCTCTGGTGAAAACTTAGCCTCTCTCCAAACAGGAATCTTTTCAGTGCCAGGAAGATAATATCCCCTGAGGCAAGTGTCACAGCGTGCAAAGTAAACTACTGAGGGTTTGCTTGGTGCTTGGTCCTCGGTCCACAGGCCAGGGCGCTGCCACTTGGCTGCCCTGCACCCTTCCACGGGGTTTCCGGGCTGACGTTCAGGGCTTTCCTTCTTCTCATTTTCTCACTTTTCTCCAGACTCTGTACTGGATGTTTCCTCCAACATCAGCTTCTGATTTGAAGCATCAGTTACTTGTTGCTCCAACTTTCAGAAACCCGATCTGCTGGCTGGACAGAAGTCCGTCTGTCACACTGCAGAGCCCCACCGGCAGGCTAATTGGCCGTCCAGTCAGACCTGCAGATGTGTCTTGGAACACAGTACACAGTGTATACTGGATAAGCCCCATCACAGAACATAAAACCATTGAAAGAAAAACAAGAGTCAGTGGCTACCTCTGCTTTCCCAAAGATTTCCCTCCCTCCGCCGATCTTGCCTTACCTCCCTAA
Source organism: Microtus oregoni (assembly GCF_018167655.1). Taxonomy (NCBI): domain Eukaryota; kingdom Metazoa; phylum Chordata; class Mammalia; order Rodentia; family Cricetidae; genus Microtus; species Microtus oregoni. Next base: position 41,932,248 of record NW_024543068.1, on the reverse strand, counting down.
CCCTACCGAAGAAGCAAAGCTCACATTAGGAAACATAATGAGAACATACTATGAGAACCAGAGGGCCTGAGGAAAAGGCGAGTTTGCAAATCGGAAAAAGCGGTAATGTTAGCGTTGACCAGACACTTTCCCCCTGCTTGGCACTGGGGTGTTTGTTATTTTTAGAAGTGGGCATATTGAAAAAAAAACTGTATTTTCCTTCAGCAAGCCCCTTCAACAATATATTGCCATTTGTTATAAAATAGAGTGTATTAACCACTTGCTTCACGATGTAATTGTGGCAGATAATATATATTTTTAAAGTTTGGTAGAATACAAGTTTTCTGACAAGAAAGAAACCTGTGAAAACCATCCCTTTCTATTCCAGGATCAGCCAAAACACACATTTCAGGAAGACTTCAGTGGCCCCGTAGTAAGCTCTCAGGGATCTTCCTCTGGTCTCAGATTCCATAACGACTTAGCTAGAATAACAGCCAGGCTGCCCAATCAGTCATCGTTCCAGATACATATTTCATGTGTCCAATAGACCAGTAGTTCTCAACCTGCCTGGTGCTCCAACCCTTGAATACAGTTCCTCATGTCGTGGTGAGCCCCAGCCATGAAGTTATTTTCATTGCTGCTGCACAACTGCAATTTTGTTACTTTATGAATCGTAACGTAACCATCTGTGTTTCCGATGGTCTCAGGTGACCCCCGGAGTGAAACCTGCTGCATTAGACAGCGTTGCTCTCACTTCTGGAAAGCTACAATTTTACAGATGGGAAAACTCTGTCTCCACAAACACATAAGGGCAGGTGGTTTCCAAAAAGAACAAATATGAAGTATGCGTCTCTTTAGTAAACAAGTAGGGGGGAAGGGGGAGGCTGGAGGCATGGCTAAGCACTCTGGAGCATGTACTTTTCTCTCAGAGGACCTATGTTCAGTTCCCAGCACCCACGTCAGGAGGTTCACAACCACCTGCAACTTCAGCTTCAGAGGATCCAACACCCTCTTCTGGCTTCCGAGAGCACTGCCCTCACCTGGACACATTTCACACACACACACACACACACACACACACACACACGCCTAGAAACTAAAGAGTGGTATTCACCGCATTGCTGCTATTCCTCCAGTTCAGAGAAACCTTATGCAGTGTGTGTTCACTCCCGGACACTCAAGATTTCCATGGGTCATTATACAAATCTTTATGTAGTACTGATGCCTTATCATTTCTAGTATCTATATCTATATGCTATTGTTTTTAATCAAGTTCTAGGTACAGGTTTATGTTTTGTGCTGGATTTTTAATTTCTTTTATTAAAACAAATTACTCTGAGTATCACTTCTTAAATTATTATTCTCAGTATTCCCTTGAGCCCCCAGATTTTTTTTAAATGCCGTGTTTGCATTATCTTTTTTTCCCTCAGTTTTTCTTTCATCCCAGAACTTCCATAATTTTCAATAAGAAAATATCAGTTTTGAAGTCATATATTCCTACCTTTCTATTGTCAGTTTTCCTTCTCACAATCTGGATTTACTTATCACAGAAAGGAATTCTGTAGAAACAGAATCTCAAAGCAGAGTGTAGAGACTTGGATGCCGTTTTTAAAGGTGTGTTTGAATAAAACCAAAGCATTCAACTGAGAACTTAATACAGCCTCTCTAAACTGGGGGAATGATAGCATTATTATCAACAGCTAATTGTAAAAATGGTATTTAAACATATATAATTACTAAAAGAATGAAATTGCTAAGGAAATTCAAATTAACACAGCATTAAGATGGAAAAAGATGTTGCCGATGAAAGGAGAAAAAAGATGCTTTGCAAGATTGGCAAGAATATAGAGTAACCAATATGTCTATTTTTAAAAACCCTGGAGTGCTAATTGACAAAAAAAAAATCAAAACTTTTTGTGAAACTTCAAAATCAATGTATTTGGTCTGGAAAGATAGCTCAGCTTTTTCAAAGGACTCAGGTTCGATTCCCAACACCCACATGACAGCTTACAACTGTCTAACTCTAGGTCCAAGGGATCCAAGGCCTTCTATGCCTTCTTCTGAGCTCCAAGGGCATCAGACATGTGGATGTGCACAGACGTGCATGCAGATAAACACCTATACACATAAAAATTATTTTAAAATTCCAAAAATAAAAACACATGTCTAAATAGATCACATCCTGTGGTCTGGTGACTTTATGAGTGAGTATATTCTATGTTTAAATTAACACACCTATAAAGTTGTGTGTTCCAAAGTATTTGCTGAGTGTGTATTGACATCAGCCCCAGGATCACAAGGCTTGGGCTGAATTGGGAGCTCTGCTACGCTCTAGATGCATGACTTCCGGCCCTTGTGGGACCAGTTGATATCAAAGCTTATCCATGAAATGGCTCCTATAAGATGTGTAGAGAGTGTCTGGCACCTCACATGGACTAAGCAAATATAAATGGTTCTTTACAATGATGAAAATATTATTTGAAACTACCCTATATTATTTATGATAGCAAAATATATGAAAAATTCAATTATCTACAATTCAAGAAAATGGTTAAATAAAATTACGTCTATTCAAATGAAGTATAACAGTCATTAAAATAATCAAATCAAACTGCATGGGGAATCAAAATGTATTATCAATAAAGCCAAACTTCTTCAGCATTAATTTTATTATGGATGCCGCAATTTTGATTCAGATGCTAAATGTGCCCCCACCCAAGGACCCATGTGTGCACAGGAGACCTTGTCATGCAGGTAGGACCATTGAAACATGGAGGAACTTTTAAAGGCATGAAGCCTAGTGACACAGAAGGGGGCTGAAGACTGAGCGGTCCCAGCCCCCCTCACTCTTTTTTATATTGTTTTTATACCATACCCCTGCTCTACCTGACCGTAGAGAATGTAGATTCCCTCTGCCATGCATTCCTGCTGAGTTGTGCTGCCTGCCATGAGCCCATAGTAATAGCATCACTTAATTATGGGCTAAAACAGCCAAAACTGAACCCAAACAAACCTTCCTACTTTATAAGTTAATTTTCTCAGAAACTTTTTATCATGGCATCAGATTGACTCACATAATTGTATTATAATCTGTATATGAAGAAAGTAAAACAATATATTTATTTGAAAAAGAAGAGTGAGAAAAAATATAAACCAAAATATTAGTGGCAAGTTTCTATAGGAAGTGGAATAAATTAACACTTTAGTTTTTCTTCTATCATGAGTTTCTTGTCACTTAAATTTCTGAGGATAATTATGCAATCACTTTGTAATTAATAAAAATGTTATTTTTTAAAGACTAAAAATAAAATGAATATGTGATGTAATCCTTCACATCGAATCATAGAATCAAACAAAAGACAGTGACACCTGTATCCTTGTCAGCTCCTAGTGGAAAAGCTGTGTGGAGATGAATGTTCTAGCACACAGGAGAACAGACTGTCTGGTCCTCCGCCTCACCTCAGGTCTGCTTCTCTTCCGCTCTCCTGACTCTGTAGTACATGGGAAGAAAAAGCCGAGGATAGCAGAACTAATAGATATGAACGTTTTCAAACAATCTCAATAGAAGAGACTTAATTTCTTTTTTTTTTTTTTTTTTTTTTTTTTTTTGGTTTTTCGAGACAGGGTTTCTCTGTGGTTTTGGAGCCTGTCCTGGAACTAGCTCTTGTAGACCAAGCTGGTCTCGAACTCATAGAGATCCACCTGCCTCTGCCTCCCGAGTGCTGGGATTAAAGGCGTGCGCCACCACCGCCAGGCGAGACTTAATTTCTTGATACAGTTACCTGTTTCTAGATTCATATTCATAATTTTCAGTTGATATAAAGGAATGCTTAGATCATTTTATCCTCAGATTCTCAAAATCTAGTTTATAAAACACAATTAAAGTCCATTGAATGAAAGCATGAAGCCGGCTGTCACTCAAACATGCCTTTCTTTGCATCTGAGCAGCTGACCTTCCATGTCCTCCATTGCCAAAGGGGAAACCAGGGATGGGCATGGTGAGAAAAGAAACCAAAAGGATTTCTTGGCAATGAGGAAAAACATTCAGCAACTGGAGAACTTTAGAGAGAGAAGGCTGCATAAGACTATGACGTGAGCCCTGATTCTGGGAGGAAAACTGAGTCCCGGAGAAGTGAGCCACAGTAGTGATCAGAGTCGGGCTGTCATTGCCACAGGAGTGCAATGACTTAGAGAAAGTGGCAGTTGGTCCTCCTCCCCGTGGAGAGGGTGACGATGGTAGAGGGGGATAAAGAATTATCTCAGTAAAGCTATGGTCCTTGCTATGTGTATTTGGCCTTTGCTTAAGTTGCTGTTTTCTCCCAGCATTTACAACCTAAACAGCAGACAGCTGGAGTATCTCAAGGTGGATTTTTAAAGATCTTTCTGTCTTCCTTTCTTCTAGTCACATGGTCAAAACATGAGTCTACGTCACCTAAATGTCATTTTAGTAATTCCTCCTAGGGGGCAAAATAGGGTAGAGCAATACAGGGCATTTCCTTTTCTCAAAATGTAAACTAGTGAGAACACCACGACGCATGGGAAGCCTGGTCATCAACTTCTGCCATCGGAACACATTCCTTCACAGCCATCTTTAATAGCCCTCCTGCCTCCGCTCTAACAGCACTTACCATCCTAGAGAAGACGTGACAAAGCAAAGTCAGGGTAAATGACTGGAAATGAAGAAAGATGCAAGCTGAGCTTGGCACGCAGGTGATGCCAGCCAAGGAGGAAGAAGAGATCTCTGAGCGATGGCAGGAAATTTACTTAAGTGCTAGCAAGCGTGAGTCCGTCGAGATGCATCCAATCTTTTTTAAAAAGCATGTTAAACAGCTGCTGTTTTTGAGACCTGGGATTTCTCCCCACCCCACCCAGATTCTGATCCATCTGAATCAGGCAAAAGGGTGACTGAGTCAACACTGTATCTTTCAGTTCCTCCAACCCAGTTAAGCTTTCCCCCTGTTACCATGTTCCATAAGGGCAACCCCACGCTGGCAGTTTGTTGTTAATTACATTTGATGTGCAGTAACACAAGAGAGCTAATTAACTTGCATCATAAAAGCTTTATTTACTGTGACAAATTAAACAAACTCATAAAGTGTTCAGCCACAATGGATCTCAATTACCATGCAGTCCAAGTAACGTGCTACAAACATATTCCCGGGCCTCTCTCAGGTACCGCTCCAGCCTCACGAACATCCTATGTACATTATAATTAAAACCGGGTCTTTTATCAAACAGAACTAAAGTCAGCTGCCATTTGCTGTCTTAGCATGTGGGGGCGTATATGTGTTCTTTAAGGCACTGAAGCTGGATAACGCTGGCCAAAATCACGGTCCTGCCTTCTTTGCTTCTATGCTGTTATCAAAACCTACGTCTTCCACATGTCTCACACGTACTGAATAACTGAGCCATATCTCCATCCCATATTTAATATCTTACTCCTTGCTTCCTTCAAAGGTCAATGGAGAAGTCTTAGACGTCAATTAAAGAACTCTCATCTATCCAAAGAAGAAAGATCCTATCGTCTGTATTCTGTGTTAAACATAGCTGTCTAAAACCAGTCATGTCAAATTGCTCTAGACAGCATCACGTCCTTACATATAAAGTGCAGTTCTGTGAAGACTCGACTGCTTCAGGCATGAGGCAGTCCCTTCCTCCAATGGAAGAGGGAGAGACTAAGACTTGCCAGCAGCAGGCTGTAGCAGAACTGTATGTCTTGGAGTAAGAGCTTCTCTGGCTGCTTCGGAACAGCTAGTCCACATTTGTGCCATTCTTTATGGAACGGGGTCTAGGTAATCCTGTGCAAAGCATTTAGGGAAAGGCCTTTAAACTACTGAACCCTCATTTCTTCCTCTTCAAAATGGAAATAACATTAAAGATCGTGTTCAGAAATGACAGCCACAGTGGATTAGGGTAAAATGGTATGTTGTTGTTTCTTCTTGAGTATTTGTTGATGCACTTGGTCCCAGACTACGATGCTTTTGGGGTAATAAAGAACCCATGAGAACTTTTCAGAGGGCAGCTTCCTTATCTACAGGACAGCTTGGCATACCTATGCCTCAGGAAGAGATTTATGGGGGATTTAACCATGCTTGTAGAATCCTCCAAAAGAAATAAAGGTTAAAACAAACAAACAAACAAAAAAAACCTGTCAAGACAAAATTAATCTGGGGGTCACATTTATTTATTTCCTGTTTAAGCTCTCCAGAAATGGCTGGTATGTCATCTTTAAGACAAGGTATCCCCTTTGCACACCTCTTGCCTGTTGACATTTATGAATTATCTGCTCTGCAGCTAAGGTTCAGAGTCGCTGTGTGCCTAGAAGACTTTGTCCTCTTTCTATCTAACTGGTATTTTTGCCTTCTGGACAGACATCAGGCCCCCCTGAGAAGGAGCTCACCAATAATGCCTTGTATTTGACAATAGGTCACAGCAGGGGCTGGGGAAGAAATCACAGTGGGAAAGGCAGCTGAGTGTGGGCATAACAAAATGTCCTTTATTTACAGGAGCACAGACTATAATATGCAATTTCATCACTGAGCTACACCCGAGCAAGTTGGACAGACCGCTGGTTCTCTAATGAAAACTTTGAATGACTCCAAAGGTCTAGCTCTTTTGCACTGGGTGACGATTATGTAGTAACAAGGCAGGGTGATTATCCCACCTCAGAATATTCATAGAAACCAATGGCACACTTCCACCTCTGCCAACATTTCCTGCCCAGGACATTAGAGCTCACAACTACCACATAGGTCTCCTGATAGAAAGAATAACAAAAGACGGAACAATCTTGTATTTATTTACCAACGTCTTCATAAACTACATTTCACTTAAACGTCTCCCAAAGACACACAGTTCTCTCCCATCCTTGGGACAATTATGAGATACCATGAAAACAAAGGCTCAAAGCAGAAATAAAAATCTTACATAAATCACTTACACAAGTGAAGAGACATGACTAGTCATACTGAAAATCTTCTTGCCTAGTTTACTTGGAACAATCCTATCAGTCACTATCCCATCAGGAAAGATAGGCACATAAGAGGCTGACCAATTTATTATAAACAGGCCTTTTTATGCTAGACTGATTGCAGCGATGTTACTATAACTGAGAATTCTGAAGAGGACATTAAAATACAGCTACAATGCCAAATGGAGTGGTTGGATTTTTAGAGTTTTATTCAGCCTGAGCATGACACTCCCTTCCCTGTGTGGGAGTCCATGGGTGGCCATTAAATCAAACTGAGCCTCTTACAAGCCTATTCATATTGACCAGAGTATGGTGGCTCATTTAGCCAATTCTGCAAGTGCATATTGCAGAGAGATGGAGGGAGTGTAAAGACCCTTCTAACACTGCTCAGAGCTTGCCTTGATTACGATGCTCCCTGTGGGACTCAGGTGCTACACACCCCCACCCCACCCCCATTGTGAATGTTAAGACATTCCAAGCCAAGCAGGAATAGCACATGTCCTTCTGCCCACACCCCTCCATTTCTCCTGGATTTTGGAGGGTGGAACCTCAGGAACACCCCCAAATCTTTCTGATTCAGCCTACTTCTTAGCACAACACTTGCTAGGACTCTCTTGTGACAGTGTGCCCAGCTGACGTCACCGGGAATCGAGAGGACATGCATAATGCTGGTTTTACCTATGAGTTTCGAAAGCTTTCTCTTCTGGATAAGGCCCAGGCTGTCCATCCTACTTCATGAAATTTAAAATTAGGTGGTTGTCTCCACCCAAAACTTCCCGTGGGTCAGAACTCGAATGTCCCCTCTCATTTGACTGTCCCCTACTGGTGTTACGTTCTGCTCTGCATCTCACGGAAATGCACTTCTGATGAAGTCTTGGAGTAGAACCAGAAATGTTGACGTTGAGCAAAGACTCCCAACAAAGAACAATAGTGAGAAAACACAGACCTTTTGACTGCTGCTTGGGGAGCTATCTTTAAATATTGTCAATGAATACGTGATTCTCCCCGAACACCTTGAATTCATTAAATTTTAAGAATTAGGTTATCAACTTTACTATCCTGGAAAGTATTATTTACATTTGACAAAAAAAAAAAAAGAAAAGGAAGGAAGGAAAGAAAAACAGAGGTGGGGCTGTAACACTATAACAATAATTTTCTTGTGAGGTTCTAGAACTGATTCTAAAAGCAGACAGAAAACCCACTTAAGGAAAAAGAAAGTTCTCTACCCACACACATGTCTGCTTCTTTGCAAAAATACTTATTTAATTTCGTATATACTTATTAAAAGTTGGCCAGTGACCAAATTGCAAAATATTTTGCAACAAATAGCCCTACTATGAGGTATTGATTCCACGCTTACCGCCTGCTGGCCAAGCCTTCTGAGGCTGGGGGGGGGGGGAGTAATACACATTGCATTAGAGTAAGGAGAAAAGCATATGGACAGCCCATGCTACACCGGCATTGATGCGGGAAACGGGGTACCATATGTACAGGCAGCACAGCATAGAGGTCCCTCGGTGCTCCAGAATCGTGCCTCTGTGAGTCTGGTCATTCCCCTTTACAGTGGTATAAAACAAGCAGCAAGATCTCTGAGCATACACACATTTTTTTTTTTCTTTTTTGGTTCCTAAATCAGACAAATGTTTTCCCCCATCCCAGTTCCCAAGAGCTGAGCACACAAAAGGATTCCATCAGCTGACTTCAGGAACAACAGGCAACTGCAGTGTTCCTCCTCTTCAGGTCCTTGCTCCTCCATCCTACTTTAAGCCTGTGCGGCTCGGCCAGCGAGGTGTCCGCGAGCGCCTCCTTGTGGCGAGAAGGCCAGCGCCTCTGCTTACAGCTGCGCTGTCTCCCACCCCCTGCGGTTGGCGTCTGCCCAAGCCAGCCCCGAGGGTGGAGGAGAAAACACTCCTGCCTGGTGCTGCCCAGAAGAGCAAGATAAATAAATATCTGGTCTCTTGGCTCCTGGAAATCCGAGACACTCCATTGTCCTAAGAGGGGTCGGTAGTATGGCCTTTAACTGAGCCTCTATTCTCCACCGAGACAGACCATGGCTCATTCCAATCCAAACTACAGCTTGTTTGTACCATGATACTAATAAATGTGCTCGAAGATGGTTCCGACTTCCCAGTCGTTGGTGTTGCTCAAATACAGAGTAATTATAACGGGCTTCCTAGCTAGCGATTTTTTTTTAAATCTCCTATAACATTTAAATTAGACTAGCTTCAGCTGTTTGAGTGCCCTCTGACAATATATTTTCCCTCAGCTCCACGACTGTTTTATCGCTCCGTACGCACTTGACCTAATCGGCAACATCCTGCACTCTGAAATGTTTATACTGTTAAATGAATTTTTAATCTAACTTTACAGCATTCAATTCAGTTCCATCAGCCATCCACAGTGCAATATCTAATGTTTTAAAATAATCTAGACAGTTAAAAGGAAGGAGGGGGAGGGGGAAGAATCGCCGTGTTATGAAGCAAATGATTAATTAAAGCAAATTAGATTCTGGCAGCTCTTGCTATAATGGTGCATTTCCCAACCAGACTAATAAATCTTGGTCGAGAATGCGCGCTTCCATGGGTTCAAGAGTCACCTGGGAAAGGACATTACTGACGAATACAGTCGTATTGCTGTTAGTTTTATTTTCTCTAGCACTGTGGAATAACAACCAGTATTTTTCAAACATTCAGAATGCTTCCACGAATCCTCTTTTGCTCAGTCCGTGAGGGTGGGTTCGAGGGAGGCTGGAAAGCTGGGAGAGTTCTTCCTGTATGCCTGAAGCCCATCTCGGTAACTGAGAGAGCTAGGATGCCGGCAAACAGCAGCACCTACGAGGACCACTGCACCAAGCAGCCTGCCGCTGCACAGCGGCGGGGGCAGATCCTGGGGTTTCTCTGCACCTTGCAGCTCTGTGCGAGCCTTCCCTCTCTCCTGGTTGAGGGGTTTGCCTTCTCCCCTGTCCTCAGAGCGGGCACCTCCTCATCGAGGCAAGTAATAGCTCTCTAAACCCAGCCAAATGCCGCTGCTTCGCACACTGCAGTCTTTGCACTGTCTCTGGAGGCACAGAAGGAAGAAATTGACAGCCATTTCAAGAAAGCGTCCACATAGTTGCCTTTATTTAAATTCTTCACTTAAGAATTTAAGGTTGCCACTTAAATCAACCTTTAATAATTTCCAATATCAACTGTTGCGATTTTTCAAACTCATACTTGTGGTTGCATAATTGGTATGTTTCAAAGTGTACTTCCTACAGCCATCCGTCTGCTTCACCCCTGGCTCGGGTCCTTTTTGCACAGATCTCAGCAAACGCCTGTGTAAAACCCCGAGTGTTGTTGCTCTCCACGCCCTTCCCTCACTCAATGTCACATCGTCTCAAACTTATCCAGACAAGGCACAGACTTATTTGAAGTCTGGGGTGTTGTGACAGGGAGAACCCAGTTTTAAAACAATGGTGTGCATGCCCGGAATAAATTTATCCTGAAGCTTATTAAATGAGGGAGAAGGGAGGCCATCGATCTCAAGAGTAAAATTTCAGATTTCAATAAATAATCATGCAGCATTAAATGTTTGTGTTGGCTTTTCTGCAGTGTGCCCATGAAACCCCAAGGTTCAGTCGAGTGCATTAATCCACCTCAGACCTCAGGCTTCCGTGTGTATTGAACCTCCACCTCCTGCTATCACTTTGCTAATTTTGATTACTGAGTGAATTGGCTGTGGGGGGAAGAAGAAAAAAAAAACAACCACAAATTTAAATATATACAAATAAGTACCCTACTTTGCTCCTTTTAAAGGCAGATTGTGAAGTGAGCTAGGATTACCCACCAAAGTGATCTCCTGGGCCCACCACCTCATCACTCGCCCATCCTCCACATCTGAGCTTGTTTCTTTTCCCTGGGCTTCCGTTCAGCTCTCTGCAGCACAGACTCCTGGTGCTGTGCAGAATGGAAGGCGGCCTGTGGTGCTGCTCAGCATGGCAGCACATCCCCTGGCCGCAGGGTTTTTTGCAGACGGGGTTTTAAAAATGATCCGGTATTGCATGAGTTAAAAAAAATTCCCCCTGGAAAAGCTAATTATTGCATGCAGATACTTCTTTGTGTGATCAAGGAGGGGACAATTTAATAGGCTCTGTAATACAACCAAGAACAAAATTGCTTTAAAGGAAGTCTCTTGTTGAGTGACAACTCTGTTGCCTGAGCCAATTAGGTCCCAATAAAGAGTGTTGAATTGGCTCCTGCTTTCTCATTAATTATGTTCTGTCACAGACATGGGGCTTGATTTAGCAATTTTGTATTACATTAAGATACTGAAAGGCTGGGAACAAATGGCTCGCTCTGATAATAGGCATTCTCTACACGGTGTGACATTTACTATCCAGCTGTCCGTAAGGCAGCCTAGCACTTCAGTTCAGGGGTTTATTTGTCATTGCTTCAAAGGGACACTCAGCTTTTCACAAAAAAAGAAACAGAGAGGCTAATAGATAGGACAAAATGTACTGCTGATATGCTTTATTAGAGATGGGATGCTAGGGTTTTGCTAACAAGCTCATCCGTTGGGACTCAGCCGAGTTTGCTGCCAATCATCCTGCACACAAAGGCGCACTAGTTAACAAGGAGAAATGAATTACAGACACTTATTCTGCCGGTGGGATCACAAATACACCAATCTGTGAAAGAGGCACAAACTCCAGAGACAAACTGCATATTTGTCAATAACCTCCTAGAAGGAACCCTAGTCATTCTCTGAAGACCTTTGATTTCGCATCCCTCTAAAATACATGGAGAGGAAATGTTTTCGTTACCATGACATTCTTTCTTTGTTATTTGTACAAATTTTCATCACATTAAAAACAGAAAACCAAGGAGGTCTGCAAATGTTTTAGTGGGTCTCTAGACACTACTTTTTCTATCCCCCCACAGGGAGCTGATGCTTTGGTTATTTCATTAAGACCAACAGAAAATTAAATCTTTAAGCTTTAGGTTTGAGATGAAATTCAGCACCACATTAAATAATCTATAAGCCTGGCTGTATTGTGCATACAGATTAAAAGAGTAGGATTGGGGACCAAGTGGAACCTGAGTGCCTCTGGGAAAACAGATGATGTTTTAAGTTGGAAATATGCACGCACACATACAAACACGTACACATAAATAAATATATCTGGGTACAAACATATAAAATATATCCATTTCAAAAGTTACAACCCATAAATATAAACCTGAATCAATATCCGAATACAGCAAATATAGCAAAGCATTGTATTGTATACATTGCATCGAACCAAATCTCTGGCTGTGGCACACGGTCAGCACTTTTGCCACTTGTGACATTTAAGAAATCTCCTAAAAATACAACCCAGACAGGATCTGTTGTTGATTTTTTTTAAGCAAACAACCTTCAACTTGAGCTTATCTACTGCCCACGCGAAGTTAATCAACTCTGAACACGTCATGTCCTGATTAATTACAAGGCAGCTCTCCAGCACAGTTCCTGGAAGCTACGCAGTGGCCGTCTGATTGCGAGCTGCATCAATTCACTGGATTTAGTCTTCCCTCCATCTTGGATGAGAGGACGTGAGGCTCAACAGTGGAAGAGATGAAGGACAGCAAGGGGAGAGAGGGTTTTAAGACGTTTTCTCCTCTAACTGAGGGTTGAGGTGTGTGGCGCTCTGCCTGGATTTTTTTCAACTTCAGAGAGAATCATCCATCTCTCTGCCTCTGGTGCTTTTCCTCTGTCAACAACAGAAGCACCACGAGGCACCCCAGGATGCCTCAGAAGGAAGAGCCCTCCCTCCTGATTGCTCTGTCTCCCCTATTTACCTCTGTTCTCTTAGTTTCTCTGACTCTGGAATTATTCTCTTGTCTTTGCTGACGGATTATCACTCCAGGGAAGAAGGCCATGGTGCAGACATGGAGGATGGCACTAGCTCTAGTGGTCTATAAGGCATAGCCCTATTTTGGGTTTAGCCTTTGCCCCTCCATCCCCCAAAAAAGGGCTAGGCAAAAATAACTTATTTTTTAAAACAACACCAAAAAAGAAAACCTCTTTCCTCCACAGTCTCTAAAACTTACCCTGATTTCCTGAATGTAAAATAACGCTTGATAAAGCGCAACCCAGATATCTGCTTCCTTTGGAAATGAGACCACAAGCTAGAGTGACGGCTCAGTGGGTAGCATGCTTGCTGTGGTAGCGTGCTTGCTGCACAGGCATGAGGACCTGGATTCTGATCCCCAGCAGCCACGTAAAGGCCAGGTCCAGATGCACACCCGTCACCCCAGTGCTGGGGTGAGGTGGTTTAGAAACAAGCAGACCTCTGGAGCTCCCTGGACAGCCCATCGAACCAACCAGTCAGTTCCTAGGTTAGAGAGAGCCTGGAGAAAGTACCCAATGTCAGTCTCTGCCCTCTAGACACACAAGCACAAGTGTACACACATATTCATAACACACACACACGCACACACATGCATGACACACACACACACATGCATGACATACACACACACACACAAGGAAAAACATAAAACAATGTCCTAAAAATAGAAGAGGAGAGGTAAACAGAAATCAAAGAAAACACAGTGTTGATACTTAGTCTGCCCCTTCACTCCCCACCAGAAAACACTCATTTGTAATTTCCCCACACCAATAATGCTTGAGATTTACACGCTTTTTGAAAGCACACGTTGGACACATATCTGGTAGAAAGAGCTCACAACCTGAAAGGACCATGAAATTCTTTTTGCTCTAAAATGTACTACGTTTCTATTTTAGAAAAGCCTTCTGAACAATAATATACATAATAGAGGCAAGGATCACTTTATCCTCACTTAGCGGGGGCTTTATCTTTGCAATTCAAGTGCTCCATAAGGTGGAAATCATTCAAAAAGCCTGGCCACCCTCCATCAGAAGCACAGGTATTTATATAGACATTAAGTATTTATGCAGCAATTTACACTTCCAGAGCCTTTGCAACCGCTCATTAGTTTATCCAAATAACTTCCTTCTGAAACAGGTGAGTGCTTTGTTTCCCAGACTCATAGAGGTAGGTTCAGGGCGATGACTGGCACACGTGGAGGCCTTAGGTCAGACACAAAGAACTGTATCTGGGAAAAGTTTTCAGGGTGGTGGGATGTTGTGGAATCGTCTCTTCCTCAAGACTTTAAAAACAGATTGATTCCCCACAGAAACGCTTTGCTTGTGAAGAACTGAGAAGGTGGTTCCAGATCTCTCGGTCCTCTTGAAGTACATACACCCACGGAGAAACTGGGCACAGGTGGGAAGGGATGCTTGGGGAAACCGTTTTCAAAACGTTTTCCTAGAACTGTATCTACCATGGCCATTCCAAACCAAAGGTGGAGTGCAGAGCCAGCATTCATGACTGAGCTCTCCTCAGAAGACCCCTTTGTGTCACTCACAGCAGCTGAGGAGGTTGCTTAATTCTCTCTGTCCCCTCCTGCTAGACCAACACCTAAGGGACTGAGTGGGACAGCCTTCACCAACAAAGGGCAAGCGACTGTACAGGCAGAGATCTGTGAGTGAAGAAACTTCTCTGGAGCCCTTTGGGATGAGCCATCCTGGTGAATTCTCTCACATCTCAGTCCTTAGGTTGTCCCCTTTTGTTGACAGAGACTTCTCATTCATTTCTTGGCTGCCTAGAGTCAAAATGACCGCACAAAAACTGTATTATTACAACACTGCTTGGCCTATTAGCTCACACTTCTTATTGGCTAGTTCTTATATCTTCAATTAACCCATATCTATTAATTTGTGTATTGCTACACGGTTGTGGCTTACCGGTAAGGTTCTGTCTGGCGTCTGATGTCTGTCTCCTGCAGCAACTACATGGCTTCTCACTGACTCTGCCTACTCTCTCTCTACATCTCTGCTTGGAATTCCTGCCTTTCCCTATTCTGCACTACAATAGGCCTAAAGCAGCTTCTTTATTAATCAATGGTATTCACAGCATACAGAGGGAAATCCCACATCACCTCCCCTTTTCTGTCTAAATAGAAAGGGTGGCTTTAACTTTAACATAGTAAAATTACATATAACAAAACAGTTATCAAGCAAGAATTATAGTTATAATATTTATATCTACTTTATATTTTATCATAACTAAGGAAAACTATCATTGTAACTATCTATTCTTCAATACCATCAAAGACCCCAAAAGGATATATTACCTAAGTTAGCAAGAAGTGCATTGCAAGCAACTTCTAAAACTCTAGAACTGACAGAGACATCTTGCTGCCTGGACAGTTACCCAAAGTTCTTCTGTATCGTTGGAGCATCCATTTTTAGCCCACAGATCCATAGTATCTATCTGACTTTTTCATAAAGCAGGAAATGTGAGGATCTGTTCTGCCTTGTAATGGCAAAGTCCATCAGTTGCTTTCTTCTGTGTCCTGCAGAATATCTGGCAGACTCTTTCATGTAGCAGGAACTCCGAAGGACCATATCACCTTTAGGCAAGTTCAGCAGTCTTTTCTCCATGGGTCCTGCACGTACAGTTCATACAGCATACCATCAAAAATACAGGCAAGAGCAGTTTCCATAGTCTTTTCCCTTTATTCCTTTCTCTACTTTTAGGCAACACGAGTCTGTTTTCTTTCCACACATCTGACCGCTAAGTATTTACCCAAGGGCAATTATACAGTATATGGTTTTTGTGACTAGCTTTCACTTAACATAATGTTTGCAAGATTCATCCATGTCTATAACATATATTGGCACTTAAGGTACCTTTTATTGATTCATAATATCACTTATAGATATATCACATTTTATTTATCATTTGTTGGTCACTTGGGTTGATCTTGTTATTTAACTTGCATGACTAAAGCTACTGTGAATATTTCTGTAAATGTTATGTGACGTGTGTATTCTTTCTCTATGTACAAGACTAGAGTAGACTTGATCATGTGGTAGCTATGTTATCAGTCTGTTTTCCAGAGAGTTCACATCACCTGATATTCTCCCCAGTAGTATAAGATGGCTACAATTTCCCCACATCTTCTTCAGCACTACTCTTTTGTCTCTTTCATTTAGCTATGCAATATATGTGTATCTTGTACTTTTGATTTGTATTTCCCTAGTAACTACTAATGTTGAGAATATTTCCATGTGTTTATTAGCCAATTATAAGTTTTCTTTGGAAAGATGTCTCTTCAGAGTCTTTACATATTTTTTAAGTTAGGTTAGGTGATTGTTTTGTTATTGCCTTCTAGATAAAAAAAAAATCCCTTAGATTCATGATTTACAAATATTTTCTCCCAGGTATTGAGTTGTTCTTTAACTTTCTTTTTATTGAAAATCCCTTAGATTCATGATTTACAAATATTTTCTCCCAGGTATTGAGCTGTTCTTTAATTTTCTTTTTATTAAAAATACATTTTTCTTAATAAACTATATTCTGATAATGGTTCTCCTCCTTCATCCCTTCCCAGATCCTCCCTGCTTCCCTACCTATCCAACTGAACACCTTCTTTTTCTCTTTCTCTTTAGAAAACAAATAGGCAAAAAAAAAAGCAGAAAAAAAAACAAATAAACAAATAACACATGGAAAAGAGCAACAGCAATACACACACTAAATATCCTAAAAATACAAAATTAGAAACCATAATATAAAAACAAGCAAGAGACCATTAAGGTTTTTAAAAATGCCTAAACAAAGAAATATTCTACAAAAATATCTCCTAATACACCAGTGAGTTTGCTTGGTGTTGGCCATCTACTCCCAGGCAATGAGACTCCATGAGAGAAAGCTAATTTTTCCTTTGCAAGTGATTGTCAGTTGGAAATAGCCTCTTGATGTGGAATGAGAACTCATGTCTACTTCCCCCTCTCAACACTAAGACTCCATCTGGCTGGGAACTGTGCAGGGCCTGTGAGTTCACATGTGTGTGTCAGTATTATTGTATGTGGAAGACACTATTTCCTTGTATCATCTATTCCCTCTGGCTCTTACAATCTTTCGCCTTGTCAGACTCCAAGGTGAAGGATTTGGTGAAGACATCCCATTTAGGACTGAGCAATGCAAAGTCTCTCAGTCTCTGCATATTGCCCAATAGTGTGTCTCTGTATTAGTTCCCATCTACTTTAGGATAAGGAAGTATCACTGGTGATGACTAAGAAAGACATTGATCTATGAGTATAGCAGAAGGTTGTTAAGTGTCATTTTATTGCTATGTTCCTTTAGCAGAACAATAGTATGTGGTTTTTCCCTAGGCCAATGGCCGATCTATTCTAAGATTCTTGGCCACTGTAGCGGTGTCAGGCATGGGTTCCCTCTCAGGGAATGGGCCTTAAATACAATCAGACAGTGGTTGGTTGCACCCACAACATTTGGACTACTATTAAACCAGCGAACCATGCAGGCAGGTCACAATTGTAGATTACAGGGTTTGTAAGTGGGATGGTATTTGCCTTTCTCCTCTGGTAGCATGCAGAGTACCTTCCAGTACCATGAACATGAGTCAGTAGGGGTAAAGGTGCTAGATAGGCAGGAACTCTACTTCTGCAAGTTCAGTGAGCTATGACAGTGTTGTCTTCAGGAATAGGGTCTCTCCATCAGTTTGTGGGGAGCAACCACTAGCCTTGGCATCAGCCTGAGTTGTTTGAGCTTTTCATGGGGTCCCTGCGGCCAACAATTGATCAGATGTAACCCATTTCTGAAAAGGAAGATTTTATTTGGTGGCAAAAGATGTCAAGTTGGGGCTTTGTTTTTCTCATTATTTGGTGACTACATTTAGGCCTCTTTTATACATGTATATATTTTTAGAAACTTCTACTGTAGTAGGTTTCCATATGACACTTCAAATGACTGATTTTACCCTGACTCCTGTCTTTCTTCCCACTTCCCATCCCAGAGTCCCCAACCCTATCTCTACATAACTGCATATTCTATCTAACCTTCTTTAGGAGATCCTACCCTCCAATTAGTCCCTTACTGTATACCTAACCTCTGTGATTATAGGGACTATGGAATGCCTATTGAAGGTTTAAACACTAACATCCCACATATATGAAAATGAACACCATATTTGTCTTCTGAGGTATGTACTACCTCACTTAGGATGATTTATTTCTAACTCCATCCATTTACTTGTGAAATTCATGATTTCATTTTTGACAGCTAAATAATATTCCACTATATAAATATATCATGTTTTCATGATCCATACATCTGTTAGGACAAATAAGCTGTTTCCATTTTCCAGCTATTGTGCAATTCTTTGAAGCAATGTGGGTTTTATTATGATGGAATCTAGTAGTTATTGCTTCTTTAGTTGTGTGTGCTGTTAGTGTCACAGTTAAGAAATAAGTCACAAGACCAATGGCAATAAAAAATAGCTTCTAAGTTATTGTTTTGTGGTCTTCAATTTACTTAAATCAGTTTTTTTGAAGGTGTGGGATAAGGGACCAACTTCATTTTTTTTACATGTGGATGCCCCCTTGTCTGAATAAATTTATAGAAAAGACTATATTTTCCCAGTTGAATTGTTATGGCATCCTTGAGAAAAACAAATTAATCGTGAATGTTGATGTTTACATTGCTTTCTATGCTTATTTCTGTCACACTGTCTTGATTATTCCAGCTCTGAAATAAGTTATGAAATTGAGAGGTATTCAGTTCTTCAACTTTAATATCCTTTCAAAAGAGCATTTGGGGGCTGTGCCTCCCTTGAATTTCCTGAGGTATATGCTTGGTTTTCACATGTTATCAAGAAGTCAGCTGGACTTTGGTATGGATTGGGTTAAATCTTTTGTAATATTAAGTGATATGGGGTTCCCCTCTGTATGCTGTAAAAATGTTTTATTGCCATTGGTTAATTAAGAAGGTGCTTTTGGCCAATGGCATAACAGAATATAGCCAGGTTGGAAAAGATATATAGAGAAAGTAGGCAGAGTCAGAGAGATGCCATGTACAGAAGATAGACACTGTGCTCCAGATGGAACCTTACCCATAGGCCACAACCACATGGCAATACACAGATTAATAGAAATGAGTTGATTAATTTAAGATGTAAGAGATAGCTAGAAATACACTTAAGCAATTGACCAAACAGTATTGCAATTAATATAGTTTCTGAGTGATTATTTCAGCTCTGGGCAACCAGGAACAAATGAGCAGTATCTGCCCTCTGCCCAACAATTAAGTGTAGGAGCCTTTCCATTTATTTGTCTTTATATTTTTTTTCTGTGTCTCATAGTTTTTCTAAGTATAGTTTTATATTTCTTTTATTCAACTTATTCCTAAGTGAGTATTGTTTTAGGATGCTATCATAAATAGAATTTTCAGTTTTCTTATATAAGTATTTGACTGTTGAAGTTTATAGGTATACAAATGATTTTTCTATCTCCATATTCATAAAACTTTGTTAAATTTATTACTAAATTCCTTGGGGTTTTTTAATTTATTACTGAATTCCTTGGGGTTTTATTTATCTCCAATATCTTTATTTTATTTTTTGCCTAGTTGTCCCAAATAATACTTATAAGGCAACATTGAAATAATTAGAACAAAGTTCCTTGTCTGATTCCTGGTTTGGACATGCAGGGACATCCAGTACTTCATCATTAACCATAATAGTAACAGTTGGACTCTAATGTCCTCTTGTTTATTAAATATCCTGGGCATATTACATATAATATTTTGAAATCCTGAAACAAAACTCCATGTTTATAAGTATGTTGATCTCTGTAAGGTGCTGTGATAAAATAACAACAACCAAAGAATAAAACAAAATTTATAAACAGACACCTCACTAACAGCTCTGGAGAATGGAAAGTCCACAATCAAGGAAGCAGCAGCCCTGTTTCTGGTGAAGACCACTCATCACAGATGGCACTTCCTCTGTGTTCTCAAATGGCAGCTACAGAAGGCAGAACATTGGTCACACTCATTAGGACAGAATGTTCACGACTAGACTACCAGTCCCCCAAAGTGCCACCTTCTAATAGCACCACCTCCGTGATTAAATTTCACTCTATGAATTTTAGGGGACATATTCACAACACTGCATGTGATTAAATCGCATTTACTTTCTCTGTACATTTGTTTATAAGGGTAGAGCCTTTTTCCCAGGAATCCCACCTGAGGACCCTGAAGACCACCCCACAGTAGACGAGAACCAGAAGCTAGAGAGAGAAATATCTGAAGTGAAGACTTCAATGGTTGAGGACAACCAACAACAGGCTAGACATAGTTTGACATTTGTATTGCATAAGGGAGGCCATAAAATTCTCTTCATACACCATTAAAAAAAAAAAAAAAGAAGCAGCAGCTAAGGAAAGAATCAGCTTGAGCATTCAGAGTTGAGAAGTCATCCCAGAGAGGCCTAAAATGAGCTCACGTAAGCAATGATTATTTGTTGTGACTCAGAAAGTTACAAAGAAACAAAGAATTTTAAATTACATTTATTTATGTATTTATTGTTTTGTGGGCCTGTGATACATGCGGAGGTCAGAGAGCAGCTGTCCGTCCGCTCTTCTCTATCATGGGGCTCTCAGTGGTTGAACTCAGTCTGCGAGCTTGGCAGCAGGTAGAGCCTTGGAGCTAGACCAGAAATGGTTGTAAAGGTCAAATCTGGAATCGTAAAGGATTCTGTTTAATTTTTATTGAGTACTTGAATTTGGGAGCTGGGGATATAGCTCAGTTAGAAGTACCTGGTGCTCAAACATGAAGACCTCAATTCAGTCCCAACACACACATGAAAAAATTTAGTTCTAACGCTGGGAAGGAACAGGCAGGAGAACCCCTGGGGTCAGACAGACATCCCTGCTCAGACAGATCATTGAATTATTGAGTCCCAGGTCAGGTGAGAGACCCTTCTCAAAAAGCAAGGAGATCAGCTCCTGCGGACTGATGCCTTAGACACACACACACACACACACACACACACACAAATCCACATGTGCACACACACAAATGAACTATATACACACCCCGATAAATAACTTCATATTTGGCCTCCAAAAATTTTTCTGTATATTTTTTTAGAATGCGGTTTTTATTAGGGAAAATATTTTGAAACAGTTCACAAATTAATTTTTCCTTAAATATTTTTGGCAATGTCATTACTGCATGCATGTCAGTTAAAATTGTTCTTAACTTTCATCATTTGTGAGTTGATGGATTAAAGAGCCTAACTACAAATCTTTTCCAGTGATAAAATTCATAATTTTTAGATTCTAGGAAGAAGGCTAAGTAAGATTTTAAGCTGATTTGAGATTTTTTTCTAAAGACTAATTCAAGTAACTGTCTGATTGATTATAATGCCTGTCAATTTCTCATATTATTTTTGAATTCTCTTTTAAATGGTGTCTTCTGGTTTTCCATAAATTAGCATATTTTCTTTTATATTAAATAGAGTACCAGCTTTCTAACATTTGACTATGTCCATCATGAGAAAACCTTCTTACTTAAAAAATTTTAAATAATGTCAAGTTAAGGGGGGAAAAAAACCCCAGGAATTTGAAGTGAACTTCCAGGTTCAGCTGATGTGTATGTATCTGTGTTTACCGTCATCTGTGGATACTACTGTATAGCATGCAGCCTGTAATTGACAAAACAGTAGCTACACAGAGACTGTGAGTCTGTCCTGAGATACCATCTTCCTAATGCTACATGTTCTTATTGATGTCTTTGATAAGCACTCATAGACGGTTTAAGTTCAGAAATTGATGAGAGAAAAGCGAGGCTTAAAAATGTAGAAATAAGTCAGGTTCCCAACAACTCAAGATGTGATTATTAAGTTCCTCATGATTGGAGACCTAGTTCACAGTTCCCGTAGGAAGAAAGGTGGTCCCAAGTCCCGAGCAGCATAGAAGCCACACTGAGAGGGGGCTGTGGTACACATTGGTTCCTTCCCTTTCAGGAGACAAATGTTGAAGAGTCATCCTTGAGCGAGGTACTTGTTAGGAGTTATTTATATACTTAGAACTCCACAGTCGATCTTGCCCCAAGTCACCGACATTCCAACGGAGAAAAACCCACAAAACAAATCATTAAAATGTCCTATGCACATGTCAAGGTGTCCTTAGGGGTGGAAGAGCTATTTTTAGGAAAGGGAATTGAAAATGCTTCCTTGAAACATGTCGCAGAACATCTTATGAGACTGGAAATTGTACTACCTCACCAGGAAGAAGTTTAAAGGGTGATAAGGGTGGTCAGTCAGATACTTTAGTGCACTGAGGTACTAGCCTGCGGGCTTGATAGCCGGAATTCGAGATCCAGATCCTACCAGGTGGCAAGTGAGAACTGAGTAGCTGTCCTCTGACTTCCCCGTGTGCACATGGGCGCACACCTGTACCTGAACACACACATGAAGAAGGAAGGGATGGAGGAAGGGAAGGAGGAAAGGAGGGAGGAAGAGGGGGGAAGAAGGGAGGAAAAAAGGAAGGAAGGAAGGAAGGAAGGAAGGAAGGAAGGAAGGAAGGAAGGGTTGTTTTTTTTTTTTTTAATGTGATTTAACAGGAGCACGGCACTTCAGATCTTTAATACAGCAAGAGGCCCCAAGTTCTGTTCCCCTCACCATCTCCTCTCAGGGGTCTGTGATTAATATTTTCCTGGTAGGTGGAGCTGAAAATCACCAGTGTACCACATTTTTCAGGGAATTCTTTGCTGTGACTGAAGGTCTTTCTTTTAATTATGATAAAATATTAATTGTAATCCATTTCTTCCAAATACACCCTGAATCTGCCAATTGGAGTTTCTCTCTTCCTGGGTTTTTTTTTTTTTTTTTTTTTTTGCTGTTGTTGTTTTTGGTATTTTTTGTTTGTTTTGTTTTTGTTTTTACATTGGTCATCGTTTTAAATCCTGTACATGTAAACTGAGACCCACCATTGAGATGAGCAACAGCATTGTTCCCATTTCACAGATGAAGTAACTGACACTCAGAAAAGTCAAGTAACCTGTTCAATCAAGGTCACGCAGTAATAATGGTTTTGGTTTCTTGAGAACACATTGCTCTACAGAGTTGGTTTATTTCCTATTCCCCATGACTTCGCAAAAGAGTCATTGCTTTAGGTGAGAAGGTAAGAGGAAGTCAAGACTGACGTGAATCTATCTCTTGCCATAAATTGCTGCCCAGGACAAACATTTGTGCCTTACTGATGCGACTAATCCTCTGGTTTCTAGGGAGAAACGTCGTCATCATTTTGACCAGCACCCATGACTCCCTAGAACTACAGACCCTAGAAGAACTTCCACAGTGACTGTGATTTGGAAGCAACTTAGCTTCAACCGAGGGAAGCCATGGCCAAGAGAGGATTGAGGAGGGAAATCAAGTGTCTCACTTGTGCCTACAGCCATCTCAGGCCATCACAAAGCTGTCCAACCCACAGGAACCCTGCTTTCCAGCAAGTGTGCCTGGATAAGGCACCCCCACTACAACGCCTCTGCTTCCCAGTTAAATTTACACTGTCCAGCACTGTGGGAAGGAATCCATTGCCTATCCTGTTGGACCAGATGGGTTGAAAGTCTCTGTCAACACCGATACTATTTTGTACTACTGACTAAAATACTTTCAACATTATCCCTAAGGAATTTTTTCATTATAGAAATAAAATTCTGAAAACTTAACACGGTGTTTCTTCCAAAATATTGGCATTTAAAAAAAAAAAAAAACCTCCATTGCTATTCTATATAGCCATTGACAAAATGGGATGTTTGTATTAGGCAACCGTGGATTTGAGCCCAAAATATTCTATTTATGGTTTATGGGACCTTAAGCAAGTTATTGGGCCTCGCTAAGCCTTATAATCTATAAAATTGTACATATGTTTCAGGGTCTTAATGAGTGTTAAATTAAGGGTGTGTGTGAGTGTGTGTGTGTGTGTGTGTGTGTGTGAGAGAGAGAGAGAGAGAGAGAGAGAGAGAGAGTATGTATGTGGGTGGGTGGGTGTGGAGAGGTGGGTATGAGTGTGTGAGAGTGCGGGGATGTGAGTGTGTGACTGTGTATGTGTATTAGTGTATATTTGTGTGTGTGTGTGTGTGTGTGTGTGTGTGTGCAGCTGTTAGCATAGTAGATGGCAGTGGATGGATACAATAAATAATAAATAGGGTTTCTCCTACAAAGTACTCCAGTATTCACGAAGGTGTGAGCCTCATTTTCTCAGATATAATGAATGAATCTAAATAACACACTGGGTAGTTAACTGTCACTGATTTTATTTTTCCCATCTCATGAATACTGATTGAAAGTCTGCCATGTACTAAATCTTAGGTGCTTTGAAGACTAAAATACCTTTCACTTTAAAGAATTTAAAGACAAATGGACACATGATTAAATTGTATTAAATTGTATAAATTGTGTGTGTGTGTGTATGTATATATATATATATATATATATATATATATCTTTAAAAAATTCTACATAGAGGCTCACAACTGTCTGAAACTTCAGCTCTAAGGGATGTGACCCTCTCCCTTCCTCTACAGGCCCAGGACCACCCACGTGCTCAGTGCTCTGCATCCTACACCCCCCGCCCCTCCCACACACACTTAAAAATAAAAGGAAGGTAGTTGTGAAATGCTGCCCTTTGTGACATGACCGCCACACATCCACTCACAATAGCTGCATGCAGGGTTTCAAACCAATAACAACTTCATCACAGATGGTGGAGGGCCCCGACGGCCCTACTCCTAGACTCGCTCTCCTTTGGGGACACGGACACTGGATGGTTGCTCATGTCCCTCAGGATAACCTCACATTCATGGGCATAGGGCAGCACTAATTGGACGCAGGAAGCTATTAATAATGATAAAAAAGAAGGCATGAAGCTAGGAGGGAGACAGTGGAAGAAATGAGGGATAGTTTGGAGGGAGGAAGTGCTACAAGAATATAATCAATATGCAATATATAAATGTATAGGGAACTAGTAAAATATTAATAAAATATATTTCTAATAATAAATGTACTTATTACAAAATCTGCCACCTTCTGGTGACCCAACTGGAATCTACCGATCCACATGACTGAAAGAGTCCTGGTCCCAATGAAATCCATGTATACTATTGTCAACAGATGACTTCCTCCAACAAGCGTTCTAGTCAACAAATATTCTTAAGCATTAACTATCCCTCAGTGCTAGGAATCAAGCCTAGGGCTTCATACATGCACATTGAAAACACACATCTTCTGAGCCCCATCCCTGTCAAGGTCATGATCCTTTAAGATCTCTCAACTAAATACTGACCTAATATCAGAGATTGGCATCATTTCTGGAAAAAAAAAAAACTGGCTGAGAGATCATAGCACAGGGTTCAATTTTAAAGCTAAAAGTTTATAACTTGTCCCCTTGAAAGAGAACTCACCCTCTGTCATGAATGCTGTCTAACTCACAATGGCCCGAGTTTATCATATGCATATTCTACTGCACAGAAGGATCACGAGCAAGTGAAAAATTAAAATCCATTGACAAAAGAATATAATTCCACTAGGTACCCAGAGCCTCTAGCAATTGATTTCAAGTAGATACCGCTTGATTGCTTGTCATCTTATTTATATGCAGGAATCTCAACTTCAACTCCAGTTAGAGGCAATTTTATTAGCATTACCGCATCCTCCATTAGCAACTGTCATCTCAGCTCACTGTGCTTCGGAGGCGCTCAGTGGCACATAGGGCTGAGAAAATGATCTCACTGGTTCTGGCACTATCCCAAATATTTGCCACTTCCATTGTCCATGATACAACAAATAGGCATGTAGACATCCCGGTTACATATGAAGACCCACAACCGAGCATTAATTTTCCTAACAAGAGACATACAAGGAAGTCACAGAGAGACCAGCTCACGTTAAGTCAAGCCCCACTAATTGAAAGCTCATCTTCTAGTAATCAAGCATCCCATTCTGAAAAACTCGTGTTTCCGGCCTTTGTTTTCTTTCTTTTTCCTAATTGGGGTATTAAATTGAACAAGAAGATGTGAGACCTAGTAGCTGATAGGTGACAGATTCAATACATCAGTTATAACACCTGAAATAGAAATATGCATTGATATACATTTATTTTCAATAAATATTGTAACAGAGTCTTTAAAAAAATAAAAGATGTGGTTCAAAGCAATAGAAGACAGGAGGACAGGTGAGGCTATCAAGCCAGCTGACGTGATACCTTAAAGTGCAGTACAGTCAAATTCTTGTTCCCAAGCAGAAAACATTTCCAGGGTGGTTTGTTTGAATAGCTTCTGAAAGTGTGAAGTCTAACAAGATTTTCTGTGTATGCATATATACAATAGTCCCCCCGGTTATTTTCTTATATTTAACAACTAAATAATTCTGGTATGGAATTCAAATCAAGATGTGTATTAAAGGCAGTTGAGGGGCCGCCTTTCTTCTACAGACGAAAACCTGCTGTAAATAATTCTCATTTTGAGTACAACCAACGTATTCGCTCTCCTGACTGTATTTCCGAGTTCAGGTATGAGTCCTTTTATAATTGCAACAGTGATGAATTTCGGTAAACAAGGGTAGAACATTGTGTAACTCTTTTCTAGGTACTGTAAGACATAAGGCTGCGACCTCTCCAGAGAAAGAGAAAGGCCTTATTTATTTAGTTAAGGAATAAAAATAGAGATATACTAAATTACTGTGCATGGTATATGTAGTGGAGGAAATGCAGAAAAACAAATCACAAAGCTGTTCAAAGCAGGGGAAAATCACCACTATTTGTCAAGACTAAAATAGGCATCATTGAGGAGGCAGCACTTACATGGGTGCTGATAGACGGAGAGGGCTTTGATGGGCACGGAAGCATGGCTAGAAATCTGACGAGAGAAAAAGCAAAGGTCTGTCAAAGCTAAGAGCATGGACTCCAGCCTGTGTCCCATTTCTGGCTCTACCATCACTTAGTCCTGTGATTCAGGATAAGTCACTAAGTCTCACCTTGGTGTATTATAAAATTGAGCAAACAAGTTTACATACATCTTAAGGTTACCATAATAGTTAATTAAATTAATTAACATATACAAATTGCTTAGATTATTGCCTAGAACATGAAAAGTACTATAAAAGAGTTTGCTATTGTTATTCTGGGTAGAGTAAAGGCATAGTTAAAGTGAAATATGTCTAGGATAATGAATCCTTGGTTATAATGGAGAACATAAACAGAGGAATAATAAAAAATAAAACTACAAGGACAAATCGACAATTTATTATAGAAAGAACTAAATGCCAGAGAAGAATGTGTTCTGAATTACACAGAAACTATGGCATCCGTGAAATTTTGTTTTTGATTTTAGTCTGGATCCAGGTTACATTAGGAGTACTTCTTGGGAAGATGAATCTGGCCTTGGTGCAGTCATGGATTGATGGTGGGATGTAAAAATGTGGAGATGGGTTTTCTTAGAAAGCAAAGAAGTTGCAAGACTCTATTTAGGGTAGCAGTGATAGAGATGGGAAAAGAAGGCATTCTCTGATCTGTCCATGGCAAATATTATTTTGAAGGATTATTAATGAATTAATTTTGTATCTAGCTTATGGTATCACAAAACAGAAAAGTTGAGGTGTGCCCCATAAGGGCATGACTGGTGAGTAGCCAACTATTTTCTGATTGGATTTGAGGTCTGGTACTGTAAACCTGGTCAACAGCCTATGAATAGAAAAGTCACAAGTCTGGGTTTTAGTTACAGAAGCTACTACTGTTGTTTTGCTAAGCAGACATAGAGCTAATCTGCTTTCTAAATATCCATATTCATACCCACAGGCTAGTGTTAGTCTCAACCTGGCTCAGAGAACCTTCTTCTCAGCAGGGGACCATGGTTAACACCATGATTCATAATTGGTCAAAGCTCTGAGGATGACTGACTAAGGCTCAGCACTAAGCAGTACATTTACTTTGCCTCTCTGAAGGACCAGGGAACATTGTGAAAGAGTGGGTGGAAAGGATGTAAGAAAGTGGAGGATGGGGAGAAGGCTATGAGTTGCTCCCTTCTGATAATGGAATGGTCTTTTTACTTGTGTACACACACTAGCTGTGGCTACCTACACAAGTCCTGCACAAGTTTTGGAACTTGACCCTTCCGTCATGATTAGGAAGGAGCTCAATAAGCTCCAACCCTCCTTGAGGAGCTCTTGGCAGCCAATGTCTGCCAGAAGGGGAGTCATTGTCTTTAACGATGTGGCTACTGGTACCTAGTAACTAACCTCTACCCATGTACCTGTAACCAACTTTGATCAAGCTCAGTGGTCAAAAATTTAAAAGATACATAACTTGTGTAGGATTTCCTTCTGTCTGTGTGTTGCTTTCATTGGTTAATGAATAAAGAAACTGCTTTGGCTTAGTTGATAGGACAGAACTTAGGTAGGCGGGGGAGACAGAACTGAATTCTGGGAGGAAGAAAGTGGAGTCAGAGAGAAGCCATGGATCCTCTGCCTCAGATGGATGCTGGTTAGAATCTTGCTGGCAAGCCACAGCCACGTGGTGATACATAGATTAATAGAAAAAAAATCTTTGGGTGACTGTCCAGGCAGCGAGATGTCTCTGTCAATTCTAGAGTTTTGGAAGTTGCTTACAATGCAGTTTCTGTTTACTTAGGTAATATTATATCCTTCTGGAGTCTTTAATGAAGTTGAAGAATAGGTAGTTATAATTATAGCTTTCCTTAGTTATGATAAAAGATAAAGTAGATATAAATATTGTAACTATAATTCTTGCTTGATTATTGTTTTACTGTATGTAATCTTGCTATATTAAAGTTAAAACCTCTCTCTCTCTCTCTCTCTCTCTGCCTTTTCACATATTTCTTCAAACTCATCCTGTGCCTGTATTTCCTATTAACTACATTCTGGATTCCACCAATGCCATAGGCTTAGAGTTTTCATTGTCGCATTACCTCCATCATATCTACAGCAGTCAACACCAAGCTTTAGGATTTATGCTGCAACACAATTTTATGCTATAAATTGTATGTGGAAACACAGCCTCTTTATTCTTTATTAGAAAGAGGTCTTTAATTTGAAATGGCTCGTGCCTCTGATCGGTTTCTATTTGTGTGACTTCAGTTTTGACTTTTCTCTTTTTTGTTTTGTTTTGTAGTTCAGTTTGATTGGGTTTTGGTTTATTGAGATAGAGTTTCTCTGTGTAGCCCTAACTGTCCTGAAACTCACTTTTTAGAATAGGCTGGCCTTGAACTCAAAGAAATCCACCTGACTCTACCTGCCAAGTACTGGGACTAAAGGTGTGCACTACCATTGCCCAACTTGGTTTTTGTTTTCTTGCAATTCTTAGTCAACCAGAATTTATCAAGGATGTACTATAGTAGATTTTGATTTTTTTCTTGTTATGATTAGTACCCGTTTTAGCAGATAGTTATTTTTACATATTTTTTTTCCTTTGGGAGGTCCTCAAATTTTACTTTGAAAGAAATAGTTTGTTCCCATCTTCCGTACAGTAATTATGTAGAAGGCACAAAGAATGAGTACATGACATTGGTGTAAAGCAACCACAGCATCTCATGACCTGAACCGCAGTTCTTGATACAAGGATGAAAAAATGACCCAATCCAAGTCTGGGAAATAAAATTGCCATGGGAACTAAAAGAGAGTGTCTCTGTTCTTAAGACCTGGATGCTAAGAAGAATTTAGAGTTGCTTGGAATCACCTGTGAGATTTATTAGGAAAACTAACCCGTACCCTTCAAAGAAAAATGAATCCAGTTTGAGCTGGTTTTATATCACATTAAACCATGCCTCCTACTAAGATAGCTACTATGGGTCAAACACCACCTTAGACACTAAACAGAAATAAAATAGATATATTTTTACAAATGACTTGTAGTATAGTAGATTAAAAAGATGTACATAAAGATCACCAGAGACAAAGACTGGTAAGAACCATGGATTCAAAGGTTTAGATAACTTGGTGATTTTGGTAGTTCCCGAGTGAAAACGTTGAGGGTGTTGCATGTGAGGGTTTTTAAATTTCCAGTTTGTACCATCCAATAAAAATGCAGAATAAGTAAATAGAGAAACCCCAACTAAAGAAAAAGGAGAAAACCTAATAAGACCATAAAATGAATTCTAGCTCAGCAGAGAGTTCACAGCTCTGTGGCTAACACTGGATTAAAACAGTCACAGAAGAGCTCTGCTCTGGTTTGAATCTTACGTACTCAGGGCTTCATTATCAGCCTGTGGGCTAGTGACTGGGGTAGAACTTCATGATGGGAGATTAGAGGAAGTTAGGTCTTAGGAGGCTTAGATGTTCTTGAAGAGGACCAGAGCACCAGCTTCTCTCTCTCTCTCTCTCTCTCTCTCTCTCTCTCTCTCTCTCTCTCTTTCACACACACACACACACACACACACACACACACACCCTGCCTCTGTGAGGTGAGCAGTTTTCACTCCCCTGTGCAGTTGCTGTGCTGAACTACGCTGCTACAAACTCAAAGGCAACAGGGTTCAGCCACGGTGAACTGGAACTTCGGAAACCACAATACAAAACAACGCTTTTCTCCTCATGAATTGCTTATGCCACTGTTGGTTATAGTGACAGAAAGATGCCTAACACAGACTCATAGCGTATGATACTACTTATGTAAAGCTCCCAACCGAGGGAACGTGAAAAGAACTTGTGAATGAATGTACATTAAATTAACTCAAAGCACCACCAAGAACAGTGGACACTTGGATGAAGGGTAGCAGCCAGCACAGGGAGCTCCAATGACACTGCTAATTTCCGTCACTTAAGTTGGATGCTAGGATTCATGGGTGCCTGTCCTGCTTATAACTAGGGCCCATACTTTACACACACAGCATACATTTAGACAACAGATATTTTAATATGCTTTTGAGAACTATACCCATAATGTGCTAACTCCGTTATGTTTACTTTCCATGTCTGTAATTTTACAACCTATCTTTAAACACATTGCCTCAGAGTTTTAACCTGATTCCTTACTGTTTGTACAATGAATCCTTCTAGACTTAGGCAGTGATGAAGGATGGCTTTCACTTCAGAAGGCTGTGTTGTCTACTTAGTCCCATGTTTTCATGAAGTAATTCATATCAGGGTGACTCAATTAGAAACAATGGAAAGGAGATTTTAAAAATTATATTTATACCAGTGAGCTAAATGAACATACAAACATCCCCAAAATATTTATCGATGAGTTCCCAAATCCCCCAAGCAATAACAGCAGCTGGATGAACCAATGACAGCTACAATTGCTCGTGGCTGTTGTGTTGAACTCCTGGGTTTGTTTCATTTGAGTTTAATTATTCCTAATGAACCCTCTCCTTCTATTTGGCCCAAACTAAGGTGTAGCTCACTTGAGTTGTGCCGGCAGGTCTCAACTTGTGAGCACAAGTGGCCTCTTTAGCCCACAGGCATGCTGCCTTACACCTGGTACAGGCAGACGGAGCGCTTAGGACCGGTGGGTGTAACTCCGTTGTATCTGTCAACACCAGTCAATGCCAAGCTGTGGCAACAATTGTCAAAAGTGCGGGATCAGGTTCTGCTCTGAATTAGCTTTTCATCCGTTTAATCAGGCTGCCAAGTACCTACCTACCACATACAAGGCTCTCGAGCAGGTGTCGGGAGCGAGGAGCAGGGTGAGGCTCCCCACTCAGGCATATGGTGAAACAGTCCTTCTCAAACCCTAGCTTGCACCTGAGTCATCTGGAGGATTTGTTGAAACTATTTCCTGGGGCTTAAGAATTTGCATGTCTACCGCATTCCCCAAAGGCCAAGGCTGAGGATGCAGGGGAGCACACTGTGAGGAGCCCTGTGACTGTTTCTGGGGCCCAGGAAGTTTCCCCTGTTGCTAGCATATTTGACAGTCACTAAAAAATTGGCTCCAAAGCATTTTCCTTCCACATGCACAGCAAATATTTTGGAAAGTATTATTGGCACAGCTAAGTATTACAACAATGCTCATTACTGACACCTGGTAATTCTTACGGGCCAGGCTGTGATCACTGATTCTGGTTCACACTCTTTTTGTTCCATAGATCCTTGCCAAACGCCGGTTAGGTTGGTGATAGCGCCATTGTTTCAGACGAAGCAACTGGGCCATAAAGATGTTTAAAAATCTTGCCCTAGTTTGGGCTTTTCCAGTCTAAGCACTTGACATTTGAGGCTGGAGATTTCTTTGCACATGAGGGGCAGGAGGTTGACCTGTGCCTTTAGCAGCTGGTCTGGCTTCTACTCATTATAGGTCAGAAAAAAAAAAAACCAACAACAACACTCACTTACAGCAACCAAAAATGTCTGCAGGCCTTGTCAGCAGCTGCTGACTGCAGTCGAGAGCCACCGTCCTAGACACCCAGTTCAAGGAGTGGCTAGCCATTTAGCATCTCATCTTCCAGAAGGTTGTTTGTGTTTTTGCCTCAGCATCTCAGAATGCTAACACTGGAAAAAGCTACAGACCTAGCTGAGTGCATTCTGTTGCTTTCCAAGCGGAAGCATAGTCCTAGGAGATATCGAGGCTGAGGCGTTGCAACAATCTGCTAGGAACCGGGAGGAATTGAGATCGATATTGACTTCTACTGCACAACATTTCCTTCATTTCTGTTGCCCCTTTTATTTTTTTCCTCAAGAAATTCTCCCAGCCCATGTATGCCTATGACAAGTGTATTTTGCTCTCTGCCAGTAAGTGCTCACAAAGCAAATAGCCTGGCTTCTTACCGTTGCATGCGGCAGAATGGATGAGAAAATGTAGTGGGATTCCTGGGGAAGTTTTATAAAACGGCAGGGTCCAGGCAGAACAAATTGATGGGGGACAGAGACACTCATATAAACCTGCCTCTGTCGGCCTTTCAAAGAGACAGCTTTATCAGTAGAAATGCAGAGTTTGCCCAATATGAGAAAGTCTTTTAGCTATACACTATTACAAAACCACAAAGATTAACAACTTAAGTCACTCAGCCAAATAGTTCACCTGTCCGGAGTGCAAACTGCAGTAATTGGATGAAGACATCTGCACTATTTTAACCTGTCATGTTAAATATCTGTATTTTGTAACTCATCTTGATAGCTAATTTTCATGGAAATATGTGTTAATTGAGCAAAAAAGAGATCTTTAAGATGGTTATCATAAGATAATCACACCCTAGGGCATTGTGAGGCAAGAGGTACAGCTCTGATCTGCGATTCTCCAAGGATATGATTATCACATGATAGCTGCCGCACCTCCCAAGTGCGACCTCCCTGGGCTGCCGCCCGCCCGACTCAGGTGCCGGTGCTGTGTCCTTCTGTTTCTCACAGTGTTACACTCATCTCTTCCCAGGAGGTTGTGCAGTCTCTCAAAAACAATACCTTAGGGCAGGGCACAGCTAGGAAAATGATGTTCTTTAGAGCAAGACGCTCCTAGGAAATATTAAGCTTGTTGGTTTGGAAAAACACATTGCAGACTCCCAGATTCTGATCAGAGTTCCATGACCTTCCTTCCCAAATCCCAGAATCATGGAATATATGCTTTGTCCCTGCATGGGGTTCAATAATTCGCATTTTGGTGCCCTCTGTTTACAAAGTCTATTTTGTTTGGAAGAAAAAAAGGGAAGGAGGAAGAGGAGGAGGAGGAGAGGAGAAGAAGAAGAAGAGAAGGAGGAGGAGGAGGGGAAGAGGAGGAGGAGGAGGAGGAGAAGAGAAAAAGGAGGAGGAGGAGGAGGAGAGGAGGAGGGGAAGAGGAGGAGGAGGAGGAGGAGAAGAAGAAGAAGAAGAAGAAGAAGAAGAAGAAGAAGAAGAAGAGAAGGAGGAGGAGGAGCTATTAGATTTCTATCAAGCACAATCCCTCCCTGAGTATCAGGATTTTTATCTGCCATCACCACCCCGCCCCCACTCTCTTGCTTTATACACATTTCCATTCTTAAGAACATGCTGCAGAAAGGCAACTTAATGGATCAAATCTAAAATATCAATTAGCAGTGTTGAAAATGACCCTTATTCAGTTATGACAATTAGCTTCCACAACCAGCCAATTTCCACAGAGATGATTTCTAGGTGTTATCGGGTCAGTTGGTTCTGTACCCTGAGGACGAGAGAGAGGAGAGCGGATGCGTTGACAGTACCTCTTGCCTTGGGAGTTCTAAAATTAACATACACGCAATAGCAATATTTCTTAGAGGTGACGCTGTTGAAGTCAATATGGAATGAAAACCGCATTTCCTTAATTTGTTATTTAAGCCTTCGGTTTCTTCAAGTGAAGAGTTGCTATTATTGTAATGTTTACTTTTGAATACATAAACTGTGAAATAATGACAAAAACACTTGAAAAGTCGCCAGAAGATAAGAGGAAAACCTCTCCATTGACTACAACCCTGATTTAAAGAAAAGGAATGCTTTAAGGCTGATCTTAAAACTCCGGCTAGAAAAAGGGAGAAAGATTGTCAATCTTCAGTAATGTATAAAGATTTGAGGTGCTGGGTGCGTTTTCCTGGTTGAGTGCATGAAGTCGTCTTTGTTTCGGGTTTCCTTGGCAACCCTTCTCAAAGTGTGTACAGGAAGAGCAGGACCTAAATGGAGTCTGGTCTTAAGAGGGCCTTAAAGGGGGGAGGTCTAAGTTCCCTATTTTTATTCCTTTACAAGTGCGTGTGCGAGATGAAGGCTGTGTGGGACAGAGAACACCATTTTCTATGGCAGGGTACCCACGTGAGAGCAAGACAACAGTGATCTTTGAAAGCCTGCGTTGTTTTTCTGGCTCTGAGACATCTTCGGAGGCATGGTCTTCTTAGGCGGCTCCTTTTAAAGGCCATTTTCTTCTCCAAGCTGCTTCAGCAGCCCGAGATAAAGAGAGAGCTGTCTGCTTTGGGTGAGGCTCCAGCTTCATGTGAGGTTTCTTGGTAGAAAATTTTCCTGGTGCTGAGGAGCGGGGGAAAGCTTGTCGGAATTTTTAACAACCGACTTTCTCGTTTCTAAAACAGTATCTTGCTTAATTGTTATCAACACCTGTGGTTTCTACCCAATCTCAAATTCAGACCTCCACTCCCACCTAGGCTGGATGATAACCGCTCTGGCGCAGCAGGTGCCCATCGGGTGCTGCCTGCTTGGAGGCCCTTCATCAGAAGCCTCTTACTTCTTGGCATGTGACTCCCGGTTTCTGCTCTCCCGCTTTCTTATTTGCTACACAAGTTGAGAATGAGGAACTGCAACTGAGTGTTCGGAACAAAACTGAACAGAATACCAACCAACTCTGTTATCAAAAGGAAAGATACTTTAGGGCAGTATTTTTAAATAAAATTAAGTGCAAAAACATCTGTGAGGAATAAATTATCAAAATTATAAACAGGATTCACTGACTGGATCAAGTCACTGTTCGTCCCGATACATCTCCTTCCTCTTTTCCGCACCCCACCTGCCACGCCCACACCCCTATTTCACATTAGTACTATTTCAAGAATCCTTCGCTAGCACTTATATAGCTTGTATCCCTCATGCTATCATTGTCTATTCACACACACATACACACACACACTCACATGCACACACAAACACACTCATACATCCATGCACAAACACACACGCTATCACATACACTTTCACATTCACACACATACAAACACAATCACACAACTCACAGTCTTTCCTCACTTGATATAAAAGTTCTCTTGTGGCTCTTCCCCCAGGTGTGTTTTAAAGACATTCCATTGATGTGGGAGTGTCATATATCAATCTGTTGATTTCATTGGTTAAGCAATAAAGAAACTGCTTGGCCCTCATAGGTTAAAACATAGGTGGGAGGAGTAAACAGAACAGAATGCTGGGAAAAAGGAGCTGAGTCAAGGAGTCGCCATGATTCTCCCACTCCAGGCAGACGCAGGTTAAGATCATTCCTGGTAAGCCAGCTCATGGGCTACACAGATTATAAGAAATGGGCTAGTCCAGGTGCCAGAGTTAGCTGAGAAAAGGCTAGATATAATGGGCCAAGCGGTGTTTAAAAGAATACAGTTTCCGTGTAATTATTTCGGGGCATAAGCTAGCCATGTGGGCGGCCGAGTGCTGGGGACGAAGCCCCGCCGCTCCTATCTCAACATTTCTTGACAGTCTCCGCTCAAGACCCTCCTGTCTCAGACTCCCAAAGGCTGAGTCTGTAAGACCATGCCACCGTAGCGGATTTATATTCAAATAAAAGCTCTTGGCTGAGAGTAGTATTGATCAAGCATTTCAGTTTTGTTAGTCATCTTCACTATCCCCTGCTGTCTTCTAGCCTCTGGTGCTTAGAACTGGTTCTTTCGGTTTGGTGTTTGTTCTTTATTGGGAACAGTGTGTACCTTCTCTTTGTGAGAATATGTCATTTTTCTTTTATGCTTTGCACTTAAGAAAGACTTTCAGGCCGAGACTATGCTGTTTTGTTGGTTTTTCCCCCTCCCTATAATTATTCCTGGAGCTCAGTGAGCTCTTTCGATGCCTGGCTCAAATCTTCCTTCAACACAGAGGAATTGTCTTCTATTATTTGTCTAGTTACTGTTTCACCTCTATTTCCTACTGTTTTTCCTTATGGATTCCTTTCATTTACATCTCCAGTATGCTGTCTGTCCATGGACTTACTTGTTTTCCTCTTCTAGTCTCTTCTTCTTTCTATTTCTATTCTCACTGTGTTCTTTCCACACTTAATTCTCCAACATGCTGAATCAGAATTTTCTGGGAACTCCCTTCTCCTCCAGTCAAAGTATTGTCCCTCCACTCCTTGGAAACTTTTAGTTCCAAGTGAAAAGCTGTATGGCAATTGATCTTCAAGTTATCCCCATTATTACTTTTTTTTATATATTTATTTATTTATTTATTTATTTATTTATTTATTTATTTATTTGGTTTTTCGAGACAGGGTTTCTCTGTCGCTTTGGAGCCTGTCCTGGAACTAGCTCTGTAGACCAGGCTGGTCTCGAACTCACAGAGATCCGCCTGCCTCTGCCTCCCGAGTGCTGGGATTAAAGGCGTGCGCCACCATCGCACGGCCCATTATTATTTTTTTACAAGTTGTTTTGGCTTCACCAGCAATTTTATTTTTGTAAAGACTACAGTTCAAATGTTGTTCTTCTCCTAAACTAGTGCCATAAATTTTCTTACTCAACTTGCCCCTCAATCTCAGACCTAAATCTGGAGTGTAAGGAGCCATCAAGAGAAGTATCCTACTTCCTCAGGCCGCAAGCTGTCAGTTTGCTGACTGGCCATTAGGAGAAAGACCTCATCTTCCGCTGTCCCCTGTAGTCAAGCTGTAATAGTTCATGCAATGTGTCTTTTTGACTGGGCCAAGGGAAACCCAGAGAGCTGGAAAAATAGAGCGAATTCCCAGAAGAGATTAGCACTGAGTCTAAATCGTTAGAACAAGGAAAGATCTGCCCTCATGACGTTGTGCAGCCAAGAAAAATAAAAAAGGAAGAAAAGCAAATTCATTTCCCCCGACTTTGGTTCTGAAGACTAATAATACCATCACTGTTCCTGGGCCGCAGACTTCTTTGTTCTCCAGATTGTACGTTCAACGTTTCAGGTCTTCTTGGATTCTGTAAGCAACTGATCCAGCTCCCATAAGAAATTACATGCATCCATTCTGTTTATAGAAGCAAACCTTGATTGATACACAAGACTTGAGTTTTCTCAGCTTCCGGAGTGGGATGCCCACATTTACCTTCTCAGTGTCCCCTCAATTCCTAAAGCATGGGACCCAATTCTTCGGAAGGTTTCCCGTTCTCAGTAGATGGAAGAGGGTAACTCATGAATGCCCATGATCTAAACACCTCCAGAATGAGGGGCGTTCTGGTGTTTGCCCTGACTGCTCTGTGGCAGTCTGTAGGCTTTTTGACCCCCAAAATAATATAGGATAGCTATGTGGAAAAAGGCTTATCCAAACACAAAGAATGTGACCTTCGCAAATTCTTCTCTGAGAGGAGTTATTATGCGGAGTTCTGTGTTTTATAAGTTAAAATAATTTCCTACTCCACATCAGTTTGGGAACAAAATACTCAGCATTTCCAGTCTGTTTCTTATATGGGAAGGTAGATTACAAGAACACCTGGCTCTTTAGTTACACAGAGGGCTGTGGGTCTATATATTCCAGACACAAAAGTTATTAGTTAGCTATGAATCTTCTGGAGCTCATAGAAAGGAAAACCAAAGTCAAAATTCCATTTCAAAGCTTTTGGAAAAGCTGAAAGTCAGGGGTGGGGTGAGGGCATGTTAATTGCTGACTGTCCGAGCCCCAAGAGAGATGATTCTGGGTTGTTTTGTTTACTCTCCACCGTTGTTTGACGGAACACACAACTATTACCTCTCCAAGTTCAGTCAAGTGGACTGATAGACTATGATCCCGAAAGCACTGGGACTGCATTTGTGAAGGAAGAAATGGGTTAATGTCAGGAAGCCACTGACTCTTTTGAATTCCAGTATCTAAGTGGCTATTGTTCCTCTCAGACTAGAATTTTCTAGAAGACAAAACACATACTAAAGCGCTATAAAGAAAATATCCATTAAAGACACGGAGACCGGGGTTCCACTAATGTAACAGGAAAATCCAACTTGCAAGAAAGATGCCAGCGCTGGATTGATTGCTGTGCACAACAGTGACATGAATATAAAGGCTCCCTGAGGTTAAATTGGGCTCCTGCATTGAAATTCTAATTAGAAATATGAGTGCCCCAACTCTGTGCAAGTACATGTGTGTTTAATTATTCCCCCCTTCCACCTTATCTCTTCCATTATTTTAGGCCCCTTTCCCTCCTCCTTCCTTGCTGTTTTCCAGCCACCCGAGCTCCTCACTTAATCTAAGTGTAGGGCCTTTCTTTAAGTTGGCATTAATTGACAAGCAGTGTTTAATTATTATTTTTCATGAGTGAAGAGGGCTAATATTAACTCTCCATGGGCCTGAAGGTGACTTCAGCCCTCTTGTTTCTGGTGGCACCACTTCGTCTTCATCGCTGGCATTTCTTTAGTCAGATAGACATGCCGTGTATTCTTCTTCCCCTTAATGGTATGTGCTGATATCTACGCTAATTGAGGCTGCTGGGTGCTTCATTTGTCTTCTGTTACTGCATTTGTAAAGCTGGCACTTTGGACAACTGAAGATTAAATCAGCTTTACATAACCCAAAGATTGAAGAAGGGGAACGGCAGCCTAGAGCAATTACCAAGGGTCTTCCTAAGGCCAGGGGCCTCTTCTCAGACTGGCATGCTCACTGAAGATCTGGGACCTAATATTGCTCTATATTTTATTGACTAATAATTAAAAGCCATAAGAACCTGTGATCTGTGAAATCAGAATGGTCCACCTGAGTAAGGGTCAGGTTTCTGCATCATAGCTGAAAAAGCCTCTACAGGCTTTAACGGTTTTAATGATGAGATGATTTGCCTTTTAAGATGAAACCGAATTCAACATCTTTACCACTCTATCTTGTACTTAAATCCAAGAAAGAATTATGTTCAAGGGATGGGGTTTTCTAACTCGGGAACCAAGATGGATTGATATCTGAGATCATCTTATGTATTCTTTCAGTATAAGGAAGCCTCAACTACAGGGCAGAAAGTTACCTTAGCAAGTCAGATAAAACAGGAAAGTATCAAAGATTAAGACAAATGGATCAAGTAAGATTTGAAATCCAAGTCCACGTTCCTAAGCCCAGGAAATTCAGAGGAGATAGACCAAAGACTGCTTAGGACCAGTGGTTGGAGTGTCAAAATAGAGTCGTATCCCCTATGTGTCTCCTATTCAGCAAGGAGAAAGAACACAAGGTCAGGAGTCCCCAAGTCTGACTGGAGAGATGGCTGGATGTCTCTCTGACAAGAACCGCTCCATCAAAGACCCAGAGTTCAATCCCCACCATTCACGTCTGTCTGTACCTCCAGCTCCAGGGGGCATCAAAGACCCAGAGTTCTATCCCCACCATTCACGTCTGTCTGTACCTCCAGCTCCAGGGGGATGTGATGCCTCTAGCCTCTGAGGACATTTGCACACCCATGCACATACTTGCCCATATGTATGTGTGTATGTATGTGTTTGTGTGTATGTGTAATTAAAAATATTAAACCTAAAAAGGATCCCAACAGCCTTAGCCTTTGACTCGATTATATAACTAATTATATGAATTAGCAAGAACATATCCTTAAAGTTATTGTAATGAAGATATTATAAGAATATTGTGTAGGACTAAATGGAATTATATATATATATATATATATACACACATATACACAAACACACACACACACACATATATATAAGCCCTTTGGAAATGTAAAGTTCCTTTACAAATTTAGCTGTGATTTACTTGGGACAAATGTTTTCTTACAAGCAGTAGATAATAAGAGTTTAGTTGATGCCGCAACTCAGACACATAACGTGTTCATTCTCTGTATACACATGAGGCTGTTCTACCTTCTGTGAGACACTGAAAAGAAAGTTATCCACATACAATGAACTGCCTACATCCAAGCTGGGATGGAAACACTGTTAGAGCCCACAAGGGCAGAAACTCAGAAGGAGTTCTTTATTGAATATTCTCCTTTTGATCTAGACCCATATACACTTGCCTTATTAGTCAAAAAAGTAAATCAACACCAACTTGTCCCTGTTGGGCTCAACGAACACCAACTTGAGTGCCAGTGCTTGGAAAGAAGTCCCTCGCTGCTCCTAAAAGTGTGATCGTGACCAACAGCTTCCTTGTCACCAGAGCAGTTGGTAGTTCCCAGCTCTGGGCTCCCCCTGTAGCAGCTGCTGCAGAAAGTTAGGCCTGGAGCCCAGCAGCCATATTCCCACAGTTCTCCAGGAGACGGTGGTGTGCATTGCAGAAGTTTCACCAGCCTCCCTTCCGGGTGGAGAACAAAACCAGCAGTATAAACGCCATGTTTCCTTTGTAGACTGCTGAGAGATCTTGACGAGTTTAATGCATTTTAGTGTGAATGATATTTAAATCCAATATCTGTAATTAAGATATCATTTGTGCAGGCACACCTAGGACCATATTCTTTAATTTGTTCTTGTTCAGTAAAGTTCAATTTTCCACGCATGATTTGAACAGGCAAATGGCTTGGTCAAGTCTAATTTCCTGTAATACATGAGAAATTCAAACACTCATAAAATCTGAGCATATTTTTGTTTACTAAGGATTCTAATCAAGGTGGGAGCTCTTACAATTAGCCTCGGTAATAGAAATGTAAATTAGATTCAGTCCATTAATTTTAGCAAAATCCTTTCTTATTCTGCTTTTAATAATATTTAAGCCTAGCTATTATGTTGATATCATTGTGAAATTTACAATAAGCTTTATTAATATAGATCATTCAACCACAATATAGTAAGATAAGTACAAAATAGACTTTTGGGAAAACAGAGGTAATATTGTTTTTATAACTTCAGTAGAAGAAAAAAATATTGACTAGTAATGAGAGAGAAAATGTCCATTTCCTTCTTTTATTCATTTTGCAACAGGCAGCTACCTAAGCATTAGTGCAAACATCGCCTAAGAGCCAGTCTCCCATTTTCCTAACTATTTGAATATTTCATTGTTATAAAGTTATGTAAAAATGTTTTGCAGCACAGGCGGCACCATGTTCATTTAGCACCGTGTCCTGGCATGAGCCAGAAAGTGGGTGGGCAGAAGGACCAAGATCTCTTTGTTCAGGAGTCCCACCCTCTTCCCTTATACTCTGGGGCTCTGGAAAACATACCCAAGTGGTTGAAAGGAAGCATTCTGCAAATATTTTCATAGTAAGTCGGATTTTCCTGAATTTCCCTCAACAATTACTGACACCGAATGCAAATCTTTCTACCAAAAGGTCATAGTTTTCAGTGTCAAAAACAGAGCAGATCACAGCAATCCCTTCATTAGGTTTCTTTCACTGCGTCCCCCCATCTAAATGCCAGCGTTGAGACTCTGTGCCTTCCTCCTCCTATGTCCATTAGCGTCCGCCTGGGGAGGAAGGGGCACCCAGCTACGCGCTCCAGCCTGACAGGGTTCTGTCCCCAGGAAGGCTGCAGTAGAATTTTTAACCTTTATCCTCTTATTTGAAATGTTGCTCTGCACAGCTCGGCATGACACTCTTGCTTAAGAGGAAGTTCTAATTTTTTTTTCTCTCAAATGAAAACTGAAAACTAAAGACTAACATTTCTAGCCTTACAAAGTCTACTGATGAGAAACTAATGACCTAGGATTTAACATGCAAATCTTGAGGTTATTGGACCAAGAAGAAGGTATATGACAATACCTCCTACCACAAATGGTATAGATTTAAAACTTAACATAGCTAGATATTTTAAATAACCTTTTATAATAGCCTTTTATAATTACAGTGGGACCCTCCTGTGTGTGAATTATGGTGTATTCATGTTTAGTTGCATTGACTGCACTCAGCTTTGAGCTATGTGCCTAGCAACACACTGGGTATGAATTAATGTGCAATAATTCATGGCCTGTTGTGCCATATTAAATATAGCATTGATTCAATTTTAGAACTGCAACATAATGACTCAAATATTTTTCAGAATGCTAAGTACCCCATACGATTTTCATTTAAGAGCCTGTTCACATTTGCAACCTCCACTTACAAAAGCAATGTTTTCCTGCTGCAGAGAAAAAAAAAAAGCAATTGCCCCCACCAAAAATTAAATAAAATACCAATGGGAATTAACTCCTGAGTGACTCTGTTTCCCCTAATAAATCTAAGTTTAAAAAAAAACTGATTTAAATGTAGAAAACAAAACTGGGAATCTGTCATTGTTTAAATCATTTGAGAAAGTCTTCCCACAAATTGTGTGTGTCTTTGTCCTCTGTTATTCTGTGATTTACAATGGAGTAGTAACACGTCACATTTAGAGAGAAAAACACCTAGCAGCACGATGAAACAGCTTTGACTGTTTTAATTGTGCTAATGAATTCCAAGAAGCCACACCACCCCTTTGGTGGCTCAGCTTCCTCACCTATAAAATAGGTTTGATCTTATCTTTTTTTCTATTATAGATTTTGTTGTAAGAATCAGCAAAGTTGTTGTATAAATACAAATCAGGTCAGGCAGTGGTGGTGCACACCTTTAATCCCAACACTTGGGAGGCAGAGGCAGGAGGATCTCTGTGAGTTCAAGGCCAACCTGGTCTACTGAGTGAGTTACAGGACAGGCTCCAAAGCTACACAGAGGAACCCTGTCTCAAAAAAAAAAAAAAAAGAAAGAAAAGAAATTGGTAAAAGATAGATAGATAGATAGATAGATAGATAGATAGATAGATAGATAGGTATCAGTGGGCTGGGGATAGAGCAGTTATCTAGATTGTATTAGAACTTGAGTACAATCCTTAGGATAGATGGAAAGGCAAAAGACAGAAGGTATGAATGGATAGATAGATTAATGGATGGATGGATGGATTAGATGTGTTAGTATAAGGACAGAGACAAACACAGAGTAAGCACTCAGAAGTGCTAGCTAACATTAGGCTAGAGAAATTATTAAATGTTAGGTTAGACTTTAGAAGGACCACTGTCTCCAGATTTGGAAACTAGATTCTATGTTCCATATTAGAAAACAAAAACATTTATCACCTTTGTTCTCATGGTGGAGGTCTTCATTACAGGAAGTTACAGAATGCATCAGTTCCTAGTATTCTCTTGTGTTACCACTGTACATAATTTTCATCATCCTCAGGGTGTGCCTACATCCAGGTTATACTGTCTCACCAGCAGGAAATGGAAATCCTGCTCAAGGGACTAGGTTGCTGCCTTTGAGCTGTCTAAGGTAAAACCCAGTGAAGGTCAGCTTTATTGCATCGAAGGTGACTAGGTGACATGGTTGATGATGTAAGGTTGGGGTTAGGACACTACAGAGGCAACACCCACCTCCCATCTATACTTGCCCATCACATAAACAAATGTCTTAGTTGATACAACCTCTGCATTCTCTGTGTAAGAGGCCTAAGTGCGGACTGCCCACGAGTACAGACATGAGGAGGGTTCGCTGAGCTAGCTTAGTTCTACCTTAAGTGAATGTGAATGCTATTTTGGGTCAGACTTTTAAAAATTCCAAAATATTCTTCTGCTTCCTAGAAGACAAAGGGTTAGAATCCTCATGATTCTGAACACCAATGACTTTTTCACTCTTCAATGCAAAATAAAAACCCATTTAGACTTTCTTCTGTAATTATCACATATTTGAATTCTGGTAACACTTATTTAGTTAGCAAACTAGCTCCTTTCCCTATTTAGAAAAAAATAAATAGTTGAGCTGGGTTGCCTTTTCATTCTTATATTAATATGAGGCAGCCCTGATTCTGATGTTTAACATGATGGTAAAGCCTTAGTTAGCTGCAGCTTGCCTTCTGAAGTCTGGATTCTCTCTATATTCGGAAAGGAGAAAAGAGGAGGGGAAGGAAAGACGGAACCCCATGCACAGGGATGAGGATGCCGGAATTGCCTCCTTCCTAGGGTTTCGTCAATAATTGTGTCTGTCTCCACAGGAGTCCTGAGCAAACGAGAAGAGTTGAGTGGGCTGAAGGGGGTTGATGAAAGTCCTCAAACATCCCTCGTTTCTGTTTCCTGTGGAACACCTTGTTATTCTTTCCACCTGTTATTCTTTCTACCCTCTTCCTCATCAACTGCATCAACCTGCTGATTTCATAACCACACCACAACGTAACTGAATAGGTATTTTTGTAGATTATATATACAGGTTATCAGGAGGAGGAAAAAAAGGAAGATGTGCCAATCTGTCAGCATTATTCTTGGATCAAAGAAATTTTATGCATGAACCTCAGAAACTCAAACGACACTGCCTTACCACCTTGGTGAATCTCTACCCTCTCCCTCAGAGCATAAAGGACCTGTTGGAAAGAGCAGCTGAGAACATCACCAAA
Organism: Microtus oregoni; assembly: GCF_018167655.1. Classification (NCBI taxonomy): domain Eukaryota; kingdom Metazoa; phylum Chordata; class Mammalia; order Rodentia; family Cricetidae; genus Microtus; species Microtus oregoni. The sequence continues at coordinate 41,887,539 of NW_024543068.1, read as the reverse complement.
ACACTTTGACAGGTGTGCATGCGTTTTTCTCCTTCCCAACTCCACACACATATCAGCATATAAACATGCATATACACAAATTAAGCCACACACACAAGCTACAAAGACAATTAACCACATCTCCATTCACTAAAATCTTTTTCTTCTTTCTCTGCCTCAAATTCAGCCTAGAGCGATTCATGCCCTTAGTTCTAGGAGTTAGGAGGCCGAGACAGGAGGGATTGGTTAAACCCAGGAGTTCAGAACTATCTACGATAACACAGAAATCAGCGATTTAAGGGCCACCTTCAATTGCCTGTCTAGTTTAACACTACTTCCTGCCAGTTCTTTTGGGGGTCATCCTGTGAGCAACCAGAGGCAGAGGGTTATGCTTGTGGAGTATGAATCCCAATAGCTAGGTCTGGACCCTGCTTCAGTCACAAACTGTTCATGTTGTGACAACTTTCTTACATCTTTTCACATCCAATTACTCATGGGTAATAAATTTTATGTTAATGGCTTCCATATTAAATATATGGATATCTGCTAAATATTTAGAAAATGATAGGGAAAGAGTAAGACTTTAGCGAATGTTAGTTCCTGCAATGTTCTATTTCCCATCATCTCTGTGTTTCATTTAATATGGCAGCTTCTGGTTTGTTTTTAAATATTAATTTAAAATTCTGGATTTCAGATTCATGTATGAATTATTCCTGATACCCTCTGGTTTTCTTTCTTATCGGTGTTTGAGGTCCTTGGGTTGTATAGACTTCTTGATAGAATTCCAGTCAGGAAGGAAAGCAGAACAAAAAGAAAACCTGCCCTCAGAGTAAAATTTCCAGACTGAATAGAATAAAATGTTTGCAGGTTTAAGTGGTCTATTGGGTATAGCAATACATGCTGAAGCAAACAAAAGCATTCCCTTTACTCACTGAACACAAAGTGGGAGGGGTGAAATCTCTCGTCCCTGTCCTACAGCAATTTGTTTCCCACTATCACGCTGAAGGAAGGTTTTTAGTATTGACTGCACGTGACTTACCTCTCCAACCTGGATCAGGAATAGAACAGGGGTCTTATAACCGGCTGTATTAATTGATCACCTCGTAGGCTGTAGAGCTGAATTTGTTCATTCATCTGCAGATGGAAATGGGATATCCCACTCCTTAGATTACTTCCTTCGCTGGACCCGTAAATACCTAACTCTTCTCCGGCTGTCCCTCCTTCCACAACCATAGCTTGGCAGTCTCACATAGACATTCTTCTTGGGTTTAAGCCCCAAATGATGGCTTACCCAAGACCAGGGTCTTTAATACTCCGACTCCTACCTTTATACTTCTAGTTGGTTACTTTCTATCCATGTTCCAAAGTCAACCATCCCCTCTAGCAGGACACATCCCCTGAGCTCCAGATGTGAATATTCAACCACTCACTTGTCTCCCCATTTAGATCTCTAACACCCATTTCAAGCTCAACACAACCAAACTGGAAGTCTTCAAATCCTGTTCAAAATTGTTCCTCTTGCTTCTCACCAAAACAAATGGCATCATTATTTCTCCTGTTCTCTAGATCCGAAGCTAGTCTTTGTCCCTGGTGTTTCCTTCATGCGTATTTCACATACACATTCACCAACAAGTTCTGTCTCTCTCTCTCTTCCTTCAGTATGTGTCCCAAATCCTAAACTCCCTCAAGACTTCCTCTGGTACCAACCCAACCCCAACCACTATCATATTTCAACCTCAGCTATTACAATGGCTTCCTGGCTGGTCTCTGCTCTCATCCCCTTTCTCCCTAATCCTAAAAATGCATTCAAGGCAGCCACAAGGGTGGTATGTATGCTTTGAACAGAAATTACATCAGGCCAGAGGCCTGTTAAAACCCTCCATTGACTCTCATACCTCCCCTCTCTCAGCCTCCGGGTCCCCTTGACCAAGATGCCTACAGAAAGGGCTCTGTATTTCCTCTTCTTTCCATATTCAATCTTCTGTATAGTTTGCCCTTTCATATTTTTCAGTCTTTGCTCAAATAACCTCCCTTTAGAAATGCTTTTCTAAAATAACCCCAGCCTCTGCAAGTCCCCAGTTCCTTGTCTTGTCTTAGTTTCCTTTCTATCTAATGTGACCTGAAATCTTTACAATTTTCATACTTTAATGGAAGACCCGAGAGGGCAGAGATGGTGTCTGCCTTGTTCACTGTTTGTCCTTGACAACCTATGGAAGTACCTAGAGCATAATAAACATCCGATCAGGCAAGTGCATAAAAGAGCAATACCATAATTAAACATTCAGGGAGCATCTACTTCGACCTGAATTCTGGGAATATCTAAAAAGCATGACACACTTTGTGTCCTCGTGTGGTGTGAGAAGTTCAAATATTCCCAGATGTCAATATTCAGAGATGTGATCATGTTACACAGGGGAGATAAACGGTTTTCTGTGCTAACCTGATGGGACCATGGTTCCTTTTGGATGCTTGCCTAAGGGTGTTTCTCAGATGGGGTTAATATTTATCAGTGGACTGTGAGTAAAAAAGATTACCTTCCATAATGCAATTGACTTCACCCAATCATTTGAAGGTATTTGATAAAACAAAGATTAATCTTCGAAGAAGAAAGAATTCTCTAGTAAATGGCCTTTGAGCTTAAAGTACTCTTTCCTGAGTCCACCTCTAACTAACCACACCCACTCACATGCCCGCATGTATGTACTTGCAAACACACACACATACACACACACACACACATACACATTAGCCCTGTTTAAAGCCAGATCTCTGCTAGAAAGGGAGAGTGGAGGGTGGGAGGGTTTTACACACACATTTGGGGGTCTTTCTTACTTAATTTGGAAAGTTAGTAACAGCATTCAAGGAAGTAAGCCAAGGTCATCCAGGATGCTGATGAAGGAGAAGGCAAACTTTCCAGCAAGGGAGACAATATTTTCAGTGACTCTTTGGGAAAGAAGCGTTGCATTAAAAGAAGCCAGCCGCGCTCCGGCTGGTGGACTTGCCTTGCCGGAGAGGTGCAGCCTTGCATTACAAAAGTCAAGCACACTGTCACACAATCCCTCTCAGCAGAGGTCACAGACAGCGTGATCCAAAGAAAAACACGATACATATTCATTCCTCCTGCTGGCAAAGTTCATGCCTTCCCTCTCTGCAGAGCAGAATCGGGGAAGTCTGACACAACTCCAGGCTGCAGACACCCCAGAAAACAGCAAAGTCCTCGTGAGGAGAGACCTCATGCAGCCTGGAGCAGTCCAGTCAGTCCTCACTCTGCTCTGAAACCTGTCAGACACCCGTGCTGCTCCGGGCTGTTGTTTTGACATTAGCTCGACACATTCACATGTCGCTCGCATTGTGTGAACTCCTACTCAGTGTTTTGTAATAACAGCAAAGACATCAATATTTAAAAACAATCAAATGTATGTTTGGTTTAAATAGGCAGTTGAGCCACAATCACTTGAGAAGAGCCCACATGTATTTGCTCATTAAATGCAATTATAATAAAGCACTCAGAGTGGACATCTCTCAGCACTGTCAATTTACTACAGAGTCAGCCATCTAATAGATCCGGAGTCCTAGTTTCCTCCTTTCAAATATTAGAGTCTGGGGGTTGGAGAGATGGTTCAGGAGTTAAAAAGCACTTGTCGCCTTTGCAGAGGACCTGGATTCTGCTCCCAGACCCACGTGATAGTTTGCAACCATCTGTAACCCCAACTTCAGGAAATCAATGCCCCCTTCTGACCTCTATGGGCACCATACATCCATATGATACACATACATTCATGTAAGCAAGACACTCACACGTGTGCAGGTGTGTGCAGGTGTGTGTGTGTGTGTGTGTGTGTATGGTGAATCCCACTCACTTCTCAATTCAATGTCCAGCCTTCGTCATCACCTTGATGATGACCTGATGATCCACAGATGAATCGTTCACAACCATCTCTAAACTGCAAGCACCTCCACACACGTTGACTGCATGAAGGCACACTGCTAAACCCACACAGTTTATTTCCCCTCTTGAGCCATTTCAAATGAGAAATGGCAACCGGTATCTATGGAAATAGTTGCAGACACTCAGTCCTACTGCTTATTTCTTCGAGGTCCCTACATTTTATTACAGAGTATATTTCTTCTTCCTGAGACACTGTTGAGTGAAAACTAGTCTGGAAGTTTCTGTGTGGGCTGAATTAGCTTAGTAATTCTGTGTAAACCAGTGTCGTCAACATTCTTTTAATAGTGTCAAAGTCAGAAGCATGAAATAAAATGGGAGCAGTAAAAAAATCATATGAAAAACTAAGTTTGTTTGTTGCCTAAAACCAGCCTGTGACTTTTTAGACAGGACTTCTTAGCTCATGTGTACCGAAGGAATAGGTATGCCCTGTTGAGTCCTCCATGGCTTGGTCCTGGAATCCTGACTCAGGAGACTTGGGAATGAAGAAAACAGCAGACACTTAAGAAACGATAGAGACCCATGAAGAAAGCTGGGATTGAGCTGGCCAGGCTCTGAGGAAGGGTAGTTACTATGCAACCTGGAGACTAGAAGCATTTATTCTGCACAGCAGAAGGAAGAGGGGTTTGCCTCTGTAGATCCATCTCAGGTTTCAGTCACCTGAGAGGAGTAAACAGTGGTTGCTAATCCTCCTCCCTACCCCCTGCCCTGGGGGGAAGGGGTCAATCATTCATAAAATTTCCATGTTTGGACCCTAGGGCTTTGCCATTCCTCTGAGCCTCACCCAAGGGTCTGAGGCACTGTGGTCCTTGTGCTCATATCAGCAACACACATTCATTCACTCAGGACTTCATCTGTTCCTCTGGCAGTCCCCTACCATTTATCCTCAAAATCGGCTAATGCCAAAAGGCCCCAAAGAAGTCTCCAAAAACATGACATCCTTAACCCCCTTGGACTCCAAAATCATTTTTCCATCTCGCCCTCCTAAATTTTTGCATTCTTCAAAAGTTAAGTAAAGATAGTAACCAGCACTGTGAACTATATTTAACGTTTTTAAACCTAATTGAAAACATACATCTAACTAAAATAAACATAAATATGCACGCCAAGTTTTCTTTCAATTTTTGCTGTGCTTAATTTCATGGCATTATATCAAATCAATAACACTGTTTATTATGTGCCAATCAAAACTGATTGGCAGTTTTCTCTAGCTTATCTTAATAAACAAAGAAAACAAAGCAATTATTACTTGATAGATGCCGTTTGGTAAATAAATGTGTTGAAGCGTCAGGCTCCTGAGGGAAGAAGACCTTGCGACAGCACATGTGACTTCTGTCTCCAGACGTCTGCACAGCCACCACAGAGGCACTTCATACACGACACAGGTCAAGTGGCCCTGCCGGAGTCACCAGCTGGATGAATGAGTCCCTTTTCAGTCAGCCCCCATTTCCCCCTCTCACCTCACCCACAGAACAAAAACAAAGCTAAAACAAAAGTAGCCTAGATGAGGGGACATGTCGTGACAGTCTCTTCGGAGTTGACCGTAGGTCCTTATAGCTGCTCTGGGAAACAGCTCTTAGACAGGACACAGGATGGCAGGCCACAACACAGGAACTGCAGTCACATGACTTAGAGAAGCCTGCTTGCAACCAGCAAAGGAGCAGCAATGGTTCCTCCAGGGGTTTCTGCCCTGGTTCTTTGAAGTTCTTAACCCGGATTCATTGTTAGAAAGGTCAAACGCTACAGCAGAGCGTACAGGAGACTGACACACATAAAAATATGTAAACTTCTAAATTTTTCCTCCAGGATTTGCACCACTAAGACTACTGCTCCTGACTGCCATGGAGACTTACTAGCGGTGGCAATGAGTAGTACCATCTTAAGGTGCATCTGTGGAACCATGCAGGTTGACTTTAACACCGCAAAGCCTTTGCTAGTCCACCCCAGTTTTTCTTCTGCCAGGTGGTTCATGTTCTCCAGGTCTCCTGTCACCCAAGCGCGTTCCCAGAAATGTCTTAAAAACGCATCCAAGATAGGGTGGTGTCTCACACCTGTGATTCCGGAACTCAGAAGGCTACGATAAGAGAACGTCCAGGCCAGTCTGGGCTACAGGGTGATAGCATATCTTCACAACACACACAAACAGCAATACAAGTCTTAACAGGGAGAAGGTTTAAACTGTCACTATGATTTCATAGGTTCTCATCCTAAAAATGCGCTTGTTTGTACTAGAGTCCGGATCCAGGTGCATCTGTTAATGGACATTGGCAGCTCTCTGCATGTTGATAATGCTCCGTGTGGGAGGGCTCTCCCAGGACTCTGGAGAAGGAAGGCTCCTGGGGAGGAGTCACATGAGATCTGTTGCCCTAGCCTCAATCTCTTGCCTTGCCGCGTTCACACCAAGCCCAGCCTAGGCACCGATTCTGAATCCCTGTAAGTCAGAGGTTAGCACAAGAACAAGACCTGCTTGTGAATGAAGAAACTGTCATCTCAGCTTTGCCTCAGACTGAGGTCTTCACTTCGGTCCAGGGAGCCCCATGGGAGGACAGTCACACTGGCAAAGCAGTGTTCCGACAGGGCCACCGGGACCAGATAACGTCAAAGTCCTTGGATAAGAGACCAAACCACCAGAGAAGAATTTAAGGACACTGGTAAAGGTTGAGACCAATTTAACCAACTTTAAATAAAAATTACTTCTGATTAGATTCGCCTCACAGTTGTGAAAAGTAGCAGAAACGCCGGATGAGATTGGCCACCTTCAGGGTGGTGTGGCCATAGACAAACAGAAGTGTCCGGAAGCCACTCAGTGGCCTGAGTTTACCCCTTGTGAGCCGATCCAGTGTTAGGAAAGCGCTTTCACCTCCTGTGCCTTCTGAAGAGTGCGCATTACCTGGAGCTCTGCCATTATCATCCGTTAGCACGTACAGTTACATCCGGCTTTCCAGTATTTCTTTATGTTTCTTTTTTCTCAGTTACTCTACGGTACGGCAATAAGAGCCTTTGAAATTGGCATATCACTTTCCTTCTGCGGCAATTTAGTTGCCTGGTAGCAAAGCTTGAATTGGAAATAAAATAACTCTGACTGTACATTGGCCCTGCCCATTAATGCCCGATGAATGCAGAGCTCGATCAGCAAATAGCGAATTCATTACGGAGTGTTGCTCGGGCTCACACAAACGAACCACTTGATTCGGCTCAGCTCGCCGTCTCTGTGCCTGCCTCCGCGTGCCGTCTACCTCGGAAGGTGATGCTCGAAAATCATGTTAAGAATTTTAATCACAGACATTCTGTGCGCATTGTGCAGAGAAGAGAAAAGGGGACTCCTGCCTCCCCAGACTCTTGGACCAACCCCTGCAGTTTTCCTCACCTTGGATGATGTATTCAGGACTTGGAGTCATTTTCCATATTATAACCATCTCTTTCACAGCTGGGGTGAAGGCAAGGAGAGAGAGAGTGTTAGATAGCTACAGGGAGAGACATAATTTCAGGGTCAGAACCCTTTTAAAATTGTCGTGGTGAGATTCGGGGTTCTTTTTTTTCTGTTGCGTCCAGAAGGGTTGCACTACAGCTTTTGATCCTCTACGCATCCTGCCTTGAAACCTGACCGGCTAGAGCAAGCTTTGCTGGAGCTGAACTGCCAGCTCTGCCCTTCTAGCTATTGTCAGTCATTTAAAAATTGTGAAGCATAATGGGGAGTATTTCATTTAATCCGTCCAGCGGCACTAAAAAAAACAGGCACTATGATTAGCCCCTACTTCACACGGGAGAAGATGGAGACTTGGAGAGCTTAAACAGCCTCTGGGGTCCCCCTGGCAATGAGTAGATGTTCGAACCCACATCCGTGTGCTCCAAGCTTGAGTGCCTAACACTGCGCTGGCTTCAGATGCCCGGCCTCTCCAGCCAGAGGACAGGGAAATGAAGGAGCCCCCAGACACTTAAACACAAATTCTCTTCCCCACCCGAGGTCTGTGTAGAATGTTCAGGGCAGGCCAAGCACTCATGCTTGCCTGTGGGCTGGCTCTGGAACCTCTGTCTCGCATGAGAGACTGGTCGGAACAATCTTTTCCTTCTTCCTGAGCATGTCTTTTGGGAGCCTATGTGCAGCTATAAACTTAGCAAAGGTAGCAATCAATTGGCTAGGTCAAAGAGAATATAAAGTGTATGGCAATCATTGTCAAATGCAGGCTCTCTTGTGCTACACAGTTTAACCTCGTGGGGTCCCAGTAACTTAGGAGCAGTGTCTGCATGGGGGGGCGGGGGGGAGCTTAGTGTTCTCCTTTCATGGGTGACAGGTACACAGCGGGAATGGAAAAGGAGAGGTGAGAAACTTTAAGACAACCTGACAGGATCATTTTAAGTCTGTTGGATTTAAGAATTAAAATTTTAAGTTTTTCTAGAAATCCATTTATTAATCTATGAAAGACTGGAATTTAAAGCAAAACGAACAAACACACACACACTCAGGTCTTTCAACACAGACCTTTGCAGAAACACTGAAATTCATATAGCTGTAAAATGCTAAATGTATTTACTAGAGAGGTTCAGTATTTTAACTAAAGACACACTGCCAAAGGAATGGGGACCTACAGTCATCTGTGAGCCCTGCCCTGGTGTTGGGGTTGTAGAATTTTATTATGTGTTTCTTTTCTTTGTTGAATCCTTGACTCACAGACAACAGGAAGTGGTCTGAGACACTGGGCGTGGCTTGAGCATATATGAGACCTCAAAGCTTGCCTCCACAGTGACACACTTCCTCCACCAAGGCCACACCTACTCCAACAAAGCCACACCTCCTAATAGTGTCATTCCCTTTGGAGAGCATTTTCTTTCAAACTACCACACCAGGCATGAGGCAGAGGCCAGGCCAAGGTGACTCCTCCCCATATGCTTTTAATTTACTGAGGGCAAGCCACCTTTCCTCACTGGAAGAGATACAGCAGAAGGCCTGTGGCTGCTTTTTCAAAGCACTGGTATTTCCACCTCACCCTGCCTTGACTTTGGACTTTGACAAAGGCAAAGACCGGCATGGCCAATGTAGCAAATCAGAGTACAGCCACTTTTAAAGACTAGGACTTGTCCTCCTGGTTTGAGAGTCCCCGGAGGCCATTCATGTAGTCAAGCAGAAGAGCATTGGTGCCAATAGGATGAAACTTGTCTACCCCCAGAAGCACCACTGAATGCTGGGTAGAGCACAGAGAGCAGAGCTGTCAGCTGATAGACGCCATCTGTGTCTGCTGACTCAAGCTGACGGGGCTAATGCCCTGTGTGGAATGGGATCCTTGCCTTTCACCTTCATTCCCTCAACAAGAGATGAATTCAAAGGAGCAACTGGGCCTGGGGTGCCAGCAGTTTCTGTCTGGGAGCCCTCTGGCTTCTGAGGCAGTGTCGGGATCCTGGAGGAAAGCAGGGAGTAAATGCAAGGATCAGGGAGGGAGGGAGGGAGGGAGGGAGGGAGGGTATACCTCTCCCTTCCTTTTGTAACCATAAGAGCCCTGCTGTCATGTGCTTCTCTTTTTAATTCTCTCTGCAAAATTCAGTTTGAAGAGAAGATTCCACTGTTGTTGTTTTTTTAAAGTACTTGTTTAACTACAGCTTTATCCCTAAACATTTTGGTTGGAAATCAGCAAGTTATAAGCCTATTTTAGAACTGAGCTGGGTTTTAATTTTTTTTTATTTTTAAAACCCCAAACTTTTATTTCAGAAATATTTGGCTGTAGAAATGAGTCAGACATCTCATTTTAGCTGAGACATATTTTGCCAAATAAAATGAAAAGAAAATATGAAAATCACTTCTCCAGAAAGAAAGATTGTTGCTGCAGGGACCAGTCTGCTTTTGCTTGAGGCCTTTCTTGCAAACCAGTTAGCAGAGACTTAAAACTGAGGACAGGAGGGAAAGAGTAGCCCTGTCTCCACTGCAATTTGTTATTTGCATTTCAAATGTAACAATGCCAGCAGAAGTGGTTTATCTATAATATGCCTAGAATCCTAGAATTCAGGAGGTTAAAGCAGGGGAATTATGGTGACCATAGGCCACCCTGAGCTAAAAAGTGAGATGCAGGCCAACCTGGGCTACAAAGTTAGAAAGAAAGAAAGAAAGAAAGAAAGAAAGACAGAAAGAAAGAAAGAATTTTGTTAGTTGATCTTTAAGGTCTCTGTCTACAGGGGAGGTAGAACTTCTGTAGAGAGAAGTAACTAGGACTCTGGAGCTGACTGAGAACAGATATTGATAATGTTGATAATCCTGTGAAATTCATCCAGAAGCACAAAGCAGAAAAGAGTACCTTCCCTAGACTAGGTCTACAACCTAGAAACCAGATGTAATGTGGCCATGTCCAACCTCTAGAACTATGAGAAATAAATTCCATTTTTTAATGACTAGCCAGTCTCAGGCAGTTTGTTATAGCAGCATGACTGAGGCTTAGATACACTACACCCCATGATCTGTGTGTCTACCTTTAAAGCATGAAGTAAATTATGAGGCATCATTGCTCTATTGAGTGCTTACGGCTCCAGAGTCTGGGGAAAGTACCTCACACACAGCATCCTCTTTAATGTTCACAATTCCCACACAGTAGGTACCGTAACTCCCTCTGCATCTAACAGGATGAAGGTAACTGAAACCTAGTGCAGTTACGCATTTCCAGCCATATATCTTGAAATATATGAAGACAGACCTAAAGTCCAGTTGTAGCTGGGTCTAAACTACAAACAATATCAGCTATTCAAAGAATTCTTCTTGAAAGAAAACAAGTCTTGTTCCCTGCCGCCTCTCTTATTTAAAAAGGATTTAACCTCATCTTTTGAAGTGTTATTTAAGAATTAGTCTGTGAACCACACAAGGATAAGCAGTTCCCCTAAACCCACTGTATAGCATATAACAGTTCAGATGACTTTTTTTTTTTTTACAAATCAAATTTACCCTTAATGGATAAGTATTTGATATCCTTGTCAATTCTCAAATAATGTTCTCCTGATTTCAAAATAACTATGAGATTTTTTTAAAAAAAAAATCAGTGTTATTAGATTAAGTGTGCATTTTACTTGGATGCTGATCATGAAAGAGCAACCGGCATTTGGGAGCATAATTTACATGTATTTTTTTAATTCAGTATTTTTTTTTAGAAGCTCATTGTTTCTGGGGGTCCTGAAATTTCTATGGGACAGTTCTCAGCTGCATTCCCAGACGATCACCACCTCAGGTGTGTTTCTGTGCCCGTCTCACACACTGACTCATTGGAGAAAATCAACCACTACCATAGGGAAGGTGCACTACCCAGACAGGAAAACTGGACGGTGCTTCTTTGTAATGACACCTAAGTCCTCAGGATGTTTCACAGGGTAGCCCAGGGCAGAGTGTTTCCTTCTCTCATAGATAGGCAGTCCAGCCTAATACACTGCACCCATGTTCCCTCAGAAATGACAGATCTGTATGTGCCCCCTGTGTTTTAGAAAACTTCTCAAGGGGGCTCAGAGAGCCTGTGTACCTGCAGTTACTGGGCATTTTGATGAACATTAGTACAAATTTGAAATTCCAAACCAGTATAGGATATCACTTTTGAGCTAAAATCCAACTGAGTTGGGAAGAGATTGGCATTTAAGCAGATGTCAGCAGTGTTTTGGGAAATGTAAATTGAGGTACAGATGGTGACTGGAAGGGAGTTAAGAGCATCTGTGTTCTGTGGGGAAAAAAACTATATTTGTGAAAAAATTTTAAATAATAACTGAAATTTCCAACTTGATTTTGAAAGGAGACAAGAAAATGTCCTCGTTGGATGGCACTGTTTGATAAGTTTCTCATCAGCCCGAAGATGCTCGAGTTTCTACGTCGTGCTTCTAACGTAGGATCAAAAGGAAGACTTCACCCTAGCTCAAAGACCAAAGCAGAACTAACAAATACAAGAGCAGAATTGCTACCCACCGAGGGAAGAATCCTGACTCCTCTCTTGCAATCCAAGTTGTCCCTCAACGAGAGCTGTAAGGAAAATATCAGTTGTCTACAGAGTTCAAAAGTAGAGGCTCTGAAGACCAAAACCCTGGTCAAATTCCAGTGCTTGCCCTTCACAGCTGTGATGCTGGGACATGTTAATTTCTTAGCTTAGTTTCCAAAATGAAAATAACAGTAAGAATACTTATGCATGTAATATGCTGTGAATATTCAAGATACGTATAGCATCTAGGGTCAGTATTTCGTGGGTTTTTTTTTTCCACTAGGTCTTGCTATATAGCCCATGCTATCCTGAAACATGATCCTCCTGCCTCAGCTTCCCATGCGCTTGTATTACAGGCATGTACCAACCAGCACAGCTAGCTTCAATACTATCAAGCTATTAGTACTTTAGGATTTCTATATAATCTCAGGAGCTCTGAAGAGGACTGCTTACAACTGTTCTATGTTCTCTTCCCAGCACCCATATCCTTAAACTATCTTGACCTCATATGAACAATGACATAGAACCCTGAATCCTGAACTGGTATGCCCACAGTTTTTCAAACCAACACACTCTAACAAAGGACTTTCTCATCGATAGACTCAGCTAACCAAACTTAAATAGCTAAAACATTTTTTGTTTCATTATTCAGAGCCTTTTGTGGTAAAAGAAAATACATACCATAAAATTTGGCATCTTGATAATATCTAACATGTTCTGCTCTTAGATTAGTTAGTTCCTTTTATAAGACACAGATTTCAGGCCATCAGGAAAATTCTAAGACTTAGATTCCCATTGTTGCAGTTAGTAGATTAGAAATCAGGTGTGCCTAAATGCTTATCCTACTGAAAGACATAACTTACAGCCAGTCAGAGGTAAAGCACCACTTCATTCTGGTGTGTGTGTGTGTGTGTGTGTGTGTGTGTGTGTGTGTGTAAGTATGTGCTTGTTTGTTTGTTCCAAAGGATTCTCATACTTAGATGCTTAGGTTAATCCAAGTTTTCAATGAGATTTCCCTTTCAAGGAAAATCAAGAAACTAAAAGGTTAATCAATTCAGTCACGTGAAAGAACGTAGGCACCATGTTAAAATCCAGACTCTCAGGTTACAGTTTAATGTGCTATACACCCTGCCTGATTGGAATGAGTTTATGCATTAGATCCCATACACAAGCGGATGCATTTAGCTTCGTTCACAGCACATCCGCAAACTCATTTACCAGATCCATAAGCACTTGTAAACATTGCTAATGGAGTTTGCTAAATGAATATTATAAACGTAATCCAAATGAGCTCTCCATGGAAATTGCAAATCATATGAAAAATATAGTGTGTTTGGTTACAGCACATTTCAGGAACGGTATATTTTAGTTAATTGTGTTAGTACATTATACATGGCTAAACGTCAGTGCTAACACCTAGACAAAAATTAGCTCTTCCTTCTTGCTTGGTACCATTCACTGTTGATATTCCTATCTCGGTAGATCATTTTCCAAAGCAATAAAGGAAACTATCCACACAAAGTCACTTGTGTATATAAACAAACTCCCTAGAAAACAAAAATGTAGGCCAGCCTATCATAGACAATCAAGAAGCCAATCCCTCAGGAGTGCATGTTTCTGGATCAATACTTGAAGAACTATATAACTCTATTATATAGTCTTATAGTCTTGCTTATAGTCTACTATCAATTGCATATGTTGCTGAACTATGAAATATATCTCATAAATCTACCATTAGCTGAGTGTATCACGAGTTGAAAAATGTTTTCTGTGCACCTCACCCATCAAACATCGTGGCTGAGAAGCACATGAGTACAGGAGGGCTTCTGTCCCCTGGACCCTAGTGACCAACCGGGAACTCAGATGGTTCTTCTGCAGCCCAGCATCCCAACAGTGTTCACCTGTGTATCCCCCAAACCAGCATAAGCGAAAAGGCCAAGTTTAACATCTGAAATAGCTTTTCTACAAAATGTATATCACTTGCACATCATTATAAAGTTAAAAACCAAAGCAAAGACTTAAATCCAGGCCATCATAAGTAAGGAACTGTTGTTACCAGATACAGGTTTGGTGTTGCTTGAGATGGGGTCTTGCTGTACTGACCCCATTTGTATCCAGCTCAAAGATTCAAGAGATCCTCCCACCAGGGCCTTTTAGAGGGCTGAGACTGCAGGTGGGCACCCCAGCTGCTGTTTTTCAGGCCTGCTTCAAAGGAAATTCTGTCGATGTGCACACACACTAAGATGACAGTAGGAATACAACCTCTTCTACTATACAGTTCCCTGGGCAAGGAGGAAGCAGTCTCTGTTGGAACACTCCCTTTCTTGGTCTCCAGGTGATTTTCATCCTCATGCAATTTCTTTCCTTTGTTAATATGAATGGAATTCTCAGGAAATATATGTATATGAATGTGATTACCATAAATTAATGCCCAACTTGTAGGAAAATTGGTTAAATATTTTTGTTCAACTATTTGTAATAAAACTTGTTTGTTTTATTTTACTCATAGATTTGTTTTTCAGATTCTGAAAGTATTTTAAGGACCATGCAGTGACCTGGAATAATAATAACTAATAATGATAATAATAATTTTATAAGTGATGCAAAAGTATGATTGATTCAAGCCAGATAAAAAGGGCTGGTGGGTTTTTTGTTTTTTAAAATGGCACACATCAACTTCTACTTCAAAACGACTCTAGTCTCTACTTGGGGATAAAAATGTCTTGATTTCCCAAGTCTAAAAGCTTTAGTAGAAAATGTCAGTATTTATTTCCTCCTTAATGGGAATACCCCAGATGCTTTTGGGAGTTGTAAATGTCTGTCTCTTACATCACTATAGGACTTTTGCAACAGGAGATCTTTAAATTGCACAAAAATATTCTCCTCATAATGAAGCTTATCCTATACGTCCAATTAGTTTAACTGACCGTCAGGGCATTTTTCTGTTTCTCCCATTCCTTTTCTATGATGAGGTGATAAAACTCCAACATAATATTCTAGACAAAAATATGCTGCCAATTTATATAATGGCACCTTAATATCTTCCACATTATTCTCACTCTTCTTCCACTGACTTATTTTTAGCCCTGTTGCACATTGAGCAAAGCTCGTGACCTTTTCCTTGGGAGGTCATGGCTAATTCAATACCCATCACTGTGTATGATTAGCTTAAATTGCTCTTTCAGGTGTGCATCACCTCACACTTGCCTCTTTCGAATTTCCCCTTCATCATGCCATCCAATTACCTAGTTTTGTTAAGTCTTGCTGGAGTCTCTTCTGGTCCTTTCTTGGGCTGAAAATGTAGGGTCATGGAATAATGTCACTCCTTTACTCAGCTCATTGCACAGATGGTTAAGAACTATGTTCAACAATGAGGATCTTTCTGATGGAGATCTCCAGCGCAGTCCCTTAACCACGTTCTGCACCCACAACTGAACCTGACGCCCATTATCTCGGGGCTCCTCCCTTTTCTTTTTAGCCCCTGCTCTGGCTTTCACTTCTGAGGATACAATGGTAAAGTTTCCTTATCAGTTGCTTGAAATATAATTTATCAAATTCTTCTAGGGGTCGAAGAGACTCAAGTGCTCTTTGGACACTGATGAAAACCTAAGTAGCAACCGATGTATACAGTCCAGCAGCCTGAGTTTCATTGGTGAACCCCTTTGTATTCTATTCCCCTCTTTCCCCACCCCCTTGCTTTGCTTCCTTTCTTTTGTTGCATGAGTGGAATATTTATTTGGTTATGTGTATGTCTTCTTGTTCCTCTTATGATGGGTTTCATGGCCTTTATCCTTATCTGCCACCAACCCTACCTCCTTATCTATTTAAAATAGCAACTAGTCTCCCAGGTGATTTATCAGTCATACTACATGATTTATATACTTTCTCCTATGAGAATCACTCATACTAAACAGGAAAAAAATGTTTAATGACATCTTGAAAAGAGGAAAGATTTTATGTTTGAATGGCTCAAAATGGAGTCAATGTAAAATTCAACCATCTGAATAGTGGCCAAATAAAGGGACAAGATGCATGTTAAATAGATGGCTATTTTCAATCCTATGACAGTTTTGACTATGCATAAATTTCCAGTAGGAGACCCGTAACTATAGAAAACCTACTATATTTCTCATACATATATAACTCTCTATACATATGAATTGTTCATACATGTTTGCCAGGCATTAAACCTTGTCATTAGCTATTCAGAATGCTTTATCATGAGCACACCTGACATAGTCTCTACTCTGCTCCCCCCAGATAACTCCCCAAATGGCTGTCTGGAACTCAGAGGTAAATTATAGCTGCATTTTCCACATTGACTTCCCTTTGCTTTATCCACCACTGTCAGGGAGCAGGTAGTTGTGTTGACCGAAGTAGTTAGAAGGAAAGAGCAGCATCATGAGGGGCTTGTTTAGGGTTTGGCTAACCCTCAAAAGCCTGAACAATCATTAAAGGTAGTCACATAAAAACTTGGCTGATGTCACCCACCCTTGGCATCAAGTCCCTGAAATTCCAAGTTCTACTGGAATCCTGTGTTCAATTCTATTTAATAAAATGAAAAGCATTCCTCACCCATAAATTATTCCTTATGGATGAAGTCCTACTGAGTTTGAGGCATCATCTCAAGGAGATGGAAGGGAAGGAACAAAACCGGAGGTTAACACTTCCTGGGCTGCAGGAGGAAATGGAACTAGAAGGTGAGCTCATTTCCCTTTTATTTGGGTGGAAATTCTTCATTTCATTTTTGCTTCTATTTTTTAATACAGAGAACAAAAGATAGCCTGGGTTCCTGCTCCCTATTAGCCTATTTTTATTATAAGTTTTATGTGGTCATATTAAGGCCTTTTTGAATTTTTGCTACTCATGAAGTCTCTGATTGCTTAATTTTAGGAGAGAAATCATTCCACTTATTCTTACTTATGATAGATGATCTGGCTGCCTCTGGTCATGTTGGTACATGAAGCTGCAGTATTTTCATCTTTATGAAGCTATTTCCAATGTTTCCCAAACATTGAGGCCTAACATGACCCCAATGTCCTACTTAAATAGTTCTTTCTGTGGGAGTCACTGATTTCTCCCAGAGTCAAGGATGGGCTCAAGAGCTGCTTCTGCTAGTCAGCTCTCCCCTCATCTGGACCATTCTATTCATTTCTCTCTTAAAAAGTCTATTTGAGATTACCAAAGTGAGGAAGGAAGAGAAAGGGAAAGGAAATAAAATGAAAGAAAAGTTGGGAAACTTGTTTCTGGTGCCTTTGGTGAGAGGCTGAAGTCACAAACTGTGCTTTGGGATTCCCTGGACTTGCTTCAGGAAAGTCATTGCTGTGCCGGGAAACAGCCTGTTGTCTGTTATTTTATTTATGCAAAGAGTATTCAAGCAAGAGGGGCAAATGTGGCAGGACCCTCCCTTCCTTTCTCCTTCCACTGTGGCAATGTGATCTCAGAAAGGGCTGAGGGGGAAAGGATTAGAAAATGAAGAATGGAGAGGGGCATAAGCTTTTGCAATTTAAAAAATCCCATTAAGAAACTTGGTTGTGATGCTTTGAAATCCATTATTCATCCACTCAGAGCTTCATTTTCAAGTAAACAGAAAACTGATGATAAAAAAAAAAAAAAGCAGCCCACCCATTTCTCATTTTTCTGCACCTAGCACAAATTCTAGTACAATTAAGTCTTGGAAGAAAAAAGAGACTGTAAAGAGAATATAGTCTGTATGTGGTGGGGGTAGGGGTGCCTGCAATCCCAGCACTGGAGAAGCTGAATCAGAAGGGTCAGGAGTTCAAGACCATCCTGAGTTACACATCAAGAACCTTCTTCAAAACAAACACAAAATAAATAAAATGCATATGAAGTTTAAGTAGAACCTGAAATCATAGTGCTCTAAACTCTGTCTACAGATTCTTTAAAATGTTTCCTTCTTTTCCTAAAACAACTTTTTGTGAACTGAAACAAATTCTTCCTCAAAACAAGAGGAAACGTGAAATTGAAAGAGAATGTTGGAGGGGAGAAATGGGGTGGATGTGGTCATGCTTCATTGTATACTTGTATGGAATTCTCAAAGAACATGTAACTAAACATTGAAAAAGTAAATGGTAACTAACTTGAGTCATTTGTTTCCAGTTTTATGAATAGCCCTCCTTCAAGAGCAGCTCGGGGGCTTGGGTCAACACCACAGGCATCCTCTGGTACTTACAAATTGCATATTAAGGTACTGGATGGCATAAAACATGCGAGGTTAAGGTCATACATTTGCTGCTCAGGCACCCTCGGTGTGTAGTTCATCTCATGAACAGCAGCATGGAGGGCAGAGAGGGGTTTTATTGGCTCACCCTGAAGCACTAACCACTTAAGCAGTTACATATATCTATAGGCAGAAGTTTCTGTCCCAACTGCCTGCTCCCCCCCCCAAAAAAAAATCACTCAGCGTCTTAGTATTAATTATAAATACTCGGTCAATAGCTCAGGCTTGCTACTAGCTAATTCTTACATTTTAAATTAATCCATATTTTTTATTTATGCATTGCCATGTGGTTTGGTTTCTTTTCTCAGTATGGTGTGCCCATCTTGCTCCTCCCTGCATCTGCTCGCAACTCCTTTGACTCTGTCCTTCTTCATCCCAGCATCCTTAGTTTGGTTATCCCTCCTACACTTCTTGCCTAGCTACTGGCAATTCAAGTGACAAATCTTTACACTAGAGGATTATTCCACAGTAGACGCCAATCGTGATACAAGTTGTAAGAACAGAATGTTAGCAGAAACGTCTGCTTGTTGAAGGATCCTGGGACGGAGGGAGCCCCTTCCATGTCACCAAACAATACCAGGGAAATTGAATCCCACTTGGGGTCCCAAGTCTCATTCACAAAAGACGTTAGGAATATACTCAAATGGAATCTGGAGGACAATTTTGTTTAAATTTGAAAAATCTCAGCAGCTGCCTGGAGGAGGAAGACGGAGAAGAAGGAAAGAGAAAGCCTGGCTGGCCTAAGTTGAGCCCACCTTCCTTCCCTTTTCCAGCCCGGCTGTGACATTAGGTCTCACCCAAACCAGAGATTTCCTTCTCACGACCAGAAAAAACTAGTTTTCCTTTGACAGGCCTTCAACACCTCGAATGCGACCACTGTAAAATCCTTAAAAAGAAACCTGTGTGGAAAGTCTTCCTTTACCCCAGCACTGCAGTGAGTAGCTGATTCAGCTGGCCTGAGCAGTCTCTGTGGAGCTCTTGCTCATTTGGTTTTGCTGAGGGGTAGGTCACCCAGTGCCCTGACTGTGGTCATTCTTTTGCAAAACTCAGTTTTAGAACTTAGTCACTTGATTAAAAAACGACATTCAAGAAGAGTCAGAATAGTAAATATTTCTATTCAAAGTGTGAACACAAACACGTTTTCTTAACAGTTTATCCACGGGGAAGTATTTTTAGAGACGGGGAATGCTGTTCTTGCACTGACTGCTCCTAGAGCAAAGAATGTGTGTGATTTCCTTCAAACGTCAGGAAAAGACAAGAACCAAGAACTTGACAAAACCATACCATGCTCCCAACATCCCTGAACTCTCCCGTGAACTGTTCTGGTCATCTGTCTCGGTGATCAGATGTTCTCATGTTCTGTGTCACACCAAGCATAAGCACATAGCGAGCCAGCTAATTCACTTATTTCTAAAACTTTATTATTTACTTAATAACATTATACATGTATTTATAAATATTTATACAATTAGTTACATAAGTATGTAATTTTTAAACACATCACCGAATCCAGTTTGTACTGCCCACATACTCATGGATGTGGAGGCAATCCACTGAAACATGATCAACCTACCAGGGCTCATATCCTTAAAAAAAAAAAAATCCTTCTCTAGAAGCCATCAAACTATTAATAGCTCCTCACGGGTGAGAAGTTATTCCAGAATGCAGTGGAATACTGATCATCTTGGTCTTGTTGATGCCTTACACTGTCAGCCACAAGAGCTGAGAGTTCACGAGGGCAGTGATATCTTACCACGCCCAGAAGACAACGTTTTGCTCTAGTCCTCTGCTTTTTACTATCTTTCAGCTCCTTCTATGGTGGCCCCGAAGCCTTGGGGTGTGTGCATATACATGTGCACGCGTGTGTGTGTGTGTGTGTGTGTGTGTGTGTGTGCATACGCGTGCCTGTGCAGTAGTATCTCATGGAAACAGAAAACCAGGGGAGAAAATGTGCAAGGTGTGTGACACTGGACAATGCAGGGTGAGGGGCCCAAGAGCTGACCAGGGTGGTCAGCCCGGGTCCACCGACTTATCATTTGATTCAGTTTTAGTGTAACATTGACTCATTACCTACCATCTACTTAGTGCAAACCTAACTCAAAAGCAATAAAGGATTCAAGTCAAAGGCCATCTAATCCTCTCTGGAAGAGTGGTCTCTGTGGCAGACTTACGGAAAGACCACTTTCACTGCCTCAGATTTGGGCAGCAGGCTGCCTGTGAGTATATTTAAATAACTCTACTTTAAAACATGCCGTTTTTCTGGCAACCAATCGGTCCTTGCATTTTAAACTGCTTCCTTTGGAAAAAAAAAAATAAGCACAGTTTTCAAATTAATCTTTTCTTTTTTCTCCCAAAACTCATAGCTAGTATTTAGTTCATACCTTGTACATTCTGGTGGGAGGAATCAGCTCTGGCTGGCCTTGAACTTGCTGGTCTGGTAAGAGTAGCTGACCTTGAAATGACCCTCGTGCCTCCACCTCCCAGGTGCTGGGATTACTGTTGTCTGTGACCACACCTGGCCTATCATCTTTTCTTCCTAAAGCCAGTTTTCTACTCCACGTGCTCATTGCTGAACCAAATACTCGTGAGGAGAGACCCAGAACTATCACCTCTGTTACTTAACTTTCCTCTAGAATTTTTGTTTTGTTTTGTTTTTGCCTTTAGACCTTTGCAGGGGCTTGTTTTCAGGGTCCTAACAGATTACATCACCAACCGCAGCCACTAAGAGCACTCCTGGTACGCAAGCCCTCGTTAGGTTAGTATTCAGGCATTTACACTGGCCAGCTCTCAGGGTCTTGACAGAACGCCTCAAGAGCCTCAGCAGCTAGGTAGAGTCCTTCCTGTGCCATCGGCTCGCTACAAGTCCTTATAAAAGGCAAGCCCCACCTTGTCCCTCACTCACTCTCCTCTGCTCTCAACCCCAGAGGCTATCTCTGCATTTTCTCCCTTGCCCCCAATAAACATCCCATGTGAGTTCTGTGGTACGGTGTGACTTTCCTTCCCAACATTTTCCCATCCGTTACCTCTCCTCATTCTCAGCAGTCGCTGTAGGTATTTTACTTTCCCTGCCTTGTGTGAGTTATTGTATAGTGTGTGTGTGTGTGTGTGTGTGTATTCTTATATGCATATATTTAATACAGTCATACATGCGTATATTCAAATGTTGGGGGTTCCTATGCACTAACTTTATTATAAGAAATAGTGACCCTTGTAGGGAAAATAAAATGATAGCAAGCAAGTTCCCTAATTAAGCGATGGTATTCTTTTCCATGCAGTACTGTGCTCAGATGAGTCCCTTCCCCTTCTCAAACCTATACATCACCTAAAGGTTGTTCCCCGCCTTCACACGATGCCATCCTTGATCAACTGAAGCACTCAAATCAACCCTTAGAGTGTTCTTAAAAGCACCATATGCCCAACAGAAGAGCACTTGAATTACTCCATGTATCAGAACCTGCTGTACATCACAACAGATTATTAACACAGACCAAAAACTAGGGCACTGTGTGATCTTATAACCCATCAGAAACTACCAGCTGAGAGCGCTCCTTGACCCCTTTATTGTCTCCCAGAATCTCATTCTATCAACTAAATTAGATACCTACAGGACTCTTGGATGCAAATGACTTCTGACCTAGAACTTAGCCATCCTACGTCTTTCATTTAGCAAAGGTGAAGAAGAGGTATTTAGCAAGCTGGCCTCTCCATTATGAAAATGAAAGTAATAACAACAATAATGACAATTAATGAAAGGAAACAAAATTGTCTAAGTACATATTTGAATTTTTTATTATGATTGGAATTCTACCATAAAGAGAGCCGAGGAGATAATGACAGGGTCAAAACGATTGAAGAGCTTAGAAATTAATATGAGCATTACTTTTTCTTTTTGTAACATAAATACTTTTGGTAGCTTTGTTTTTCTTATTTCTATGACTTGTCCTTTATATCCAAGGCTGAATCATGTTTTAAGAAAATTTCAGATGGTGTCCAGTGTATTTCATACATTTTCTTGGGCTTAAAACCTGTATTTCTTTCTTTTGGGAAAGAAAAACGTTGTCCTGTCTCATATCAAGTAGTTCAGAGTCAGGGGAAAAAAATCAGATGGCTTCCTCCACTTTTCTGTCTTTCCAGGAGGAAGCCATTCTGAAATAAAAATAGGAAGGGCAAGCTATTGTTAGTCTGCTTGTCCTCCAAGGCATAAATAAATAAATAAATAAATAAATAAATTTGATGAAGTGTAATATTAAATGGTAGAACACACTAAAATGTAGTTGAGCCCTGTGAGATACTGCAGGTGACAGGAAGCCATAGACATCTCTTTACACGGAGACAGCAAAGGGAGCAGACTGGAGAGGGTCACTGTGGGAGGTGTGGGAGTAGCCGTGAGTGAGCACACACACAGGGATGGTCATACTACATACAGTAAGAGGGACTGTGACCTTTATATACACATCATTTCGAGACCCACAGGAACGAGTAGATGATCTAGAACAGTGGTTACATTACTACCTAAGATATACATTGTTGTAGAATGCAGTCAAACTTACAAGTCAAAGTTCAAAAATCATACAACTATCCTCTGTCAATTACAAGCGAGTACAAAACGAAATTAAAGTCTTAAGATTTATTATGCTAAATTTATTACTATGACCATTTCGGCCGTCCTATATTTGCTAGATCTTTTAAAGCCTAAGATATAAATGGCCACTACTAATATTCCTCTTGGTTTTCTTGAGCATAAGAGAAACAATTTAATTAACAGTTCAGAAGTCCGAGTCTGAGCTCCCACTCAGCTCCATAATGGAAACGTGTCATTTATTCCTTGCAATCCTGTCGCTGCGGGGCACCATGGAAATGAAAGACATTAGCACACAGCCTTGGTTCCTGAAGGAAAGGTATATTACCCGGACCCCACAGTGGACCAAGTGTGAAGTCAAACTGCTTCCAAATGCAGCCTTCGAGGCTTTCGCTTAAGCAAATCAGTTCCTTTCTTGGAAGGCTACGGATGCAGCTCCCAACTTCAGATTCAGACGACATTTTGTGCCTGGTTTTTGATATTTGGATAATTAATCGTATGTATTTGCATTTTATCGCAGCTTTGCGTGAAAGTGGCATTAAATGAATGAGCGCCAGAATAAAAAAGGGCCCCAGGAAATATACAAGTGGTCCCTATGAAGGCACCTAAGAAAGGGATTAAAATCGAGCATGCTTTCCTGTCTTGGGAGAGGGAGAGGCAGGGTCACCAGGCAAAGGAACTATACCAAACTACTTAGGAACAGAGTCAAGTCCTGAGCAAAATAAATTGCTGACGCTAAAGGAAAGGCTAGGAACCTGTGCCTCATGCCCTCTAAGCAGAAATTGGATCTCAGAGCCCTCACAGTTTTGGGATAACTTCTAAGAGTTATGTCTATCAGTCTGTCTCATATTCTGCATGCAGGTTCTTCAGTGAGACCCAGGTTTTGGAATAGATATGCTTTTAGTACACATTCTAGCTTCATTCTGTTTCCTGGACGGAAAATCACCTCTCAAGCTTCCTTAAAGGCAAAGTTCTGGCTGCAAACTGGGTTTCCTTGATTCAATTTAAGGAGCAGCATTGCAACTTGAAGCTTTTTCTAGTTGTGTCCAGGTCCAGAGTCCAGCTTTCTAGGTCACTAGCAGCAGACGCGCTGGCAGCCGCCAATCTGAAGCTTCATCCAGCCAGTAGCTAGCAGGGTAGGGCTGCTTCTGTTCCTGGCTTTCAGACCTCTAAGATTTCAGCTACAGCTATGTCTTCTGGAACCAGGAGAATTTCCCTGGTAGTCCCCGAATCCTTCTGTTCTTGGTTGCTGCTGTTGAGAGTTCCTAGGCATCTGTTCAGTGATGTTCTGAGAGTCAGAACGAATGTTCTTCTGAGGTCTCCTCTTCCAGCCCATCTAGTCCCTTTGTCACTCCTATTTCTGGTGACAATACCTAAGGCAGGTTTTACTTTGTAATCAAAACTCAGTGATCATTTCAGGTCAAATGTTTCCACCCACTGGTTCACAAGGGCTGCCTCCAGCAATGGAATAGGATGAACACAGAGACTAATCAAAGTCTATGGAAAAGGTCGCCTGTGTCTGTCTCAAGAAAGGTAACATCATGCATTTGCCACCTTGGAATATTGGTAATCAGTCGCACCTCACAAATAACGGTGTGTGAACGGGTAAGAATGAAATTTGAAAGGGTAAGTAAAATTTCAAATTTTCACTTTTATTCAAACAGAGATACATGTGAAAATCAACTAGGCAGACCAAAATTAAGCAAAGATTGCTTACAGGGAAAATGTTACATTTATTCACAGGAATGCTAATTGAACCATATGTGAGTTACAATTTATCATACTCAAAATAGCGAAGTCACTTTAATGTTACTTTAATCCCACCTCTCTAAATTCCTTCTTCAGAGATAAAATGGTCTGACCATTTTTCTTCTCTAAACTTGTTGGATTCTTTTTTTTTTAATGCACACTGCTGGAAATAATTTCAAAGAATTAATTTGAAACAAATTCAAACTTTTCAAAGAAATCAAGCAATTAGGAAGAATATAAAAACAAGCCCATTCCCCTCTGCTCCTGTTCCTCCGTGGCTGTTTACCCAGGGTAGGTGGGTGGGAGTGCTGTTTTTTCCCCCATTCTGAAAGGCAATCATTTTTCCCCCGGGAGTGTTAATACTTCAGTCATTTAAGCTTCCTAATTTGATGCCTTTTGGTGAAGAAGGAGTCCTTAAATGAGGAAAGGAAATGCTGAGAGGAAATTGCTTGTGCAGAACTTAATCGTCCTCTGGCATGAAGCTGTGAGAACATTGTTTTCACAGTGTGAGTCAGTCCTATAAATGTTTAGTTTATTTCATTTCTTAATTTGATATGAAACTAAACAGGGCAAAACTTGTCAGCAAAATGCTATTTTTCCGTGAGTCGCACCGCACTCATTTCTTCATTAGTGGGACCTCTCATATTTGTGTGAGGAACTGGGGTAAGTGGGCTTTTGGGTGGGCCCGGAGCTCATTTTTAAAAGGACGTTTCTAAATGAACGACTGGCGCATGTTAAAATTTCAATAAACCTGCCTCCTACTTGGGGATTTGAAGATCGTGGGTAGAGTCGCCGTTAGTGTCAACACAATGCAAGCCGGGTTCATTATGGAGCTCCGTGGCGATGTCTAACGTGATTACACGCTCTTTGTAGTCTGCAGAAAGGAGCTCTTCAGATAACATTCAGTGAGCGGAGATGGAGACCATCTGGTTCACTTGTAAATCACAGGCTTCTTCTTATTATTATATTTTTTGGTATGTCATCACTATTCTCTCCTATTAGCACTGGAGAATGAAATTCAGGGATGTTGGCTTTACTTTTTGTCCTTATGAAAATGGAAAGGCGGCTGAGCATTACCTATCAGGACAGTGCCTGCCTAGTGTCTGGCAGGCGCGTGCATCAAGCCCAATTCCAAAACCATTTCCTTTATGCAATCACGTGTACTCTCTAACAGAATCCTGTTCCAAGAGAACACCTATACTTCTTTTTTCTTCTTTTATATTTATGACAGTCTTATCCCATGTTTTTATAGCTTGCATATGTTATTCTCACACCAGTGGAACAAGCAGTAACTTGGTACCTGGAAGGCTCCCATGACAAAAGACCTCTCTCCCCAGTCAGGTGTGACTGTGATGGGAAGACTACTGTCACCAAGACAGAAAGCAACACAATAAATGTAGTTAACAGCAACCAATGTCAAGAATCGTTGCCTGGATCATCTTCTTATTGGTCTGAACTCCTCCAAAGTGTGGAATTCCTATGCATGGATTGGGATTAGGCACCAGATTTTTAGCATCAGGCTCTTAGTAAGGAGAGCATGTTGACTCCTTTCGGTTCGGTCACACCTAGTTTAGCAAATCTCTTCCCAAATAGGTACAGCTTACCACACAGCATGCCATTGGTAGGGTTCCTGGGGTCTGGGGATAGAAGATGCCATTTCATCCAGGCCCTGGACTTGATTCCATGTCCCTGAACTAATTTCAATTGCGGAAGGTAAAATTCATATCTTTTAAGTGCAAAGCTTTTATTTGTCTGTGGAAGTGTGCACAACTCATGGGATTTACTTCTCTGGTTGCCTATTGGCAACCTCTTGGATGAGAAATTACCTTTCCAGTTTCTATTGTTGATCCCACCCCATCCAGCAGCCTAGCACAGTGAAGGTCTGGACCACATGCTGCGTGACCTACAACAAGGTACTGAACTACTCTGAGACTTGGTTGGTTTCCTGCTGTGGGACAATGGTCTGTACCCTGTCTCTTGTATTTTAAATAAACGCTGATTTGCCAGTGGCAAGGCAGGAAGTAGAGGCGGGGCAAGGCAACTTCTGGGAAGAGGGAAGTTTCAGTCAGCACTTGTCACCCAGACATAGAGCAAGCAAGATGTGAATGCCTCGCTGAAAAAAGGTACCAAGCCACGTGGCTAGCACAGACAAAGAATTATGGGCTAATGTAAGTTCTAAGAGTTAATAAGAAGCCTGAGCTAATAGGCCAATCAGTTTATAATTAATGTAGGCCTCTGTGTGTTTGTTTTGGGATTGAACATCTGCAGGACCGGGCAGGACAGAAGCCTCAGTCAACAGTTTCCTTTTCTCTGTAGTGAGGTTGAGCATGTCTACCTTATCAACTATGGTGGACAGAATAAAGGCCACACAATAAAGACTACATCCAAGTTCCTGGAACATGTGATCTATTATTTAACTTTACTGCAGATAGACTTATAGATAAGCAATGGCCCAATGCCTCATCTAATCACAGCGGCTTTAGAAGTGGAAATCCATTCCAGACTAAGATGAAGAAGATAAGCAATGGTGCAAAGAGAACTGAGAAACTGCAGAATGAGGACTCAACCAACCACTGCAGGCTCTGAAGACGTAGCAAGGAGCCTTGAACCAAGGAACCCAAGTGTTCCCAGGAGTCTGGAAAGGCGAAGAAGCAAATTCTCCCACAGATCCTCTAGGAAGGAGCAAGGCCCAGATGACACTATTTGCCTAGGGACTTCTCACTAGAATTCTGACATACAGAACTCTAAAATTGAAATGATGTGTTTTAAATGGCAACATTTGTAGTACTACATCAGCAAATTAAAATTTCAATACATTTAAGAGCATTTGCTGCTCTTGCTGAGGACCCAGGTCGTACTAACTCGACTGCTTTTAATCAGCCATTATTCCAATTCCAGGGAGTCTGATACCCTCCACTGGATTCTCATGGTATATATATATATATATATATATATATATATATATGTGTGTGTGTGTGTGTGTGTGTGTGTACATGTATATACATGTATATAAGTATATATGCCTCTATGTGTGTGTGTGTGCGCGCGCACACACACGCACAAAACACTAATACATGAAAAATAAATAATTTTAATGTCAATACAAAGATGTAAAAAGAATCTGTGAGTAGTGGACTCATTGCACTGCCCAGTACACAGATTAAACTCCAAACAAGCATTACTTTCCTCCTACAGTTTATCCACAGAGACTCATTCACTCACCACCAACAGCAAGAATCCTGCTCTGTGTTCCAAAGGCTGCACCCAAGGAGCTTGCCAAGTTCCCATCATCTTTGTAAAAACAGAAATACTTTCTTCGGGCAAGTGTGCACTTTCTGCTTACACTATGCGCAGACAGGCAGTTGTTTTTCTCAAGGATTTTACCTCAGGCCCCCAGCTCATCTAACACTTCAACAGAACCTACCTATACATGATGGTCTTTGACCTACTTGCTTAGGATTTGGTAAAATTCAAAATGGAAGACATCACTTCTGTTTGACTTTGCATTCGGGAAGCAGATGACAGCGGTGCCAAACGGTAGTGGCAGGCTGCTTAGTGTCTCTTTCTGCTTGTACAACACCCCAAATCCAGCCAAAAATATCACTGTGACTGCAAAGCAGGGAGTCTCAACCGACTTTGGGGGGAAGATAAATGGGGAGACAGGATAAGGGGGGTATTGGCAATGGAGATAAGAGCTGAGATGGGAAGAGAACTGGAGTATAAGAATGGAATTGTTGCCATCCCTACTTAAAAGTGTGATAGACACACACACAGAGATACACACACACACGCAAACACAATCTTATTATTTCTAAATTCACATTTGCAAAATTGTCTTTATCTGATGATCTAAAGGTATCAAGTCTGATGTGGGATTTCCCTCTCTATGCTGTGATTACCATTAATGAATAAAGAAACTGTCTTGGCCTGTTGATAGGGCAGAACAGAGCTAGGCGGGGAAAACTAAATGGAATGGAGACAGAGAGAAGCCACGGACCCACCAGAAACAGATGCTGGGAATTTTACCTGGTAAGCCACAGCCACATGGTGATATACAGATTAATAGAAATTGGTTAAATTAATATAAGAGTTAGCCAATAAGAAGCTAGAGCTAATGGGCCAAGCAGCGATTTAATTAATACAGCTTCTGTGTGATTATTTCATGTCTAAGCTACTAGGCGGCCGAGAATCAACAAGCGGATCCCTTCCTCCAACACAAGTCCACCACACAGGTGACACAATTCTTTGACTAATCCCTTGGACAAAATGTTTCTTGATCAAACTCATTTGTGTCCTGACATTCAGGAAGGGGCAAAGCAACTGAGTGCCCCAGACTGACTCCTCCTGGCAGAATCAAGACAATTCTGCTTTTCCAGCCCATAATTAAAATCTGCTTTCCAGAAGTGAGACGCTTTCCCTAGATGGGCACAGGTGAGGGTCAGAACCTGCCAGCGTGCACTCCAAAAGAACATGCTCTCCCTAGGAGAGGAACCTGGAAGTTCTACTCTGTTTCCTGTGCACTTTGCTGTGTTTGAGCCTCTGTGAACACAAACAGGTACAGACTCCTAGCGCAGCCCCTGGCTGGATAGGTTAGGGCCCTCAGCAAAGACGTGCCAGCCACACCAAGTGATGCTCGCTCATGACTCCATCCAGGAAAGTCCAGCCTTGCTGGCAGGGGATGGGTCCAGGTTCTCCAATCTGCAATGAATTCTAAGGAATCTGTTAGCCTGGTGTAGCTCTCTTTGCTGCTCCCCTTCCTTGTCTGTGTATAAACATCTGTGTGATTCTTTTAAAAAAATGTTTGTTTTGATGTCAGAACATTCATGCAAAAACAAGAATAACACCGTATAGTTTGGGCTCCTGGCTTCCCACATCACCCTTCTCCTTCAACAGCTGGCAGAGCTCAAAGACTGTTTATTCCATGGCTTGGTTCCCCCTTTATCTTTGATGTCCCAGGATGTCAAAGGTTGTAAATTTAATATTGATTTCATAAAGTAGTTTTACTCTAACATGTCAGTTACGATTAACTTCACGCTGGAAGAAGCTTAGCCACTGATCTGGATTTGCACGCGATGTGGCGGCCTGGCTCTCAAGCTCTCTGACTGAATGCTTTATTTATTAGCTTATGCAGTCTTTTGTCAAGGCCAGGACAGACCCCTATCCCCGGCCCTCTCTCTGCTCTGGGCCTCCAGCACCTGGGCTCTTACGTTAAGCTTGAAAACCTAAGTAGATCGGGGAGACGTATCGTTTGCTGGCATGTCAACAGACAGAGGAGTTTATAGATCACATTATACCCCAGTAGACCAAGTCCGAGCTGGAGGAATGAGATGTTTTCCTTGAATTTCAACCCCTACCATTCTTCAGGCTCCCAGTGCTCCTTGTGCCAACGCAAGGACAGGGGCCATTACTATAACAACGGTAATAAAAGATGACATTGATTGAACATGTTTTGTGGGTTGGCCATTTAGTAAGCATCAGTCACAGTACTAAGATTGTTCAGTTGATCCCATATCTGTTCTGGGTAGCAAACACTGATTATCATTATTTGTTACTGCTAACACTACTGGGTCCATTTCACTGGTGGAAGAACTAAGGAAATCTCAGTTCACAAGCAAAGGAATTGAATCCCAGACTGTCTAAGCCCCAGAGTCCATGTCCTGGCCCCCAATGTCAAGATGAATTATTACTTCTTGTTCCTCACTTGTTTCTTCGGATCCACTGTTCTCTCTTAAGGGGTGAGGGGCAGTGGGTGCAGTTAACCTCTCTCCTTCCTCACACCTTCAATGAGGAAATTCTGGGTGCTTCCACTCCGAGGCGGGACTCCCTTCTTGGAGCCCCGTGGCCATGCTTCTGTTCTGCAGCTGCTCACTGCAGGTACTAGCGATGGTGCCTCACACTCCAGGTTGAGGAAATGGACCACAGCCTTCTCACCTCTGTTTCCTCTAACCCCACAGGCTAGCACTCTAGACGTCACTCTGCTGGCCGATCACTCTCTTGATGGACATGTGCTCTTTGTGCCGGCCTCTGTGCCTGAGTCCTTCTCCTCTCTTGCTACTTTCCAAGAAGAGGCAGAGCAGACAGTGTCTGCCTAGGTCTGCTTCTCCTCTCCCCTCTTACTGAATCTTAGCAAGGAGGGCCAAGGATAGGTTACCGCAGATTCCAGAAGGTGCAAATTCTTTGTCATGTGTTGCCATGTGGTAGAATCCAAGTGCTGAGGAGATGACTTTGTGAGCAGCATGAGGATCTAAATTTCATTTCCAGAAGCCATGTAGGAAGCCAGGCATCACCCTGTGCACACCTCTAAGCACAGCACTGTGGAGCTGAGACAGCAAGATTACTAGGGTTTGCTGGCTGCCAACCTAATAAGAGATTTCCTCAAAGGCATGCAGGAAGGGTAGTACAGGGCACCTGTTGTCCCTCTTTGGCCTCGACACATAGGTTCACACACTTCCATACATGTGTCTATGCAGCACATAAACATGTGCGCACACACACATATACTTAGTGTGGCGTGTGTCACCTCTGTCCCCTCTCTCAATTTGGATGGATTTAGACACTGTTCTGATTAATACAATTCATTGGAAGTGATGGTAAGCCCATCTGGGCATAGACCTTAAGATATTTAAGATGTTGGTCGTATCCACTCCACCTGCACGCCACATTTTCTGTCAACAGCCATGATGGAAAGACCACAAGAAAGGTCCAGAGACTTCACAGAGAAGGAAGGGGCTCGGCTGAGCCTGCCTCAACTAAATCTGTGCAGGTCAGAAGCAATGCCAATTGAACGCCATCAACCAACTAAATCATATAAAAGAGAGGCACCTGCCTCCTGGCCCACAAGAGTCTGAGGTCTAACAGAAAGGTGGCTACTGCACAGGGAGAGTTATCTGCCCGTGAGCATACTGCTTGTGTGGAATCACGTGGGCCTCTGTGTGCCTTCCCGGAATGTCTGTTTCTATCCACCACAGATAGAAGGTGACGGCAAACCAAATAAACTATTTCATCCGAGTTCAACTTAGTGGACAATAAGCTTAGCAGAATTATTTACTAGGGTGTGGGTAAGCAGTTACTTCTAGGAACATGGACAACACGTTTTGTATAAAACATTTTGTATCATAAAGCTGGGTTGAATCATATGCCATTAAATACTAGATGTGATTTCACAGTGTTTGTCAATTTACACCCATTTTGGTCACTTTTTTTCTGAAAATGTATTACCAAAGACTGGTGTTCACTGTAGCTACTTGGCCTGCTCAGTCACAGAAAGTGGTGCTCAGTTTCAGAACACGTTGTATCTTTTACCTGATGTATATATCCCATGTAACAATTGTAAAGAAAGGGCAATAGTAAAATATTGATCCTCAAGAAAGAGTGTGGCAGGAAAAGGCATAATACAAGTCGAGAATTCAGCTTCTGTGAGGGTCCATAATACTCCTTCTGGAAAATAAGATAATTTGGAGATGGGAGAGGACTCATCATGTAAGCATGAGGTCTTGAGTTTTACCCACACCAACCTACAAACAGCTCGGCACAGCCGCACACATCTGTAATGCCGGTGTTCAAGAGTTCTTCTGTAGGGCAGATTTCCAGGATGTGGAAAGCCAAACAATAGCAGGAGTGGCTGTGTTTTGGGCAGCGCTATGGGGTACTGTGTTATTGACTTTTCTATTCCTGTGATATAACACCATGACCAGGGAAGACTTAAGGGAGAAGGAGCTTCTTTATGGTTCCAGATTCCATTCTAGCAAGAAGGCATGACAGCAAAAGGCAGGCACAGTGGCAGGAGCAGGCAGCCGAGAAACTGTATCGTCAGGAGCAAACTGGTAGTAAGGTAAGATCACAAGCTTCAAAGCCCACCCCTAGTGATGTACTTCCTGAAGCAAGCCTTACCTCCTACGCCCCACAAAAAGCACTAACAATTAGGACCAAGTATTGAAATGTTTAAGCCTGTAGGAGACATTCTCATTCAAATCACAACAGCAGAATTCTCTTATGGGAGGAGTATAAAAATGAAAAGATAGCTCAGCCATTAAGAGCCTTTCAACTTCCGCAGAGGTCCTAGGCTCCAATCCAGGTGCCCATATACCAGTACATGATCTCTGTGACCACAGATCAAGGAGCTCTAACTCCTTCCTCTGGCCTCCACAGTGCACGGACGAACAATCAGAGCATGTACACACACACACACACACACACACACACACACACACATAAATAAATAAACCTATCTAAAGAAATAATTTTTAAAAAGAATAAAATGACCCAAATAGAAAATATTATGTAATCATTTTTAAATGATTAAATTAATGCAGATCATGTGAATATTTTCCATTTAGTGAGAAAATGCATAGCAAGATGCAAAACAAACAAAAATCATCTCCAAGAAAGCCCTTTGTCATATATAGATAGATAGGTCGAGATATATTCCTATTCATAAACTTATTATTCTGTTTTTCATTATATATGCTTTTAAACGTATAAATTAGAGCTGAGGAGATGGTTCCATTGATAAAGCACTTGTTTGTACAAGCACGAAGATAAGACTTTGGACTCCCAGTACCTACATAAACCCAGGTGGATATGAAGGCAACCTATAAATTCAGGTGCTCAGGAGGCTAAGTCAGACTCCTCAGGAACAACTGGATAAACTAGCCAAGATGGTGAACTTGTGGCCCAGAGGGAGATCTTCAGTCAATAAAGCAAAGAAAAACCAAGGATAACAGCCAACATCAATTCTCTGGCCTCCATGGGCTCACACATGCATGCATACATGGCCACACAACTGCACCCCCCATATACATGCTTCCACAAACATGCCAAAATACATGTGCATATCCCACGCACATACGCACGCAGAAAGAAAGATAAATTACTAGCTCGTTAAAGTCACAGTTGATAAAGGAATGAAAGAGAGGCAGGCGGGAAAAAAAAAAGAATATTCTTTCCAAAACCATGTATGACATGGTCACATGATTTCATAGATGGAAATCAAACATGTATGAGGCATACAAAGGAAGTCCACTCACAGAGCTGGTGGTGATTAGCTCTGTGAGTTGGGATTTGGGCTAAACTTGCTCTTTCTGCCTCACCATTTTCTTCCTTTAAAATTTTACAGTAGATTAGGAAATCGGGAAAACATCAAGGCAATAAATACAAACACAAAAGAAAGAGTGAAGAGGTGGAATTCCATTGTCACCAGGGCAGACTCTTCCAGATGACCACATCTATGTCTTGGCTCTGTCACTCACAGCTGTGATCCTGGGCCAGTGACGTCATTTTGTGCTTAGTTTCCTATATCTAAAGTGTAGATGCTAACATAATCCCTACTTTGTTGCACTGCAGAAAAAAATAACTGGGAACTATAAAGAAGGCTTTCATAATGGTGTCCGGGACGCTGAAAATGCTATATGAAAGGCTGGTTGGCTTAGTTTCTTTATAATTAATTGGGAAAGTGTCAGAGGGCTTAAATACTGCAGCCTTTAGGAGCTCATTCAGAGACTGATTCTCCACTCCTTGAATAAGAGAGTTTTTACTTCCAATGACAAAGAAAGAAGAGGAAGGAGGAGCAGAATAGAAAAGCAGAAACAGAAAATAAATGAAGCCACCTCCCAAATCCCACCTGGATACTTCTGGTGCAGGGTAGGCCTGACCAGTGGCAGTGTCCCTCTGCCCTGAGTTGTCTCGACATGAGGAGGAACATTCTCCTTGCAGCTTTCCGGCTGCTCGAGTCCTTCAAAAACACTCAAGTTCAAGTCACTGATCCATGTTTTCTAATTGAGATGCAATCGGTAAAATAATAACGTATTTCCTAGACAACAGATTAAAGAATAATTTTAATTAGTCATCAATGAGACTATACACACACCATCCCGAAACTATCTCCATTGGAGCTCGCGTCCAAGTACGACACGTGACATCAGTGCCGATTCCTGTTAACTATGCAACACTGCGTGCTGACACCCACGACACACTTCCCAGGATTCAGCCACAAAAATACTTCTAATTAGCCATAAACGGGAATGTACACACATGTCCAATAGCCCACTGCTTCTATCGAAGTTCACATCGGAGAAACTCAGACTGTGGCCACCGAACTGTGCTGTTTCCATTCCAACAACTCCGATTTCTGAAATGCTTAGAAACTTGACTCTTTTGACCTTGCTGGGTAAACAGATCTGAGGTAGATTTATTTCAGTCCAAGCCCTTTATTTGATATAGGTGCACTCTTGAGCCCAACGAAAATGCATACCCTAGCCATTTCAAAGGCAGTGATAAAGTTACTTGGTTAAATATTTTGGCTAGATTTCCTGTTGTCAGAGTTTTGGGCTTTGTACCTGTAGCTTCTGCGTTTGTATGTGGCAATTGGGACCATATTAAATGGCATCACGTGAGCCAGCCTCCCTAAGAGCCACGTCCCATGGGGAGGGTCCTGGGCACCCATCACTACTGCAAGCCACACCGACGAAGAATTTGAACCTCAGTAACAGCCTTTGAATCTCCAGACCTTTAACTTGCCTGAGGAATGTTGGCTTTAAGCCTCTTAGGTGATCACAGCTCATCAAGCACCTCATTCTGCTCAAAGGCGAGAGAGAAATCACAATAGTTATAATTCAGAAATTATGACTAAAATTCAGAAACTCGGGACGGGACTGTGGAATTTTTTATATAAGCTCACGTTTATTTTAGAACAGGCTTTGTCTGCCTTCCACCGGTATATGTGAATAACAAACCTTCCAGGCCCTATGGCCCCAATCTAGGCCTGGGACAGCACGGTGAAAGAGGGGTTTTATGTCAGC
The DNA here is from genome assembly GCF_018167655.1 of Microtus oregoni. NCBI lineage: Eukaryota > Metazoa > Chordata > Mammalia > Rodentia > Cricetidae > Microtus > Microtus oregoni. The sequence continues at coordinate 41,852,321 of NW_024543068.1, read as the reverse complement.
AGAGAGAAAATGGTCTATTAAACTTCGCTTACTTTCACTCCCCTTAAAAACTCATTAAACAGGATTCTGCCTTTTTACTTGCCGAAGTGTTTAAAACCCTTTTTAATGAAAAATTCTAATCCGATATAATCACGCCATAAGTACTCTCTTTCTGTTCTAAGAGGAAACAGTGTTAAATTTTAATGCATACCTCTGGCAAGCTATAATAAAAGTGTTCAGTCAGTTTTAAATCCGATTAGTGTAACTGTTACAGATTAGAGAAAAACTCCAAGAGACTGGAACAAGTCTCCAACTCAAGGGACCTCACTTAGGGGCCTGATCGTGTTTAGACTCAAAGGGAACATCAAGTCTCTCGAATGCTGGTCACTCAAAATTTGTTCAGCAGATGCTAACTAACAGAAGCAAGGAACTGGGCAAAGTATTACAGAGAGGCAGACAGCCTTCGATAGGTGGGGCAGAATGTTACCTAAGCAAAGCCCAGGAAGAACAAGGGCAGGAAGATTGAGAAAGGGCAAAATCAGCCAGGGAGAGAATCAAAGGCTTTGGGGGAAGCTGTGGCCAGCAAAGGCCTCCGGGGGTGGGCAGAATGCCGTAGGTGTGCAGATGAGGACATCCTTGCTAGGATGGGAAAGTATGCAAGATTTTCCAGACTCCAGTCTTAGGAAGCAGTCCTTGTTATAGAAGTTAGGAAAGGGACAGGAACATGAGGGTGCTGCAGCAGAAATTGATCTAGACGCTTCCATCTGATTCCCAATTGATCCCTCAGCAGCCCACTGAGAGAATTATCATCCTAATTTCATAGAAGAAAAAAAAAATGAATCTTGGTGATTGCAAAACTTGCTTAAGGTGAAGCAGGAGAGATGGCTCTGTGGTTAAGAGCACTGGCTGTTCTTCAAGAGGGAAAAGAAATGAATGAAATTTATGCCCTGGCCATGCTGAAGCATGCATGGGCAGCCCATATATGATGGTTCTGTTGACCTTGTCCATATTGGGTTTTATCGTCTAAGTTGATGAGGATGACTGGCCAGGTCTCTTCCTCAAGAGGGCAACAGATCTCATTGCAGATGGTAGTGAGCAACTATGTGGTTGCTGGGAATTGAACTTAGGCCTTTTGGAAAAGCAGGCAGGGCTCTTAACTACTGAGCCATCTCAATTTCTAGTGCCCACATGGCAGCTCACAGCCATTTGTAATTCCAGGGGATCTGGTGCCTTTATATCTGGCCCCTGCAGACATCCGGCATGCACATGGTACACAGACATAGATGCTGGCAAAACACACATACACACAAAAATAAAGCAACTTGCTTAATGTCTAACAGCAAGCAATGGGATACCCTCAGAAGAAACACAGCTGCGGCTCTCAGTATGTAGGCTTAGGAACTGCTCCAATTCCACTCTTCTCCTAGGCATGGTTAAGTCTCCTCACTGACTACGTGCGTTAGAACAAAAATTTCTGAGCCAGGCATGATGGTGCACTTGGGAGGCAGAGGCAGGCAGATCTCTGAATTCAAAAACAGCCTGGTCTACAGAGTTCCAGGACAGTCAGGGCTATACCTTGTCTCAAAAAAAAACAAACAAAAGAAAGGGAGGGAGGGAAGAAGGGAAGGACGAAGGGATGGAGGGACAGAGGGAGAGAAGAAAGGAAATTTCTGAGTTCTGAATTTCATTCTCCCTGATACCAAGGTACACAACATGAAAATGTTTACTTCGCTGCTTCTTAGTAGCTGTGTAAAGCAGGCATGCAGAAGCCTCCTGAGATGATATGCTCCTATCTATCTTTGCGTGTTTGTATTTGTGAGATCTCCCAGCCCTGCCTCACTTGCCTTCCTGTACAACCTAAAGAATGCAAGAGGGAGGTAGACATCTAAACTCAGAGAGTACCTGCCAGAGACATCAGGGGACCCTCCAACACACGACCTCAGCAGGACCTGTTCCCACCCATCCGAGGTGAGAGCTACTGAGCCAGCTATTCTCAAACCCAGGTGGTTTGACATCAGTTCCCAATTCCACCACTCGCCAGCTGTGTAATTCCATACAAATGACCCTCTTTGAGACCAGTTTTACCATCTCTAAATTGAACATTATCAGACCCATTTTCCTTCTCGGGGTTATTCTGAAAGCCAAATATATATCTCTGTAAAGTTTTCTGTGCTGATATCATGTTGATGCCTCTGGATTTGCAAGCATGTGAACCTTACATACATATATTTAGTGACTACACATAGGAGATATTTAATAATCCGTGTTTGTTCATAGATTTTTCTGCAACCTTCTGAGCATGCCCAGTCAGTGTCAAGGGGAAGAACCGTGACACACTCAACTGAGGAAAGCACTTGCCCCTTCTGCCTCCTCCACCTGGATAAATTTTAAGGTTTTTATAAACCATGGCTGGGTGGGACTATGTGGGTCTAAAAATGAGAAATGTCGTTCCCCCATAGTTCCAAAAGCTATGGCAGTTGTTCCCCCATAGTCCTTCTCACCTTCTCCTTTTTCTGTGTCCAAACCACAGTGCTCACCCACGCCTCACCAAGAACACTACTTAAAAATTGGATCAAGTAATAGTAACTCAGGAATGAAGGACACCTTTAACTACCTCAAAAAAAAAAAAGTATCTTATATTGGAGTAACCAACTGCTCTCTGATTGGATTTAAGACCTTCCCATGGGAAAAAATTCATACCTGGTACTATAAACCTGATCAAATCCATACCAGGGGAGATGATAGCTCCAGGAAAGAACTGAGTACTGCTGCTTAGCTAAATCATACAGTGTCAAGCTGCCTTCTATATGTATGTTTATACTCGTAGACAAAGGCTGGTCTCAGTGTTAATCTAAGGAGCCTCTTTCCAGTGAATGGTGGTCAAGGCGAATTCAGGACTGAACAAGTGATGGATGAGTGTTCATTCCTAAACAAGTATATACAACATCCCCCTTAGGGAAACACTGCAGAAGGGGAGGTGGAAAGAGTGAAGAACCAGAACACTGGGGAAAGGGCTCTGAAATGACATCTTGTGAGCAAGACACAATTGTTACTGATAGGATTCTGCAAGAAAGGGACCTTGGTGGCGGGTGGGTCCAAACCATGGTGATGAGAGCCCACGGCAGGTGAGGAACAGACAGGCCATGCAGACAGAGCTTATGTGGGAAATTTATTAAGAGAAAAGGGGGGAAGGGAGGAGACCAATCAACCTCTGGGGACAGGAATGGAGGAAGAGAAGAGAGACAGAGAGAGGGGAGGGGGACACAGACCTCCTTGCCTCTTCAGAAGAACGGGGAGGGGGGTGGAATGGGCGGAGCTTGTCTCTTAAAGGGATCTTTTGCACCTGCATACAGGCTATGCTGTGCAGCTACAGAGCAGTCAATGGACCGGGGGCTGTCCAGGGTGCTGCCTGAGTGCATCCTGCCAGGTGGCAGTCTAGCATTTAACAGTTACCCCAGAAAGTCACAGTGCTGGGCCTGCCAAGAAAATAAAGGTCAGGGTCCCCCACTCCTCACTGCTGAACTATTTGCTTTGGAGGAATTCAGGGAGAAGGGAAACCATTGCCTTCAATCATGTACTCTCTGGTAACCCCACCAGGCTCCAGCTACAACAGATAGTTCCAATTCAATGATCACGCAAATGACCCTTGTTAGACTAACTGGATCAAAAACTCAAAAGCCACAAGACTAAGAAAGAGACTAGGGAAGGTTGACTGACGGGAATGGGAAGAGATAAAAGAGGGTAGGGGAAAGAGAACTGAGACTACATTATACACATGTAGGAAGCTGTCAAAAATCAAAATTAATCAATATAAATACAATATATCCCAATGAGTGAAGAGAAAAAAAATCCTCATTAACAAAGAACCAGGAAAGATAACCAAAAAAGGTAAAAAGAAATCAAATCCCTATGAGAGGAAAGATTCACTGCCCCCCAAAATCTTCTTAATTAAAAAAGAAAAAAAGAATTCATGAATGCAGGAAGAAGTTAAAACAAAGCTGCAGGCCCTAAGAAACAGCAATCAGCCACTCCACGCATGCAGCCCATATTTGATTTTTATTTTGCATGAAGTATTTTTGTGTCTGCTTTGCCTAAATTTGGCCTCTTACCAAAGCCTAATGACGCTACTTTATGTTAAGCTTTTCGGAGGCTCTAAACTTAAAGCTAGAAAGAAAAAGGAGGGGGAAAAAAACCTGTTAATCTATCTTGCAGGAAAAGGTGTTATAACTTGAATGAAAAGCAGCATGCAGACAGATAAAAGGAGCCGGCATGGAGCTTGGGTAATCAGAACTTTTTTTTTACCTGCAGGCTGAGAAATCGTCTCCTGTGTTGTCTGATGTTATTACCAACGCCTATTTTCACATGCGCATCAGCTTCAAGCATAATTGTGTGAAGATCTGAGTCCTCTCTGCAGACTGACTGTTTTAATAAGCTCACCAAGCTGAAACGCCATATGTGTTGATAGTGGTACTTACACTGTATTAAGCAAACAAGTCGTTTTCTTAAAAATGCTAAGAAGCCTAATTTGACCTCTCTCCAGCCATGGTAAGGTCTGAAGTGAACTATGAGAGCAGTCTTTTCTCTGACCTTTTCATCTCCAACCTCTCCCTCTGTGAGGCTGTCACAGATTGTGAATTTAATCACTCTTGTCCACCCTTGCCTTACCCAGGTCATGGGCAGCTGTGAGCTCTATCTATGAATATTCATTCGTTGTCACCAAAGCTAAGCTCAGGTGCCGAAAAAGAGATAATAGTTCATAATCTGAGTTGGAATTAATCTGAACTAAATAGATTGCAGCTGGATTGAGACAGGCTTTGCGCTCAGGAGGCTAAGCAGGGGGATAACCAATCGGAAGCAATCCGCGAGAACCTGACTGACCAAAGCAGAACAAGATACAGAGCGCTTCCTTGCCCAAGCCAGACGGAGCACTGCTGACGTAGCTAAGTCCAGATTGACAGTGAGTTCAACAAAGAAATAGAAAGGGCAGTGGGTCTGCTCTCAGCAGTTCCCTTCATTCCCTCCATTTATTCTACAAAATCATAGTGTTTTGAAAAATATGGGTTCTACTGTAGAGAAAAAATGGGAAATACACATGCAAAAATAAAGCAAATCATAGTCCTGAGTCTCAGAAGTAACCTTTGTTCTTGACTTTAGCAACTGTCCTAGACTTCTTCTATGAATATTTTAATAGTTCAATACAGCACATGATGATTTTTAATTTTTTTTTGTACTTAATGCCTTCTTAACTTAATCTCCCTGTGTCATCAAATATTCTTCAATTTCAGTAGGTCTTGAGTAGCTCCGTTGTAGTCCATGAGAGACATGGTGCAGACAACTGGACACGGAGATGCCACTCCAATTCAGCTAAGTTGGCGATGAGCTTAGGTGGCAGTTAATTATGTCTTAATGCCAAAGCCTGGCTGTGCTGGTTCATTTTCACTGTCTGCCTGATTGGTTATGGAAACACTGAGGCTACATACTCCCTGGGTGTGATTTAACAGAATTCCCAGAGGACCTTAACTGAAGAAAGAAGATCTACTCTAAACATGGGGGTCCTGGACTCAATTTTTAAAAGGAGAAAACAAGCTAAGCATCAACGTCCCCCCCACCGCCCCCACTGATTGTTGATGCAATGTAACCAGCCCATCCTAGGTCACACTTCTGCCACCCTGCCACCGTGCCTCCTGCCAGGACGAGCCCCGCCCCTTCTTACGCTGTCAGCAAATATAAGTCTTTCTTCTCTTAACTTGCTTCTGCCATGTGTTTTGTCACAACGAAGAGAAAAGCAATGGACCCAGCCCACACTCCTGAGCAGACACTGGAAGATCTCTTCAAGCCTCTGGAACTTGCACATCTCCTGACACTCACTTAACCATCTACTGCCACTTAACTTTAAGGGTACAGTACACGCACACAGGAACACATACTCTTGGCCTTTAATAAAGTTCATAGAAATAATACCCCCTACATCAATTAACAGGGTTTTTTTCATAATTCTGTATGAGCATTACACATATTTGTGGCTGTAGCATCAAATACATGATATGAAATAATATACACACTTAAGAAGCATTGCAGTTATATTGACCTAACATAAAGTAAATCTCGTTGATTGACTGAGTCATTCAACAAATAGTTCTGGAACAGCTCTTGCATTCCTTGCCAACCAGTTATTAATAATAAGGAATTCTAATGACTCCACCCTGACAGAGGTAATTGTACCAGACTGAGCAAAATGTATAGGGATTTATGCAATTCTGTTCTCTGGTCCTTGGATATCAGTTATGCGAATGGCTCGCATTGACAAGTGAGATAAACAGTGACATTCATGGTGTGCCAGGGTCCCATCACATCCATCTGACATCAGGACAGAGCTACCAGGATGCACCAATGCATCCTCTATGCATCTGCACATTTTCTTTTCTTTATTTTATATGTAGCCTCAGCCTTCGTTTTCTTCCCCGAGCTTTCACTTCACAGCGTGCCCCCCTTTCTAGCCTCAGGTCTTCCCTGGTTCAGTTCTAAACCCAGGACTCCACCCCTCCACCCCTCGAGCTCCAGACACTCTCTCCTTGACTCCCATCGGACTAAACAATGGCCTTGTGCTTGGCACTGCAAAAAACGCTCCAAACGGCCTCAGAATCTCCCTGGACTGGTTGGAAGGCAAAGCCGTTTTCCAAAGCACCCATCGCTGCAACATGTCATTCCCCACGGAAAGTGGATTTGGATATAGATAGTGTTGTTACATATGTATGAGAATATGTTTCACTTATTCACCTGCCTTTTTTCAGCCTGATTGTGAGCCCCTGAAGACTGAGAACATGTTTTCTCTCTGCTCTGTAATGATCCCACCCCCACAGCGTCCCACTGCTAAATGTTGGTAGCTCCTTTCTTGAGGCAGCTATGGCTAATTACAGTGAAAGGAGCTGGGCCTGAGAGTCCACGTTTTAAAGGTTGGGAGGTGACAGAAGAGGTGACCTAGTCTACCGCTCTGTATGACGCTCACATTTGTTCTTTACCGACTGCCACCAGGCTACGTTTTTACACGCAATGTGTGCCGCAAAGTTCTTCTCGTGGAAGTGCACACAGTGAGAATAACTCAACCAGGGTCAGGACTAGAGGAAGACAGCATGCCCAGGGTTAAATTTAAGGAGGCACTCGATGTCAGGATTGGGCAGTTTCATTTTTCAATGTTCCTTCCTCGGTTTCTCCCTGTGCTCATCCCGGTTCTGGCCCTACCCCAGATCTTACTGGTGCTGATAGGGCTGTAAAAAATCTACATATCTTGTATTTTCATAATCCCATGAGGTAGATGGGGAAGTGGAGATTGAGCAATACACCCAAATTCTCAGCATTAGTAAGTGACAGGGATGGATTTAGATCCAGCCATCTTAGTGAGAACTAAAAATAGCTGTATTGATATAACACTGGTCCTCGAATTCTATTCTTCTGGTCCTTGATACATTAGAGTAGCCCCAACGCTATGAATATAAAGATTTTGGGCAAAAATAATGCTGATTAGTCCCCAGTTATAAAGATAATAAATTTTTAAGTATTTGAGTTAGACATATAGAATGCGCCTTTCTATAATTACTAAATTTAGTGGATGATGTTTTTATAAGTTACTGTCTATGCATGGTGCATGGAGCACAGAAAGCTGGTCTCACAGAAGATCAGATAGGTGGTTTTTAAAGGGCAGGAGGGAAACTATATCGATGGATCCTAAATCACAGCTGGCTAAAAATAAGCTGCAGTGTGGTTTAGCACAGTACAGTGACCATAAATAACAGTTGTTATATACCATATGACTCAAGCAAGTGAAAAAAAGGATCTCAAGTACTTCCTCCCAGCAGAAATAGTAACTAAGTTTGAGACTGAACTCACATGGTTTAAAGTGCACACACATTGGGAGCCCATTAGTAGGTAGTATGTCAATGTTTCCATATGTCAGGAAAAATGAATTAATTAAATGGATATTGGCATACATGAGTCAAAGTCAAATTTTCAAAAATAAATGAATATAGACAACCTAAGTCAAAGTCAAATTTTCAAACCATCAAGAAAGGAAAGGCACCAACTAGAGATACAGTTGTGTGTTTTCAGATAGTTCACTTTCTATCATAGTCAGAAACCCAAGCATCCTCTTGGCTCCAATTGCGGTTGAATTTGTAGGAGATTTTTCTAATTTTAGCAGATCCTACCTCTTACACATAGAGATAACCATCTTCCTGAGGCATCTACCGGTTCACGGGATGCCAGGCTGCTGCTGTATCCATAGGCCAGCTTTGTTCTGTGCCAAAGCATTGTCTCTCAGCCAGAGCATCGCAGTTCCCTGGTAATTGAGTGTGTTGGCTCTTCTTCACTTTGACTTGACTGGGTGTAGGATTACAGTGGGGGAACACCACTGTGCGGGTGTTTGCAGGAAAATGCAATCAATAAGTGAAAACCCATTGGAGTGTAGATGGTCCCATCCCATGGGCTAGGGTAACAGATTGAATTGGGTAACAGCGCTTATATATCCTCCCTCTGCTCCCTGACTGCAGACACAATATAATCAGCCGCCTCCTGTTCCTGCCATCATGCCTTCCTCATCATGATGAGCTATATCCCTTCTTTAACTGTAAGCCAGAAAAACACTTCCTCCTTTATGTTGCTTCTTCTCCAATTTCTTTGTCACAGCAAGGAGAAGCGTAACTAATAAACTTATTAACTGATATTGTAGCAAGCTGGTAATATTTGCTTCTCAAAACTTTAAAGATTCGGCTTAATTGCACTGCCTTTGTTACCACAGGTAGGTACGGTCTGGCATTTAAACTTCCTAGCCTTTCACTCTTAGAAATGAATAGGGTTGATCCAGATCATCTTTTCCAGCCAGGTCAAGGTCCAAGGTGACCTGCCATGTGTCAATGGCCAAATTCAGTGAAGGCTCCAGCACCAACTAGAAGTTCAGGGCAGGGTCATATGAAATCACATGCTTGGAAGAGTCAAATGCATAAAACTGAGAGTTGGACATGAGGGCACATACCTATAATCCCAGTGCTCTGGAGGCTGAGGCGGGAGGCTTCTGAGTAGCCAGTCTAACTACACATCAAGACCTTATCTAGATGGAGGGGGGACATAGAATGAGGAATTTCTTCACACTGGGATAAATTACCTCAGCATCAGTTTGGGGATAGAGAACTCTTTGTAAATGAGGAGTTGGCAAGAAATTAATTTTTTAAAATTCCACCATGGATTATTTTCTTCTTTAAGTCAACCAACAACCCAAACTACCCAGAACAGAGAATAAAGGTGAAGCAGTTCAGAAGGTATCTCCATCAGGAACGTGCTGAAGAGAGCTTCAGTAGAAGCAACTGCCTTGAAGCTGTTCCCCTGATATGAACTAGTAAAACTGGAAATCATACATTTGTTTAATTGTCACTTCAGCATCCAGGTGTAGGTCTGATGAAACCCAGTGACACCTAGCCATTTTTTTAAAGATTTATTTCATGTTTTTAAATGCATGAGTGTTTTGACTATATATTTGTATATGTACCACATTCATACCTGGTAGCCCACGGAGGACAGAGAGAACATTGGATTCCCCAAACCTAGAGTAACAAGACAGTGTAGATGCTGGGAACTGAACCCATGCCCTCTGGAAGAGCAGGAAGGGCTCTTAACCACTGAGCTGTCTCTCCAGCCTGCTTTGGCCGAGTCTGATTTCCCCTATCTCTACACGGATTTGCAATTCATCCAGCCCGCTATTTCTCATTTTGCTGATTCAAAACCAGCACGCCCGCAGTTGCTGACCACAACAGAATTTAACAGTCGACAGTCACATAAGCTGCCCTGCATGTGTCTTCTTCCCCACAATACCTGAAAGAGAGCCTAATGAATTAAACCCGAGGACATGCTCAGTGGTCTTCAGTCTCCCCCACCAGCAGGGGGAGCTCTCTGCCACCTTGGGACTGCCCACTAATCGGTCAGTTCCCTTAGCCTGGGAGTCACAGATTTGATCTGCTCATGTGTTTTAGCCTCTCACCCACATGGTAACATCCCAACTTGATGGTCAGCACCACCCTCATCCCTGCCCCTCCCATACACACATGTGCTGTCCAGGGTTTTGCGAGAATGCCATTCTCAGGTGACTTTAAGGCTAGATCAGAAAAAACAAAAATGTAGAGATTTGAATAGGAACGGCTCCAATACACTTATATATTTGAATACTTAGTCATTAGGGCATTGCTTGACAGGGATTAGGAGGTGTGGCCTTGTTGAAGTAGGTGTGGCCTTGTTGGAGGAAGTGTGTCCCTAGGGGTGGGCTTTGGGGTTTCATATGCTCAAGCCAGGCCCATGCATGCTCTCTCTTCCTGCTGCCTGCACATGCAGATGGAGAATTCTCATCTCCTTCTGCAGCGCCATGTTTGCCTGCTTGCTGCCATGCTTCCTGCCATGCTGATAACTAAACCTCAGAGGCTGTAAGCAAGTTCCAATTAAACGCTCTCCTTGTTAAAAGTTGCCGTGGTCATGGTGTCTCTTCACAGCAACAGAACAGTGACTAAGACAAGCCACAACAATAGAAATCACAACAGACCTCAATCTTTAAAAATGTGTCAAGAAATTCGCAGACACACCTGACAAGCCTTCGCAGTTAGACCGATCGTTTGCAACATCTGCCTAAGACTATATCTGAATACATTTACATATGATTCATGCCTTCTCAGAATAACCATTTCCGAAGACTTGAATTTTGACTATTTAATTGCGATCATCTCCACGCAGCAGCTAATTCTACATACCCATCAGGCAATAAGTGAACAGAACACTATAAACTGTTGAGGAATATCAAAATCTTGTAATATTTACCCTTTTATTTGTTTGCTTTTTAACCCATTTTTCTGTCCTATGGAACAGATATGAACGAGTGTAGTGAGGTCAGATGGGAAGAGGGCCCACAGGACTTCTTGGGGCAGTGCTTTCTTCTATGTAGGCTTGGGGATTACTTACCTGCTCTAGCCTGAATAAGTGCATCTTGCATATTTTCCAAAGAGTTACCCACAAAACGTGTAAAAAATGGGCAACATAAGCACCCATCAAGTTCTCAACGTATCATATTACAAATACTTCTAGAAACATTAAACCCTGGTGGAGAAACTGAAAAATTACTATAGAACACACAAACCTGTTGTAAGATGCCAACCACCTAGGAAAACTACATCCTCGAGAGTCCCATAGCGGAGTAGACTAAATTGCAGTAAAATAACTAAACTCAAACTTCAGTTGTTTAACCAGTGTGGGTGTAGTTCTCCTTCACCGTACCGATCTGAAACCAGGTAGCTGTGTGCAGCTTCGGCATCTCATGGGCTGGAGTTGATAGATGCTTTCTCTCCTACTAACTGTCCTCTGCAGTACACAGTGCCTTTGGCCACCAGCCAAGTAAAACCGAGTTGAGCGTCTCCCATTGGTAAGTACACCAATGGTAAGTACAGTATGGGAAGTGACATGGCCACTTCCAATCATACCAACTACAAAAGCTCACGAACGTTGTCCCTTCTAGCTGAAAGTGGATGAGCAATTCAACCTCCCAGGTGCTTAGAAGGAAAGGAGAGTCAGGTGTGGTGGTGGGAGCCTACTACAGCACACATGCGTTTCTCTCAAGGGCTACTGGAAAGTCTTTTAAAACTCCACAAAGAGCCGAAGAGCTCTTTCCCAAAACTGATTTATACTAATTGTTGAAGAAACAAACTATAGCTCAGGGTTTTTCTCTTTTAAGTAATGCATTTAACCTTCTGTTTCTTCTACTTCTTCACAGAGGCTGATCTGGTCATTACGAACCTGGAGGAAAGCGTGACAGAGAATCGTTGCTTACTGTTGCCTTGAGTATGCCAAAATAAAACAAGCCGTCAGCCAAAAAGAACTTCGCACAATAAAGTGTTAAATGAAATAGTACCAGGCAAAATAAGGTAATGCTCTTTTGCTGTCTAGCACCACATAAGATGCTAACTGAAAGAGTAAATAAAAACACTCAACGTGCATTTAGCTTCCATAATTTACCTTCTGCAAGGTTGATTTAGAGTATGCAGAATATGCCACATTATTTAGGCTGTAAAAAGGAGTTGCTTTCCACTACCTGCCACGTACAATTATAATAATCTGTCAGACAAATATAATTACAGAGTGTGATGTCTGTTTGAGTGTGAAGGCTCTGATTGTGTGGTATTGTCTGCTTTACACTGCGGCACAGCATAAACAATTGTACTCAGTGGTAACTCTCAGCGAGGACTAGCGCTGGGAGTCAGGAACGCCCCATCAAATAGCACAGATGGTTGTGTCTGGGTTTGAGGGTTGGTGGCTTTGTTTGTTTCCCCTCCCCCCTCCCAGCCAAGGCATTCTCATGCACAGACTTGACCACAATGAGCGTCCTGCAGCCCGACGTGGGAGGTCTCGAAGATATTGTTAATAAATGCCAGATGTGAATGAGAACCAGAGCGGGAGATGGTCAATTAACAAGTGCCAACCATTTCAATGGTGGAAGGGGGTTGAGAAGAGAATGCATGGATCGCTTTAATGATTAAAAATAATTAGATGACACTCCATGGGCTTAAAAGATAAAGTTGTTATTTTGTACACCAAGTTGTGATTGTAATTTGCTATTAGACTCTCACACCAGCTGACAAAACAGAAAAAGTAACTACAGCTAAAACCTTTCGTGTAGTACAAGACATTGGAGCTCTGCTTGATTCTGAAGTGAGGCCGGGACCTCCTTGCCATTCCATCTATCCTAACTTGGATCAGGCTCTTTACCATTTAGCGTTCTCAGCACTATGAGCTTTTGTACCTGGCCCGTTTTTTGATGGGACTCTTCCACAATTTCCTTTTTGAACGTAAGTCTTGAGTGGATGGAATTCCAGTGGTATTCATGTTCCAGATTCAACCTTTGTAATTTACATGGTGGAGAAGCTCAGTGTGTCAATGCAAAGTGCTACACCTAAATTTATAGTCAGCTCGGTGGAGCTCATTGGAGCCAGCATCTTGTTTTCTTTGGAGTTACTCTTTGATAACATTCTGGTGGTAGATAAACCAGCTTAGAAAAACCAAACAACTTTGTGTTAGCACAGAAGGTTCCTTTCCCCCCCGAAAGACAGGAGAAGTTTCTCAGAGATTAATTTCTACACTGCTGATACTTTTATTTGAGAGATGTGGAGCTAAAAAAGGTCCCTGATGAGTCCGCCATTTAGAAGGGATATTATTTTCACAATGCTGAGTCTTCCGGTATAGATCCCTATCAAAATAACCAGAAAATTTCTGAAATAAAATTTTTGCTGGCTGTACTGGTGTTTCCCTTTAAACTCAACACTTGGAAGGTGAAGGCAGGCAGATATCTGTGAATTCGAGGCCAGCCTGGTCTACACAAGGAGTTTCAAGACAACCAGGGCTGTCAATATCCCAGATTCAGTTTAAAGATCCCCTGGTTCCTAGGAAGCTCTTATCTCCAGCTTCAGGACCAAAATAGGCAATGTAGGTTCAAGCGATCACCATGCTCCATCTAACAAGCACCTGGTTCTCCATCAACCATACCACCAAAATAAAGGTTTTCATCTAGATGAGTCTTAGTATTATTTCGGAGAAGGAAAAAACAAAGAAGCTTCTTTGATGCTGGCTGAAAATATGGAAACATGGAGTCCTGGAAACTAGTGGCAAGTCTCAGGGCTATGAGAACAGCTAACCTGAAAATGGAGCCAGTATAAAGACAGGCCTGGCACAGGGGAAAACTGGGTGCTTCATTTGAACCCAATCTGTTACAAATAAGAAACAAAAGAAGACAAAGAAGAGAAAACATTTTTGTTTGTTTGTTTATTGTCAGCTTGGGTCATATTTTCTGTTCTTCGCCAAGCAATGTATCCTGAACTACTGTGTCAACATTGAACAGACATGGTTTGAACAAACACAGCATATTTGTTTAAAACAAAAAAAAAAAAACAGTTTTTTGAACAAATGTTTGATTCCAGGTATAACATAGGAAACAAACACATAGAACAAGGAGTGTACAGTTGTGCCAATGGCATAAGGGTCTCCAAAACTACTGTGTCAAAGAAGTTAAAGAGAAACCAAAATGCTGGCAGTAGCCAAAGACAGTACAACATGAGCACTAAAAAAATAATTTCCCTGTGATAAAATTAATTAAATACAAAAACCCACCCACAAATAATAGTCCCGAAGAAACCAGAGCTCCCTGACCTTGAAGGATTACAACATCTGAAAGAATCAACCAAATGCTTGACTTGCCTTTCTTGTATAAACTGTGCCACAGGTACCATTACACCTGACAAGAAGAGGTTTCTCTCCACAGACACATTCCAACAACGAAAAGAGAAATTCCATGTTGTGAATCACTGAGATTACAGACCCAGACAGCAAACACCATACTATGCTAACATCCCCAAAGAGATACCAGAGATAATTGATGGAAAAAACATTCTATTGCCTATGAAGTGTTTCTGAAACTTTGTTATAAAAACTTACAAACAAAAATCACACACTGAAATTAACCAGTCCTAAAGACTCCAGCCCTCCATGAACTCTCATGAGTGGGTGTAGTCACTGGGGACAGGAGCTGAAAAGCTCCACACAGTCTTATGCGCTCACTGTCTAATTTATCTGTACATATTTACCTGCTAGCAAAAACAAAAAATCAGCGACAGTTAGGACTAAACGAAAATCAGCTTCACACCCTTTTTCAAAACTGATGCCCATTGTTTGCCATCAGATCCTTCCTCACACCCTAATACTTAGCCTTCCTTGTTCTTTTCTTCGTATTATACCTGTATTCACATATTCAATCTGTGTACACACATACATCTGTCACTAGATAGATTCTACGTGTAAGGGACAACATGCGGTTTTCTGCTGTGTGAGACTGTGATGATCTCACTTAATATTAAACATTCTAACAACATCCATTTCCCGGCAAATTTTGCAATTTCATTTTTATTAGGGCTGAATAGTATTAGGTATGTATGTATATATGTACTGTGTGGCATATATGTTGTATATAAGTATATATGATGTGTATATAGTATGTATGTATGGATATCATATATAAATACCAAATTTTCACTATCCATTCATCTCTTGATGGACAACAAGGTTTCTCCAATTCTTTGCGATAGTGAATGAAGCAACAGTAAGCAGGCTCTTACCAGGTAAAAAACATGAATCAGATCAAGCCTCAAAATCCACTTGGTCATTTGAAGCTTTTTCAACAGGGGGGAATCACCAAATTCAAAACATAGGCATCTCTGTGAAGGAAATAACTGAACTGTGTCAAAAAATAATTCAAGAAAAGAAAATGACACAGGGAGATGTGAAGATTAAAGTATTCTTAAGAGTCCATAAAAGCCATACATAATCTGAAGGCCCTGTTGACCCTCTGATTTGAACCAAGCAATTGTTAAAAAAAAAAAAGACAATCATGGAAACTGAGATGCAAACTGGGTACTTGCTGATATTAGAAGTGTATTATTTGTAAGTTTGGTTTTGGTATGATGGTTAAGACTTTTATGAACGTATACAGGAGCAGTTATGAATGCAAAGATGTGGCATGTCACTTTCAATCTTATAGCAGCAGTGTGAGAGAGGAGTGCGGAGGACCAGGTCTGTCTCTGACACTGTGAAGTTAATGGAAAGAAGATGACAATAGTTCAGATCTGGTACATTCCATTTTGTATCGTGTGTCATTCTAGTGCTGCTGAAATCACGACCACACACCAGCCTCCCTGCATTCACATAGGAGGGCTGACGTGCTTCAGTAATCTCCTGATGTCTCAGTTCTAATTCACCTGCTGCCCTAGGCCCCATCACTGCTGTCTGCACCCAAGACAATAAGCATTGCACTAACATGCACACTTGTCCCTACGGGGGTCATCGTAGACTATCTGTCAACCGTCAACCTCCCCACTCACACACAGTGGTTTCCTCTTGGTTTTTAACATACGGTTGTCTTCCAGTCATTGTTCGATCCCTCTGATCTACCGTCACAGCCCAGCTCAGGTCTTCAAAGCAGACCATGTTCCCTCCCACAAACACACAGACATACAGCCAAGGCTACGTAGAAGAGTCTCCTCTTGGACAAGTCTCTCTATATAATCTGGCTCACGCTAAACCTCTTAAGTGAAATGCTGCCCTGGAAATAAAACCTGCTTTCTATGTTCTATTTTATTTCAAACTCAACACAAAGCAGTGGTCCCCAGAGAAAAGTTATACTGGAGTTAGGTTCACACAACTCCCTGAAATGTAACATGAGAGTTAAATACAGATGATGTGACTGGTTAATAAATGTCACCATTGAGCGCCTTTGTTCTCCTAATAATATCATTCAGATCATTATAAACAAAGTGAACGGGTTCTTATGCGAAACAAATGCAGCAGGACTGATTCCTGCGTAACACAAGCCAGAGGCAGGGCAGCCAATCCGAACGGCCTGAGAGAAGGGGCAAGGCCGGCATGCAGCTTTGTGGTATCCCGGGAGGATTTTATTTCCAAATATAAAATTCATGCCATGCTCACAGGCAGAACCTTAGAATACTCGTAATGATCTAATGACAGCATTACCATTGAAGGCGGCCACTAATACCTTGAACTACTACCGCTCTGTATAGATGCGGGGATATGATTTCAAAGCGCGTGTGGGACGAAGACTGCCCGAGCTGAAAGCAATACACCCGCGGAAAAAGAAGAAGCGAGAGAAGAAAAGGAAAGACCGCAACTGAAGCCCACAGGCTGGGATATCCAGGACGGCGAGGTCGGAGCTGGAGCTTTAACTGTGGCACTTCTTTTATTATTGTTGAAGTTTGGGGAAGGAGTGGTATTCTATGGCAAAGAGAGAGAAGATGTCTCTAAACTAGAAAGCACTGCCTGCCCCTGGCTTTCTAAATCACTCCTAGCTTAAAGATTAAGACGTGTTTATCTTTCTCCTCTGAGAAGAGGGCAAGCAATTGCGTTCATTGACCTCCAGCTCTCCTCCCTCAGCTGACAAGGGTTCAAGGAGCTCACAGCTTTGTTGTGCTCGGTCTTTCTTCAACACTGACACACCCACGGGAAAAGAAAAGAAATAGCCTCTCAAATGCAAAAGAGTTAGTTAAGTCCAACCAAATAATCATCCAATGGCTACTGAGCCCATCCCTTAATTCCTTTGTGTTTCTATAAAGGAAGGTTGCATTTTAGAAGCCAGACAAGCGCCTGAACTTATAGAACTTTTTTTTCAAAGCCAAACTCTAAAAACTTACCTACAATTGCTTCTGAAGATGTTCTAATAGGGACAACAGGCTTTGTGGGGGAGGCATGCATGTGTGCACGCACATACATTAGTACATACATGTAATTTCTAAATGATGATAATTGTTCTTTTATTCTTCTGGTAATTTGCAGCTGTAAAATTTCCCAGTATTTCTCACATTCAATGCCAAGTCTGGTAACACCTATTTAAAGTATATTATAACATATGTTTAAACTACATTAAGCTCCTTGGAGGAAAGGTACTATAGAAATCTAATAAATAATAAGTAAATGATTGACAAAAGATAATATTAGAAGCTTGGTTTTGAATCTTTACAAAAATTCATACACTGGGGTTTGCTCTCAGCAAGATCATCTCATCAGCAGGGTAATACGTAGGAGGACCAGGAGGACCGTGTGTCCCAGATTGTGTGGTTCTGTCACGCGGCAGAGGAAGAAGGTCATGACCTACAAGAGCTTCTTCTGCTGTGAGAATAGTCTCAACAAGAACGTAAGTAGGAATCCCAATTTTGGCTTTAAAAATGCATTCACTGATGCTATTTGGAATGTGAAAAAACTTGAAATATATAGAAAGTGGAGTTATAAAGGGCAGCTGGATGCAACCACATGGCCAAATTTGAATCAGCAAACTGACATTCTCTGAGCTAACACACATTATGTCCTTTAAAAACTAAAAAGGAAAACAGGAGCCAAGTAGCATTGCTCATCCGTTATTTTGTGAGTTGGTTCAACTCGAGAATGCATAATTTTCTGCTTAGAATGCAAACTAAGGGAAGCTGGGAGCCAGATATAAAGAGTTTCCTCCTTCTGGAGTAAAACTACAGCTATCCAGGGATTCGGTGCGGCTAAAAGAGGAGACCAGATGCCTTGAATTTTGGCTGTTACGGGACCTGGCTTGGCAGTCTGGGGTGTAGCACCAAAGAAGTAAAGCTGAGTCTAGGAGAGCTACTTAAATGATGGAAATACAGTGCTTTGTAGGTAAGCAGAGAGAGGAGAAGCCATCACACACACAGGAAGCTGGCGAGGTGTGGGAATGGTCTCACTAGATCCTCCTGTGCGAAACGTGGCATTTGCCTCTTCGCACAGGAATATTTGGCCTCAGGTTTTATTTTTGACGAGTTTGATTTTTCTTTCTTTTTTAGTGTGTGTCGGGGAGGGGTACGTGGTGAATTTGTTGACTACTGTGCTTTGCTAATATATAACATCTAGAGCAAATGATGAATACACATACATTTTATAGACACTCTCTGTGTGTCAATTGATGCACAACTTAAATTGACAAATAGTGGATACTTTATGCAAATACCATATTATAGTGAAGTTGCCCTAAACATTTAATTTTCCTGTTGCCGAGGGTGGAAATACACTATTGACCGTAACCATGTCATCAGCAACTGATATGATAAATATTTCTCTTTCTAATAATAGAATGGGGGCAGCCATTTTCAAACCATGAGGAAACAGGTTTGATAACTACAGCTGTTTACTAAGGATGGGGCAATAGAAAGAGTGAGCCAGGGTCATCACTGAAGTTCTATGCTATAAGCCAAATGTAAGCGTTAGGGAACCCAAACCTCTTTTCATATGAGGTCATTGAGCAATTTTTTTTTTATTATTGATGAAGCTACTCTTTGGTTAAATTTTTCTCTCTTGCAGTGGAAGTCATCAGAACTAACACCTTAGAATCGGAGGTTTTTAACATTCTAATGCATTAACGACTCAAAGCATAAAGTTTATGCTAGCCAAGTTGGAAGCCAATGTGATACAAAATGATTCTTTGAGGCAGAAAAAGAGTAAGAAAGCCAAGTTGCTAAAATTTCCTGTGAACTTTTGTCTTTATGAAGTCCCTAGCATGATCTCCAGGTAGGGAGAGAACAAAAGAAACCCATGCCATATGTGTCCAGCAAGAATGCAGAAGCAGGGGAGACAGACAGTTCAGAAAAGCTGTGGTCTGGATAGGGGGAGAGCCAGGCTGATGGGGACAACTCAAGACCACAAGTCTCTCATGTTCCGCCCTCGTTAGCATCAGCACTCTATCATCTGTCTCCAGATGTGAGGAGGTGGAAAGCAGTGGTGCTGGCAGCCTAAACTGTTCGCTTCAGTTCATTCCTAACATCATAAAATCTGAAAATAAAGTTAGAAAAAGCCAAAAAAAAAAAAAAGGTCAAGACTCAGTTTTTTTCCTTATCATTTGTCTTTCCTAGTTAACTGAGCTCTGATAATGAAGACAAAATGCTCATGTTTTGATGTGGGAGTCCCCTCTGTATGCTGTGATTACCATTAGAGAATAAAGAAACTGCTTTTATAGCAGGGCAGACTATAGCTAGGCAGGGAAAACTAAACTGAATGCTGGAAGAAAGAAGGGTGGAGTTTAGGAGAAGCCATGTAGCCTAGCTGGGGACAGACGCCAAAACTTTACCCAGTGAGCCACAGTCACGTGTCGATACACAGATTAACGGAGATGGGTTAAATTAAGATGTAAGAGTTAGCCAATAAGAAGCTAGAGCTAATGGGCCAAGCAATGATTTAAATAATACAGTTTCTATGTGATTATCTCAGGGCTGAGAAGCTGGGAACCAGCAAGCGGCCTCCTCCAACAATGTTTTTAGCACCCAGGAAACTCACAGGTTAATAAAGAAGAATGGCAAAAAAAAAAAAAAATTACGTGACTATAACATGTGAAGCAATTAATGGATGAACAAGCAAAATAGAATAGGATTGCACAGTGTGGATGAGAAATGCAACCTAAAATACATAGTTAGCCATAAGTGATCCAGGAAACAGGAACTCTGTGTGGCCCTTGTTGTATCAGGGGAAAAATAACATTATGTTTGTTTGTTTGTCCAACTTTAGAGAATTTGGGATATGTCTGTGTATTAAGGGAAGTAAGGTAGTTGAGAACAAAGAAAGTAGCTATAAATGATGGCCCAAGAGCCCTACAGAGGCCTTGAGTACAAGGACAGATCCTGGCTCAGAGGCTGGCCACACAGAGAGTTAAGAAAGTTGAGCTAGGAGGAAAAATGGGAGCAGCGTAAACACAGATGCACACCATGGCAGCTGCCAGGACGCTGAGGGAGTGCATGTTTAGTGGCCTTTACATGACCAGTGGAACCCAACAGGCTTTGCAAAAGGAACTAGCAGGCTTATACTTTAAAGCCCTCTCTAACAGGGATCCAAGGGATATGTTGAAAAAAAGAAGCTGAGAAAATACTAGAAGCTACAATATCCATCCAAAGACAGCCAGGGCCATTCAGGAAAAGAAAATAAATACTTAAATTAAAACAGTGACCATTCCAGAAGAAGTTTATAAGCCAAACTCATTCAATGAGTGCTGTTTAGCTATCACTAGGGGCAACAGAAAAAAAGTGATGAAGGTAGCTGGACTGTCCATTCAAATTATTGGTAAGGTCATCGGGGAACAGTGTGGGTAGAATATCAGCTTGACTTTGAACATGTTGAGATATAAAGATTTCGATACAGTTATAGGTTGAGAGAGAATCTGATGTAAATATAGAAGCCAGTTTGATTTAGATACCCAGAATTCAAAAGAAGATTGAACCTGCAAGATGTCTCAGCTGGGAAAGATGGGTGCTTCCAAACCTGATTACCTGACCTTGATCCCAGGAACCAGATAGTAGCAGGAACTCTACTGTGACTCTGTTGTACAGCATCCACCAGAGAAGACGACTTGAATTAAACCAATAGAAAGCCTTCATTAGCTGGCCAGTGACTCCCCCAGGTGTTTGGGATCCCGCTGTAGCCCTGAGCCTTTTTCAGGGTGAGATTTTGAGAACAAAACCCATATCTCACATTGACAAATTTCAGTCAACAAGAGCAGTCAGCCAGAAGTGGAACTACAGAAGTCAGAAAGCAAGGTTAATACACTTATAGACTTTTCCAGAACTATGAGCTTTGATGGATTATGTCTTTGTTTTCATTTGGAGAGATGGTACTGGCAATGTGCTAAGGTTTATGGCCTGAATGGTACTTCCATCATGGTGTCGGTTGTGCTAAGGTTTGGGGACCTACTGCAGGTCCAGGAGGTTGTTCTCTGACAGCCACATGTGTGCTGTGGTGTACTCAGGCCGCATCTGCAAATCCATAAATAAACATAATAAAATTTTAAAGTTAGAAAGAAAGAAGCTTTTATCTGAACAGAGTATCAAAGAAAGTTTGTTCCCCAAGACCAGTGGTTGAATCAAGGGGTGTAGATTATCTCAGCTTGTAGGAGCCTGGATGAAGGGGACTGCATAGCCTGTTTCTAGTCTACCACTCTTTCAACCTTCAAAAATTTCTTCTTGCTTTCTGCGCTCCCGCGGCCTAGCGAACAGGCAGGACATCAACATGCAGAACGACGCCGGCGAGTTCGTGGACCTGTACGTGCCGCGGAAATGCTCCGCGAGCAACCGCATCATTGGTGCCAAGGACCACGCGTCCATCCAGATGAACGTGGCCGAGGTTGACAGGGTCACAGGTCGGTTTAATGGCCAGTTTAAAACCTACGCTATCTGCGGCGCCATTCGCAGGATGGGCGAGTCAGATGATTCTATTCTCCGATTGGCTAAAGCTGATGGAATTGTCTCCAAGAATTTTTGACCAGAAGAGATCGGGGGAAATCTGTCATAAATAAAAGTGAGAAAAAGTAAAAAAAAAAAAAAAAAAAAAAAAAAAAAAAAAAAAAAAAAAATTTCTTCTTAATATTCCTTCTTCTTGTTTGACGTTCTGTTGCCAAGGGAAGCCTCTAAAGGCCCACACAGGCTACAGAAGCTATGATCCACCATACAAAGGCCTGGTCATCATCAACTTATTTGTTATGGTTGCACAGTGAAGACTCTAAAACAAGCAAATTCATGACCCCTTGGCAGCATTCAACACACTGAGCCAAGAATAGGATTTGTCTTCTGTCAGCTCTGACAATTTCGGTATGTCGGAGAAGAATGAAGTTTATTGTTACCAAGACGGAGTCTTTTCTCATGATCACAAAACAACGCTTCACTTCGTTCTTCAGGTCGTCTTACATAGACACATGCATGCATCAAGTTACCAAAGACGCATTTAATCCATTTGAATGCAAATATTCTAATGCATTAAAATATATATGTCTGTATGCTCACGCACACCTAGTCAAACTATCTATTTTTCTCATAGTATTCCATAAATGACCTTGGTGCTGACCCAAATATAACCTGCTAATTAGCCTCTGTGTACATTCCATACCCTGATTAACCGTCCTTAGCATTTGTATAAGACTGTGATTCTGTTCTGGAAACCTTCCGTATAGCTTGTAATTCCTGGTGGAAAAAAAAATTGCTGTGACCTATACAGTTGGAGAAAAGAAAACATTGCTCCACTCTTCCGAAAGCAGAACAAAGCAATGAAATAACATACCTTTCACCGGGGACTCGGTGATATCTGAAACCCTATAATCCACATCCTTTTCTGCTTCTTCAGTAGGTTAGACGATTTCAGTGGGTGGGCCGGAGAACTAATCAATTTTGAAACACCATCTGCAAAAATAGATAATGTTCATCTAAAGGGCAACCTAGTCATAAAACCTCCTGGGTGAGTAAATAAACACATAGGCTTTGTGTAGAGGGCTTCCCCTAAGCAAAACAACAATTCACGAGTGGCAATGTGATATTTTATCCACATCACCAAAGGAATTTATGAAGTACCAACACATAGCATGAACTACGTGATTAAATTGAAATAGCCCCCAAACTCTTAGAATACCTATTCCTAATTTCTATATCTCTAATGGGACATTTAAGAATCTAAAATTTCCTCAATCCAAATCTGAATTTGACTCCTAATTTGCTTTCCTCCTGTGCTCCAAAGCCGGCGAAGGACTCCAAGGCATCCAAGATCTCTCCTAACACCTCTTTAAGCCATGTTGGCTCAGGCTCCTAATGATGCCTAAACTGCTGTTTTTCTTCCTCTCTAGAGCCATCATCCTGCCCCTGGTTCCTGTAGTCATTGCCCTGAATCCCACCTCTCATCTCTCTCACACTGCCACTGATGCAACCTACCTTCCAAATCTCCCTACATCACTCATCTGCTCCAATGCCTCCTAATCACAGGTCACATGTCAAAGAGGAAAGCAAGGCTACCTCTTCCCTTGCTAGTCTCCCACGTCTGTTAAGCCTCTCAGACTCACTCCGTTCCATTCAGTCAATGAGGATCAGCGTTCTGTGAGGTGACATGCGTGCTCACACATTCACAAGGGCACGAAAGACAAGGAAATAATGATAGAGTTTACGGTTAGTGTGGAAATCTAACTTGAGTCCCAGCAATGGCAAAAAGCTTTCTAGGGGTTAAAGAGATGGCTTAATGGTTAAGAGCACTTGTTCTTGAAAAGGACGCAGGTTTAGTTCCAAATACCCAAATGGCAGAACCACCTCTAACTTGAGTCCCAGGGGATTGGTGCCCTCTTCTGGCTTCCTCAGGAACTGCATACACATGGTGGCCTTCCATACATGCAAGCAAAAAATATGTACAGATGAAATAAAATATTTTTTAAGGAACTCCAGGGACCTCCAGGATTTAAAGCATAAGTAGGTGAAAATCCTCAAAGGTCTGGGCGATAAGGTAGAAGAAACTATACTGCCTTGGAAACTCAAAAGAATAACGTATGGGGGCGGGGGGGGGGGGGTTGGTTTTGTTTGTTTTTAAAAAGAACAACTAAGAGTATCAGATCTTCCCAAGAAGTCAAAGAAACAAGGAGCAAAGATTATCTCGGAATTCAGCAAAGAGACTCGAAAGTGGTTTTGATGGATGACAGAAGTAAGAGAAAAAAGAAGTGGAAATTGAACTATGGTGTTGACATAGAGTTGGAGCTTAGATGAGAATTTAGGACTGATGAAGATCCCCAAAGGTGTCACTGAGGAAATGAGTCCTTCCACAGAACAGCAATCATCCTGTTATATAAAACACCGGGGTGAGTAAATGCGGTTCTAGCATGAAGCACATTGTTTCATCTTTACATGTCCTACTACAGCACAAACACAAGGACCAACGAGTTCTCCATGAACATTGACTTCAAAGTCGGTCAGCTGAAAAACTGCTGCACGCTGGAGACTTTTCCCCTTCCCGTCCTGTCGATTTGCCTTCACATGCCAATCATCTGTTTGAATACACAACGAATCTCACAGGCTCTGGTGTTTGCACATTTGATCTTCACCTGACGGCACCGTTTTGAGGAGACAGTGGAACCTTCCGGGCTGTGGCCTCAATAGAAAAAGTGAGTCATGGGGATGGGATTTGAGAGTGATGTCCACTTCTGGTCCCAGTTTGAGGATTTTGTTTGTTTTTCCAAGGGGCATGGAGGGCTGTTCTGAACACAGCCTTGCAGACTTTACTGGCCCTGATAAATTTATACATGACTGGCTCCTGGATCTTTCCTTTCTAATCTTCAACCTCCCTCCAACAGAAGCATATCTTTCTAGTCTATGATCACCAACACAGTAAAGATTGTTTGTTTGACAAATTAAAATCTGAATTCTTGAGCCAGGTTTTTCTGGACAATGAGATAGGTTTTGCTCACCACAGCGTAGGCCCTGAGAATAAATGTTGGGTTAATTACTGTTTTTATTCACTTTCCAGGCTTTCTTAATCTGGACAGGCTGTGATCCTAAGGTCATGGGATAAAAAATAAACAGTCTTAATTGGTAGACACCCTTCTGTGAGAACTAAGAGAGTAGGAGTTTTCTCTGGACAAAGCCCTTAAAATATTTAATAATATTTTTTTACATGGTCTTAGTCTCCAAAGAATGAAATATATGCCCTGTATTAATATACAAATAGCAAAGACAAGATAGCACTCATATGACAGTATGTTGGTGTCAGTATTGTTTAAGACAATCTCAAACCAATTACTCTATTAGAAGCTGGTTAAGCTTTACCTGAAAGAAGAATTCTGTCTATAATAATAATGCTATGGTTTAAGGCTTAAGATATTCTCTTGAAAGTTTTCTCCTCCAGTCACCTTGGTATGTGTCTGTTTTCTAGATAAGGAATACTCAGAGGCTACTCCAAATGATGGTGCCTGTGATGGTGATTTTAACTTAGTTTCACATCTTAACATTTTCCAGCCTCCCAATCCTCCTGCTTAGATGCGAACCCTCTCAGAACGTCTGCTGGGTGCTCTGGGAAGCAGTCCCCAGGATGGATCTTGTAATGCAAGAACGACGCCTGAGAAAGTACCAGGAGATGGGCTCAGGCTATGTTTCTACAATCTACACAAAAGGCAGAAGACACGCCAGTTCCCCAGATCAAAGACTCCTGTGAGAATGAGCAGTGATGGCTAAGTGCAGAGCTCAAGTCACCCTTGGCGTCATCGAGTGGCTGTTCAATCAATACTACTACAGGGCTCAGGCTTCGTTGACCCACAGCCGAGGTAAACACTCGCAAGGTCACCCGCAGGCTCTCTGCTTCAGAAAACACCTTAGGAGCACGTTTAGCTTACAGAAGGCAAACTGAGGCACGGTGCATGGGCAGAGGGAGGCCCAGAGGCCAGAGTACCCACCCCTCCATTCCGTGAGCCCAGCCCGGTGCCTCCCTCCCTCCCTGCCCCCTCCTGCTCCAACACTTGATATGTGTTGAATACACTCAGTGGTTCTCAACATGTTTTCTCCTTACAGTTCTTTATTAGCAACATTCATTTAGGTTTTGGACTCTTGTCAAATGCAATGTGAATGGGGAGCAGATGCCTTTTCTGAACTCAGCAGAGCAAGAGGAGAGTCACAGAGCCCATCTTGCCACAATCAAAACTAGTGCTTATAACAACACCCACTGTTGGTGACAGGCTGTGTGGAACGGGGCCAATGCTGATCTAGCAATAGATGCCAACTCAGTGAGTCAGAAAAACGTTTCAGATGTGCCAGGTCGCTCCGAAATCCCCATCAGTTCCTGGGTAGAATAATTGCCGTGTTCCCCATGAGCAAGGAACCAAGAAGAGAAAACACAACATCCCTGGGACAAGTGTGTATCATTCACATCCTAGCTGGCAGCGAGGCCCACTGCTCTGAAAAGGGTACCACAGGCTTGCATGAAAGGCTAAGGTGGCTGGCAGCCATTCAGAAACACAAGATGGAGGGAGAAGCAATTGTGGGAAGGAATTCAAGGCGGACAAAAGGATTAACAGCGAAAGGATGCGGAGTGCACAGGGCTGGGTGGGTATGGTTTGCCGTGGGTTTAGCAACACTGACGTGTTTTTATGAATATTTACAAGAACATTTGGAAGCTGTGTCTTGCCCACACAGCCTCCGCCCCCGACACTCTTGGTGGAAACTGCACCATATTTAATGAGGCTGGGGATGGGAGGGAAGATGAGGTGGGGGGGGGGGGGCGCCGCTTTGGCTCCCAGATCCCGGTCTCCTTGCCTGGTTGCCAGGACTCCCAGGGGCAAATAATAACTGAAAGAAAGTTTAGACAAGCTAGGCCTGAGTACTAGGAAGCCTGTAATTAAAAGGCGTAAGAAGGAAAATGGTGTTTAGAAGATGAGAAGAGTGAGAAGTGAGAATCTTAGGAGAAAAAGTCACTGTGGTCATGTTCTCTTCTTCAGGTAGGGGAAGGATGCTTGTCAGTCACTAAGTGAAGACAGTTATTCACAACATCCCATCAATTCTCAGTTCTTGTGGGTGGACTAGCAGGTCCGTGTCCTTTCCCTCCTGAGCCCTGCCTGGCTTTAATTTAGTCTGCCACTCCGTCCACTAGGGAAGTCTTCTCTTCTCATTGATTCTCTGGGGTTCTGTTTGTCTGTCCCCTTGCAGCATTCCTCAGGGTGGTTACTGAGCAGAAGGGTAATAATGTAGCGCAGAACTCTGACCTCCACTGCCAGCATTCTAATGGAAGTCCTGTCACTGTGAGCTCCCTTGGCTTTTTAAATCTCTGCTTCACCTACTGTAAAGCCAAACTGAAAGCCACTAAGAATCAACAGAGATAAGCCAAGGCGAGCAGGGTGAGTTCCATCAAAGTCGGTGCTGTTATCAAAGTGTAGTGGGTATTCGTTCTGCTCATGACCTTGAGCTGTCTGGCCAGGTAGAGGCACACTTCTTGTCTGCAGACCTGACCTTTTATAAGGAAAGAGAGAGACAGTCTCTCTCTCTCTCTCTCTCTCTCTCTCTCTCTCTCTCTCCTCTCTCCCTCTCCCTTTCTCTCCCTCTCTCTCTGTGGCAGTCAGAGATCAGACTGCTGGTTTCACTCATCCCCCAGGCAGAATGAAGGAGAACCACCACAGCACTTCCCTTGTTGTGTATCCGTGCGTATATCATAATAAATCCTTGTCACCCTTTAAAGGTTCTCATAGATCTGCCTGCCTTTCGAATACCCGTTACAGACCAGCCTCAACTTCCATGCATAGCCATCGTGCATATATGATCCATCCATTCATTCATTCATCAGACATTCATCCTTTTCATGGGCTGACATCAGACTTTCAACTGACAGCTGACACAGAGATCCTTAATATGGTGGTTTGGATGAGAATGGCCCCCATAGGCTCATATATTTAAATGCTTAGTTACCAAGGAGTGGAACTGTTTGAAAAGATTAGAAGGATTGGGAGGTGTAGTCTTGATGGAGCAGGTGTGTCACCGGGGGTGAGCTTTCAGGCTTTGAAAGCCCAGGCCAGATCCAGTGTCTCTGTTTCTCTCTCTCTCTCCATATGTGTGTGTGTGTGTGTGTGGTCTGTGTGTCTCTGTGTGCTCTGTGTGTGTGTGTGTGTGTCTGTCTCTCTCTCTCTCTCTCTCTCTCTATATATATATATATATATATATGCATATATATCTATGTATATTGTGTGTGTCTCTCCCCCCCCCCCGCTGCCTATAGATCAAGATGTAACTCTTAGCTATTGTTCCAGTGCCATTCACCTGCCAGGCTCCTGTCATGATAATGATTAACTCTCCAAAACTACAGGCAAGCCCCCATTTAAATGCCTCCTTTACATAAAAGGTGCCTCAGTCATGGTGTCTCTTCTTAGCAATGGATCAGTGACTAAGAGAGCTAGGGAATCAAGACACTGCCCTGCCAGCTACTAGAGAGGCCAGGCAGGTGACTTCACATTCAAGGGATGTGTGTGGTGAGATGAATTCTGGACTGATACAGAGTAAATTTTGTTGTCTTCAGTCATGACCACCCAAGTAGAAAATCATGAACACATTTCTACTAAAGCTGTAACGTTGGGGTTGGAGACATGACTCAATGGTTAAGAGCCCTCGCTGTTCTTCCAAAGGACCAGAGCTCAGTTTTCAGCACCCATGTCAAGCAGCTCACAATGTGACTCCAGTGCCACGGGATCTGACACCTCTGGCCTCCCAGGCCACTGGCGTTCATGCTCGCACACCCACACAGACACATACACATACTCGGAAAACTGACAGCAGATTTTCACTGAGTATATACATCTATGGAAAATTGCTTCTTAGCAAGCGTGAGGCCCTAGGTTTAATCCCCACTACCAAAACCTTGAGATGGAGGAAGACGGGTTTTCTAGAATTATAACTTTTTGTCTGTTTGCTTGCTCACCTATTTTTCTGCATATCTTTGCTTGGGTCTGTCCAAGCTCTTTAAAATAAACCCTAGAACTCCTTGAGGCAAGCTGTTCAATACTGAGGGAACAAGGCCCTCTCTGCCTGCCAGCTGCATTCCTCTCAGGTCTGACTCTGAGATTTGTTCTGGATGCATTGGCATTTCTCCCTCACAGGAGCCCTGTTCCCTCATCTCAAACATGTGTGTTTCCCTCCCCAGCTGCAGGATCTTCCCCAGAGAGGTATGCAGAAAGCCTGCTTCGGAAAAAAAAACACCAGTTCTCTCGTGTGTAGTTGTCAATACGGTCAGGAGAATAATTCTAAATTGAAATAATCTTTTTGCAGAGATTTTAGTTTAATCCTGGTCCCTTGCCCTTGCTGGTCTGCTTCCTGGATCCTCTGTGATCTACCTCTCCTCCTCGAAAGCATGGAGGGGCCCAATTCCTAATGCTTTGAGATTTCAGGTTCTTATCCTGAGAGTCTTTTTTTAGGCTGGCTGTGGTTGTCGTGTTTGGTTTTGTTTTTAGTTTTCAGGATGCTTGCTGGAGAGTTCCAATCTTAAGCTGTGTAACCTTCCATTTGGAGACTCTTGGCCTTTTGCAACAGCTAACCTACTACTTCCTGTCTTCTGTTTTTGAATTTACCTCAAAACGAATCTCTAATTTTGTTTCAATTATCTGTGCTTTTCCATTTCTTGGCCTTGTTCTATTTTCTGGGATATTCTTTAAATTCTGTCTTCTCAATTCTTGAATTTTAGAAGATTTTTGTGTTTTTCATTTATATGCATGGCTCTCTCCTTGTCTTTTTAAGTAAGTACCCTTTCTGGTTTTATGATGCTTTTTCTTTTAAAGGAGATTACAATGTGCTGTGCTTTGCTTCCCCCAATTCTTTCCGCTCCTCATTCTGTTGGTTCTTTCCCCTCAACTCCTCGGCTCACTCGCTTGCTCGCTGGTCAATCTGTTAAGTCATATTATTGTGATCTGTGTCAGACACTGTCCTCACATCTTTGCCTACAGATATCTGAGTGCCGATAGAAAGCTGAACTGGAAGGCCTCACTGGCTTGGACACTTTTCTTTGAGGCAATTAAGTAGAAATCTAGACTTCTTCAGGAAACTCCCCAAGGGCCAGTACCCATAATAGACCTTTCTGTGGAGCTGGCCTTTGATCTGATTGAAATAGATATATTTGGCAGCCAGTATGTCACGTTTCCATGCCACCTTTAGGCTGTCAGTCAGTCCCTTCCCCTAGCATTCCACTGAGTCTGGTGTGCCCAAGCTGAACTCCCTGGTCCAGCTTAGTGAATAAATAATACAATCACGTTATATCTGCATCCCATTCTATCGTAACACCCCTGTTCGTAACAATGTGATCCAAAGACGTCCCGTGTCAGTGTTACCGCATCAGACGGATCTGAAAACAGCTATAGACATCAAAGTTCATTGTCATTTATTTAGATTCATTTAGTTTATTACATTAAACATCATATATATTCATGCTCTCCTTTTAAAGATTCATTTTTAATTTGTGTGTGTGTTTGTGTATGTATGGAGGTAGGTGTGTGTGTGTGTGTGTGTGTGAGAGAGAGAGAGAGAGAGAGAGAGAGAGAGAGAGAGAGAGAAAGCGAGAGAGAGAGAGAGAGAGAGAGAGAGAGAGAGAGAGAGAACACTTCAGTTGCAGACACATAAGAACCCTGTAACTGGACTTGGAAGCTGTGAGTCACCAAATTTGGGAGCTATGAACTGAACTCTAGTCATAAAGAAGAACAGACAACATCACTTTGTTGTGGAATATTATTTTAAGATGTGTTACATTGTTTTTTGCTGTGGAACATTTGTTTTAATGATGAAAAAATGTGTTGCATTCTTTTATGTTTTGTTTGTTTAACTCTGTGAAGCTGTGTTACTGTGCCTGTCTAAAACACCTGATGGTCTAATAAAGAGCTGAACGGTCAATAGCTAGGCAGGAGCAAGGATAGGCAGAGAGGATAAGTAGGAGAAAGGAGAAGAAAAGACGAGCAAGAGAACAAGGAGAGAAGGGTGCTAGGGGCCAGGCACCCAGCCACACAACCAGCCATGGTTTACAGAAGTAAGAGAAAGGTAAAAGCCCAGAGACAAAAGGTAGATAAAATAATTTAAGAAAAGCTGACAAGAAACAAGCCAAGCTAAGGCTGGGTATTTATAAGTAATAATATGCCTCCATGTGCGATTTATTTGGGAGCTAGGTGTGAGGCCCCCAAAGAGCAAAGAGCCTCAAAGAGTAAAGGTAAAAAATAACATAACTTTTTACTGTTAAACCATCACTCCGGCCCCACGTATTTTCAACTTTTTTTTCATCTCACGTTCCTCACTCCTTACCAAATCACTAGTCTTTGCGAGTTTGTCCTACCTTGCTTTCTGTCCCAGTGATAAATACCACGATCAAAAGCATCTCAGGGGAGGAAAGGGATTATTTCATTTTGCAACTCTCAGATCGCAAGCCGTCACTGACAGAAGTCAGAACAAGGGCTTTAAGCTGAAACCTGGAGGCAGGAACTAAGGCAGAGACCACAAAAAAACAAACAATAAAAAAAAAAATAGTTCTGACTGACTTGCTGCCCATGACTTACTCAGCTTGCTTTTTTTATAAAGCACAGGACCACCTGCCAGGAGTGCTGGAACTCACAGTGAGCTGAGCCCACCCACATCAAGGATTAATCAAGATGATGCCCCCACAGACATGCCCACAGGAGCATATGAAGACAGCATCTTCTCACATAAGGTTCCCTCTTCCCTGCTGACTCCTGATTGTGTTAGGCTGACAAAGACTTAACAGAATAAAGCCTGAAATCTTTTCATGGAAATGCAGTATTTGACCCTTACCTCTATTTGAACCCCACTGAAGGAGGGGAAGGGGAGCAGGATATCTGCAGATGATACAAATGAATTTTAGGCTGTTTATCACGTTTAACTCAAATAGGTTAAGAATCACCCATCACTCCCCGCCAAAAGTGACAAACACAGCCAAAAAACCAGACTCACTCTCCCCAAAAAAGGACAAACAAAGCCTAAAAAAAAAAAAAAACCAAGTTCTCATTTTTCCAAAACATTTTTAATATTTGCATTTTATGGGTTTATATTAATTAAGGCATTTGACTATAATCAATAGAGACCACTCTTGCTATGTTAATCAAGAAAGGGATGCATAAAATGCAGGAGGTACCTTGCAGGACTGTTGGCAGGGCTAGAAAGAGAAATCTGAGGCTAGCTGTCTAAGTGAAATCACACCAGAGGAGTGGTCTAAGAAGAAAACCCCCACTCCATTGCTATGGGAACTCCTTCAGTCAATACTGACCCCCTTTGGGTGTGGTCTCATATACTATAAAAGCAGACGAAAAGCGAGCATGGGCCTCTTGGCTGCTGGATTCAGTTCCAGTTCCCAGCGCACTCAGAAGACTGCAGACTGCTACTCTTTCTGTGAGTTTATCCCCAAATAAATAAACCTTTGTTATACTCCACTCTGGGATATTGTGGAACTCTTTTGTATGCCAACAAATTGGTGCCCTCATGGCCTGAGTCCTTGCCCGGCCATGCCCTGCCCAGACCCTCGTCTGCAGCCTTCTCCTCCCCCACCCCCCACACACAGCTGAACTACCCCTCTGCAGCTGAACTACCTGTCTGGCGCACATTTCCCACCAGCCTGTGCTGGCATAGCTTGGTCCTGTCTACTAAGCATCTGACTTACCGTGCCTGCAGCTTTCAACTCCTCATTGCTTATCTGGCTTCTGCCAGGCCTGCTCTGATCAGCCCAAGCTCTGAGTCCAGAAGCAAGGGTTCTAATCCTGCACTTGGATCATAGACTTGTGTTTCTAGTACAGGTCTGCAAATGTGTGGCCTGAGTTCTGGTCAGTAACCTTATGGCTCACAATTGCCTGCAAGCTCTGGGTTTCTTGACCTTCTGCCCAACTCAAACCTTCTTTGTATGTGGGTGTACTGCTTTTGTGTATTTAAATAAATTTGTTAGTAATTCTAAGTCTCAGGTAATTCAGGTACTGATCTAGGACCTGCCTTATTGCCACAACTGCAACACCTGCTGGCCAATCAAGATTATTACACCTATAACAATTTTCTAAAAATTTATAATGGAGGTAAGGTAATTTGATTAATAAATAAATAAATTTGAAAATTGTAAACCAACCCTGATTGGGATTCCCCTCTGTAAGCTATGAATATGTTTTATTATTAGTAGTTATTTAAGAAGCTGTTTTGGCCAATCACTTAGTAAAGTTAGGCAGGAAATCCAAACAGAGATATAGAGAGAAAGTAGGCAGAGTCAGAGGAATAGCATGTAGCTCCCGAAGGAGACAGACACCAGACACCAGGCAGAACCTTACCTGTAGGCCACAGCCTGTGGCAATACACAGATTAATAGAAATGGGTTAATTTAAGATGTAAGAGTAAGTTAACAAGAAGCTTAAGCTATTGGCCAAGGAGGGTTATAAGTAATATAATTTCTGTGTAATTATTTTGGGTCTGGGAAACCAGGAAATGAATGAGCAATCTCTACCTACCCAAGATAATTGCAGACGATATCGCCATTCAGGAAGTTAACAACCATTTTGTCTCTACTCTGGATGAAATTCTTTAAGAGCTATATGACCTATTTTGTACATATATTTTTGTGGCCATAGGGGCTATTAGCTTTGTTCTTCATAATATATCCTTAAAGAAATAGCTTGATAACAGAGTTGAGGATGAGAAACTTTTAGGAAGGATACAATTTTTAGCTGAAAGGATTCATACTATTGAAAATGATAACTTTAATTTGGCAGGAAAAATTCAATCCATTCCAATGGGT
The DNA here is from genome assembly GCF_018167655.1 of Microtus oregoni. Classification (NCBI taxonomy): domain Eukaryota; kingdom Metazoa; phylum Chordata; class Mammalia; order Rodentia; family Cricetidae; genus Microtus; species Microtus oregoni. Next base: position 41,818,703 of record NW_024543068.1, on the reverse strand, counting down.
TATGAAACCTTACAAAAGGATACTGAGAGAGTATCTGAAAGGATTTATACTGTTAAAATGTACAGTCAAAATCAGTTTAAAAAGTTATGATAAATTAGCAGATATAACATCACTCAGGGAAGGCAATCTACATGCCATCCAAATAATATCTAAGAATGAGAAGATATCATTACTGGAAAATTTTAAAACCTTGGAAACACACATGCAGAATGACAACCAGAAATTAATTTATTTGATGAGATCATTAGAAATATACCCAGGTCAAGAGATTCAGGCTTTACAAAAGACAGTGATAAAAATATTTGAATTGATTGAGGAACTTGTCAAAACTGATAAGCAAGGCGAGGAGCTACAGGCAAAGAATTTAACATCACCAATACCTGTCAGAGTCAGAGATGGCTTACCAAGAGATTTAGCTACTTATCCGGTATTACCTCTGAAAATCCAGAAAATACTCAATACCCAAATGGATACACAAAATGTAAATGGAAACCTATTGAAAGATCTAAAAGAAATTAGGCAAGCAGTCATATCTTATGGCATGCATTCACCATTTGTTAGGGAGATGGTAAAGACATGGGATTTAAGCAATAAGGTTACTCCACATGATTGGCTTCAATTAGTCTCAGCAGTAATAGAAGATGGGCCACAGTTATAGTGGAAGTGCTAGTGGAATGAGGAGGCTAAAGCCCTGGAACATCAAGGAAGAATCAAAAGGTTTGAGGCTTCCCAAGATCAAATTATTGGCAAGGGCCATTATGCTGATCCACATAGTAGAGCTATTTACAATAAACAAATCTTGTCCCTATGCTATACAACAGCCTTGAATGCTTGGTACAGAATTCAAGAACTAGGAAGAAGAATTGAATCATATACTAAGGTCATAAAAGGCCCAAAAGAACCCTTTAGTGACTTTTTACAAAGATTAACTAAAGCTATACAAATGGGCTAACAGATCCAGAAGCCAAATGAGTACTTATTGAATCTCTGGCTTTTGAAAATGCCAACTTAGAATGCACAAAGATACTTGGGCCTTTAAAGGTCAAATCAGCACCAGTGGATGAATGGATTCTGTACACAGCCAATGTTGAGTCATTTGACTATAATACTGAGGCTTGGGTAGGAGAAGCACTTTCCAAAGGTATAGAGACATCAAAATACCAAATGTTTTAATTGTGGTATAATAAGACATCTGAGAAGGGATTGTAGACAAGGAGTTCCTAGAAACAATATTTCCTGGGAATGACAAAAATAGAACGTCTCAATCTTCTGGATTATGTAAAAGATGCAGTAAAGACCAACACTAAACCAATGAATGTAAATCAACAAGAGACAAACAAGTTAACCCATTACCATTGAGAAACTCCTCTCACAGTCCCCCAGGTCAAACGTGGTCTAGTACTTCCCAGTCACTGTAAAGGATATGCCTCCCCAGGAAAATTAGAAGAGCCTGTTGTGTGAAAAAAAAATACACTGCTCTGGATGATAAACATTGAGAATGAATCAAAAATTCTAATAGAAAGTAGAAAAGGTGTATTTTGGCAGACTTCTATAAATGATCAAAAACCAAAGTTGAGAATACAAATAAATAACATTGTAATTGAAGGATTACTGTACATGGGTGCAGGTGTGACCATTATTACTCCAGATTCTTAGCATACAAATTGGTCTCTTCAGGAGGCAGATGTTCAATTTCTAGAAATTGGAACTCTATCTCAAGTAAAACAAAGCAAGAGATGGGTTGAATGCATAGGGCCAGAAGGACAGAGATGAAGGCTGAGGCATATGTGGCTAATATAGCAGTGACTCTATGGAGTTGTGACCTGTTGCAGCAATGGAATACCCAGATTAAAATTCCTAACAGTCTCAGAAGTGGAACATAAACAAACTCATGTTTCTGGGAAGGATATTATAAGGTACTATTAAAAAACAGTCATCAGCCATTCAGGCTGTACAAAAACACAAAACCACTAGCAAAATTTCAGAGGTACCCATGGCCCTATCTTTTAAATGGTTAAGTAAGAAACCTATATGGGTTAAACAATAACCTTTAACAAAAGAGAAACTGCAGGCTTTGGAACAGCTGGTACAGGAGCAACTAGATGCTTAGCATACTGATGAATCAACCAGTGCTTGGAATTCTGCATTTGTTGTTAAAAAGAAATCTGGAAAATAGAAAATGGTGACAGATCTAAGAGCTGTTAATAAGGTTATTCAACCAATGGATACTCTACAATCTGGAATTCCTTTGCCTTCCATATTGCCTAAAGTATGGCTTATTATGGTTATTGATTTAAACTATTGTTTCTTCAATATACCTTTACAAGAAAATGACAGAGAAAAATTTGCCTTCACAATGCCTACTTAATAAAAGATATCAATGGAGGGTCCTCCCACAGGAAATGCTAAATAGCCCCACCCTGTGCCAATATTTTGTAAGTCAGCCATTGGATATAATACATAAGCAATTTCCTGAATCCATAGTTTAACATTACATGGATGACATTTTGCTATCTGATTCAAATATAGATATTTTAGAAAGAATGTTTGAAGAAGTAAAGCAAGTTTTGCCTAGTAGGGGATTGCAAATTGCTCCTGAAAAAATACAAAGAGGAGATTCTATCAATTATCTAGGTTATAAAATACATTTACAAAAAAAAAATAGAGCACAAGAAGTACAAATTAGGGGAGACCGATTGAAGACTCTTAATGACTTCCAAAGATTGCTGGGAGACATTTCCAATTTATGGTCTACTTCTAGGATAACACCTAATCAAATAATTCATTTAAACAAAAACTTAGATGGTGACATAGACTTAAATAGTCCCAGGGAATTAACAGCTGAAGCTGAGAAAGAACTGACTTTGATTGAAGAGAAATTAAAAGAGTCACATGTGCATTCTGGACATATTACCCTCCAAATATTCCCCTAAAGAAATTTTAATGTAGAGAAAAAATATTATCTTAGAATGGATCTTTTTACAACATAAACCAAGTAAAAAAATAAAAATGCTATGTTGAAATATCTCTGAATTGATTATAAAAGGAAAATTGAGGCTTTGTCAATCAGCAGGAATAGACTCAGCAGTGCTTATAGTACCTTTTACTGATGATGAAATTAAAAAATTATGGAAAGACAATGAACCCTGGTAAAGACCTTGTGCTAATTGTTTGGGTGAGATTAATAACAACTATCCCAAAAGTAATAGAATTAACCTTATGAAGAGAGTTGATTGTATCTTTCCCCACACTATATGCAACACACCAGTAACTAGAGCCCCCTATATTTGATACTGATGCAAATAAATCAGGAAAGGCAGGTTACAAATCAGAATATTTAAGTAAAGTGAAACAAAGCCTTTATAATTCTATCTAAAAGTCAGAATTATATGCTATTCTCATGGTAATAAGGGATTTTAAGGAACCTCTCAATATAGTTACTGATTCACAATGTGCAGAAAGAGTTGTTTTACATATTGAAACTACTGAATTTATACCAGATGATACAGAATTGACTTCATTGCTTATTCAGGTTCAAGATATAGACAGGAATAGGCTTTGTCCTGTATCATAACACACATCCAGTCCCATATGGGTCTGCCAGATCCTCTAGCACAAGGTAATTCAGAAATTGATCAATTATTGATTGGAAATGTGTTAAAGGCCTCAGAATTTCATAAAAACATCATATCAATAGCAAAGATTTTAAAAAAGACTTTTCTATTGTGCAGCAACAAGCTAAGGAGATTATAAGGTGATGTCCTACTTGTTCTTTATATAACCAAACACCATTACATGAAGATTTTAAAAAAGACTTTTCTATTGCGCAGCAACAAGCTAAGGAGATTATAAGGTGATGTCCTACTTGTTCTTTATATAACCAAACACCATTACATGCAGGAAGTAACCCAAAGGGCACTCAAAGGTATGAAATCTGGAAGATGGATGTGTTCCACTTTGTAGAATTTGGAAAATTAAAATACATACAACATACCATTGACACCTATTCAGATTTTCAATGGGCAACTACTTTGAGTTCAGAAAAGGCTGATTCAGTAATTACACATTTACTAAAAGTTATGAACATCATTCATACATTTACTAGAAGTTATAAACATTGTGAGTATACCTGCACAAATAAAGACAGACAATGGTCCAGAATAAATCTCTAAGAAAAGTAAAACAGTTTTTTGCTTATTATAATATAAAATATATTACATATATACCACACAAGCCTATTGGTCAGGCAGTTATAGAAAGATCAAATTGGACTATAAAGGATGTGTTAAACAAACTAAAAGGGATGAAAAATACCCCCAGAAATAGATTGCATAATGTTTTATTAACCTTGAATTTTCTTAATGCTAATGAGAAAGAAACACTGGCAGCAGAGAGACATTGAATAATAGAAAAAACTTCTGAATTAAATAAGTCTGTGTATTTCAAGGATGTGTTGACCTCAGGATAGAAACCAAGGGGTTTTGCTCTTGTTTCTACAGGAGAAGAAAAGCTATGGACACCATTAAAATTAATCAAGATTTGGTTTGAAAAGGAGAAATCTCTTGATAAAGAGAAATGAGAGCTTATCCAGAGAGATTACAATCCCACAGGTTGTAAGGAAACCTCATAAAGGTTGGGGCAGGGTTATGTTTTTGTCTTTACAGGAAAATACCCATCTTTGAAAAGTCAAGAGACCTTGGATATCTAGATGCTTAAAGAAGAAAAGATAGCTATCCATAAAGAATCACCAAGCCAAGAGAAATCTGACTTATGATACCAATATCCTCTGCAGGGTAAGATGTCAATACTTAGATATCATTATAATAGTCATCATTTAATAAAATTCAAAGCTGGTTTTGGAGTTGGACAGTGACTATCCATCTCTAAATCCAAGCATGTTATTAAGAGAAAAATTCAGGAGCCGGGCGGTGGTGGCGCACGCCTTTAATCCCAGCACTCGGGAGGCAGAGGCAGGCAGATCTCTGTGAGTTCGAGGCCAGCCTGGTCTACAAGAGCTAGTTCCAGGACAGGAACCAAAAAGCTATGGAGAAACCCTGTCTCGAAGAATCCAAAAAAAAAAAAAATAGAGAAAAATTCAGAGTTTCTGTCTTATATCTGAAGCCACCTGGTGTGGGACAGAAGGAAGAAAAAAATCTAGGTACTATTATTATCAAAACTCTACTTTCAAAAAAATTTTACTTCTCCCTATACCTATAATTGTCTCTACGTTACCTTTCATTGAATATATGTCTATATGAACAATGCATACGTTTTCTACAATGAACAATAAATTTTCCTACAGTTATCTTTAAAGTTTCCTTGGAGGAGATGGGATCCCCACAAAAACAATTCCACATGGGTGATAGGATGTCATTATGCTGATAGCACCACTTTTAGATCAGTTTTGGGTTACAAAATGCTTAAGATGATTCCCAATTAGCTAGCTGAGATGGGACACCTTCTTATAAAGGCTAATTCACCTTCTCCCAGCAGCCAATAGTTGACTGTAACTCTTTGACTAAGGGTTAGACCCCACAAAGTTTTCATTGATATCGCCATTGTTACAGTCTTGATTGAGTAGTTATTTCTAGGAGAGACTGTTTTAAAGCTGACTTCCTGGTATTCTGGCTCTTACAATTTTTCTGGTTCCCCTTCCACCATATTTCCTGACCAGAAATGTAAGAGAAACAAAGTAGAGATGCCCACAGGTAAAGTATGAATAATAAAAACTCAGGGTCAGAAACTGGGGTTTAACCTAAGAACCCAAAAAGTCAAACAGCCAGACATTGGTTCTTACCTCAACCTCAGTCAGAAATGGTGATCCTGACTCTAGGAATCTCACAGTGAGACTTACGTTGAGAGCTGTTTCCTCCTATTTTATAATCCTCTCGAGGACTGGGATTCCTGGGATTAAAGACATGCACCACTGGGATTAAAGGCATGCACCACATGGTTTCTATGGCTTTAATCTAAAGGTGTGTATTACCATAACTTAGTCTGTAGGGCTGACCAGTGGGACTGTTTTACTCTCAGATCTTCAGGCCGTCTTTATTTATTAAAATACAGTGGAAATGCCACGACACTCAGGGACTGGGTTTTCCACAGTGGATTGCTCTCGACACTGTGTCCAGTTTTGCTTATCTATGACGGTCTCCCTTTTATTGTAAAGAGAAGTTTCTTTGGTGAAGGTTGGTATCTATACTTATCTGTGGGTATAAGGACAATATAGATTATTGATGTATTCCTGTATTTTGTCTCTCCATAATACTCTATTCTATTTCCCCTTCTTTGGAAGATCCTTTCCTTCCCCCAGTCCCTTATTAGGTGCCCAACCTCTGTTCTTATTCAGATTGTGGCACCTATTAACAGCTTAAAAGCTAGCATCCACATGTAAGAGAAAACACAATATTTGGGTTTCTTGAGTCTGAGTTACCTCACTTAGGATGATTTTGTTCAGTTCCAATTGTTTATCTGTAAATTTCATAATTTCATTTTTCTTAACAGACAAACAATATTCCATTATTTAGATGAGTCACATTTTCATTATCTATTCATCAGCTGATTAAAATCTAGGCTGTTTCCAGTTTATAGCTATTATTATTAGAGCAGCAATACATGGATGAGCAAGGGTTTCCATAGTAGGAGATAGATTCCTTTGAATATATGTCCAACACCGATAAAGGGTTTATTAATCTTGTTGATTTCCTAAAAGAATAAACTCTTCTTTTTCATTTTCTTCTTTTTATTGATTTTTTGGGGGGTGGTTGCTTCTATTGTATTTATGTCTGACCTGAGTCTGATTATCTTGCTCTCGGCTCTTTTAGGGTATTATTTCTTCTTGTTGTTCTAGAGATTTCAGGTGTGTTACTAAGTTACTGATATGGGATGTCTCCAATTCATTGATGTTGTCACTTAGTACTGTGACCTGCCTCTTACAACTGCTTTCAATGTATCCATAAGTTTGAGTACATTGAGTTTTCATTTTTATCCATTTCTAGTTTTTATTTTCTTTCTTGATTTGTTTTGACCCACTTTCATTCAGTGTGAGTTTCTGAGTTTCAGTGAGTTTGTAGATATTCCGATATTTCTGTTGTTGATATTTAGCTTTAATCTAAGGTGGTCAGATACAGGGTGTTGTTTCAATTTTCTTCTATCAGTTGAGACTTCTTTTGTATCTTTCCAAATATGTGATCAGTTTTAGAGAAAGTTCCATGATTTGCTGAGAAGGAAGTATATTCTTTAATGTTTAGATGGAATGATCTTTAGATATCTACTAGGTTCATTTGATCTGTGATGTTATTTAATTCCAGTGTATCTCTGTTTATTTTCTTGTCTGTGTGACCTGCCTATTGTCGAGAATGAGGTATTGAAGTCACCTAGTCCTAGGCTGGGTGGGGGATGTTTCTTTTATGAACTTTGTTGCCCATGTGTTTGGAGCATATAAGTTTAGAATTGCAAGATCGTCTATTGTTGGTGGTAAGATGAGTTTCTTGGTTGCAGCAGAAAGATGCATCCTCTTCTCCAATCCAACCATTTACCTGCAAATCAGTTAGTCTGTGCCTTTTCAAAGAAGAATTGAAGCCGTTAATATTGAAAGTTATCAATGAGAAGTGTTTACTGATTCCTATTATTTTGTTGTAGTAATGTGGGCTTCTCCCCCTTTGATTTACTGTTCCGGCATTATTTATTTTTGTGTCTTCTTGGGTATAGTTAACCTCTTCAGACTGCAGTTGTACTTCTAGTGCCTTTTGTATAACTGAATTGGTATATAGAAATTGATTTAATTGGGATTTATTGTGAAACTTTTTTCTTTGCCAGTCAATGGTGGTTGGTAGTTTTGCTAGACAGAGTAGTCTAGGCTGGCATCTGTGATCTCTCAGAGGTTGTACAGCATCCAGGCCTTTCTGGTTTTCAGAGTCTCCATTAAAAAGTCAAGTATTATTCTAAAGGACCTGCCATTATATATAACTTGACTTTTCCCCCTTGGAGATCCTTTCTTTGTTCTGCATGCTCAGTGTTTTGATTATTAGGTGTCGAGGGGAGAATTTTCTTTTCTGGTCCTGTCTATTTGAGATGTTTTGTGTGCCTGTCCAAGGATATAAGTTTTATGGTATCTGAACTTCTCAAAGTTCATGAAGCAAATACACGCAGAATGTAATATCCTGAGTTAAAAAACAGTGCTGTTAATGGTTTCAGTACATCGTATCCACAGACAGAGATGCCTTGATGAACAAAATTGATTTTAGTGTGAAAGAGAATTCAAATCAAAATACATATGTCCTCTCAGTAGGTAGTGAATCAGTTTCACCATTTTAAAATATACTTCAAGAAGCACTTCAAAATTATGAGTGAATAGAACACTTTTTTCATTTCAAAATCTTTTTGGAAAAAATTAGCTTGTCAAGGTCCAAATGATGTATCATTACACACTTTTAATATGCCTGCTTTTCAAATACAAAATGTCTATAACAAAAATCAGATTTACCTTATTAATACTAGGCTTCTGTGGAAAAAAATGTAAAAAGCTTTTTTTAGATATAGTCACTGCACTCAAGATACCTTATATCAAATCAACACATTTCAAATAAAAGTATGCAATCATTTTATCCCTAAGCTCAGATGAAGTGTATATGGAAATTTAGGTCATAGTTTAGTTTTCAAATTATGGGAACACGAACAATAGGTCTGTGTGAGGGTACAACTAGGTCAAACATCCATTCATCATGGTCACACTGATTCTGAAAACAAGAGAGCAGTGTTCCCACCTATTCTGCTTGTGATTTCTGGGGACCAGGGACACTCTGAGAACTGTATTTCTCCAGGTATGGAGAAGGCAGGAAACAGCCAGCCCATCTTCCAATTGGCCTTCTAATTGACCTAACTCTGTGAGGTGTTGTTTTTGTTCTGCTGTTATTTAAGGAAGGGAAGCTCAAGTCAGAAAAATCCACAGAAAGGAGTTTCCAAATTCCTTGAGAGAGAACATAATCCCAGAAACTTCTGCCTTTTCCTATCCATCTCCTGGTGGTGGGCAGAAGGACAATGTAGACAGTGTTGGAAGAGCCTGGAAGCCACTGCGGCTTTGGACCGCACCTGGTCCCTGATAAGAATTTTATCACAACAGGAAAGTAACTAATAAGTAAGGTCTTTCTCCTATGTAATTAGGATTCTGTTTTCTGAAATCAACAACAATCTTTGAGACAGCATATTGACATCATGTGCCATTTGCATAAATCCCCTGTCCCAGACTTGGCACCCATTGCTGACTCTGGTTCCCCAGTCTTTACCAGGTAATGGAACATGCTGGCACTCAACTCGACCTCCGTCTCCACTGATGGACAGAGTTAGTTAGTAACAGTGTGTGTTCATACCTTTCTTTGTAAAACAAGTCTCATTCTAGTTTAATATTTTGACCCTAAATCTTTTATCTTCGTTGTCCATTTTAGTATTACTAGTTTTATCACACATATTTTTAGTATGCTATATTAGGAAACAATTTATAATTTATCACTGTGATTTTAAATTAGTTTCATACTAACGATCCATCTTATCCCCAGTTGTCTATTGCTGTGAAACAAACTGTCTCAAACCTCCACTACCACAATTTGATATCCCTCATAATACTGATGCTTAACCCCACCTGAGCTCACTCAAGTGAATTGAATCAAGTGGAGGGATCCTAGACGACCTCATTCGTGTGATCATATCTGGGTCGCGGTAAGTTCTTATCTAGGCTTTACTGAATAGTGACGTTAGGGTTCCGTGAGGGCAAGAGTGGGTGTTGCATGGAAACCACATGCTACTTCTCACCTCATCCTCCTCATGAGAGTATGTCAGCAGGTCACACAGTTTCAGAGGCAAGGACACGAACTATTCCACTGGACAGGATGCGCTACAAAGGATGTAGACAACCACAATTCAATGTAGTCCTACTGACAATCTTGGGGATGAAAAGAAATGGCTATTATTCTTCTGGCAGAAGAGAAAACTGAGGTGCAGTGTGAACTGAAGTGTTGCCACTTAGACATTGCCCTAGGCATCTCCGTCTATGTTCCCTGTGTTCCCTGTAGTTGTTAGAAACCGCCAGCACTCAGATCCCATGCCAGTCTACCATGTCAGTCTAGACATACCTCCTAAATGTGGAGAAATGAAAATATTAACACTATTCCGTGGTAATATCGAGACTATACCTGGGACAAGAGCCCAGGAATCCTTGACAATAAACTTTCAAGGTGGCTTTTATGAAGAGCATCAGGGAAACAAGATTAGAATTGAGTCAAACGCCAGATCCACAGGCCAAAGTTGTCACTTGGCAGCTTGGCAACCTTGGACGGGCGACTTTCCCTGTTTACAGTTTTTCTTAGTGGGAACAGATCTGCCTTGCCTACTCCAGAGGTGTGTTGTGGATATCAGAAGAGGGAAGGCAGGAAGGGAGATCGGCAGTGCAGCCGTGATGATGTGGTGATGCTGCCCAAGACGACAGCATTGCCTAACGATAGAACCCACTAACATGGCTGGACTCGTGATTTTAGTTCTGCAACAATAAATCATAATGGTGCTGGCAGCTTTCCAACCTTTTCCAGATCTCCAGTGCTCCTGCAAGCTGCACTTCAGGTTGCAGGATTATGCGGAGAGTGGTGTATGATACACTCTCTAGGAAACAAAACCTCCCCTCTCCTCTCCAGCCTCCTGTCCCTAAGCAAGCTCATACAAGGTCCTCGCAGCAAGGCATGGCCATCTTCCTTCCTTTCTATAGGAGAGGATTACTGCTTGAGTGGGAAGTGTCGGGGACGAGTGAGTGTTCCTAGGAAGTGGGAGGTGAAGTGATAATCCTGGCCTAGATTGTGTTTTTCAAGTTTGATGCATGTCACTGAAATGGCATGTACAGCCTGCTGAAGCTTTCGGGGAGTCAGAATTTGAGAGCTGGTGGGTGAGAAATTGGGATCCCGTCCTGACTATTCACCTCCTCCCACCTGCATGTTTAAGTCACCCACTCTTAATCTCTCCAAGCAAATTTCTAAAACTCAAGGAGCCAGTTCTGTCTTCTCAGCTGCCTCAGTCTTCCTCACATCCAGGCTCATGAAGACAGGGAGTAAATTCTAAGTATCCTCCTTTTCCAACTTAACCACAAACCCAAGTTTTCAACCAAGCTGACGGGTTAAAAAGAGAAATAGAGTTTACCCTGCAACAAGACATATCCCTATCTCCCTAGGTTCAAGCCCCACTCCATCCTTAGCTGACTCTGATGCTGACTCTGCCCCTCCTGTCCTCTTCTGTGAAATGAGAAGAGACCTGTAACACACAGTGCTTTGGAGGACTACATGATTAATACCGCAGAGCCATAGAGCAGATCTCATCGCATACCCTGTGTCCTTTTACACCACACTAGATTACCATAGCAACTGCCTACCTGGTCTCCTGCCTTGACCCTCTCCTCACAGCTAACCTATCTTCCCAAGAGTCATCTCCCTTATCTCCACTCATCCCCTTCTCTCATTTTAAAGAACAGGTGGCCTTTTGTATAAACTCCCAATAACTGTGCATTTTAGAGGCATACAGCTTCTGTGTATGCTGTTTTACCCGATCACTGTCTCGAGTTCCTCTACACTGCTAACATTGGTGGCTAGATAATTCCTTTCTGTAGCTGCAGAGATGATAATGAGAAGCCTTAGGACAAGGGTTCAGCCATAGCACCCACAAACAACCCCAGATATTGCCCGATATCCTCTACAAGAATAAATAGCTTCCCAGACTGAGCAACGTTTTTCTGCAAAACACCTTCCTGCTTGCCATGCTTTCTTCTCCATATCCCAAATGTACTTATAACAATCTTACGTTGCTCCTTTTTCTCCAAGTACATCAATTCTTTATTTGGTAAAATATGTGCAGCATGGAATTTGCCAGTCTAAATGGTTCAGAGTGTGAAGTACATATTGCTGAGAAGCTATTACTACAGAAGCATTTTCTTATTCCGAAATGGAATCCATTAATCCCCAAACAATAATTCCCATGACTATCTCTCCTGGATCCTGGCCAACATCATTATGCCTCTATGAATGTGACTACTCTAGGTACCTTATAGAAATAAGAACTGAGTCAGGTGGCAGTGGTGCACACCTTAATCCTAGCACTCAGAAGGTAGACGCAGGCGGATCTCTGTGAGTTTGAAGCCAGCATGGTCTACAGAGTGAGTTTCAGGACAGCCACAGCTAAACAGAGAAACCCAGTCTTGAAAAAACAAAAAAAGGAATGAAGGAAGGAAGGAAGGAAGGAAAGAAGGAAGGAAGGAAGAAAGGAAAAAAGATAAGGATGAGAAGGAAGAAGGGAGGGAGAGAGGAAGGGAGGAAGAAAGGAAGGATGGGAGGGAGAGAGGGAGGAAGGGAGAGAAGAAAAGAAATAATAATTGTAGCGATCTTTGTCCTTTCATGTCTAGCTTATTTCTATTTTTATCTTCAAAGTTCATCTTTTTGTGGCACGCATCCAAATCTTATCTTCCTAAGGCTGAATAGTATTCCTCGAGTGTATGTGTGCACGCTTTTCATATGTTGCTTGCCATCAGTCTGTCTATGAAGATGCAGCTTATCTCCAACGTTTGACTGCTGCAAATAGGGCTGACATGAACCTGTGTGTACAAATATCCTTTTGTGTTCCTGTTTTCTAGCCTCTGGGGTATACACATCAAAATGGAGTTGCTGGGTACTGTGGTGGTTTTTTAAAGGATCTATTATGCTGCTTCCCACAGCAGATATACTATGTTACATCTCCCAGCAATGCCAGGATTCTAATTTCCCTACAGCCAAACCAGCACTTGCTCTTTTCCACTTTGGGTTGTTGTTTCAAAATAGCCACTTTAATGGGTATTCAGTCATTCCAGGTAAGGACTGGCCATTTGTTTATCTTCTGGGAAGAAATGCCTAGTCAATTCTTTGCACATTTTTAATCAATTCAGCTGCTGTTTTGAGTTGTAAGAAGTCTTTATTATTCTGGTATTAATATTAATGAACTTATCAGGTATGTGTGTTTTGCAAATATTTCCTCCGTTGCCTTGATGGCCTCTTTGCTTTGCTGGTGGTAGTCTTTGATACATAGAAATTAAACGAACGTTACTGTTTAACTTTTTAAAATGGCAACATAAAAACTTGGAGAGAATGGTACAAAACAAACAAACGTTCAGTACATAACTTAGTACTTCTTCCAGAAAGGATATACCAGTTTTTTTTCTCTGACCAACTATAGAAAACTTGGTAGCTTAAAACAATGCAAATGTGTTATCTTACAGCTGCACATGATAACGTTCTGAAATGAAGCCTCCAGGTCTGTAGTTGAGACATCAGTGAGACAGCATCATTCTAGAGGGGCCAAAGGAGGTTATTCCTTTGCCTTCTCTGAAAGTCATCTTTGGCTCTTGAAAGTCATCCACATTTCCTGCCTCATGGCCCTTAATTCATCCTCAGAGCAAACAGTACTGTGCTGCCTTCAGGGCCTCTACCAGAAAACCCCTTTCCTCATCTCAGAGGAAAAGTCTTTCAGGGACTTGCTTGGTAAGTTTGGGTTCATCTAAATCATCCAGAGTAATGTCCCCAGCCCAAATTCCTCAGCCTGTGTCTTCCATTTGACATGTAAAGTAATATGCTCCCATGTTCCCAAGAGTAGAACGTGGGCATCTTAGGGGCCCGTTATTCTGCACGAATGGAAACAATTGAAAAGCTAACTTGGAGGTGGTATTGTTATATGGCTTTCTGAACACATTTTCTCCCATCTCAGATGAGCAGCCTGGTAATGGCGTCCCCTGGACTTTTGGATGTTAACTGAATTTCTATAGACTCTCAGGACCATCTGCTTTACTGACCAAGATATTTCATGAATTCACACTCTCTTTTCTGGTTTAGAATAATCAATATCAGAAACAGATGGGGTGAAATCCTTCAAAGTTTGTCATAACTTTAGTAAAAGAAGTTAGAGAAATCTAGCAAACTCAAAATGTTATCCTTGAGTTTAGATAGATAGATAGATAGATAGATGGATGGATGGATGGATAGATAGATAGAATACTAATTGCTTATATTCTTATATAATATGTAACTGAGCTGAGCCATGGGAGTTCTTTGGAGAAGACATTAGACAACAGAAACACAGCCATCCAATGTATTTAGGGAAGATGCTTTCTAGACACATTACATAAAGGTCACCTCACTGCACCCCCAACCCATGCTCCCAATGCTAAGTAGAAGAAGGGACATTTTGGTTATTTTTCTACCTTTTACAAAGGTATCATAATTTTTCTCATATTTCTCTCTGAATTATCTAATGTTGTTGCTTTGGACAGATCCCCCACTATCTAGAATCCTCTTCTTCCCTTACTTTCAGAAGAAATTCTGCTCATCGGGGCTCAGTGGAAACGTCCATGGGAGCTGGGCTATAGGAAGAGGGATACAACCTTAGCAGCACCTCAGGGATCACACAAATAATGCATGTAGAACTTGGGAAGTTCTACAGTTCTATAACCCTGCAGTATATTCTAATTCACTGCCAAAAAAAATATGTATGCCCTGGCCTGAGTGTATAGCTGAAATATTCTGGTCAGTCTCCACATACAGGAGGCAACAGGGTATCAAGATCTCCATGTTAGCTATACCATCCATTGCCAATGGTGACAAAGGCCAAGTCCACCATGAACTGTTCATTTTAATTCAATTGTCTTCTTACAAACCAGTATTTATAGCCAGGTTGTGGTGGCACACACCTTTAATCCCAGCACTTGTGAGGCAGAAACAGGAGGATCTCTGTGAGTCTGTGGCCAGCCTGGTCTACAAAGTGAGTTCCAGGACAGCCAGGTGGACACAGAGAAACCCTGTCTCAAAAAACAAGCAAACAAAAAATAATAATAAAACAACAAGAAACCAAAGAGTATTTATAAAGCTGCTTTCTGATAAAATTATTAAAAAATTGCTTATATCTAAAATAGCTCCCCACTGTGGCAAAAAGATCTGTGAAAGTGAACTCTACCTAAAAAGAGCCCATTCTTTTTAAGCATCTCATTTGACTATCAAAATATATTTGACTAACAGTCAGCTCAGAAGTACAGATTAGAAACCAAGTCTGAGGACATAGGTTAATAAATGATTTATTGCTATTACAATACACATGAAATGATCTCATTGTGTCTCCAGACTTCAGAAGTCACCCTGTATAACCTCATATACAAAGATAAAATTCATCACCATCGAAAGAATTCTCTGAGATTTTTTTTTTTTGTTAAGAGCCCACAATTTGCTTGTTCTCATGCAAAAATGTACTATTCAGGCAATGACAAACAATATCTAAGCCTCTCTAGTGGAGATAATACTATACCATTGCCCTGTCATTCATTTTAAGGACTTTTTATTGTATAATAGGAAAGATCTGATAGAATTGATGTGGTTCTGTAGAAATGTATAGTTCAGTAAAATCACACACATTTCCACAGATCATCTGTTTCTTTTAGACAATCAAATGCAAATGAGTATTGGGAAGAAATATATTGGCTTTTTTTCCCCGAGATCTTCCTTTTGTAGAATAAAGGAAATGCCATCTTCTATAGATGCGATCAACTGAGTGCTTATTGCAGAAGTCTGGGCGTTTGAGTTAAAGAGTGCTCTAGCACAATAGTAACAGAAGACAATGACTGTGTCATTCTCGGGCGCCAGGCTGGGCTGCCCAAGCTGCTTCCCAGCCTCCTCCCGCTCTTGACGCCATATCTCTAAGCACAACAATTTTCCTACTGTTCCTTGAACCCCGACACACTTTGAGCAGACTCCACAATCCAGGACTCTGTTCTCATCTGTTCACCTAACAAACTCTTAGTCGCCAACTGCAGCCCAGGAGAAACGCCCCCTCTTACCAGTGTTGCTGACCTTTCTCACCCATCTCCCTGGTTTTGGCTGTAGAATCTCTAACCTTACATGTGTGTATCCATGCACTGAAATCGCTCGTGCTTCTGTCATAGAA
This sequence comes from Microtus oregoni, assembly GCF_018167655.1. NCBI lineage: Eukaryota > Metazoa > Chordata > Mammalia > Rodentia > Cricetidae > Microtus > Microtus oregoni. Next base: position 41,802,719 of record NW_024543068.1, on the reverse strand, counting down.
GCACGCGTGGCGTGCTGTTGTCTGTGAGTGTGCACATATGTCACCCTCTCTGGATCCCGGCTCTTTGTGTTTCCAGCAGGCCGGCTTAGCACATGCTGTGCTATGGTTCAGTGAACAGACTCGAGCAAAAGAAATACGCAAGAGCTGAACTCTCCTTGCCCTGAGCTGATATCCATCCCAGAGAATAGAGAACCAGCTTCACAAGGCCAATAATGAGCCTAATGGTACTTAATATCAATTATGCTCAATCTTCAATTTTAGAAATAGCTTCAGATTTAGGGTTTTTTTTTAAACCAATGGCAGTTAAACAAAGATATTAAAGAAATTTTATTACAGCAATTGCTCAAGTTAAAACAGGTTTGAGAACAAATCTGATTTAAATACTTGCCATTTACTTCTATTTACCTATAAGATGTTTAAAATGGAACACTTTGGGGCAAAATTACAAAAGTCTCATCTTCAATTGTGAATTATGAGGAAGTCTTTTTACAGCTTTTCAAACATTGTACTATAGTTGGTTATTCAAAAGTTCAAATTACCACAGATTGTTCCTCTGCCACAGACTGCTAACCCATTCACACACGAACCTATCCTCTCTGAAGAGGTCTGGCTCCAATGGATTCACTGCAGACATTCGCAAAATGGCGCAAGTGGAAACAATTCCCTAGGGCCCTGCTCCATACAGCCCATGCCTGCAGTGGTGGGCAGCAATGAAGGGCACCAGTTCATGAAAAATCCAACTGCAAAATCATAATCTTGAAAATGATAACACCCCATTGATGAATCTTTAGGAAAACTAATATTTCCTTAATATTTTGATATGCTTTGGCTAAATAATAAAAGTAGTATGGACAATCAACCTAGGAATACCTACAAATGTCTAAAGGCCTTTTCAGTGGCCAAGGTCCTTGTATGTCATTCCTAAAACCCTCCCACAAAGGCCTGAGTGATGCTGCTTCTACCTGACTCTTGAGTCCTTGCCTCTCTGACACATGGCTTTCCTACCATCTGCTTTCACAAACTAAGTTCATCCTCCATTAACCAAACAAAACAAAACTTGAAGCGATGACTGTTGCTTTTGCAGCTGGCATGAAGTTCTAGTCCCTTGTGCTTTTTAGCTTGTGGTTTATTTAGGTGTTGCTTGAATGTCTTGATCAAAGCTTGATGTTCTGTGTGGTATCTTGTATAGCAGCAAACACAAAACTAGGCTTGATTTAAGAATAAAGCAGATTGGGGTGTTGAACTGATATGACAGAAAAATGAGGTGAACTTGAATATTGGTCAGCTTTTCTTAAGTGATACAGCCTTTCATCTAAGAAAACCTTCCATATGTGTGAATGTAAAGACTTAAAAAAGAAAAGGCAGAGACTGTAATGGGAAAGGTGTCAAGGTCTCATAAACCATGTAGGTCCCACCCTATCCACCACCCTGTTGCTTAGCCTCTCCTATATCCAGTATAAAAAATAAAATAAAAAAAACTAGCCTGTTTCTGGGCTGTGTCAGGGCCCCATATTGGGTACCATCTGTTGAGGTCCAGCCTCAATGGGTTCATACATTCCAGGGTGGTAGGGGGTGGGGTCATACACTCCATGTAGATAGAAATGTTAGGTAGAAAAAAACAGAGATACAAAATAACTATACAGAGACACAGAATATAATCAGGATGGCAACCCATTGAATACTCACATTAATTTTCTATATGCTTTATATACCCTAATCCTAACAAACAAAGTAATTGCCTCTTCAATACCTGAAACATCAAGTAACTATATCCTGAGTTAAGCATTCTGTTGTTTAGGCAGGACATGAAGCAAACACTCCTTAGGCCAAGCATAGAGTCAGCAGTCACACCCTGAGTCAAACCTCCTGTCACAATCTTGAAGGAGCAAGAAGAGGCCTGAGTTCTCTGACCTTTGCTCAAAGTGGAATGGATCCATAGGCTCTGACAGCTTTGCCCACCCTCAACTGGAAATGATGACATCTTGCTTTGATCCTTTGAACATGAGAAAAATTCCATCTCAAAGAGATGTTCTACAGACACCAAGGGAAGAACAAGAACATGTCACTTTTAGTACCATTATTTGAGATCTTAAGATCCCACTCTATCCTATCTGCATCTTCTCACATAGTTATTCTCCTTTTCAGGTCACACAAGAAAGAGAAAAGAGTAAGGCAGATATTTATGTGACCAGAAGTCTGCATAGAAGTCTAATGTCACTTTTATCACCATGTGACTTTACTCAGTAGCAGTTTCAAGAGATCAGTAAAAGTAGACATACATCAGTCCTTGATGTTTATATTTGACAGAATAAAATCAAATCAACAAAACATGATAGAAATGCATTTGTTTTGTCCACAAAGTGGTTTTGTAGCTGAAAATATATTTGCCAAACATGAGTAAATATTACAAAAAATTGCTTCTTCTGGAGGCTAGTTGTGTGTCCCTAAGAAGACTGGAGAGCTTTCCTTATCCCTTCTTTACAGCAGAAGAGGGCTGGCCAGGACCCTCAAAATCTGGTCACAAAATACATCCCCCCAAAATGCCTGAAGTCAGATTGTCAAGTGTCACTGGTCATTCAAGTGTCCTATCACACAAAAGACTGGTGCCCACCCCTAAATCATCTTCTTTCTCTGGATATGTGTGTTTGGGGAGGCATCCTTAGCCCTGAACTGCTGGTACGCAACACTGCCTGAGCAGTGGAGAGTGTATAAATCATTCACTCACACACCTTTCTTGCTATTTCTCTTTGAATTAAATTTCCTGATCGTCATGTCACTTATCCAGTAGAAATCATTCCATTTCCTCCTGTTTGAATTCAAATTCTGGTGCCCTTGATACCCTGCTACCCATCCTAAGTATCCAGACTTTCTGCCACTGCCACTCAGACCACCACGCACCAAAATGTGAATCTTCCATGTTGACTTTTCGGGTTCTGTTCACTTGCTCAATACAGACCCTCCTCATGCTTCCAGCTTATCCCCTGAAAACCTCCTACTACTGCAGCATGATAAATCTCTCCACAAACTTCCTAGAAGGACTTGGAAACGAAACATTTCATTCTTCATCCCTCCCTGTTCTTTCTGTTTGGTATTGTTGACTTAGCTGGGCCTTCTCTTTGCAGCTACATGACAGGCTCTTTGGTGCAGAGTGGTCTCTGCCACCCCTTCCACACCTCCCACATAGAAGGAAATGCTGACTGGCTGTGGGGGTCACCACTTCCGATAGTTCATTGTCACGGCCGTAGGAAGTCCAACAGTGGAGGAAACAGCCAGTAGGGATTGCCGTGGGAAGGGTGATGAGAACTTTGTCTTCTTCACAGCAAATCATTCTCTCCTCTTTCAAAGGACAAATAAACCCTAGGCATAAGCTAGAATTTTTTGTCTCTGAGAATCACCATAAATTAACTCACTGCTTCATCTCACCGGATGTATCTAGAAAAATAAGACGAGCTTGGTTGGTAGCTGTGCCACAAGGATTCAGCCATCTAGAAAAGAAAATGGTCACAAGGCTGCATATTCCAGGTGAGCAAAACTTTCCCCTAAACTAAAGCATCATTGTCTTTCCTAGATCATTAAATTTATCTTTGGGGGGAGGGGTACACATGTACATGGCTGCGGATGTCAAAGGACAGCTTATAAAGTCTGTTCTTTCCTTCTACCAGGTGGGTTCTGGGATCAAACTCAGGAGGCCGTCAGGTTTGGAGGCAAAGCACATTTCATAGCTGAGTCATCTTGCCTACTTGTTTGTTTTGTTTTTAATTATGTTTTTATCAATTATTTGAGAGTTGTATGTAATATATTCTGATCATATTCATTTTCCTCCTTCAACTCCCACAGATGTTCCCCATCTCGATACCCACCCAATTTCATTCTCTCTCTCTCTCTCTCTCTCTCTCTCTCTCTCTTTCTCTTTCTCTCTCAAAAAATCCAGTACATTTGTTGACTGACTACCACTGAGCATGGGACCTGTCCTAGAATATGTCGCACCACTGAAGAAAAATGACTTCCAGCAGTATTCAAATGCCTATAGTTCCTCAGCTAGGGGTGTGACTTTGTGACTACCTACTCCTCTTCCATGCTGGAACTTTGTCTGGCTTGAGCTCATGCTGGTCTTGTACATGCTGACACAGTTACTCTGACAAATATCCCAATGTGTACATTGCATTATTGTATCTGGAAAACACTGTTTCCTGTACTTCTTTGTAATGATCTACCGCCTCTGCCTCTTAGAATCCTCCTGCCCCCTCTTCCACACAGATTCTTGTAAGGCAAGAAAAAACTTCTGTAACGAGGGCAGAGTGATACCCTAATCAATAGATAGAACAGTAAGTCGTCAGGAGTCATTTTGTTCCTCTGTCCATTCAGCAGAATGGTAGTAGTAGGCTTCCCTAGAACTCATGACCTATTTAGCCACAGGTTCTTGAACCAGTTCCACATCATGGAATTGGCCCTACTTTGCAAAGTAGTTGGTTACCCCCATAACATTCATCCCACAATTGTGCCACTGGGTGTTGGCTGCAGGGTAGGTCATTATTGTAGCTCACAGGGTTCAGAGTTGGGTGAGATAAGGATTACTAGTGTACATAGCTAGTGTCCAGATAGCTGATCGGGACAAAGTCCCCAGCTGAGAACCAGCTAGATTTCTCTGTTTTCTATGACTCAAATGCATGCTATAAAGTAAAGGCATTGACTGAGACCGACAATCAACAGACAGAATGACATGGAACTAAAAAGTTTCTTTTCAGTGAAGGGCACTATCATTTGAGTGAAGAGATAGCCTACAGAATGGGGAAAAGTCCTTACTTACTACACATCTGGCAGAGGGTTAGCATCTGCAATAGACAAAGAACTCAAAACTTAAACATAAAGAAAACAAATATCCCAATTTGAAAATAGGGCATGGAACTAAACAGAGAGCTCTCAAAAGATGAAGCACAAATGGTGCCTTTTATCCTCCCCACCCTGGAAGTGGGCACCATATTCTTAAGTACATACTTCCCTGATTTCTTAAAGAGGTTGACATGGGCTTGATTTAACAATGACAACATAGCATTTCTCATAATTTTCTACACAATTTTCCTACCAGGAAAAAAAATGTGACTATTCATTGCCTAGAGAATGGAGATGAAATGCCCAGTTTTTATCCTAAAATATTATCTGGTTTGCACTCTGTACTGCAAGAGGTAACAAATCACGAGCCTTATGGTAAAATATAAAATAATAGAAATGGGTCAATTTAAGATGTAAGAGTTAGTTAATAAGAAGCTTGAGCTAATAGACCAAAGAGTATGTAATTAATATTAAGCCTCAGAGGGGTTATCTCATAAGTAGCTGTAGGAGCTAGTGAGCGAGACCAGGTGGGAGGAGAGAAACCAGGGGACCAGCAGAAGGGAGAGTATTTGTAGCTACAGAGAAAACTAGGCTTTCTGGAACTAAATGTTGGCCAGATGTATTAGTACCACACTGAAACAACAAGACAGACAAGTGTCCCTCTAGAATTAGGGAGTAGTACCCAGTGGAAAAGAAATAAAGGACTATGGTGTTATCACCTATTGATGATTAAAAATAATAAACCCCCAAAGTCAAGGCATGTACCCATGAGCCTTTATCCTCGTACTTAGAGGTCTTCAGGTCAGCTGGGATTCAGTTCCATGAACCCTGTGTGGCATGGCTTCCAGCAGCAGTTCTGAATGGAAGTGACACATTGCCTCACGCATGGTCTGCCCTCCATCCATTCAGCATGGGATCCCACAGAGCAAGCTCATCTCCCAAAGCATCTATCAAGATTCTGCCATATCCACTAGCATCCCACTGGCCAAAGTAAATCACATAACAAAGCCCGCACACCAAAGGGGCTATTCTTCACTCGCCTATAGGCCACACCAAAGACTGGAGTGTGTAGGGCGTAGAATATCTATTGCAGGTCAGATGACTTCCTGACCACAGCCACCAAGACCAGTGGACTTCCTAGGGGGAAAACAAGCAAGCTCTGAGATAATTTCTCAGGGTGGGAGGAGGAGATCTTGTTGGTATAAGGGATTGTGATTTATTAAATAAAGGATACTATGAAAGAAAAGGCCAGGACTGCTTCCTAAAGCAGCAGTGGCATCCAGATACATGTAAAAGTAAGCTTGCTATAGGCTGGCTTTATAAGTGACAAGTGATTGCAAATGATATTGACAGTTATTGAACATAATTATTCACCACAGGAACCATCCTTAATCAATTAATCTGGGCACAATTCAACTTCATTTTTTGCACATAGCAACAACCATTTTTTTTTGCTTCCCCCTCCCTTACCTACTTTGTTTGCTGTTGTTGAAACATTTTAACAAATTAATTAGATGTTAATTCTTAGCAATAAACGAAACCCTTAAGGTGTTCAAAATGTAAACTCAGCAAAAAGAAAAAAACTGTGCATTCCCAAAGATTTAACTCATACACTGAATAAATACAGATCTCCCCACGGGGCTGCATATGAGGGACAGTCCCAGCCTTCTTAGTGGCATCAGGCAGAAATGCTTACTCTGAAGGACATATTATTGGTCTAGTTCTGCTTTGCTCCTATTTTAATCAAATACTTAAACACATAGAAACTAGGCTTTTTTTCAATTTCCAACTAACCAGTCCCTAAGGTTAAAAGAATATATTGGAGCTCAGATAATCATACTCAGGTCTATAGCATTATCTCACACACACACACACACACACACACACACACACACACAAAATCCAATCTCCTATGATCCTGAAAGTTAAGCAGGCTTAGGCAGGTTAGTACTTTGATGGAAGAAAAGCACAGCCCAAACTATTATTTGGGCATATTAAACATACTAAATGCTTTAAAGTAAGCTTCCTCAAGGTAGGAAACAGGAACTAGAACCAGTAACCTAAAGCAAGTCATGAAACTCAAAAAGGTCGATATTTCCCTGATCCCAAAACAATCCTGTTCAACATCTAAGAAGAACGAACACATAAGGAGGTGGAAAAGAGCCCAGTCCTTCACCACCACATCAACCTTAGTCCAGGTGTATTTCCAAATAGCCGCTCATCCTTACCTGAACCTAAGCATAAAAATTGAGTTTTCCCTGAGTGTTTATGGTCTTCATTTCTGAAGGTTTCCAATTCTCCGAAAACTTGCATTAGTAAAGATTTTGTTTTCCTCTTGTAAACCTGATTTTAGTTAAGGAAATGTTGGTAAGCAACAAAAGGTGTCGTGCCCAGGCTGCCCCGACTGTAGACAGTATGTTAGAAACAGACCCAAACTCCTTAATGGGCTGAATGATACACTTACATGATACAACAACAGAAAGAAAAGTAAATGCATGCTCTCTTTGGCCGTGTACAACAAAACCCTGTTAGAATGGAGGCCATAAATTAAGAGTCATTCTGATGAAAGAATCCAGCCTTGCCGGTTAATATCAAACTGTCAAAATCACCAATGAAGTGCACTTCAGCCCCATTCCCGAATAGTTGGGTGATGTGCAAATTTCTGGTGTCCAAAGTGATGTGTGTAATAAACCCATTGTCTTCCTCCACGGTCAGACTACAGACAAAATACACTGAGTTACCAGTGTTACCACTTACAAAGAGAGTAAAAACACAATACTGTGTATACCAAGGGTTGCTAATAGACGAGAGAAGCGTTGCAACCCCAGGTCATGTAAAGAGTGGAGGAAAAATAAGATATGACCACAGAGAAAGGAAGAAGTTGGGAGAAATACAAGCACTGTTTCTGAATGTTAATAGAATCGGCTTGACGGAAAGAAATGAAGATGCATTCTGAGCAGAAATCTCAGAAACTCCAGGAAGGCAGCATTCAGCTCAGCACAAATCCTAATGCTCCTCTGCCCAGTCCTTTGTCTCAAGGAGACGGTCCTCACACAGTTATCATGACCCAAGACGTGTTTGGTCCTTACACAGTTATCTATGACCCAAGACGTGTTCGGTCCTCACACAGCTGTCTGTGACCCAAGACCCATTCTGGACCCAGTGTGCTAGGATGCTGTACAGGAAGAGCAGATGTGTCAAATTTGTTATGATACTGGATTTTTAAAGTTCTTTCATCTATTGAAAAATCAAGTACATCTTTGCAAAATAAAAATAGAATTTTATTATAGCAGTACAAACATTTTATGCCATTCTTTATAGTTTCAAAACTATGAATATCCAATCAAACTTCATAATTGCTTTCATAAGTGCCTAATTAAACTATAAATATTATTAAATATATCCATGTACAATAAGAAATGGAAACATCTGGATGGAAAATGGAGAATTTAGACAAGCAGCTGGATATTTTACCTACACAATGCTAGACACCGAGATATTCAGAAACATCAAATGGCTGATAGGCCTTTTTGCATTTCATCTGGATTATTTGACTCTATCGTTTTCTTTTGTTCAAAATTTCAGCTTCTCTATTTTTAATGGGAGTGTTTCCTGCCCGCCTCCTGCTGATTGGCTTTAACTGGCTACAGATAGAGAACACTGCTTCTCTTTCCTGCTGGCTCCTTCCTCTGAGCTCATCCTCTTTGCTCTGTAATTCTAAGAGACTGTGCGAAAAAGAGGAAGAATCTGGGTCTGAGATTTGACAATACAGCCTCTCCCAGTCTCCCCTGAACAGCCTGTGGTAACTGCTAGAAACCCCAAACTCAATATTCCAAGGTGTCTCCAGAGACTCCACTGTCACCAGCCCCTCACAGAACCCGCCCTACCCCCAATGCTTTCTCAGCACCTAATTGCACTCAGGTGTTGCGTGCAAGGGTGTACCTGGATGAACTCATTTCATTTCTTTCCCAACCCCAGAAATCAGGCACCACTTTGCAGGGAAGGAAGCTGAGGCAAGTCATGCCCACATCCTTGCAGACATAGCGCCAGAGATCTCCAATACACATTACGCATTTCCAATCTGTGAGCTTTTCTCTCAGCTGTTACACTTACTCCCTGTGCGGTCAGTCTATTCTAATTTACAAGCACTTGGCCTAAACTGGAAGAGTGCAAACTTACCTCTTTCTAGATGCCTGTGCACACGGACTTGGTCCAGGGAAGGTGGCTTTTTCTCCTTGAGAAATTCTAACAAGTGTATCCCCCAGCATAAAATCACGTGGTCTTTGCTTGTTCGCACTCCTCCCAATGTGATCTGAATGCAACAGGTGGGCTTCTGCAATCTAAATGTTTTTACCTGCTTGGTCAAGGTTAATCCGCAGGAGTGAAATATTTCAGATATTCATTTATTTGTTCTCGGTGGGAGTAGTATTTAATTGTTTTGTGAAAAACTTCAACTCCAATCCACCAGGAATCGTTAATTAGAAAATACGCATAAAATTGGAAAATAAACATTTACATCCCAAAATGATGAACTTTTTGCTCATTCTGCATCCCGGTGATCATGGCCAATTTTCTGGGAATTGCAATTAAACTCTAAGTTACGTTGCGGTTCTTTTGTGTCTCTCCTGGGAAGAGTCTTTCCCAAATGCTAGTCTAGTTCACTATGGTTTTTCAGCAGAAAGAATTTTTTTTTTTTTTTTTTTTTTTGGTTTTTCGAGACAGGGTTTCTCTGTGGTTTTGGAGCCTGTCCTGGAACTAGCTCTTGTAGACCAGGCTGGTCTCGAACTCACAGAGATCCGCCTGCCTCTGCCTCCCGAGTGCTGGGATTAAAGGCGTGCGCCACCACCGCCCGGCTCAGCAGAAAGAATTTTGAGGATTGGGTCCAGCTCAAAGGAATGTTCCCTGGGTTGACCTGAGATAGCTTATTCAGAGCCCTGATTTTCATCATCTCCTTTGCAAGGAGACAAGGCCAAGGCCCAGAAGGTAACACCGTGCATTTGTGGGCTGGGCAAACACACAGGAACACTGAAGATGGGTGTGGCGGTGTCAGAGCTAAGTAAGTGCGGAGGGTCATGAGACCGCGTTAATATAAAGCTACTGAGCTGTTCTAAGCACCAATAATACAATAAAAAAAAAACAGATGAAAATATCTGCTCCGTCATAGTCCCTGCATATTACATGAACCTCATGCACCTATGCTGTGTAGGTTAGCCTTGAACTCATGCTGTAGCTAGCCTTGAACTTTGTGTGCACAGATCCACCAAGCGTACATTCTAGTCGGAGATCTAGAATAAGCAATCTAAATATGATATGACCTGCTCAATGGTGAGTATTTCAAGGAATATAAAGCAGATAAAGACGATACATAGTGTCTTGGAAGGAGGTGAAATTTCAAAGGCAGTGTCCAGGGTACACAAAAACATGACTTTTAAGTACAGACCTCTAATAAACATTAGGGGTTGTAGCCAGCAAAAGGGATGGAAGTAGAATTTGCTGGGCAAAAAAGAAGTCTTTGGTTATATCTGGCATGTTCCGGAAACACTAGAAAGTTTCTGGAGAAGAAAAACAATGGAATGGGTGGATCAAGACAGGAGACGGGGTAAATGTCTATACCATGAATGAACTTCTAGGCCATCAGAAAAAGTCGGGTTTTTAACAGCAAGCTGAGGCTACTGGAGAGTGGAGAAGGAGTAACAAGGTCTGACTCATACTCCAGCAGGGTCGTTGGGGTGGTATGAGAAGACAGTGATCAGATGAGGCAGAAGTTAGCACAGACATTCATATGAGAAATGACCATGGCTGGGACTGGGGAGGAGCAATAAGGTAGAAGATTTGGCAAAATTTCCCGAGGCAGGTAGAATTGAGAGAGTTGGGTGAGAAGAAGTGAACTATGAAAGACAGAAGAGTCGAGGGAGGCAGGGAGACTTTGGGTCTGAACAAACAGAACGGATCTGATTAAAAGCTCCTTGAAGAGAGAATCAGCCATACATATTCACTTAATACATAATGAATATAAATGCTAAAATAGCAAAAGAAATTGAAATTCCTCTGAAAGTGTTAAGTATGTATAAGGCAAAAATAGGGTAATATGAAACATTATTAACATATAGGAAGCATCTCCATTTAAATATGACATTGATAGTCCTATGCACCCAGGAAGTAAGCGGAGTGGCATAATTCCTTCCACGGTGATGTGCGGAGAGCATTAACTGAACATGGCATTAAATATTTGCCAGAAAAAAATCTGATAGTCAGATTTTGATATTTATTAAGGACTTTCCGTATTGAGTTTAATTAAGGATTTGATTATGAATTCTACCTTCAAGGCATGATTACTACTTATCTCTTCACTCTTGGGCCAAAGAGAATTACAGATGCTGAATATCTTCTCCCTCGCATCCATGAAAGAGTCATTAGTCTGGAAAGGCATATTCTTAGGGTTGCAAATTGCCTAGAAAAATTTAACTCATTCAGCTTTTACAGGGCTCTTGTAGGGAATATTGAATGTATTCTTAATATTATAAGATAGATTAATCATCACAACTAATTTCCTGATAAGTACACAATTGTCTTTCATTATTCTTTTGTTGCCTCATACCATTAATATCTTATTTTTGTTAATACTATGAACTGTGACTAGGAAATGTGCTTTTTTTATCTTTTGGGGGATGTATTGCAAGTCACTACTCCACGGTGTGGCTTGGCCTCCTTTTTCCTACCTTTACCATTTCCAACATGTCGGTGTAAGGACATCACCACAGAACTGGAGATACACTGTTCAAGCAGCCATTAATGTTTTAATGAGCATCAGAAAGAGCTATGGCAAGCCATGTCACCTCCTGGAAACCCGTGAAGGACACTGGTACATTATGAAGCGTCCTATGGACATTCATCAAAGAAAGAACTCCTAGAAACCAGCAGGTGTGACTTCCTAATGAAGAGATAAGAAAGTCTGTCGTTGGGCTGACTGAGAAGCCAAGGACAATGGCACTGGGTTTTAATTCTACTGCATGGACTGGCTTTGTGGGAGCCTAGGCTGTTTTGGACCTGGAGGAGGGGAGGACCTTGTACTTCCCACAGGGCAGGGAATCCTGACTGCTCTTAGGACTGGAGAGGGAGGGGGAGGGAGAGTGGGGAAAGTGGGAGGAGGGGAGGAGGTAAAAATTTTTAATAAATAAAAAAAATGTCTGTCGTTAACTGCTAACCCACAGCACCCACACTCTCTCTAGTAACCCAAGCACCCACACTTTCTCTAGTAACCCAGGGTACCCACATTTGCTGTAATAACCCACAGCACCCTCACCCTCTCTATTAACCCACAGCACCCACACTCACTGTAGGAACCCACAGCACCCACACTCACTGTAGGAACCCACAGCACCCACACTCACTGTAGGAACCCACAGCACCCACACTCACTCAAAAAGCCATAGCACACCCACAGAAAGAATAGAGGGCATACAGCTCCAAGTTTGGTGGACTAACTTCTTCTGAGGTTTGGTTCCCCTGCCTGGGACTCTGCCTAAAGAGCTGCTGTGGCCCAGCGTGCCCTCCCAGTGGCCCTAACCCCCTACGCTCTGTTCCTCAAGCCAGGGAAAGGTTTTGTTTTCTCCTCTTTGGTAGGAATGAGGAGGTGGCTGAATAGAGAAGCACAGATTCCAGCTTGATAAATCTTTCCACACCATTTACACAGTGAGCTCAATCTGGGTTGGTTTGGCTCACCAAGTGACCTTCCTAGGTGTATGTATAATATCTAGCTTGATCTGCTGAAGAAGAAATAGAGAGAAACTAAACACGTGTTCCCGTTTACTTTTTGCACTTTAAATCACCAATATGAATATATTCATTTTTCGAAGAAAAGAAAAGCAATGTTATTTCATCCATCATCTTAGTCAAAATATAGCACAAACGTTTATCCTTCTGCTTAGAATAAGGAGATGTGAAAGGAAGGCTATTAGCCTTATCTTTCTCTAACAGGATTCTTAGAGTCTTCGGTCCTCCCCTGTTCCTTTCTTGTGTCATTGTTAGCAACACATCCCTTCACTCTGTGCAGTGTCAGTCATGACTGCCACCCCAGACACCCTGTTGTCTAGAGCCACAGCCTACTTCCAGCCTTCGCTCCGTTCTCAGTTTTCCTGCTGGGAAATGTCGTATATTCCGACAGTTTTGATCTCCCCACATTGGTGACTGGTTTCTGCAACATTCCGATGGGATGACAATATCATCACCATATTAGAAATAACTATGTCGCCTGAAGTTTCTATACTTATCCTGCATATAATAAATATGATTGTTGTTATAATAATAGATTGCACTGCATCAATTCATGGAATTAAAGTTAGTAGAATCAATTTTATTACAAATATTCTTTGATGAGAACTACATTTAGAATTTAAAAACCCAAATGTTTATTTTTATTTAAAAAAAAAGAACAAATAGTGGGGTAAACATATTTAATATCAACAATAAGAATGAACGTGTATAAAGAGAACTAACCTAGTGTGGAACATATGTCACTGTTTTAAAGGTAAACTCAAGAGATTTACCCAAATAAACTTAAATAAAGGAACGCCCCTCTCAAAAAAACAAGGAATCTAACTTCAGTAGGGTAAATTGTATACTGAAAAATCAATAAGAATTAGGTTTTATACAAACAACACAATTAAAAACTGGGACATAGAATTAAAGAGTTCTCAAAAAAATGAAACACAAACAGCTGGGAAACATTTTTCAGATTGTTCAACATCCTTAGCCATCAGGGAAATGCAAATTAAAATTACTTTGAGATTTCATCCTACCCTAGTCAGAATGACTAAGATACAAAAAAAAAAAATAACAAAGGACTACAAATGCTGGCGTGGATGTAGGGAAATGGGAACATTTCTTCATTGCTGATAAGAGTGCAAATTTCCACTATGGAAATCAGTATAGAGGTTTCTCAAAAAATCTAAAACGGCATCTGCTACATGATCCTGCCGTCCATTCTTGGACATATTCCCAAAGGACTCCATATCCTACTCCAGAGACAGTTGCCCATCATGTTCACAGCTGCTCTATTACTAATAGCCAGAAAATGAAAACAGCCTAGCCGTCCATCAACTGATGAATGCATTTACACAACAGAATATTACTCAGTTACTAAGAACAATGAAACTATGAAATTTACAGGTAAATGATTGGAGCTGAAAACAGGTACTTCTGAGTGAGTAACTTAGACCTGGAAAGGCAAACACCACCTATGTCCTCTCATTGAGGACATTAGCTTTGAATCTTCAGATATGTGCGCTTCATTCAGAGTACCCACAGAGGTCAGGCAATTACAAAGGACGCTGGAGGTGTGTCAAGGAAGAGGAGATAGAATATAGTGGTATAAAGGGCTGAAATGGAATGGTAGAACAAGAAGGGTTAAATTGAAGTGGGGGAAAGGTGGCAGTGGGAGAGTGAGAGGATAAATAATATTAAAGACTTCAGAAAAAGTCATATGAAAACCTACCACTGTAGAAGCTTCCTAAAGTCTAGCTATCCACTAGTTAAAATGGCGTTACCCTAAAATAGAGCAACAAAGTAGACAACAATAGACTAACAAATAAAAAGCCCTAAAACTCAGGAATGGGTCATTTCTTTTAGAGTTGTTGGCCAGTGAAGTCCCCAAAGTTCCCAAACATTATAGGCCAATACTTTTGGTTCTTCTTCATAACTTGACAATAAGTCCCAATTTCTAAAAAACACACATACTTGAATAGTAAAACATGTGCAAAACAAGCTGGTAATGACCTGGAAGCTTCATCCTCAATGGCTAGTTTCCACAGTGTTGGAAAGTGTTATGCATACTACCAAAAGATAAAAGTAATCACCACTCATCTCCAGATGTGAACCCTGTGCACTGCAATAATGACTAGCCTGGTAAGATATGCTCATTGGGGCAATAGTGGCATAAATGCTATGGATGTAACCAACTTCTTTCTGATAAAAAGAAAAAGGATTTAAGTCTCACTCTACCAGGTGATACCTGATACCTGATACCATTATCGTCGAGGACCTATACAGGTCATAAGCCCAAAAGCTTACTATTATTCCACTAATGGACATAGTAGCTTCTCAACTTATTCTTACACCCATTGATTAAGGCATCCCTCAACCCTCATCAAAGAAGAATTTGTTTGTAGTAGGTGATGATCAACATAACAACCCACAACTGGCCAAGGTCTAGAAAATAAAAGAACTTTTAGCCTTAAATGAAGCATGCTATGTCACCCCTCCACCCAAGGCTGAGAAGTTATTGTGGAAGAAAGGCAGAAAGCATGTAAGAGCCAGAGATTGAGGGCAACTACAAGGAAATGACATCTTCTGGACACAGCAGGGCAGCTGCATACATGAACTCACAATGGTTATGACAGCATGCACAGGACCTGTGTAAGCCCACACCAAGTCAAATCCCAGCATGGAGAAGATACCAGAATAGCCAGGATGAGGTCAGAACTTCTGGTCCATGGTAATTCTTCTTTCTCCCCACAAACCCCTTCAATCCCTTTCTCAGTGTGAGCCAGCTCTCCACCACCTGAAGCAATTCCTCAGGCTTCTGCATTCAAGCCCTAAGTCTCCTGAAATCATCTTCTTCCCTCTGTAGAAGCTACCACCAATGCCTCGTTGGCAGCATTCCATATCCCATTGCCCACACGTAAAGAGATAACAAGCTTGCTCCAGCTTGAGAGTAGGATAATGAACTGTCCTGGCAATCTGCAAAACTCAGAACGAACTATCCAATAAAGAATATGATTTAAGGGGCTACAGAGGTGGTCTTTCAGAGGACCTGAGTTTGAGCACCCATATGATAGCACAAAATCATCTGTGACTCCAGTTCCAGGGAATCCAACGCCCTCTTTTGGACTCCACAGGCACTGCATACACAGGGCGCACAGGCATACATTCAGGTAAAACACGCATGGGCATAAATAAAGTAAAAATATATACAAACCAATGATTACCTTCTCTATTTTAAATACGGTTCACTCCAAGAAGGGCCCAATGGAGATCTCCAATTTAGACTCTCTTTCTCTCTCTCTCTCTTTCTCTCTCTCTCTCTCTCTCTCTCTCTCTCTCTCTCTTTCTCTCCCACTCTTTTCTGAAGGGAAATGGAGGAGTAGTGGATCTAGGGGAGAGGAGATGCAGGCAGGAGCTGGAAGGAATAGAGGGAAGGGAATCTGTGGTTGGGATGTATTGTAAGAATCTATTTTCAATAAAAAAATAAAATAAATAAATATAGTTCACATACTTATCCAGACAACTAAATACCATTTATCACATGCTATTACGGGAAATGGCTTCTATGTTTTTAGGGTGAATTTACAAATGTAACTATTGTAGAACAAAATATTCATGTATGGAAGTGCATTTACCTATAATTGTCATCATCTTCATCATCATCATCATCATCATCATCAAACTCTTATCTGTTTCCTTGCTTCTGCAATCTTAAGAGATTTGGTAAACCAGGAGAGAGTTCTCTGGCTTCATCATCCAAGAAATGAAATTTGAAAAGCAATGCCTTAGGCCCCCTGAGATAAAGTGGATGGATATTTTGGATAAAACTCACATGGACACTTGCTGTTCCAACTAACGTACGTGTATGGCCCTTTCATAGGTAAAGTCAGTCAGGATATTAATACTAAAACAAGGCATGGTTTTCAGCCACCCTTCCACTTGCTTCAGACTCGTCCCATGACCTCAGAAAGGCCTTACGCAGCTGAGGGCTGGGTGTGATTTTGCCATGTCAAAATACATACACACCTGTGCTTAAGATGGGAAGGTGATTTGAACAGCGCGCGTGGTTCGAAGGTACAGCAGGACGCATGGAGCAGAAGGTTTGATAATGAGAAATTACGGTTTCCTGCGATTCCTGAGGGCTGGAGAGGGGGAGTTATTTGCTTTGCACTGGCAGCAATTTCCCTAAGCCCTGTGAGATGATATAACTCAAGCTGTTGCAAATGCAGACATAGTAGCTACCAGCCACAGCTCTTGGTTGGAGCAAGATTCCCTGGGGGCATGAAATATATTGAAAAACCTTTCTAAATGGGATTGATCACTTAATTCGAGTGTTTTAGAGAAAAATCCTACATAGTCTTCAATTGCTAGCACTTGTTCGCAGCCCCCTGGGAACCGTTTCTTCTCCTATGTGTGTGTGTGTATATGCATTCATGCCTTAATTAGACAGCCTCATCACAAAGAATGCCATGGCTCCAATGTATTAAAAGTGTTGGGGACTAGGTGTAGGATAGTCTTTACCTTCCTTAGCTTTCAAAACGAATCATGGTAAACAGTAAGCCCCTCCTTAAACAGAAAACGTCGTCAACCACTGCCACGGGTCCTCAAAACAAAACCAGCGGCAGCACAAAGAGGCCCATCGTGTTTCAAAACAGAGGGGCTGACGGCTGTTTTGTTAGCTGCACACTTTATTTTGAGGGGTTAACTTTTGCCTCCCATTTGTCCTTTTTTTTTCTCATGAATGAGCAATTAATTACTTTGCGGCTGTCTTCGCTGTTTCAAAGCTCCAGTTGACAATAGCCTTTTGTTTTCCCCGCAATCGAAAAAGCTTTGAAGGATTTCAATCTTCAAAAACAGAGAACACTTTCTTTCTCTTTATTTCTGAACACACTAAACGCCTATTCTTATGTATATTTAATAATAGGCTTCAGAAAGAGCCTTATTGTTCACCTTAACATGATCTGATTGATTCTCGCAGCTAAGTCAAAGGAACACATACAAATCCCAGTTCTGGGAAACGTTTTCTATTTAAAATCTTTAAACTGTAAACTTTATAATAAACTAGGGGAGGGAATGTAAATATGTTGTATTTTATTTTAAATACAGTTAAGCACGGTTTAAACACAGCCGACTTCTTCTAGGTGATCACTCGACTTGGATAACAAAGTGCTGCATCTTGAGTCATGGAGAGTTCACTGCGGCTAGTGTACAGTCAGAGAAAGGCACTCTGGGTGCCCTTATTTATGTTTCTCTCCTGGAAACAAGGGCTGCGTGTATTTATGCGTACACGTGCCTATGCAGATGGTGGAGATGGCTATCCCACAAACACTAGAGACGAAGGTCTTCTAGGAGTCCTAAATCCCCTCTTGCATGTCCTACAAACAGACTGTGGATGATGCAATGGATATGGTTGGGGTGATGCAACCGCACGCATTTAGAATGGCTATAGAACCAAGACATTGATTTAACAGTCTGATTATCTATCTAGTTTACAAATCCCTGGTTTCAGCCATGGAACCAAAAATATGAGTGAGTCAGCTGAATCAATGAACGAACTTCCATCCATCCTCAGGAGAGCTAAGCAGAGAATCGAATCTATCTTAGCTTTGTCTTACGACTAAAAGAAAAATTACAGTCTGGAGACTAGTGCGCTAATTATCAGTCACTTCTTTATCCTACTACTGACAAGAGTGCCCGTGGTCACACACACACACAAATCAGTTAATAAAGAACTCTAAGTGCCTAAACTCCAGCAAATTGAGAATGTGCTGTAATTACCTCAGCTGTCCGTTTCAGTTTCTGTTCCTCAAGTGCAGTGTTTTGGGTTTTAAGATGTTAACATCTTCTTCCTGGTCCACTGGAGAACTTAATAAGGTGTCTTCTCTGTCATCATGTCAAAAGCATACACTGAAGACATCAAGACGAGATATCTGCTTAACCAACCAGCTCACGCCCACGGAAATAGCTCCCATTCTGACTGTCAAAGTGGCCAGCAATGATGTCCTGGGTTTTTAAGGGTACCCTCTACAATCCTTCCTTTGCTCAAATCGATGTGCAAAGCCACTGCCCAGCTATGTGAGATCCTTGGTCTGTATTAGCAGTCACAGTTAGGCTCCGTTGACAGAACGCAACTCTCTCCTTATGGTTACCTACCTGTACCACCAAAGGCAACTTTGTGATGCCAGGCCTTCCGTGAAGACATCAAGAATCCAAGTGAGCAAGCAGTTGTACAATGAGCTTTTCAATCTTGTAGTTATATCTTAATATAGCTAAATAAAACCAAATTCAGATAGAAAAATAATGTGTCTTGGCTTCATTGCAGTTTAGCACACACTATCCCTAGTGTAATTTTTGTGGTCCTGTGGCTACAGCAGGCTCTGCCCTGCCATCTCTCTGATGATGAGTGTTTGAATTCTCCCATTTTACACTATAATGCAGCTCTAACATCTCTCCCCTCTAGAGGGCAAGGCTCAAGGTGAAGAGAAAGCACTGGGATACCCAGCCAGCTGAAACCGGAATGCTAGCTATGTTGCTTTTTGATGGCATGAGCCGGAACAATCACTCACCAGCTCAGCTTTAGTTCCTTCATCTACAGAAAGGTGATCTCATTCCTAATATTTGCTTTAGAAGATCCAGAAGGAGGGCCATGTACAATCACAGTCTGTGTTGCTAACAGGTTAATTAACTGTAAGTTTCTTCCTTGGGTTGATTGGGATGGAGTTACCATGTTTATTGCTAAGGCTCTAGATACACGCTGTCTATCTCCAGATAGTCCTGGCCTCCATTGCCGGTTCATGTCGTATAGCGTAGGCTTTAGTTGTTAGAACACCCAAATGAGGCACTTCTCAAGGTGGTCTTCAGCTATTCAAATACTCTGAGCCTCAGATGAAAAAGCAGATATGTTCTCATATGCCGAATTCTCTTCTTATGGAAAACCAAGAGAATAGGGATTATAGTAGATGATTCAGTAGAGTGGCCGCTGCATCATCCACATTGTGAAGCAATTCCCTTCTCTTCTTAACTTTCACCCCATCTTTAGCCACAATCCATATCTTTCTACATAAATAAAACTATTCATTCATATATTTCTGTCTTTAGACAATACTTGACTTTTCTTAAATTTTATTTATTGAGTAATTTAACTTGTTAAAATGTAATTTGCTAAAATATTATCTTCTGGATCAGCCATAACTACTATAAAGAAATCTTGTGAGCCAGCATCTGTAGGAAAGGCTTTGAGGCATGATCAGAGTTAATCTTAGCTCTTAAAGAAAAAGATTTACACAGTATTATGTAACTATATGCCAATTATTGGACTAACATCTTTACAAAAATTGTTTTTATTTAATCTTCAAAGCAACTCAATAGCTCTGTATCATTATTCCACATACTGACTGAGAAAGGACATTTTCCCCAGTGTTATACAAGCATGAGAGGAAAGTCTCCAGCTAAGGTATAATCAGCGGCAAAGCCTGCTCTCTGAAGGGTGACAGAGTGTCACTGGTAAGCAGAACACATCACAGAGCCATCAGAACTGTGACATATCCAGATTTCTCATCATGTTTAGAGAAATCTCATTCAACTGGCTTTTTAAATGGCACGTGTGCGCACATGTGCATATGCATGCATTTGTGTGTGTTCGTGTATGTGCATTTTGAGTGCATTCTTGTGTGGTCGTGTGTGTGCATGCATGTGTGTGCGTGTGCACTCGTGGAAGTGGGAGGACAGCTTGCAGGAGTCCATTCTCTCCTTCCACCATGTGGGTTCCAGGGCTCCACTTCAGGTTGTCAGGCCTGACAGCAATTTCTCTCCCTGCTGAGCTATTTTGCCAGCACTAAAGTGGATTTTTTTTTAAATTTCTAGGCACTAGTCTCTTTTTTTGTCTTACAAGGTGGGTGCCTGAGGCAGATGTTGAGATGCTAAACTCACAAATGCCAGAAGTCATTATGTGTGACCTCCAAAGGAAGTGTGACTTTCACCCAATGGACCTCTTAAACACTGGTAAATTAAAATGCCCCTTTTAAACAGAAAAGCTTGAGTTGAAGATGACGTAAACCCAAATTGTACTCAATGAGCATATCAGCTCTTCCCCAAGATTTGCTTTCCTTCCCAATCTGAAAAGGTCAACGTGACTAAATAGACAGCTGTATGTATGTGTAACATATTGTGATATGTTCATATAAATGTATACTTGACAACATTCAAACAGGCTTGGAAAGCTTGGTTCTCTATAATGAAAGGGTTTGGGACACACTGCCTTAAAGATAGTGTGTCAGGGATACACTTGGAAGGACTCTCTGACCTTTTCCCATCCTCTGCCCTGAGAGAAAACAAAGGAACTAGAATTCTCTCGGCCATTTCTCCCTGAAGAATGCCATAAAGCCTAGCTGAATTTCCCTTGATGTAGATCCTAAGACCTCCATTCGGGAGGTTTCCCCATGAACCCAAAAGAAATCACATTACAGTAAAAGGTCCAGGAAGGCCTTGCCTAACCCACCATTAAATCACGCTTCTGCCTCCAACTATACTTACTTTCGAAGGGACTTCGTTTTGAAGACTCCCATGTTGTGGAAATTATACTAGATAAACAAGTATGGGGACTTGATCGGAGGAGGGGGAGGGAAATGGGAGGTGGTGGCGGGGAGGAGGCAGAAATCTTTAATAAATAAATAAATAGAAATTTAAAAAAAAAAACAAGTATGCTTTTCTCTTGTACTGTTATTAGGGAAGTCTCAGCCACAAACATTGCCATGAATGGGAAGACAATATCAGTTTTCTCCCTTGTGGCCTGACTTGGACTATTCCAAAGGGATCTGTATTAGGTATTTTTCCCACTGCTGCTGCAAAACAACCAAGAAAAAGCAACTCAAGGAAGGCTTGATGTCGACTCTTAGTCTGAGGAATGCACTCCAAATGAAGGGAACACATGGCGGCAGGAACTGGAGGCAACTGGCCACAAGGAACACAAAGATGGATGCTGGTACACGTCTTGCTTGCTTGCCCCGTTTTTACTCAGAGACAGTGACACCCACAGTAAGTGGGAGTCTTCCCCTCGCAATTAGACATCTCTGAACACACAGGAGAGTGTCTCCAAACTCAATCCTCCGAACTCCAATCTGTTGACAATGATGAACCTTCACTTGGGTCTCTCTAAGCCTCCTTCTGCCTTCCTTCAATGCTGGCTGGGCCTCTCCTATCCCAGCCTCTACTTTAATTACTTAGTTATAATCAGGAAAAAAATTACAATTTTTAAAAATTTTTCATATAATATATTTGCATAATATTCTTTAAGAAGGAAAGAGGGGAGTAAAATAACAGTAAAAATGTCTGAAAAAGGTGGTGGCACACGCCTTTAATCCCAGCACCTGAGAGGCAGAGACAGGTGGATCTCTGTGAGTTCGAGACCAGCCTGGTCTACAGAGCTAGTTCCAGGACAGGCTCCAAAGCCACAGAGAAACCCTGTCTTGAAAAACCAAAAAAAAAAAAAAAAAAAAAGTCTGAAAAAGTCACAAGGAAATTATTGTGGCAAATAACTATCTACCTAAAAATGCCCATAATATGTGTAAGTTGGTATATAAATACACATATATAGTTTAAATGAGATGTTCCCACTATACTGACGGTGTTCCCTTCCAGGAGCTAAAGACCATTTACCAAAAGCCCCAACACCAGGCACGAGAAGCGTTCCACTGAGTTGTTGGTCAAGGCTGACCAAGAGACACCTCAAATATTACAACCATGACTATTACTATTGCCCTTGATTGCCCACCCCTCAGTGGCAGAAGGTAAATCCTTGTTTCTAAAGACTCCATACTCTTCAGACACATGGTCATGTTAACAGAAGGTGCCATAGAAACTTCCAAAGTAAAGAAGCAATCAATAGTTCTGCCCAGCTATGATGTCTATGAACCACATCCATGACCAGCAAGGCACAACAATCCTAAGGGTGCAGTAGTGGCATGGATACCTTGTAACCAACAGGAAGTAATCAACAACTCTCTATTTTGACTTAAGAACTACTCAATCTTAGAGAAATCAAACCTGATATTGGAAGAACAGGGCTAGGGAAGTCATAGATCTCGGAGAAGAACCTTCAACCACCATTTTGCTAAACCAACATAATCTGCAACTATACTCTAAATATTTGTTCTTATAATCACAGGGAAGTGTATTCCTCACCTCTCATCAAGGAAATTCTCTTTGCAACAGACAGAAACCATTATAGAAAACCACAATCAATCCAATGAAGAGTTGTAAAGCCCAGTCACAAAAGAATGTATCTTCAAGACAACTCCCACACCTAAGGGTCAGAGAACATTGTTGAAGAGAAAGCAGAAAAATTATAAGAGCCAGAAGATCAGGGAGTTTTCTGTGAAATTGTGTCTCCTTGTATATATCCATTAAGTCTTGCCATTATAAGTCTTCCAAACACAAGGACAACAGCAAGAGACATGCTAACATGGACAGGGGAAATCACATGAGGCCTCAACCCTACATATAGAACTACAAGCAACTAAGGAATGTTGAAAATGGGAGAAATAGTCTTCCCCAGAGAAGAGCACACCAATTGGTTTTCCAATACCAAATGTTAGGCCTTAAAGACATTTACAAGTAAGTAACACTATACAGACTGAGAAGATTGCATTTATGTATTTAGGAATATACTTATGTGTATATATGTGTGTGTGTGTATATATATATATGTATATATATATACACACATATAAACAACCAATGGAAAAAAGATGGCATGAGTTTAAAAGAGAACAAGAATAAAAACATAGAAAAGGTGTGAAGGGAGAGAAATGAAAAGGAAAATGATGGAATTATAATCTTAAAAAACAAAAGAAATTTTTAGAGGTTTGAAAAATTGTTTTTATACAGTATATTTTGATCATATCTTTCCCCTTCCCCAACTTTTTGCTACCTCCTTACCCATCCAACTTCATGCTCCTTCTCTGTTTCCCCAGTGTCTCTCAAAAAACTATCAAAACAAATAGAAAAACAATAAGACAAAAAAAATAGGAAAAAGTCCACAAACAACAACAACAAAAAAAAAAAACATGGAGTCTGTTGTTTTTGGCCAACTACTCCTGAGCATGGGACATGCCTTGAATTGTGGTTGACTCTCCACTGGCTAACACTAATTTTTCCCATCCCCAGTAGACATCAATCACAAACAGCATCTTGGTTAGAGGTGGGATTTTGTGTCCATTTCCCCTTCTCAGAGCTGCAATTTTGTCTGGTTTGAACCTATGCATGTCTCTGTGAGTTTATATGTGTATCAGTAATCAGGGAGCTCCTGATCCAGATAAAAAGGATCCAGATAGTGGTGGCGCACTCCTTTAATCCCAGCACTCGGGAGGCAGAGCCAGCCTGTGAGTTCGAGGCCAGCCTGGTCTAAAAGAGCTAGTTCCAGGACAGGAACCAAAAGCTATGGAGAAACCCTGTCTCAAAAATCCAAAAAGAAAAAGAAAAAAGAAAAAGGATCCAGATATTCCTGAAACATCTCACCGAAGGAAAGATGTTTGTTCAGGTAGGTTTGCCCTTGCCCTTGTCATCGCTCATCCCATTTAGGACAGCACTATTCAGTACATTTCAAGGAGAGGGCATTAGAAATATAAGACAAAAATGGGAAGAGACAAATCTGACAAAACAGAAACTTTGGGAACTGTCCCAAGTATCATCCAGAGGGCACTACACTACAGATGAGCCCCTTTGAGTCCCAACCTACTAGACTTTGTCTGTACTTCCCCATCCAAGTCGTATTTAGTCTATACCGTACTATCTATGAGACTCAAGTTCTCATCATTGTATTCCCTGTTGACAAAATGGATCCTCCATGACTTTGTGTTTCAAGATCAAGATGCACTCTGTGTAAGCCTGTGGCAGGTCACAAGAAGAGTTCCATTCTGTTCCCAGTGTGCTAGAATGGGTCTGACCTTCCTCGAACCATAGAACTATTGTCAAGAGGACATAGAGTAACACCAGACAGTTGAAAGTACCGTCACCAGAGAGAGAGCTTCTCCAACCCAGCTCCCAGCCTACCCCTGTCCCCACCACCTGCTGTGTGACTTTGCATACATTATTTAGTATCTGTGAGTCTGTTTCCATGTATGCTAATTGAAAGCATAAAAAATACTGTCTGTTCATCTAGCAGTGTAAAACTTTGGTAAAGAAATATCCTAGTTGAATGCATTTGGGAAATTATAGAGCCTCATAGCAAGATTATCATAAGTTGAATATCTCTGATGCAAAAATTTAATATCTGAAAATTTTCAAAAACCCAACTTTCTGAGTACCAACATGGCATCTTACGTGAAAAGGCCATACATGGTCTCGTATCACAAGTGGCAGTTCAAACACGGGTGCACAAAAATTACTGTGTAGGGGTTTGGAATGTAACTCAATTGGTAGAATGTTTGCACAGCAACCCAGCACTGCCTGAACCAGGCGTGCTGGTGCGCACCTGTGACCTCAGATGGAGGTAGAAGGATCAGAGGTTCAAGGTCATCCTCAGCTACAGAGCAAATTCAAAGCCATCATGAACTTTTAAGACCCGGCCTTGCAATCTTAAAAAATTAAGTTAAATTAAAATTTGGGACCAGGTGTGATCGTGTGCACCTTTAATCCCAGCTTATGGGAGCAAAGACAGGCAGAACTCTGAGTTCCTGGCTAGCCTGGTCTATATGAGTTCCAAACAAACCAGACTTTATATATACATAAAATATGTATACATAATCACATGAATGGAGTAACCTTCAGGCTATGTGTGCAAAGAGCATATGAAACATACATACATATATATGTATGCATATATATGCATACATACAAATATATATGCACCTGCATACTTCATATGTGCACCATATGTGAGCAGAGTCCATGAAGGCCAGAAGAAGATGTCATTTCCCCCTGGAACTGGAGTTACAAGCAGGTGTAAATTGCCTTATTTGGGGGGCTAGGAACTGAACTCAGGTCCTCTGAAGAGCAGTGTTTTGGTTATGTTTCAGTTACTGTGGCAAAACACCATGAACAAGGGAACTTATAAAAGTTTGTTGTATGAGGCCTTACAGTTCCAGAGGATGAGTCCATGACCATGATGGCAGGGGGCATGAAAGAAAACAGGCAGGTGTGGTGCTGGAGCCGTAGTTGAGAATCCACATTCTTATCCAAAAGTAAAAGGGAAAGAAAGCTAATTGGGAATGGCACACACTTTTGAAACCCAGGAGCCCAAGCCCAGGGACACACCTCCTCTACAAGACCACACCTCCTAATCCTTCTAAAATAGTTCCACCAATGGGGACTAAGAATTCAAATATATGAGCCTGTGCAGACCATTTTCATTCATACCACAACAATCAGCAAGTGCTCTTAACCACTGATCCACCTCTCCAGCTCCAAACCAGCAAAAAAAATTTGAGTCCCATTCCTAAGATACCTCATTACTGCAGAAACATTTCAAAAATTTTATAATGTAAAATCCAAAATACTTTTGGTCACCCACATTTCAACTAAGGATATGCAGTTTGAATTATTTCTGCTCCTTTTAGTAGCCTCGGGGCTAAGTATTCCTACACCAGCTGAATATATTTAGACCTGCTTAGAAGGAAGTGATTCATATAACATACACCATGGATATTCCTACAGGCCCTAAACTTCCACTCCATTGCAGAAGGTCACACATTTACCCACCTTTACCATAACAAAGCTTATCTGTGACCCATGCAGTCAAGACCCCTTGCCTTCGGAAAATGTTCAAAATGCCTTTGCCAATCCTAGAAATTGAAATCTCAGAAGCTGTTGCTTTGTTCTGCTGGCCTTCGTACGTGTTTTTCATTGACTGCAGAGAGGCTGAACTGCCAAAAGAATTAGTCTATTGCTGCCTCTTTAACAGACTCTTCTCTTCATCGTCCCTGGCTTGTATTGGAACCAGATGGTAAAACCAAGACTGGAACATCCTTTGGTGTCCAGAAGGAGGCCGGTCTGGCCAAAGCATTGTCATTCCTGTCAGCAGCCAGAGTCAAAAGCATTTTTGTAGTTAATCATCAGAAGCGCCTACTGCCTCCAACAGCCCCTCACGCGGTGTTTGTCAGCATGAAGGCTCCATCCACACCACAGATGACGCCATGTCGGCAAGAAATGTGTTTCAATATCCTTCAGCAATGAGCTGAGCAAATTTTCATGGCTGACACCCAAAGCAACATGGAATTTAGTGCTGAACTTCTTTTTGACCAAATTCTGTGAATACCAATGCCTTTCATCTCCAGAAACTAACCTCTCGCGGCAAATTCCCCCGGGAACGTTCACTAAAGCACAGGATGCTAAAAGATTGCAGCAAATTAGCAAAGTATCTTTAAAGTAATTAAACACACTCTCACACACATACACACACATCCTCTCTCTCACACACACACAACCTCACGACACATACACTCTCTCTCACACACATTCTCTCTCTCTTTCACACACACACACACATACACACACACCGAACTTTAATTTCAGAAGACGTGAAGTTAGTCTTAGACTCCGCAATTTCGTGGGTGAGAGCCTCCCAGCAAAGCTCTCGTCTACCCTGGCAGCAGCAATCAGCTGCAGCAGCGAGATGGCGAATATGAAAATAACAGAGGAAATGCACTGTTCTTTGGAGCTAAACTAGAGGCGTTTGGGTGGACACATGAAAGGAAGGCACTGAATAATAACAGTTTAAAGTGTGCGGAGCAGTGCGCTTATCAGGCCTTGTATGGAGCTGATGGAGGCTATTCATTTCTTAAGTACTAGAGAGAAGCAAATCTGGATATCTGGAGAGAGACGTCCAAAAATGGCTTCTCCACTTTACAGTTGAGGATTGTCACCCTATCAGAGCAGCTCGGATGAATATTTCATACAAAAGGTTTAAGTAAAGAAATTTGCAGGAGATGCCTAGGACAGATGAACCAAATTACAATTCTATGCTACAATATTGCAAGAAGACCTAACACAGACCTGACCTCTTTGTATGGTGAATTGGTACACACACAGCAAATGAAACAGGGCTCGGGGCACAGTCCACAGAGGTGTCGAGCTCGACCCCATGAAAATGCTTACAGAAATCAGAGCCCTATAATGCTGAGGCTATCCTGCTTTCCGTGGTATTGATTTCCCTGGTGCTCAAAATTCATAGTCTCTGCACAGAAAATAGTAAGATGGCATTTGCGGTGCGAGCCTTAGTAGAGTCTGGTTAATGGACGTTAGAATCCCTGATGAAATATAGACCTGTTTGCTTTGGGCTGCTGACATCTGAGATATGATGATCTGTGTCACTCACCTTCTCTGTACAGGTGTGTCATAAACTGAGACGTGTGACTGACACCGCAGGCTACTGGTTTGGTCTGGTTCCTCTGATTAACTTGCAGTCAAACTCAGTTACCTGTAATGATCTTTGCTGTCTTTCAATTTCATGCAGAGGATATGGTATAATAACCCACAGAAGTGATAGAGAACATTTCAAATTAGACAATAGACAAAAATCCTCCATGCTGTGGATAAGGCTTAGCAGGTGTTATTTTAAAGGGTAACAATTGAAAAACTCTCGAAAACAAGCAGGGCAACTTAGACATCTTTTGTTTAAAGATTATTGTGTTGTGGCTTCTTTTCCCTTGGCGAAGCTTGAGAGTGATAGCATGCCATGATGTAAAAACCGGACTCCACAGGACAGAGAAGCGATGCCGGGGGAGTGCATAGGCTTCTTTCCCACCGCCTAATTTAAATGCCTTTTGATTGGCTAATCATTCTCATTCTCAACAGAAATGATTGGAAACAAGCTTCCTTAAACCCCTCACTTTGGCTGTTAACAGAGCCAATCAGAAAAAAGACCAGTTTTGAACCCCCACAATAAATAGGTTCATGTGTTTAAAGAAACATGGCTCTTAGTTGCCCTTTGTTAAAGAAACATTCCTTCTTCCACTTCTCAGGAAAAAGTTATTGGTTTTGCTTCATGAAGCATTAACTGAACTGCAAATCGCTTTATAATAAATTAAAAATATTCCAGAAAGTATCCTAATACTATGCTTCTATTCAAAATCCCAAAAGCCACAGATTCCGTGGTGGCAGCTGCAGTCATCTAAAGGAAAACACTTCTCAGGAAGGAATTTCAGATTTCTGGCCCCTTTTGTTCTATATATTATATAAAAAGAGAGCTTGGAATCACCTGGAAATAATCATACATTTAAACAAGACCCTGATGTTAATTTCCCCCTTACAATCATATTAAGAAGCCAGTAAAATATGAATTACATAAAACCAAAGGATTCATGTAAGCCCTCACCTGTTACATAAGAAGCAGAACCTTATGTAATATGCCTTTTCTTACTAATTCTTCAAAATCCGAATGCTTTGTGTGACACCAAAGAACACTGAATAATGGTGTTTAAATATTTTTAACTGTTTGAATATGCAGAGCACATCCACGGGAACATTGCAAGTAGTTTGGTGACATCTAGTGGAAATTGCTACTTGCAGCCGGAGACATTCAGAGCCCCTAGCAAACGGAGCTGCAGGAGCCTTGAGAATAATAAACAAGCAAAGAAGAGATTTTTTTTTTTTTGCCCTCGTCCCTAAGTAATAAGAACGAGAAAAGATTAGGTAGTCCTTCTGAAAAAAAAATAACTTATCATTTATGTTAATTACTATAAAATGTTGATTATATAATGTAGAATCTTTGTAAAGAATTAGGGATAGAAAAAAAGCATACAAGGAAAAAATCTATAACACTTCCATCTACAAGAAGCCACCATTCGAGAAGCCACAATTCATTAAAAACATCTTCTCTTCTGGGCTTCTATTTTGATGATTGTTCCCAAGAAGTTTGGATATTCCCGATAGATAATTTTTATCCTGATTTTTAACCATGCAACCCTTTTTTTTTTTTTTTTTTTTTTTTTTGCATGTTACTTGGTATAAAAATGATTCCGAGGAGCAGAGAACTCTAGTGTGACTTCCTTTTCACAGTTGGGAGCTGTAAGTCTACATGTCTATAGCTGCTGTATAACAGTCCAGGGCTGATCAAGAGCAGTTGCAGAGAGATTCTTTCAACTAGAATTAGTTTTTAAACTACCACACTGTTCAGAGACATGGCAAATAGGTATTTTGCTTCAACATTTTTGTAGGGACTTACTGTGTTATCAGACCCTAAAGACATGAGACATGAGAGGCCCGAGCCTTACCAAAGACTCCAACACTCTAATAAGGAAGAAGTCAATATATTTTAAGCCACAAAATTATAGGCAATGGAGAGAACTTGAACAAAAGATAAAGATGGGATTTCTAGAAAAAGGAGCCATGGTGACTTCTCAAATGAGAGGTAACAGGCGGGCAGGACTTGAGAGGGTGAGAAAGAATCAGGGGGCTCTTTCTGAGAAGCAAACCTGAGCAAAATCAAGAATGGACTGGCATGCTGTGGGCCACTACCCCCAGGGAAAGCCACAGCAATGGCCCATTTTACTGGAAAGGGACCAGAAGTAGATGGCCAAGGATCTTTCCCGGGGAGGTTAGAAAAAGTTCTTTTATAAGGAAGGCAACATGATGACATTAGCATCTTATAAAACCATGCTGAGAAAGCCTAGCATGTGAGTAGTGAAGACCAGCTCATGGGCTGTCACTGTGGCCACGGAAAGAGGATGAGGCCTGAAGCCCTAAACACTACATTTTCACAGGAAGCTGAGACTCCAGGAACTAAGAGATGGCAGACTGGAGGACTCAAATGTGCTGGGTTGAAATGAAAGCATACTAAAGAGAATGTGGGCCTAGACTAGATGACCAGAGGGCAATCAGGCAATTACTAACTAAGGGCAAATGTATACAAATTTTTATCTATACATTGACAATACAGTTCAGAATCAAACCAGCCTTAAGATTTTAACGTTTTTATGTACATAAGGCATACACATAAGACTGGTATAGTTACTAGAAGTTTCCTTCAGCAGATAGGTCAAAGGAAAAACAGATAGAGAGATAGATAGATAGATAGATAGATAGATAGATAGATAGATGATAGATAGATAGATAGATAGATAGATAGATAGATAGATAGATAATAGTATGTCTTCACAACGCTGATGTCAAAGACTGTGTGTAGGATGGTTAATGTCTCTAATTGGCCCCTGTACAATACTGGGACTTAGGGGGTAAGAGGAGTGCTAAATGGGTTAGAGACATAATCAAAGAGAATGAAAGGGAAAACTAATTTTAGCTGTCACTGAGGTCTATCTGTATAGAGTGCCGTTAGAAAGACTGAATGCCCTGCTCAACGGTAGGACTGAGAACCCATTGCTGAACTGTGGAGAGAACAAGATGATAGACTCAAGCCGTCGCTGCCTCTGGACCTGTGCCTACACACGTACAAAGAGCAGCAGAAAGCTCAGAGAGGCCTGCATCCCAAGTGGTGATCTGAAGGGTTAAGTCAACATCACCAACGCACCGTGCCCTTGGCGTGTGCTCCCTGCACCTTGCACCAGGCAATGACACTCTTACCACTGACAGTGTGCTCATCTAGGAATGACTGCTTTACAGGCATTGTTGTCTACTGGAATCTTCCCAAAAGCCTACAATGATGAGGGAAGGTTTGACCCTTTGATGATTAGGGAAGGACACATCGCTTACCGGGAGCCACTCAACCCAGAAGTGGGAAAGCTCAGATTCAAGCCCTGCTCTCCAACTCTAGAGCTCTGCTTTTAACAATGGCTCTTCTTGAGGTTGGCTCTGTTCATTTATTTCTTTTTTAACATATCGATTTCTTGTTTTGTTGCTACCTAATACTTTATGATGAACCAAGCATGCCTCTAGCTGAGTTATTAATATCAACATAGATTTTCCTTCCTTCTTCGGGCTTGTGGTTCCACAATTGACTTTGTGGTGTCTCTTGTTTTGCTTCAGAGCAGACCGAGCTGGTATGTGAGAGACAGGTGGCAGCCAGTTGCTATGGCAATTGCCTGTCATTAATGATAAAGGGTAATTACTGCAGCAAATTTCTGTTTAGCTTGAAAATCTGACTTGCCCCCTCCCCACAGGGGGCACAGCCCTTTATCCCCTCTCTACTCACAATGGCCTATCATCTGCCTGGACCACTCAGCATAGCTGCTGAGAGCTAAGCCTGATTTCTTAAAGACAGAAGGAAGAAGATGAGATGAGTCACATCTGAAAAAAGCTCAAAGAGAAAAAAGAGATTCACGTTTCCCTCATTTATCGGCTGCATAAGCTTGCTTTCCCATCATTAAAATTTGCCAAAAATACTATAACCCCATGCTATATTCCCCACCCATAGGCCACGTTCAATGACTTTTTGAATGTCAACAAGACTTAACTACTAGACATTCAGACTCTAGGAACAACCGAAACTTGTAATCTGACTTACAGAGATATGAAAAGCATATATTCAGTATTAAAGTTTGTCCCAAGTCACTTAGTAGCACTTACCGATTAGTGTGCCAGAGGCACTGAGAAGGAGAAATTGTCTTGAGAGTCTCTTCATTCAATTTGAACTCCTATAGGAACTCGAAAAGGGAAATTTTGATCCCTGTTAGGTTAGAGGCTGTGAGAGGTAAAGATCATCAGAAAATAAATGACAAAATAAAAGTGAAGAAACTGAAAAGCAGAATTGAATCAAATACCTGTGTAGTCCTTCATCTCTCTCCACCCCGAAACCTGGGGTCCAAATGTGTCTCCTTCGGTTCCTTTTGAACTACAGCCATAATTACTTCACATGCCAATGAGGAGTACCCGGGAACTGTTCTCGCCAACAAGACACCTAAAGATGACAGTCCTGTTTCATAACTATCTTTTTCTTTTTTAAACCTGATTGCACTTACATTTGATATCCAAGATATGGAGAACTGGGCGAGATTTGAGTCACAGACAATGTACTGTTCTAAGAACATAGAGTATGTGCTTTCTCTGGAGACTAATGTGTCAACACGTTTCAAATTCTATTTTCTGAATTGGATCTGTTAATCAAGGTTGTGTTTTGCTCTATCAATTTTTTTTTTGCATGTGACCACAGGGTCCTGAAACAGAGGAAGTTTAGGAGGCAAACAACTCCAGATCTGGGTTGTGTAACAAAGATGGGAAGGGGAAAACTATGATGGTGTCATTCACACCCTGGAGCTGTAGGGTAATGATCAGACTCGTCTCCTCAAAGCAAGCATTATTCTTCTTTTTTAAATCAAGGTAAGATGATGCTTTTTCACCTTGAGAAGCTTCAGTTGACAAGAAGGGTGAGGATTTGGGTGCATAAAGTTGTAGGCCACTCTCTCTTGAGTTTCTGTGGCATATTAGGAGCAAGGAGTCCGAAGGAGACAGAAAATTGGTAAGAGAATGAATGGGGAAAGGGAATGAAGAGCGTTTGAGGTCTTCAGGCACAGCACTGATCTGGCTGTCTCTAGACTCAGAGGTCAATTAGCTAGTCTCCTTGAAGGAGGGAAGTTCTTTCCGTTTTATGCCATGGTGCATTCCAAGCCTCTCCAAGTGTTTGGAACATGACAAACTCTAGATCAATATTTACTGAACATATGAATCACATTGTTTCGGCCATTTCGATACAAAATCCTATCATCTTTCCTGACATCTTTGTTTAAATTTCTGTAATCATAAAGGCCAGTTGGGCCATAAATTACCACCTAAGACTGTAGCTGTACCAGTAAGAGCAAGCAAGACCAAACAAGATTGAACTGAGATTTTAATATACAGAGTTGATTCCCTTGCTTGCTTTCAGGCTGGACTGGTATTTCACTTTTGCAATTCACTATTAATTAAGATGGATGACAAAGATGGACCTTATTCCTATGCCTTCCTATAATAGGGGTGCTTGATTCCACACGTCATCAGTTGATAACAACAACAAAAGAGCAGATGAGAGGGTTGGAGTACAGAAGCATCCTCAAGCCTCCAGACTCCACGACTTCCACATGTAAAGATTCCTAGGAGACATGAGAGAGCCAGGGTAGTATTTCCTCCTTTGATTTCCCCTCCCCTTGCCTCTTCTCCTTGACTTCAGGCTGGCTTCGTCAAAGGAAAAACCACATGGACACACTGCTGCTTCTCTGCCTCCCTCTCTTCCTTAGGCCAAAGTTTCTCCTTCCTCAGAGGACATTTGGAAATCTTTGGAGCTGTTTTCTGGCTCGATGATGCTCCCAGCATCTGGTAGATACAGGCCCCTGAACATCCTGTTATGTACAGGACGGCTGGCAACAGAGATTGGCAACAGGGCTTAAGGTGGAGAAGCCTTCTTCCCAGTATCTGACACTCTGTCCCAAATGTTAACGCCAAACCTTTCTCACGCCTTGTCTCAAGGCTTCCGAGATTGTGGGAACTGCACAAGACTCTCTGAACATTTCTATAACAGAGGCTTACAGAGTTTAAGTGACATGTTCCTAGGTCACACAGCCACTGTGGCTCCAATCCCCGTCTACATGACTCTGAAACCGCATGTTGCTGCTTCTCAGGTTCCTCCTCCAAGATGACCTGAAAGCCCAGGATCCCACTTAGCCCAGAGTTACACTGGCAGAATCACTACTCACCAGTGTGGTGTGTTCAGACATTTGGGTTGGTTCCCAATGTAGATGAGGTAGACACAAAGCCTTGCGCATATCAAGACTCACCAGTATGGTGTGTTTAGACACTTGGGTTCGCTCACAACGTAGATGAGGTAGACACGAAGCCTTGCGCATATCAAGACTCACCAGTATGGTGTGTTTAAACACTTGGGTTCGCTCACAACGTAGATGAGGTAGACACGAAGCCTTGCTCATATCAAGCACTGTTACATGCGCTACCATCACACAAGAAAAGCAAGGCTTAGAGAGGCGAGGTCAGAGAGCCAGCGAAGTGCAGAGATAAGATCTGGTTGTCAAAAGTCTGACACTAATTTCTCTAATCCTTTCTAACCACTACTCAATTTTGCTAGTACATCTACAAAGCTGGGGAAAGTGACCGTGCAAGCCACTCAATGGGATGTGACCTTTTCTTCTTCAGGTTCTGTGTGCACCTCAAGCACACCAGTGAGAAACCTCACTCCCTTTGGTAGTTTTTAAGTTGTGTGTATGTGTATGTAGCTGTGCACACATGTGTTTGCAGGCACATGTGCCTTTGCATGTGGATATGAAGGTCTGAGATCAATTGTTGGCCATCTTCCTCTATTGCACCCCAGCATGCTATTTTTAAACAGAATTTCACCCTGAACCTGGAGCCAGGCATTTTAACTAGACTGGCTGGCCATCAAGCCCCCAGGATGAGCTTGCTCTCCCCTGTACTGCAGTTACAGAAGGGTGCTACCATGTCTTGCTATATGCGGGTGCTGGGAATTCAAACTCAGACATCCATGCTTGTATAACAAGTAAAACACTTCTCCAACCTCATTTTATTTTTAATTGGCATATAGTAATTGTACAGATGTGTGAGTTATGATGTCATCTTTTGGTACAGGTAGACCCAGAAAGGTACGTGCTTTTCTTTGAGTGGTCTCACTCATACACGGAGTCTAAAAATGTTGACCCCCTGTGCCAGCCATGGTGGAGATAAGCTTCCATTTTCTAAACTGATGTTCATGATGCTGAAAGTCTGAAGATGAGAAATAAACTCCTCTCCAGCGCCATTAGCCCCTGAAGCAAACCACTATCACCCTCATTTACTGCTTTGAAATTCTCTTTCATTGTTTGCATAAAATTTCCTTTTATTAAGTGCGGGATATGAAAAGGTTTTCAAATAATTAGTACAGTTAGTCTAAATGTAAAAAAAAAAGCTAAAAGGAAAACTGTGCGCAATTAGAATTTGCATAATTTCTTTAACACTGCTTAAGTTGTCTACATTTGCACCTCAAAGTAGGACAGGGTTTGGGGTGACACAGAATAAAACCGTGTGCCTGACCTTTGGTGCCCCTCTATACACCTCCGCTCGTTGCGGAGCCTCAGCAATCACATCCTTGAGT
This sequence comes from Microtus oregoni, assembly GCF_018167655.1. NCBI lineage: Eukaryota > Metazoa > Chordata > Mammalia > Rodentia > Cricetidae > Microtus > Microtus oregoni. Next base: position 41,767,168 of record NW_024543068.1, on the reverse strand, counting down.
ACTTTGTCCTCAACAAGTTTTCTTTTTTAATTCTTGCTTATTATATCTCAAATGAACTTCATAGAAGCAGAAGGTTAATGCATGGGTTTTCAGACATGAGTCAGCAGATCTTGTGAGTCATCTGTCCCCATAGATAGTCCACACAGTGTCACAGATTCATTGCAAAAACACCCAACTCTTCTCGCTTTAAGAAAAAAAAAAAGTATGCTTTATGGGTACCCATACAGAAGATGAATTTACATAAATATATACATCACCTACTGCCAATTAGTATGCATTTATGAGCAGGGCCCCATGACCCTGATGATAAGGGAGAGCGCATCCGTGCCGAGTCATCCCTGGAAACCAACGGGAGTCTCAGCAAGCATTCAACTTAAGAGTAGGTGGAGGGGACTCATTACGGGCCTGGCTTGCTGCCTTGTTCTGTTAGAAACCTTGATTAAAGAAACAAAAAACACAGAATGCTAATTAAACTATTTGACCAATCTCGATAAACAAATAGGTCTAATTTGAGGAGCAAAGAAGGGGGCTAAAACACTGCAGCTCCTTTCCTTACCCAAGTTCTTCTGATTCCTGCTGTCAGAGTGCCTGTCCCCAAGGCCTACAGAGCAGCAGGGTTGCTGACTCCAGAATAAAGAGAGAGAAAACCGTGTCAACTTGGTGAAGCTCCCTACAAGCCCTGGCTTGTAGGGCTCCCTGAGATTACAGCCCTTGATTGTGGCCTGTCCTGCTCCCGGACTGGCAGGCGGTACAGCTGTTGTAAGTCGCGAAGAATGTGTTTAAGGATAAATAGTCCTGCCTGGCTCGAGCAAGCAAAACTCTTCCTTCCGTTCTGCATGCACACGGCTCGGAGGCCAGGGTCCTGGGTGTACCAGTTGTATCTCCACATCAAATGACTGTCGACAGAACCCTAGTATATAATATTGTCTGTTAGACAGTGCCTCGAGGCCCGCGCTGTGTGTGCTTATTGGAGTCACACAGCAAACATTACCAAATGAACCTGCTTTTAGCCCAGTGCCACATACGGTGGTAATTAAGGAGAACGGCTTTTTGATTTGCAACTCTGTGCTGTTCTGCAGGAAAAACAGAGCTCAGGCCATCTTGTTCCATTTGTTGTACCACGCTTAATCTTCTGATTCCTGAGGAATTATTACACCCAGCACCTATGGGGAATTTAATTGTTTGGCTCCTACTCCTCTGGCAAGTGTAATTACGGAGGAGGAGGATCTATAGATTAACATTTTTTTAAAAGCTTCATCTAAGAAAAAAATAAATAAAGGGAGGTGGAGTTTTTTGTAAAACCTGGTATTGAATAACACCCAGGTTTGATGCAATGCCAGTACTGAGCTTAAGAGAAAATGTCATTGCCTAAATGGGAGGTCAAACCAGGGACACGGAGCCCAGGACTTTGATCCCATGGTCATTAACTTGAAAACCAAAACACCCTATATATCCAACGAGTACTGGTAGATTACTGAGCTACAGCTTGTATTTATGGATAAAATTATGGAGCAGTTTTGAATGAGATGGGAGTGAACTTTTAGGTCTGCTTCCATTGCTCTTTACTGACAAAGCTTCGTTTTCTCATCGAATAAGAGAACTAAGATTTCAAAGGTAAGAACAATCTGCCATCTCTCCCTCTGTTGATAAGCATACTTACTGCAAGGCAGTTTGTGTCCAATAGACTGAAGAACTAGGGCTGTGGCAAACACAGCAAGGGCCTACCTTTGTTCCTGGGGAGTCTCAAACTCTCAGCCTCTGAGATAAGCACCACCTGGAACCATGAGAGTCCACATCGCCTGTAGTGGTGCACTGACAGCTCTCAAAAGCTGGGAACTAACCACCCTTACCCCTCAGGGTGAGCAGCTCACAAATGTGTCATCCCTTTCCAGGAGTCTTCCCACAGGATTAAGTTCCGGTTGTGCACGTGATACCTGGCCTGATGCTGCCTTCTTTATGGGCTATGTTTCCCTCTTTCAGTCACTCCCTATTGTTCTGCAGGTACATCCTGTATCTGACTCCTTGCCTTAGATATTACTTTCGGGGGAAGCCACTGTGGCAAGTGCCTGTCCTCAAAGCCCATGTAACAGATGAGGGATGTGCAAGGAGAAAGGGCAAAATAACTAGCTGGGATGGACAACATCTGCCATTGCACCAGCTTCCTCTCCACAATCGCACAGACATGCAAACTGACCTACATGGTAACTTTTAAAGAAAAACAAAACAGACACATCATTTTTCCTAGGTCACCATGGTCTGATGTCACAGACCTGGAACTTAATTGACAGAAATTGGTTTGCTCACAACTGTAAAAGCTACAAGTCCAAAGTCAAGGCACCCTAAGAGTTGGTGTCTAGTGAGGCCTCCCTGGACTGTAAACAGCTCCCAACAATGTGCCATCACATAGCCCTGTCTCTGTGGGGAAGAAAGGAAGAAAAGGGGGTAGGTGTCTCCTCCCTTCTTACAGTGACGCCAAGCCTATTCTGATGGGGCTTGAAAATGAAATTGCCTCCCAAAGCACGTGTTTTGGATGCTTGGTTCCCAGTTGGTAAAGCCTAGTTTGGGAGGGTCTAGAAATGTAGGGGGTGACTGTCTGGAGAAAGCAGGTCACTAAAGGAAGCGCCTGTGAGTTCGAGGCCAGTCTCTCCCTTCTCATTGTTCCGTCTGCCATGCGTTGAAGAGCCTCCTGTACCATACATCCCAGATATATGATGACAGCAGGAACAAGCAATCTTCCCTCCTTTAAATTGTATTTTGGTCACATGTCTTTGTGGCACGATTGAGCATCCTTTAGATATATACCCAAAAGTGGTATTACTGGGTCTTGAGGAGGTTGTTTCCTAATTTTCTGAGAAATCGCCACACTGACATCCAAAGGGGTTATACCAGCTTGTATTCCCACCAGCAATGCAGAAGTGTTCCCTTTTCCCCACAACCTCTCCAGCATAAGTTGTCATCAGTGTTTTTGATCTTGGCCATTCTTACAGGTGTAAGATGGAATCTCAGAGTTGTTTTGATTTGCATTTCTCTGATGGCTAAGGATGTTGAGCATTTCCTTAAGTATCTTTCAGCCATTTTAGATTCCTCTGTTGAGAGTTCTCTGTTCAGGTCTGTACTCTACTTTTTTATTGGATTATGTGTTCTTTTGATGACCAATTTCTTGAGTTCTCTGTATATTTTGGAGATTAGACCTCTGTCTGATGTAGGGTTAGTGAAGATCTTTTCCCATTCTGTAGGCTGTCGTTTTCTCTTGTTGATTGTATCCTTTGCTTTAACAAAAGCCTTTCAGAAGCTTCTCAGTTTCAGGAGGTCCCATTTATTAATTGTTTCTCTCAGTGTCTGTGCTGCTGGGGTTATTTTTAGGAAGTGATCTCCTGTGCCAATGCGTTCAAGTGTACTTCCCACTTTCTCTTCTATGAGGTTCAGTGTGGTTGGCTTTATGTTGAGGACTTTGATCCATTTGCACTTGAGTTTTGTGCATGGTGATAGATATGGATCTATTTTTATTTTTGTACATGTCGCTATCCAGTTATACCAGCACCATTTGTTAAATATGCTTTTATTTTTCCCATTTGATATTTTTTTGCTTCTTTGTCAAAAAATCAGGTGTTTGTAGACGTGTGGATTAATATCCAGGTCTTCTATTCAGTTCCATTGGTTCTCCTTTCTGTTCTTATGCCAATACCAGGCTGTTTTCAGTACTGTAGCTCTGTAGTAGAGTTTGAAGTCAGGTGTTGTGATGCCTCCCGAAGTTCTTTTATTGGACAGGATAATTTAGGCTATCCTGGGTTTTTTGCTTTTCCATATGAAGTTGAGTACCGTTCTATGTTCTGTGTTCATAGCAGCATTGTTTATCATAGCCAGAAACTGGAAACAACCTAAATACCCTTCGACCGAAGAATGGATAAGGAAAATGTGATACATTTACACAATGGAGTACTACACAGCAGAAAAAAAAACGACATCTTGAATTTGCAGGTAAATGGATGGAGCTAGAAAATATATTTTGAGTGAGGTAACCAAGATACAGAATAACAATTATCACATGTATTCACTCATAAGTGGTTTTTTTAACATAAAGCAAAGAAAACCAGCCCACAAATCACAATCCCAGAGAACCTAGACAACAATGAGGACCCTAAGAGAGACATACATAGATCTAATCTACATGGAAAGTAGAAAAAGACAAGATCTCCTGAGTAAATTAGGAGCATGGGGCCCTTGGAAGAGGGTTGAAGGGGAAGGGAGAGGTAGGGAGGGGAGCAGAGAAAAATGTAGAGTTCAATAAAAATAATTTTAAAATTGTACTTTGATAACAGATATACAAAAGTAACTGACATAGGACCCTGCTTTTATAACCTCATTGAATTTTTTTGGCGGGGGTGGGCAGTAGTGAGACAGGGTTTCTCTGTGTACCTCTGGCTGTCCTGGAACTAGCTCTATAGACCAGGCTGGCCTCTGCGCCCCGAGTGCTGGGATTAAAAGCATGCACACCACAGCTCGGGCCTGTAGAACTTTTTTTTAATGTCTCATTCAGAGCCCAATCTCCAAACACAGTCCCATGGGAAGTTAGAGTTCAGTCTATAACATCATCTAAGGGGAAGGATAGTAAGTATAAGCTTGGAATTGCCACGCCAGTTAGGAATTTAGACTGGAAATTGCTTAAGTGTCTGATTAGAACAGGAATGGCCATTTAGTAGCTGTTTCCATTATAAAGTTGATTCTATATATTTACTTCTCTGTGTAGGCGATGTACCACAGCTCACATGTGGGAGAGAGAGAATATTGCTCTCTTTCCACCATGAGGGTCCCAAAGATTGAACTCAGGCCATCAGGATTATCAGCAAGGGCATTAATCCACTAAGTCATCTCACCAACCTTTCTGTATGGATTTTTAATATGGCAAAATATGACTATATTTGTATGAGTCAAAATGTCTCCCCACACTTTGGCTGTATAATTTTTCTTCATCATATTGCTATGAATTAAATAAAAATAGTTTCTAGTTTGTTTTCAGATGTTAGCAGCAGACAGTTTTAATCCTTCCAGGCATGTTCACAAGCAGAAAATACACAAAGAATCACGGTATCAGCCCTGAGAAGGGCAAAGAAGCCTTCGGAGCTGCCATGCCAAGTACCTATGGGCTTCTGAGAACACCCATCTTGTGGGAGAACAAAAAATATGTATCCTATTAGTTATTAAGCTATTTCCAGAGGCTGCGTTGCTCTTCGCCGAGCGTGCTTGGCTCTCCCTCAAATAGTGCTCAGCACGACCAAATCGGAGAGCTGTATATAGACGACACACACTCACCTCCTCCCCCAAGGACAGTCCATGTCCTCGGCGTAATTACACGGTACACATAATAGAGGTTTTGTTAACTAGCAGGTCTTTTCTGCAAAGGCTATCAAATATCTGGGACAGCCTAATGCTGTAATTGCATCTACGGACCTGTGTAACATTTAGACAATGGGTTCCAAAGGTCAAGGTAGATATTACATATCCACTGTGTTTCTCTGGTGAGCCTAAAATGCTTAATATGATATGAAATGAAGCTAAGCACAGAACATATGTTTCTCTGTAAGAGACAGAGTCTCTTTAGATACTAAAATGCCAAGTTGCTGTTTATTTTGAGTAGAGTTTTTCTTACTTGCTTACTCATGGTTCTACTTTCTGAAACGGCAGAAGGATTTGACTCTCCGTAAACTTAACTTTTAGTCAGCAATGGGCGGTGGAGAAACCTCAGCTCTGTTTTGCCGTTGATATAGAGATCAAATCTCAGTTGATACTAATCAAATACAGATTGCTTTGGTCATATCATGAACTGACTTCTTTCATTTTAGAGAAGTCTTACTTAAAAAACCTTACTTTTACTTAAAAAAGTAAAACCTTACTTTTACATCTGCAAGTTTTCATCTCGGCTTCACATCCCAGTTGTAATCGATCAACTGCCAGCAAATTCACCAGAGTCCTCCCTCCTGGCCAGAGGAATTGAGTCTAATTGCTGAATTAATTTCCACTTGAGGTCTAATAGTCATAGTCAACAGCTCTCAAACCAAGCTCTTAATTTGAACTCACCAACCCTTTCCCACCCACAGCATTTTCCATCTTGTTGACGGCAACTGGATCCGTAACTAAAACCAAAAGCTGTCATCACTTACATTTTCTTCTAGGCCTCCTATTCCCTCCCTACCAAGCCACATTAATTCTACGTTCAAATAATATCCAGAATCCAAACTTTTCTTGCCTCCTCAATGATTTGCTCCCTAGTTTAAACCAATAAAATATCTTTCCTGGATTATTTCTGCTTTTCCACTCCCCCCCCCCCGTTCCGTGCAGGGTTACTAATGGACTGTATTCAAGGATTTGTGAATGCCTGGCAAGCACTGAATTTGATGGACACTATCCCCACCCCAGACTTCTCTACTGTCATCCCTTTGCTAAATCTATTTTCAGCACAAGAGCCGAAGAAATTCTTTCAAATATTTAATAACAGATAACTCCCTTGCTTCGCGTATCACTCTGAATAAAATTCAAAGCTGGACATGGGAGGTAAGACTGCATGAAAGGCTCCCAGCCTCCTCTGGCCTGGTCGTGTGTTGTTCACATTGGTCTCTCTGCTGATCTTCACGCCTACATGGAAAATTCTTTGATTAGGACATGGCTATTGCCATGACATCTGCCATAGTGTGCTTGCTCCAGATTCCCGTGTGGTTCACTGCCTTACCTCCTTCAAGACTTTGCCCACAACAATGTGACAAGGAAACCTACCCTAATCACTCTGTTTAAAACTGCATCCTCCTCACCTCTCTCCAGACAGACCTATCCTGTGCTTTCTCCTTCTGCATATCCCACATGCTAGACCCTTTATGGTTAAAATTTTTGTTTATGGATTATCTCACTCAGACAAACTGCAAGACCAACAGACAGAAAAGTCTCTTTTTTGTTCACTGTTCTACTTCAATAACCTAAGAGTCTTTTTCTTCCTCCTCCATAATGATCCCTGAGCCTTAGAAGGGGTGTAGTGTGGTGTACATGTTCCATTTAGTGATAACTATTCTGTAAAATCTTGTTTTCTGCACCTTGGACAACTGTAAGTCTTGGTGTTAATCACCAGTTACTACAAATAGAAACTTCTCAGATGAGAGCCGAGAAATGCACGAATCTATAGATACAGAGTAAGTCATTAGGAGTCAGCTTAATACCAGGTCCATTTCAGAACAACAAATAGTAGTACATTCCTCCACAGACTTATGACCAGTCTTTCTACATGTTCACAACCAAACAATGGTGCCAGGTATTATCTTGGAGAGTAGATAGAAACTCTATTCAGAAAGTGGTTAGTCATTCCCATGATGCTTGTGCCATGATCGCACCAATGGATTTGCCTTTTCTGTCGTTATTGGAATTCACACCACTCATAGCTGGGTATGGCTGTTGAGTACTTTTAACCCCTGGCAGTGCATATAAAAAAAAAAAAAAACCTTTCATCCCTATGAGAGCTATCCAGTAGGGATGAAGCTTCCAGGTCAGTCACATAGACTTCTCCATGTTCTAGTTAGTTCTCAAATATATGGTGTATTCATCAATCTTAACAGCAGGTACTCTTGGAAGGTAACAAGAGCATTGGCAATGGCCTGTAGTATTTGGCAGTGGGTATTTGACACCTCATTGGCCAACTACTCCAAAAGCAGTAAACCAGTCCTGGCAATGGGCTTTTTATTTGGTAGTCTCTGGTGTCTAATAGAAGCATTGTTGTCCAGCTATAGGGTAACTCCATTTTCAACTATAGAAAGATGATTGATAGATGGATGGATGGATAGATAGATAGATAGATAGATAGATGAGACATAGATATGTAGAGATGTTTGAGACTTCTATAGTAACAGGTTTCCATATGTCTTTTTCAAATGTTTAGAATGAGTGTAAGAGCCAGAGGTGGTGGATGACTAGAAGGAAACAGCATCTTCTGGACACAGTTGAGAAATTGCACATACAAACACACAATTCCTGAAAGAGCACACACAATACTTGTGCAAGCCCAAGCCAGACCAAATCCCATCATGAGAATGGGAGGTGGGTTCACACTCCCACCTCTGGCCATGAGTTACTGGCAACTGACAGCTGCTCAGAGAGGGAGTGACAGTTCCCTGGTGAGTCAGTCACACTCTGGTGGAAGACCGCAGTCAAAGAGTATGTGAGCAGCACAAACTGGTCTTGAATGGCTTTAAAAGCGAGGTGGGAAGCCCAAGGACAAAGATTTAGTCCACGGTTCTCAACCTTAGGCACTGCAACCTTTTAATAAGTTACTTATGTCATATTGTGGTGACCTCCAACTGGTATGGGAAGTCCTTCCTTATATGTGCTGCTTTTTTTGGTTAATGAATAAAGCTGCTTTGGCCTACAGGTGGGCAAAATTAAAAAAAAAAAGTGAGGTGGGAAGGGTGCATAGGTGGATGGGTATGAAGTAGGGGTAGACCTGGGAAGAGTTAGAATGTGAATAAAATCAAAACGCAATCTATAAAACTGTCAAAGAACTAATATATATTTTTAAGAACTTAAAAGAGTGCCCAACACAACAAGACAATTTTGAATGAATGCAATGCCTTTCTTAATTTGTATACAAATAATTATTAGAAATTCATCATCAAAAATGCATCATCAATGAGAAGGGCCTGACTTCAAAACATTAATAACACATGATTAAAAACTCCAACCAAGTGAATATTAAATTTTAAAATAGACACTGTTTTATTTAATGTTTTGTCAGGAAAAATTTGTCTAAAATTTTAAAAATAGGCAAAAGAGTTAGATTGCCTTTCAGTGAGTTATTTGCCAGTTCTCTGGGGACAGAGACTAAAGATAGATGCTTTCTTCAGATGCAAATAATGTGTCAGAAGCCCACAAAAACATGGATATTAACTCACTTTGTCTCTAAACCAATGACTCGATAAATCTCCTATCAAACGTCTTCCTGCTAATGCAGCATCTTACTGACTCCCTCCGAACTTACCAGATAAATCAAATCTTTACCATGTGCCCACTCTCCCTATCAGTAAAGGTTACACCTTTGCCTTGAGAAAACAATATCAATATGTTCAATGTCTAACCTTTTAGTATATGAGAATTATAGTGAAATAATTCCAGAACTTAGAAAGGAGAGAAATATGATTCTCAGACAAAAATACTGCCATGCTCTTTTGCACAAACACCCAGTGTGATCAGGTTAGCATTGTTCATCAAGTTACATATTCATCAGAATCCTAACAAAGCACCAGCAAATCTCTTTAATCTTTTTTTATTTTTGAAATAATTCTGAAATGGTTCATTTGTTTAAAAAAAAACATTGGAAACCAATGAAAGGCAAGAGTTTTAAGGAAGGACTAGACATACAAATATCAAGAGCTCCTAAAAATCTTCAAATGGAAATATTATACCAAAAAATAAACAGATACAAGTGAGACTAATAGAAACTGATGCATTTTATGTTAGTCAAGGTACTCTCTGTGTGTGAGTGTGTGTGTGTGTGTGTGTGTGTAATAAAAGATAACTTGTTTATTAGATTGGATTATACAGTCTGAAGCTGGATAGTCCCACAATGATTTTCTACAAGCAGGAGAACCAGGAGACAATAGTTGCTTAGTCTAAGAAGGTAGAAATCTCAGAACACTGTGTGCCAACAATACAGCCACTGTCCAAGACTGAAGACTTAGAAGTTCCCTAGAAAGTCAAGGTGTGTTTACACATTGAAAGGTCAAGGGGATGGAATCAAACGACTGTAGGTAATGACAGCAATGATATAGGCAAGAGCAGCTTCCTGGTACTGGAAGCCCCCCTCTTCCTCTTTCACCATCTAGGGTTCCAGGCTGCGTGTGACCACACTCCCATCCGGTCTTCCTCTCAGATGCTGTCTCACATGTCAGTCATCTTTGGAAATATTCATAGACAAACCCAGAAATATGCTTGACTAATCTCTTGGCCTCTTTAAATTCAATAAAAATTAACCATCACATAGCTGCATAAAGGAATTAACATAAGCTAAAACTAGCAAAAGTGGCATCTCAACTGTCACCCACATTCAGAGGGCTAGTTCGGTCTTATACTACTTCCCCATCTGTTAGTCCAGGGTCAGTGAGCTCCCACTAGCTTGAGTCAGCTCTTTCTGTGGGTTTCCCCATCATGGTCTTGATCCTTTGCTCAGAATATCACTCCTCCCTCTCTGACTGGACACCAGGAGTTCGGCCCAGTGCTTAGCTTGAGGAGGGTTTTTTTCCTAGTTCCATCCATTTGCCTGCAAATTTCAAGATATCATTGTTTTTACCACTGAGTAGTACTCCATTATGTAAACATACCTTATTTTCTTTATCCATTCTTTGGTTGAAGGGTATCTTGGTTGTTTTCAGGTTCTGGCTATTATGAATAATGCTACTATGAACATAGTTGAGCAAATATCCCTGTGGTATGAGTGTGCATCCTTTGGGTATATTCTCAAGAATGAGTGGTATTGCAGGGCTGAGCTCCCTGAGTCCAGCAGAAGAGAGGGAGGAGAGATTATATAAGCAAAGGGGCCAAGATCAAAATGGGAAAACCCACAGAGATAGCTGACCCAAGCTAGTAGGAGCTCATTGACTCCTCTAGGAAGCTGCCAAGATTTACAATCTACTTGCTCTGAAGTTGTTTTAAATCTCTGATAACATTGATCTCAGGCTTCTGTTTGAGCCCATTCTGAAATTCTGTTATTAATGAAACTAAGAACCCCAAGAAGGGACCCCAATTTCCTTGGTATCATGTGGTAAGCATGAAAAAACTCCTCAATTTTTTCTGGGAACAGAATTGCCTGCAACAACCACCTGTCCCTGGTCCCATCTTTGAGCTACTGAAAGAGTTAAATTATTGATAGCCCTGGAATCTGCACTGAAATCTCCCCCAGGATGATACAGAAACACACAGTTAACTCACTGTAGACTAAATTATAAACCTGTACCAAACAGAAGCCAAGTAACGTGAACGAGAGACTCTGAATGTCATCAGTCTTGATCACATGACATCACTCTTCCCTAGGAAGAGCATGAACAATGGGGGGGGGGGGGGGTGCCAGGGACAACAACAACAAAACATAAAAGGAGGAAAGTAGCTAAAAATGCTTCTAAATGTTTTCCAAGACAGAAGGAACAATGCTCCCAGATCTTTAAGTACATGACTCTACCGACAGAACCATGCGAGGATGGTTCAAGCTGCCTTCCTGCTACCGACGGCGCTCTCCTTATTTTGTCTTGGGTTGCCCACTAGCTTCAGCTGGGTCATTTTTGCTGCCATTTTAGCAAGAATTCAAGAGAAAGAGAAAGGATGGACACTCAAACAGAATGACGAAACTACAGTAAAAAGATAATGCTACACACCAGAGAACCGGAAGGCTGTGTGTCGTTAGCTGTAAGAAAGAATGAGCCCCCTAATCCACACATTTGAGGTGTTCTCTGAAAACCCGAAATCCAGGGAACCCATTTACTGTCAGTGTGATTCTACATTCCAAATGAAAGCCAGACTTACATTATAAAGCAGTAGCTAGACCTCAGGGAAACCAAAAGAGAGGGAATGGGAGGGGCAGCAAAACCCCAACACGTGATGAAGATGAGCCAATCAGAAAGCTGGCTAAGATCTCCATTTCCCTCCCCTGGACTTTCCCACCATGGACACTGCCCACGTTCTCGCCCCAGCAAGGGCCTGAGGAATGGGGACAACTGGCTGTACGCGGACTTCAGGTGCAAAACAATCTTCTGCTTTTCCCAGAGGAAAAGAAACCAAACATGTGAAGGGCCCCAATCCTTATGATGATCTTCCACAAACTTCAGCTAAAACTTTAAATCTCATCACACATATTTATTGAAGAAAATTACTTCTTATAATTATTTTCTTATTATAATAAAGGTGCTTTGGGAATGTTATTTATGAAATATCTCTCTCTCTCTCTCTCTCTCTCTCTCTCTCTCTCTCTCTTTCTCTCTTGTCCTAACCCAGCAAGCAAAACACGTTCCGTTTATTTTTCAATGAAGTGAAAATTAGCCAGGTGTGTTAGATAAGCTTTCTATACACAGGTCTAAATATTGACAGAGAGAGCTGTGTCACTGGAAAAATCATCAGCCTAACGATTATCACGTTAGCTTGGTAAGTGGGAAGAGATGCGAAACTTCCAAATGTGTCGATGCAGATTACTTCATTTCCACCAGCTCTCAGCTGTACTGTGAACACCAGCTCTTTAAGGCACACTGAGCACGAAAGGCAGCTCGAGACTCTGTCTTTGAGCTTGGGAAAAGATCACAGGTCCTGGGGAAGTCAGACCTAGCACCGAGGGGATGGGGAAGATGCAGACGGAAACAAAGGTGCTTTTCTCGATTGTTTTCCTCATGAAGTGCATTTAGACTCAGATTTCTTTGGGGTACATGACTGATTCCCACAGTTCTCATCAATCCCAACACTCCCACCATTTCAGAAAACAGCGGGGAAGCCTACCAGATCACATCACATTGTTGTATATGCGGTTCTGTGAAAGCACAGCATCTCGGTATTAACTTAATGGCTTTCTTTTCACTCTTTAGATATTGATGAGCTGTACTTGAAGGTAAGAGAAAATGCTACTAATTGTTCACTGTTAAGAACCAAGTATATCGGCCGGGCGGTGGTGGCGCACGCCTTTAATCCCAGCACTCGGGAGGCAGAGGCAGGCGGATGTCTGTGAGTTCGAGACCAGCCTGGTCTACAAGAGCTAGTTCCAGGACAGGCTCCAAAACCACAGAGAAACCCTGTCTCGAAAAAAAAAAAAAAAAAAAAAAAAAAGAACCAAGTATATCATGAGCAAGGGAGTCGAGATCATGATAGAGAAATCTACAGACAGCTGAACCAAGCTCGTGGAAATTCATGAACCCGAGACCAACAGCTGTGGAGCATCCATGGGACCAAACTAGGCCCTCCATATGTAGGAGACAGTAGTGAAGCTTATACTATCTGAGGGGCCCCTGGTAGTAGGACCAGGATCTGTCCCTATGCATGAGCTAGCTTGTTTGATCCCATTCCCTATGGGATGCCATGCTCAGCCTTAATGCAGGAGGAAAGGGCTTAGTCCTCCCGAACTTAATGTGCCATACATTGTTGACTCCTCGTTGGAGCCCTTACCCATTGGAAGGAGTGGATGGGGGTGGGCTCAGGGAGGGGAGAAGGGACAAGAGAAGGGGTGGGAGGAAGAATGGTTGTTGGAATGTAAAATGAAATTTAAAAAATAAATTAATTAAAAAAATAAAAATAAATAAAAAAGAAACAAATATATCTAAAAGAAAATTCTAGAAATTTAAAAAAAAAAAACAGTTTTTATCACCGGGTAGTGGTGATAAATCAGGGTAGTCCTGCGGCTGCCAAAGCATTTCTGCCCATCATGTAGCTTCTGGTGGGGTTCAAGAAACACTGCCCACACTACCGTACCTCGGCATCTGCAGAAATAGAAGGTGCAAAGGGGTCTGATTTTAACCCTCCCTCCCACCCTAAAGTAGGTGGGGTGGTTTGTCACCTTGACAGGATGGAAAAAAATCACATAGAAGATAAACCTCTGTGTATGTCTATGAGGAAGTGTCTAGGATGAATTGCTTGAGATGGGAAGACCCACCCTAATTGTGGATGGCACTATTCCATGGGCTGAACCCAAAAAAAGCCAAATAGTAGCATTCATCCTTATCAGCTTCCTGACCGTGGATCCAGGGTGACCCTCTGCCATGCTTTCCCTGACACAACGACTTGTTCCTTCCATGAACCAGAAAAAAAATAAAAAGAAAAAGAAAACCTTCCTGCTTTAGATTGATGTTTTCATGAATTTTGTCATAGGAATAAGGAAAGTTACTAAAATTAATTTGGGAATTGACCATTCTCTTCATCAGACCTTCACACACCCTCAGGAGGAAAAGATGGTGCTAAGACAGAGAATTTCACAAGCAAGCCACAGATAAACTGCTCCACCCCGGTTTATTATCATTTGATTATGCCAATTATACAACCATCTAAACCATATTTTTTTCATAACTACCCACTTCTTCATTGTCCTTACCATAGAAATGTAGAGCTTTCCTGGCTCTTTGGGTCTTAAGATTCTGTCACATAAAACCTACACTGAGCAAAATCAGTTATGCCTTTTCCTTGCTAATCCGTCTTTTGTTTGGGGGCCTCAACTATAAAACTAGCAACAGTAAAGAAAACTCACGTTTTCTCTCTGATATCCTCAGTGACACGTGGCGGGCATTTTTACTTCTCCTTTTTTCTCACACCTTTCTTCTTCCTCTGCACACCTTGGATCATCCTGGACCTCTGCTCTGCTTCTTGCTTTTTGTCTGTGTTTCTGTTGCTAAATACTGCTCCCCCTGATTTCGCCCAACTTCCAGAAGCTAGTTTTCCAAAGTCTATAGGAACCTACAGGTGTTTCCAGGTGTCTAAAAGGCCCTCTGCGTTGCGGTCTTCACTGAGTTTTTCCCACCTGGGATCTTGGTACATATGCACAAAAGGGGGTTGCCGGTGTGGGCATAGCACTTTTTGAATTTCCATTTGGTTTCAACTTCATGTCTGCCTACCCTAGTGGTTGTTGGAGTTCAACAAAATCGCACTCCCAATGGCTGTTTGCTTTCATGTTCTGAGGCCCCGTGGCTGCTTCAGATTCAAGACCTGTGGCCCTGTCTTGGTCCTGTCTACCCCACAGAGGACACAGCTTTTTGAAAAAGCTCCTTATTTATCCAGTAAGTGCATCTAAGAAGGCACACAATCGCCTTTACTTTCCTTACTGAAATTCCAATAGTCAGACGATCAGGCTGCTATTAGAAAGACTGAAGTTTGTCAACATGTTTCAGTTCCATTTGGTCTGCCAAAGCGCATTATTCACAAGCCGCTGTCCGTTTTGTGAGCTTTTTTCCTAGGATGCTGTACGTTCTCCGAGTCCACTGAAGTTCCCTAAAAACTGTTTGCAGTCTCCCTAAAATTTGTCTATACTCCCCAGTCTTCGGCTACTCTTCAGAAAGGGGCCCGTGAGCTTCTGAATCATGCTGCGCTGGTGGGCGATTTAAACTCTGTGGCGCCCTCTGAGCGTGGTGATAAACGTGGGAAGGTTTCTTTCTGTGAATCTCTCTGCCGTCCGTTCATTCTGGTGACCTTTAAGAATGCAGAGAAGGATTTTCTTCTCCCGGTACATGTTGTTCATGTGGCATTACTTTGATCACCGTGTCTCCCCACCTTCCTTGTTTATCTGTCTCTGAAGGGTCACAACTGCTTCATCAGGAATCTAACAAAGCCGGGGAGTTTCCATCCTCTTTATTAGCAGCGGCTGTGTATTCCTGTCCACACGAGACCACGGCACACACTCTGTTAGATACTGCGTCTTATTCCTCTCACTTCCCGAATGTACAAGTCTTTATGCTTTCTTCTTGGCTTGGGCCTTCCAATTTGGCTATACCCTCAACCACTGCCACAGCCTCAAGCCTTAAGACTGAAGCTTCCATTTCTGGCGCCAGCCTATTGTGGATGAGAATTTCACACTTTCAAATGTGTGTTGATCCTCTCCACCTAAGCTCCTTGTCTAGCAACTCAAATCTTGTATGTCTAAATGAATGTGACAGCAGCCCACTTCTCCTGGGAACGATTACTTACCGAACTCCCAGGCACACACATCTGAATTCTGTATGTGCTACCATGAACTCCTGGCATCATTCCCCAAGACTATTCCCCACGTCCCATAAACTCCTTACTCAGTTTTTCCACTCTGGATGGATAGCCTTCCATCCTTTTGCCACCACACAAGATCAAGCATCTGTTTCATTTGCCTGAACCAGCGGTCCTTATGTGAACTGACAGTGTAGAGTTAACCTGTGGACTCCTTAGTACCACTGACTCAGGCCCCACCTCAGACTCACTGAAGCCGAGACTGCGGATGAGGCCAGAAAGATGACTCCTAGCAAGACCTCCTGATAATTCTGATGTAAGCTAAACTTTGAGAACCTGAATTGTTACAGGTAACTATTTTTTTTTTTTTTTTTTTTTTTTTTGGTTTTTCGAGACAGGGTTTCTCTGTGGTTTTGGAGTCTGTCCTGGAACTAGCTCTTGTAGACCAGGCTGGTCTCGAACTCACAGAGATCCACCTGCCTCTGCCTCCCAAGTGCTGGGATTAAAGGCGTGCGCCACCACCGCCCAGCTTTACAGGTAACTATTTACTGGTAACTTTGAGCTGGCTTTCCTATCTCCAGTCTCTACCCACTTCCGTACCCGCTATGAATTACTTCTCTAAACCATTTGACCCTTGCACTGTGATCAAATGAAACCAATTTCTTCATCATGACATCTGAAGGGCGTATACTCAAAAACCCAGAAGTGGGAAGTAACTTCCTCATGACCCCAACAATAACACACTCTGCCCTCTTTACCCAGGATTAGAAGTGCAGAAGTTTCTAGACTCTAACACTCTTATTCATAAAGTGCATCCTGTCCCAGGCAGTCGGACAAGGAAAGCACCTAGGAGATGAATCCATAAACTGTCTCCATTCACAGTCAACGTGACCGAAACGGAACTCATTGCTGTCACAAAATATCTGACATTAATTTAGAGAAGCAGGGTTTGTCTTGGCTTGCAGTTTAGGAGGGGACTGGCAGGGCAGGCAGGGCCTCTGGAGCACGAGGCAACTGAGAACATTGAATCAGCAGTTAGGAAGTAGGAGGAAGGGGTTGTTGATGCTCATCTTATTTTCTTTCCCTTCTCCCCACCCCCTTCTTAAATGTTTAAGTCTGAGACCCCAAGTCATAGGATGGTCTTGACTGCAGTCAGAGTGCATCACATCCTCACTCCTCGCCTAAACAGACATCCCCAGAGGTGTGTCTCCCGGGGGATTCCAAACCCAACATCCTCAGAGGTGTGTCTCCCAGGGGATTCCAAACCCAACATCCCCAGAGGTGTGTCTCTGGGGGATTCCAAACCCAACATTCCCAGAGGTGTGTCTCCCAAGTGATTCCAAACCCAACATCACCAGAGGTGTGTCTCCTGGGGGATTCCAAACTCAACATCCCCAGAGGTGTGTCTCCCAAGTGATTCCAAACCCAACATCACCAGAGGTGTGTCTCCTGGGGGATTCCAAACTCAACATCCCCAGAGGTGTGTCTCCCAAGTGATTCCAAACCCAACATCCCCAGAGGTGTGTCTCCCAAGTGATTCCAAACCCAACATCCCCAGAGGTGTGTCTCCCGGGGAATTCCAAACCCAACATCCCCAGAGGTGTGTCTCCCGGGGGATTCCAAACCCAGTCAAGTTGAAAAGGATCTAGACTGACCATCCCAGTAGTGCAACATCTGACCCTACTAAAACTAAAAAAAAAAAAACCTGACAATTTCATAGACCATAAGACCAATGTTTAAAAGTCAAATGTTTTATTTCTATGTAACAGGAACAAATAATCCAAAACAGAATTATATAAAGATCTCATAATTAATAAGAATATTTAAGGACAAATTTAACAGCAGTATATTTCTCCTTTGAAAACTATAAATAAGTCTGAGAGAAGTTAAAGAGCTAAATAAATGGAATTATATTTCCTGCTCATGAAGTAGAAGCTTCTACATTACTGAGATAGAAATTTTTTACACCTTTTTATATTAAAAATAGATTCTTTTCTCATAAAATATTCCTTAATTATAATTTCCCCTTCCTTTACTCCTTCCTGTTCCTGCACACCTGCCTTCTCCTCCAGATCTACTCCCTTTCTGTCTCTTATGAGAAAACAACAGGCTTCTAAGGGATAACAACCAAACATGACAAAATAAAATATAATAATATTTTTTAAATTATCATATTGAAGTTGGACACTGCAACCCAAAAGGAAGAAAAGGCTCCCAAGAATTGGCACAAGAGCCAGAGACCCACTCATTCTCACAGTCAGGTGTCCCTTAAAAACACTAGGCTAATATCTATCATATATACTTGAGGACCTGGTGTAGACCCATGTGGGCCCTTTGCTTTCTGCATCAATCTCCGTGAGCTCATATGCACCTTGCTTAGTTGATTGAGAGGCCTTGTTCTCAAGGTGTCCTCCACCCCTCTGACTCTTAGACTCTTCCCCCTCCCTCTTCCACAAGGTTCCCTGAACTCTAGGGGAGGGATTTGATGGAGACCTCCAATTTAGACTCTCTCTCCACATAAAGTCTGGCTGTGGGTCTCTGCATCTGTTCCCATCTGCTGCCAGAGGAAGCCTCTCTGATGATGACTGGATAAGGCACTGATCTGCAATTTTCTTAAATGTCACGGATTTGTAACAGTTCAAATAAAAATGCAACATGATCTTAAGATGAAAAAGAAACTCAAAGGCCATAGACGAGCACAAATAACTTTTTAAGAGAACAAACTGAAATAACTTCTACTATGCAGTTCAGAACTTAATACAAAGCTGCGAGATGAAGGCAGCTCAGGGGTTGCAAAGGTAGACAGAAAGCTAGGAAGTGGTTTAGGCCTAGAGATATGTTCACACACTTACAGGTACATCCACATGCCTACAGATACAGCCATATACTTACAGATACGTCCACATGATTACAGATACAGCCACATACTTACAGATACGTCCACATGCTTATAGCCGATAAATCACTAGGAGCCTTAGGAAATTTTTTACTTCTGAAAAATTTTACATAAGCTAAGTGTTGAGGGCACACTCCTTTGATCCCAGCACTTGGGAGGCAGAGACAGGTTAATCTCAATGAGTTCCAAGCCATCCTGGTCTACAAAAATAGTTCCAGAACAGTCAAGACTGTTACACAGAGAAACTGTGTCTCAATAAACAACCAAATATATATATATGCCTCACAATTATGAATATTAATTGGGTATTGCAATATTTTGATAACTATACTGTGTAATGCTAAATCAGGTTAAATATATGGATCTCTTCAAATATTTATCAGGTTTTTTTTTGTGGTTGAAACTTGCAAAACCTTTTCTTCCAGTTTGTGGAAACGTATCGACTATTATTACTATCTATACCTGAGCAGAACTTCCCTCTGCCAACTGTAACTTAGTATTCAGGGCTCAACGCCTCCCCATGCCCTTTCTTCACTTCACTTGCCCACTGGTAAGCGCTATTTTACTCTCAAAGGCTATGAGGTCACTCCCCCAGATCCCACATATCACTGAGATCATGTGACACTTGTTTTTCTGCCCCTCGCTGATTTTGTTGGACATAGAATCTCCAGTTCTATCACTGATGTTGCAAATGGTAGGCTTTAATTCTTCTCAAGGCTGCATAATATTCCATTGTAACTGTGTGCCACTTTTTTTATCCATTCACCATTTAATAAACATTTAAGCTGTTTCCATTATGAACAGTACTACAATGAACATGGGAATTTAGACGGCTCTTCAACATACTGATATCATTTTCTTTAATATGTGTCCCATAATAGGATTGCTGAACCATATGGTTTAATCTTAGCTTAATTCCTTAAGAAAATTCCATTGTTTTTTTTTTCATAATGACAGTATTCATTTATATTCCACCATTAATGTTCAGGGATCCCCTTCTCCCCATATCCTACCCCAAAACTTTTTCTGTATTTGTGTGATTCAGGGTTACCTAAAGAAACAGAGCCTATAAAATATTCCAAAAGGGAATCTACCAGGTTGGCCTACACAGCCCCACAACATCTTCCAGCTCCTCTGTTCAAACAGATTAGAGGCTTCAGGAAAAGTAGGGGAAATAGGGTGCAACACCAGCGGGAGGCAGAAGGCCTCAAGGCTCCCTGGAGGATCAGTGCAGTGAGTCACATTCAAAACTGAAGGAACTTGAATAAGGGTCACTGTCAGTGATCATAACATGGGGAAGGACCCATTTAAGAAGGATGGACCCCATGTGGGTATAGGAAAGCTATCCTGTTGCTTTTTCTTCTCTTCTCCCAGTGATAAAGCTGAGGATGAGGTTCCCGGTCCTGCCTTGGTCACTGCCTTCACTTACATTGTGCTATGCATGCCCCAATAGGGTTTACATTCTTGGCTCATCAGGATATCTGGTGGTATTTATGTATGGCCACTGGTCTGGCAGCTCGATTTCTGGCACAGGAGGAAGAGCCTATGTACAGCTTCAAAATATGACCAAAGCATAGTATTTCAGCCATTAGGAGACACAGCTGCCAAGACACAACCCTGGGATTTCCTGGTTAACTCAAATTTAACTCCTTGCCTAAGTAGCTGGTCAGGATCCACCTATCCACAAAAGAGGTGGCGCCACACAACACCCTCTTCTTTCCAGTCTGTGTGTGCCAACTACTTACTCTAGCCAATTACAGGGTAGAAAAGCTCTGTGCATGTCGTATGTCTGCACAAGAGGACTTGTCTGCACAAGAGGACTTGTGGCGTGTGTGTGTGTGTGTGTGTGTGTGTGTGTGTGTGGTATTCTTACAACTCAACAAGAAGAAGAAGAAGAGAGAGAGAGAGAGAGAGAGAGAGAGAGAGAGATTGTCTATTTATTAGTCCTTAGGGAAATCATCTAAAACCACAGTGAATAGCAAGCATAACCACATACTAAAATTGCCAAGGTGACAATATTAGATAATGACAAGGATGCTGAGAAATTGCAACACTCCAACATCACCAGAAAGATTGTGAAGTGTTACAGTCAATTGAAATGAAGAGTTTGTCAGTTCCTTAAGAGGTAAAATCTAGAATTACCATATGTGCTAGTAATACTACTTCAAGACATATATCCTCCCAAATGAAAACAAACACAAAAAAAATTGTGCATAGATATTCATAGTGGTGTTATTTGTAACAGCCAAAAATTATAAGCAATCTAAGTGGCCATAAATTGATTAATTAAAAAAAATGTAGAATTCCATGAAATGAAATACTATTAAGCAATAAAAGGACTGAACTTCAAACACGTGCTACCTTCTACTTGGCTGAACACTGAAAACGGGCCATTTTTGAAGAATCCCAATGCAAAACACTACATATTATGTGGCTCTGTTTGTGTGAAACTCCATAAGAGGCCAATTTCCAGAGGTGGAAAGCAGATACATTGTCCCCTAGGGCTGAGAGGGATGAGGGTGACTACAAAAGAGCATAGGGAAATGTTTTAGGGTTAGAAATATGTACTAGGATTGAGCATGGTAAAGTTTACTCAAACTTCCATTTGCTCCAAATTATTGAATTATACAATGTGATAGCTTGTTTTAATGGCAACTTGGCCACAAATCAGAATCACCTGAGGAGGGACTCTCACCTGGTAATTGTTCCAATTGCCTTAACTGATATGGGAAGGCCCATCCATGTGCGATGGCACCCTTTGGTAGCAGCCCAGGTTGAAGAAATTTTGTACAAGATGGGACAAAATAAATCCACTTTTGCTGTGATGGTGATCTACTTTGTTGTTGTTGATGGTGATGATGACGATGACAATGACAATGATCATGATAACAATGATGATGACAACAATGACAATGATGATGGTAATGATGACGATCAATGTCGATGATGATGACAATGATGATGATAACACTGACAACAATGGTGATGATAACAATGACGATGATGATGACCACGATAATGATGTCAATGATGATGACAATGACAATGATGAGGATGACTACAATGATGATGGTGACTTTCACTGACATCAGAACCAGCCTTTCCAGGTTTCCATAATCGACTCAGGATCAGCAGCTCTCCAGACTTCTACATTTTTGGCAACAGAATGGAACAGCTAAGGCACACAGCCTCATGGACCATGCAACTATCAGTTTCCTAGCCTCTTGGATATGAGACAACAGTTGTTAATATGGTTATGTAAATTTATTTAATAAAGTCTTAATATAGTCATTCTATTGGTTGTATTCCGCTGGAGAATTCTGGCTGGTGCACACAATTACAATGGGTAACTCTTATGTTATATAAATTCTATCTCAATGATACTGCCTTAAGACATGGTTTCACTGTTATGTCGTGGTGCTAGACCAAACCTATGGGTTCAAGATACTCCTCAGCAGCTATGACTACAGTTATGTGCTACCTCTTACAGCTTAGTTACTTTAAAACAAATAAAAACAGCAGCTACATAAACCATGCAGCACGAGGTCTATTCAGCTATTCTACAATAGTATAAAAATCATGTATTTCATCAATATTGAATTAATATGGGTAAAAATCCATTTTTCCAAGAATTAGCTCATGATAACACTTTACTAGGGCCACCGATGCCCAGTTATGTTACTGTTTAGCCACTTATGAGGCAAGTTAGTCAGATTCACAGCTGTTCATTTCTGCGTAAGGAATGCCCAGGTAAGTGGTAAGACATTCTTTCTGAGTGTTCTCAGAGGAAGTCAGTATTTGAATCAGTAGACTTAGCACTGAAGATTCCACAGCACCACACAAGGGTATCATCCCATCCATTGAGACTGAGACTGAAACAAAATTTAAAAAAAAAAAGAAACACAGAGTATTCACACTGTTTTGAGCTGGGAAAAGTTTCTTCCATCCACAGACATCAGTGATCATGTTTCTTGTTTTGACATATCATGAAGTCCCAGGCCTTTGAGCTTAAATTGGAACCATACTATCAGTTTCCCTGGGCTTCGCCCAGTTTTGGGACTTTTCAGCCTTGTTGTTTAGTGAGGCAATCTTTCTGTCTATGTTGGTATATTCTGTTGCTTCTGTTTCCCTAGAAAAACCAGTCTAAGGAATGCTGCAATGGCCTCTCATCACGTGGTAGCTTTCTTCCGTTCAGTGTTTTACTCATGGTCAGTTAAAATTTTTACTATGATCATTTGGAATGCATACTTTTTGAAAAGCTCTGTTTCTTTTGGGTAACTTTCCCAGGACAATCATCTCTTAAGTTCTGCATTTCCATACCCTGCTCTCTGTTCTCTTGTTTTCTCTCCTACTACTCTTTTTCTCTTATATTCAGTTTAGATTTTCTGGCAAAGATGCTAGAAATTACCAATATCTCAAGGTTACAATAAATAAAACTATGCCTTTGCATGCCCTCTGCCCATTGTATTACATGCCATTATGTCTCTGAAGAACAGAGACCAAAGGCAATGGGTTCTGACAGAATACATGTTTTTAAAGCAGCAAGCATGTGAAATGTTCTCTACATGGCTGTGACCCAGTAAAGTCACCAAGAATGGTTTCTGTCTACCAAGCCAACCAGAACTTGCTAGCCATTCTAAACTTGCCTTGTTTCTAATAGCTTATCATGCATAGGTTGTGCTTTCCTACTCATTCTGAGCTGTATGGTTAGCTGTAATTGACAAAGGAGTGCCAGTGGCTCAGAATAATATCTAGAGAGCATGGCAGAAAGAACCCAGAGAAAATGGTGACCTGCCTATTTCTTCTACCTCCCATATATCTCCACCCAGTTTTGTCATTCCTCACACCTCAAATCCCTTCTCCTTCCTCAGCAGGTAAGTATTTGGTTTACCCAATTTGAAAATGAGGGCTGATGCTAGCCAGAAGCCAGCTGCACGTTGTGTTGTATCTGTATCCACACTATTGCCTTGTGTATAACTGCTAAGTCTTACCAGATCTAGCAATCAAAAGAGAACTTTAAATTCAAGATGGAAAAGTTAGGATATTTCTATATCAGCTTAAACAATACTCATGCCACTAGTAGGGAGTATTGTGACTGACTGGTGAGATTGTGACTATCTTATTAGTTCTTAGTCTGGAGTGGCCATTTTGAATGAAGGACAACAAGCTGAAGCTTCTGGGAAATCCCTAAGAAGAGATAGCAGTTCACTGTACCCTGGAGGCTATTGTCGGGGTAGGAAACTTAACATTGTGACAACCTCTTTGGGATACACAGGTAAACAGTCACAAACGTTCTATACAGGACCAAACTTTTTCTAAGATTTATTTTTATTGTTTTCAATTATGTGTCTATGTGTGTGTGTGTGTGTGTGTACACATGCTTACAGGGGCCAGAGGTATGGGATTCTTTCAATGAGTCAGTTACAGGCAATTGTGAGCCACCCAGTATGGGTGCTGGGAACCAAACTTAGAGCAGTATGTGCTCTTAGCCTCTCCGCCATCTTTCCACAGATCAAACTTCAGTCACGCTCCTCTGAGCCCTGTGGGAGAATTGTCTGTGTTCTGTCAATCATGTTATAAATAAACTCTGATTGGCCAGGCAGAAAGTATAGGTGGGAAAACCAGACAGGAAGTAGAAATGATGTAATGAGAACAGGAGAATTCTGGGAAGGAGGAAGTTGATTCCTTCCACTCCTGCCCAGACCACCGAAGCAGCAGGATATGACCTGCCCGGCTGGAAAAAGGTACTGAGCCACATGGCTAACATAGATCAGAAAAATGGGTTAATCAAGATGTGAGAGTTAGCCAGTGAGAGGCTAGAGCTAATGAGCCAATCAGCTTTATAACTTACAGAGATCTTTGTGTGATTTTTCTTTGGGGCAAAACAGTTGTGGGGGACCTGGTGGGAGGACAGAAAATCCCAACAACAAGCAGGCCAGCCCCTCAGTGAGTACCAGGCGGGACAGAAAACAACAAACAAGCAGGCCTGGCCCTCCATGTTACAGAGCCCTCTCCTGTTCTCAATCTTGGCCTTCAGTTCCAATCCCTGTAGAATTTGTTTTAGCCAGACTCTTCCATCTGTAATATCTGATCAATTTTGATATCTGACCAAATGTCCCTCCTTCCTTCAGGTAATATCTTATCACTCTGACCTGCCTTCACCAAGAATCCCACCAGATCAGCCTAGCAAAGAACTTCTGACCCTCATAGCAAGTTTCTACCCACCTGCTACCGCCACCCTGCTCCTTGATAAGAAATCCCCACTTTTCATGGGTAAATTCAGCATCAAACCTACTCTACTCTGAGGGCTTTTTCCTCTGCTGACATAGTTTCTGATTAAGATCTGCCTTCATTTCTTTCATCTTTGGTTTTCTGTGGCATCAGCCTTCATAAGGAACCGGTAGTGAGGACAGCAATGTGGGAGAATGAAGGAGAACTGGAGACCCAGTGGCCTTTCTGAGCTCTGACTGAATAGTAACTAATGTATTGTCATGGGCTCTCTGGTTTTGGTAACAGGCTATCCATTTTATGTGTTAGCACAGTAATCATCTGTGATTGTTGAGCCTAGGTTTCATTGGATGGATGAAATATCATTTCATTTATTTTAATATTATAGCCTCTTTCCTGCCCCCAATCTTTCCCCAAACTAGAAACTGTCTCTACAACTACTCTGAAATCAAGAGAAAACAAGACAGCTTATCTTGTTAGCAGTCCAAGTCTTGAGTTGACACCTATGTGGGAAACCGCCACTGATCTTGGCCAGGAAGGTGCTAGAGAAGATGCCCCTCCCACCCATCAGAATAGCACAGAGCCCTTGAAGACTATGTTAAATGCCTTACCTTTGCAGATCATTTTTAACTTGCTATAGTACTTTCAAATCCATTAGCTAATTGTAATCTTCAAAACAATGCCTAAGGTAGGCATTACCCCCATTTGACAAATGACAATTGCAAAGTGTATAGAGAAGGTGAAAACAGTGGCTTAAAATAACTCGACTAACTGTACTATGAAACCTCGGTAGCCAGGATCTGCTTTCCCAGAAGAGCCAGTCTACTGATGACCCTGTTGCAAAGCTGATGTGGGATTCCCCTCTGCATGCTATGAATATATTTTATTACCATTGGTTAATAAAGAAGCTGTTTCAGCCAATGGCTTAGCAGAGTAAATCTAGGCAGGAAATCTGTGTGTGTGTATATATATATATATATATATATATATATATATATATAGAGAGAGAGAGAGAGAGAGAGAGAGAGAGAGAGAGAAGGCAGAGTCAAGGAGATGCCATATAGCTGCCAAAGGAAAAAGACATCAGATCCTTGCCAATAAGCCATAGTCTTGTGCTGATACACAGATTAATAGAGATGGGTTAATTTAAGTTATAAGAGTTAGTTAATAAGAAGCCTGAGCTAATAGGCCAAGCAGTCTTGTAATTAATATAGTATCTGTGAGATTATTCGGGTCTGGGCAGCAGGGAATGATGAGCAATCTCCATTTACACAAAGCTCAGGCTTTTCCTAGAACTGGAAGGACCAGAGTTGGGCAGTGTTCAGCTACACCTCAAGTACTTGCTTAGCCTCAACTGCAGCCAGCTTCTCTTTCAGTCCTTGAACATTCCATTCTTTCTCAGAACTTTTTTTCCATTCAGTAAAACCATGATCAAGAACAGAAATTGTGTGGGGTCTTAAAGCCAAAAAAGAACTGACGGAGAGATACAGGAAGTAACGAACTACATGCTGAGCCATGTTTGGGGACTGCAGCTTCTGCACTAATCAAACCAGAGGAACCTGGTACACCCTGACTGGTTTTGACTTTTCCTTCTCAGTTCTGCAACCTTATTGGCATTCAGCAGGTCAGTTCTCATCCACATTGGCTGTCTGTCAATTTCTGAATGCAATTACAGGTACACAAGCTATCAGCAGGTAGAGTTTGTTTGGTGATTCCTCATCCCCATTAGGTTTTCTAGGCAAGCGTACATGAATATGATACGGAACATTCCTTATTCCTTTGTCCCAGTTGGCTTTGTTGAACTTGGTATCAATGTTCACATCTGGAGTCCCCATTTCCTTCAGGGCAAATTTCCAGATTTCATTGTGTGTCCAAGGGACAGGCTTCTTGAAGCCCACTCTATAGATGAAAATATGAATGCTGTACTCTCAGGTCATCACTTAGCGGATGGCAGAACCCTTCTTCTCACCACCCTTCTTTGCAGGAGCCATTTTGCAGGGCCTAAGTTGGAAAGGAAGGGTGCAAGGGATTGTGGGAAGGAGAGCTGCCTTACCTGGATTTGACTTTTAAACAGAATTCAAAATAAGAACAAATCCTTGGAATGAGGGTATATCTCAGTGGTAGAATGCTTGCTGGTCATGTTCAAGGACCTGGATTCGATTCATATTTAGAGAGAGAGAAAGAGAGAGACCCACAAACACTCATACTGTAAAATATGGGGGAATGCAGGGGTACTTGGTCTTGGTCTCAATCTTAGAATGTTTAAAAAGCAATATCAAAAAGCTAAATTAGCCAGTGTTAAATGCATGTTGTTAAATCTCATCATTTTAAAGAAATCAAGTAATAGAAAGAAAAAATGAAACCGATGGTCCTCACTGTCAAACTGTCACTAATTACCAGCATAGAAACATTGTTTCTAGGTATACTGGGTAAAAGGAATACAATTTGAGGTACAGATTATATTGTATTTCCCCTTTTAGCCTAATGTGATATGGGAGTCCCCTCTGTATGCTGTGAATACCATTGGTTAATAAAGGAACTGGCTTGGCCTGATAGGGTAGAACAGAGCTAGGCGGGAAAAACTAAACTGAATGCTGGGAGAAGGGAGGTGGAGTCAGCGAGAAGCCATGTAGCCTCATCGGACACAGATGCTTGTACTTTACCCAGTAAGCCACAGCCTCATGGTGATACACAGATTACTAGAAATGGTTGAATTAAAATATAAGAGTTAGCCATAAGAGCTAGAACTAATGGGCCAAGCAGTGATTTAAATAATGTAGTTTCTGTGTGATTATTCCAGGCAGCCGGGAAACAAGCTGCCCCTTACAATACTAAAGCATTTCCCAGATTTGATAGATACAAATATTTTGATATTTAAGCACAACTTGTCATAATGCCTTATAATATTATAAGAAATATTTCCATATTCAATTTTATAAAGATTTGTAACTGATTGTCCCTGTTCTTTTTATTAAACATTATATTGTTGTTATGGAGAAAGGTTGATTAGGAAATTATGTTTGTAAGCAAGACAGTAGAAAAAGAGTTAAAAATTCTCAGCACTACTAGCTATGATGGTCTGTATTGGTACATTGTGCTGAAGAAGTGGAGGGGTTGGAGGGTCACAAGTTCAAGGCCAGACTGGGCTACACTCAAGGTTAAAATTTCTTGCCACCAAGTCTAACAACCTGAGTTCAGTCCCTGGAGTCCACATGTTGTCCTCTGAACTCCACACATGTATCCTGGCATGCATGCATGCATCACACACACACACACACACACAAATAGAAACAATAATAGTAATGATAAATACAAAAGTTGGGAGCATGGGGGTGGTGATGAGTTGGGTAAGGGTTGATGGGGAGAAAAGGGGAGGATTGGGAAGAGTTTGGGGGGATGGGATGGTTGGGATGGAGGAAGGGTGGATATAGGAGCAGGGAACTAGATATCTTAATTAAGGGAGCCATTTTAGGGTTGGCAAGAGACTTGACTTTAGAGGGGTTCCCAGGTGCCCAAGGAGATGTCCCCAGCTTGTTCCTTGGGCAGCAGAGGAGAGGGTGCCTGAATTGGCCTTATCCTATAGCCACACTGATGAATATCTTGCATATCATCATAGAACCTTCATCTGGCGATGGATGGAGATAGAGACAGAGACCCACACTGGAGCACTGGACTGAGCTCCCAAGGTCCAAATGAGGAGCAGAAAGAGGGAGAACATGAGCTAGGAAGTCAGGACCGCGAGGGGTGTGTCCACCCACTGAGGCAGTGGGACTGATCTAATGGGAGCTCACCAAGGCCAGCTGGACTGGGACTGATGGAACATGTAATCAAACCAGACTCTCTGAATGTGGCTGACAATGAGGGCTGATGTGGAGGTATGTGCCTGATCTTATTGTAGCTTGTTATGCCATGTTTGGTTGATATCCCTGGAAAGCCTGATCTTTTCTGAGGGGAGGCAGAGTAAGAGTGGACCCGGGGTAAAAAGGGAGAACTGGGAAGAGTGGAGGGAATTGGGAACTGCAGTCAGGATATAATATATGAGAACAGAACTAAATAAATGCATACATGCATACTTGAATGAATGAATGAATCTGAAGATGTTTTATTGACCACACAGTTTTCCTCTCTTAGTTTTGTAAATTATGATTTGAATTTGGTTCTTGTTTTGCCAATTCTGTGGATAAATCGCTTACTTGTGCACTTTTGCTAGGAAGCTGCTGGAGAACATACTTCAGCGACAGGATAGAAACAGGAAGTAACAAGCATTGAAAAGCAAGAAAGTAAACATCAATGGCTAGGCAGCGATCAGAACGCACATGATCCAGACTGAACAAGGGATAAGGGCATCCTCAAAAAGGAGACTTGGGACAGATGAGTAAACTGCCATCATGTTTAGAACTGCATTTTGCTGTCTTTTTAAATGCAATAAATGTCTGATTAAAAAAATGTCTACCAAAAACAATACCAATGAGAATATAAGAGTTAAAAAAATTACAAAGCAAAATTATTAACTTCAGAGAAAACAAAAAGTTTCATAAGAAAGGAACTACTTGCCACCTCAGTCAACAATGGTTTATTAAGACTGTAACTTCATAATTTTGGCAAGTATAGCAACTAAACATCATTAAATATCTATTTTGAGAGTATAAGGGGGCAGAAGAAAAAGTTTAGAAATACCTAAACCCTTTGTTACTAACAGAATATCAACCTTAATGAATTAAGTTTAGCAGAGTATTTTGAAGGGTCAGACACCGATAATTTTATTACAAAATTTTGAGCTCACTTTAGGAACATTGATAAGTTAATATATGTTATCTTGATTAAAGATAGAATTTAGGGTCCAACAAAATGGCTCAACAGGCTTCCAAACCTGACGCCCTGAGTTTGGTCCCTGGGATATACACCGTGGAAGTGAGAAGCCAACTCTCACAAACTGCCTTCTGACTCACATGTATGTTGTGGAACATGTGTACACAACACACACACACACGCAAATGAAAATAAGCAGAACTTAGTTCTCCGAAACAACAACAACAGGGATGATGGGGCGGTGGTCTGTGGCTGTAACCCCAGCTACGCAAAAGACTGAGGCAAGAGGATCACTTGAGTCCAGGAGTTCAAGGCCAACCAAAGGAACCTAGTATTAAGGAAAACTGTCTTGAAAATAAATAAGGATAAGAATTCTAAAGTGAGTAAGCTGTGGGCTGATGGCAGCTTGATGGTATACCGAGAGGGGCAGAATCTAATCCCAGTGTTCCAAACTCTAAAAGGTTATGTCTCTCTGCTTTGGTTTCCTTATTTGAAATCTGAGCTAAAAATTGCCTTCAGTTTTACACTCATATGCTCAGATCCGTTCGGCTTAGCGAGGCTATTCCTTCTGCCTTTCTTTCGGTGATTCATTAATGATTCATAAAAAGTACCAAATGACAAACTGTCTCCAGGACCTTAAACAGCCAAGAGCATTCTTCTCTGACCCATAGACCTTTCCTGCTCCCAAGCTCCAAGACAGGAAGCATCCAGGTAGCAAAAGGAATGTGGCGTTCTGAAGAGATTTTAATTGACTTACTAAGTTATGGAGATTTTAGGCAACAATTTACCCTGTTCTTAAATTTTAAAAGTAGTTGCCATAGCAACTCCTAGACACAGCATATGGTATGTCTGGTACCTCTGAGATAACTGAACAGATTCTCGAATTTTCCTTACAATATGTTGTGAACTTTTGTACATTTTAGTGTTTCAGTGGGCAATGTTATAAGGTTCTGGATTTCACTGTGCCATCTATATATTTAAAAGCTGGTTTTAAAACATTTATCATTTACGAAAACAAACAAGCAAGATTTTCATGTATCCTCCTATCCTGCAATGTACTTTCTTTATTAAAAACAAACAAACCAACCTAAAAAAAAAATCTAGCAGGAAAAAAATAACAAATTATCAGGTTGTCCTAAAAGGAGCAAGTGTAAATAAGAAGTAAGTCATATGGGAAATATTCTGCTCACTTATAGGGGAAAACAGAAAGAAGTAAAGCCAGATGTCATTTTTTGACTTAATCGGATCTGCAGAATGCTGCAGAGTGGGAGGAGTTTAAATTTGTGTTGACATCCCAACCGTTCAAACCCTTTAGTATGTCTTCAGAAGACCTAGTCATTGTTCTGCTATAGGTTTGTCCTAAAAGAGCTTTTTGATAGACATAGGTTGTCATCAGTTTTTCCATTGAAGAACTGCATATAATAGAGAGAAATCTGAAACAATATTAATTCACTGAGTGTGGTGGGGCACATGTGTCATCCCCGCGCTGGGGATGGTGAGACAGCAGGGGCACGAGATTGAGGCCAGCATGAGCTAGAGAGTGAAGTCCTGTCTCAAGAGTTCAGAGGGAAAATCAGAAGTAACCTTCATCCATAGTAAGAAATTATGTAAAATTAAAATGTGTATAAGCAATCTCCTATGACTGGGTTTGATATCGGATACAGTATTCTTCTGTTGGGGTGATTATTACTTATTATTTTAAAGTTAATTGGAAATTATGACAGCATTACATACTATAGCAAATATGTGTGTATGCACTAAATATATGTAAACATATGTACTATATATATATGTATCACGCAGATACAGGTGCTACATGTATATATGTACTTTTTAATTACTATTTAATGTTTAAAAATAGATTCTTAAACATTTTTGACAGATTTAAATCCATTTATAATACTGTATTTGTAATACACGCTTAGTGTGCAACCATCTAAAACACCACGGAAGATTCCCACCCCGTCCACCCTAAGCTGATGGTTCACGCATTTGTATAATCCCTGACTCTAATCAAAGCAGAACTCATTACTTGATTCTGACCAATAAATACGGCAAAGGGAAGGATGCAATGTCCCTTTCATGGTTATCATGCATGATGTAAGGCCGCATTAGCAGACTGGAGAGAGAAAGGCTACCCTGAAGGCTTTAAAACTTCAAGCCACCGCATGGCAAGGAACTGCGGACAGCCTCTAGGACTCGGAGAAAGAGTTCAGCGAACAGTCGGGGAAAAACCAGGGCCCTCGGGCTTGTGGCTGCAAGGAAATAAGTTCCGCCAGCACCTGAATGAGCTCGGAAGTAGATTTATTCCCTAGGTGAGCCTCAGCTGAGAACACAGCCAGCCAGCCCACATGTGCATCGCGACGAGGCCAAGAGGCAGAATCCAGCAACACTTTGTGGAGAAGTCTAACCTATAGAAACCACAGAAGTGTGTGCCGTTGTCTTAGCCGCTAAGTTTGTCTCTTAGACAGTAGTATGCTTTATAAATCCTCTTTTCTTGTTTGTACTTTTTAAATTTTTCTCAAGTGTTATAATAGGACTTTCTTTGCTTTTAAAATCAAAAAATGTTATTTTCAACAAATCATCTGGAAGCAAGAAACTAAGTCTGCTCTTCAATTTTTTTTAACCGATTTTGAATGTGGCAAAAAAATGTTTTTTAAAGTGTACAATGAAAATATAGCATGAAGATTACCCCAGATTTTTATTTTTTAAATTATCTTAACAGAATATTTTATTTAAATTATGCTCACATAGACTGCTTCTGAAATTTTAAGCTTTCTATATTTAATAATGCCTGCTGGGAGGGAAAAAAAGAAATCATACTTTAAAATTTTTTCCTTCCAATTTTGACCATGACTTAAAATGGAAAAAGTTATGTTGATCGTGCCTGGATGTTCTCGTTTTAGAGGCCATTATGCACTCTAAATGCTCTGTTGGCATTTTAATTTCATTTTACAAAATAAATCTCAACTGACAACAGAATAAAGCAAATTCTAAGTCAACTAAACGAAAAAGTGTCACCGAAAACAGAAAGAACTTTGCAAACTGATGCAACATTTCATATGCCTCCTGAACCGAAATTCCCAAAGTCTCAACAAGAAAAAACACTGTGTGTGCGTTGGGGGGAAGTATTGACAACTGAAACCCTCTGTACAACTTTCCGTCCACAGCACACAGTGATTCAACTGTCTGCACTAACATAAACTCACTGTTACAGGAAGTGCTTGCCAGGGAGATTATAATTATCATTGCTATAACTATTGCTTACCTCGGGAATGTACCAAAATTCCACCCATCTGGCCACTAGATCAATTTACCTTCTCTCAAGCCAGATACCCTAATTAAACTCCTCAGATAATGGCTTCCTTTTCAATATTTGCCTGGAAACTCAAGCTTTCGGGAACTAGGTTTGTCGGAGCTAACCAGGAATTACAAGTTCTGGGGTAAACCCTCAACACTTTACACATATGCTACTGATACCCTTAGCAAGACTGTCCCCAAGACCGTGGAGGCAGTGATGACCACATAGCAGTAACCAATAAAACTGGCTGTGCTCTCTGAACAAGGAATCTCAGCAGTGTTTTCAGGAAGCCGGTGTTCGACGGTCTTAGAGCTGCCACCAACGTGAACTGGAGCTGGGCTGACTGCAGAGGTCAAGACTAG
This sequence comes from Microtus oregoni, assembly GCF_018167655.1. Classification (NCBI taxonomy): domain Eukaryota; kingdom Metazoa; phylum Chordata; class Mammalia; order Rodentia; family Cricetidae; genus Microtus; species Microtus oregoni. The sequence continues at coordinate 41,733,894 of NW_024543068.1, read as the reverse complement.
GAACAAGAAAACAGTGTTCCTCAAAGACCTTGACCCCCTTCCCGGTACATCTTCTTGTTATAGAGGTGAGGTATGCCAACATTGGGTTTGAACTTCAGTTTCCTTTCTTTCTTATAAAGTCCCCAAATATTGTTTATTTTGATTCCTAGAGCGTTGTCTTAATCACTTTTCTTTCTGTTGCTGTGATTCAATGCCATGGCCAAAGGCAGCTTAAAAAACAGAGTTCCCTTGGGCTGAGGGTTCCAGGGGAAGAGGAGTCCATCATGGCAGCAAGGGGCAGGAGCTGGAAATTAAGAAAAGAACAAATGAAGCAGAAAGAATGAACTGGAAGGGAGGCAACACTATAAACTCTCGAAGCCCACTCCCGTTGATGTATTTCCTTCAGCAAGATGGCACCCTCTGTGCCTCCTCACACAGCACCGTTAACAGAGACCAAGCGTTCAAATGCCTGAGCCTATGGGAGACATTTCGCATTCAAACTACTACAAACACCAAATATAGAAATTTCTTATCTGGATTTACAAATCATTTTTCCCTAAGTGGAACGCTGACTAATTACTATGATTTAATTTATCCATCTCCTTGGGTTTTGATGTTTAGCCATCAGAAGTTCTGTGGGAAGAGTGGAATATGGGTTCGTGGACCCGTTCTGAAGATGCAGACACTCAGATGGTGTTTCCTTAGAGGAGCATCCTTCAGATCAGCTCTGTCTTGGGTCACTTTTCATGACATCCTGAAAACTTTCCTCGGTCTTAAACTGTTCCTAAGAGTCTCTCCCTAACCTTTCTATCCATCAACAGATACTGAAACCCTTTACTTACTTTTCCCAAGTAGCATTGTATCTCATGATGCTGAATTTACTGCACTCATTTTACTCTGCTCATAAGCAAAACTGTTTATTTGAAGGATGCGGTGGTTTGGATGAGAATGGCCCTCATAGGCCATAGATTTGAATTCTTGGTTCCTCCCTCCCTGGTGGAAGTGTTTTGGAAAGATTAGGAGGTGTGGCTTTGTTGGAGGAGGTGTGTCACTGGAGGTGGGGATTGAGGATTCAAAAGCCCATTCCCTTCCCAGTTAGTTCTCTCCCTGCCTCATGTTTGTGGATTATGATGTGAGCTCTCAGCTGCTGTTCCAATGCCTTGTCTGCCTGCCTGCTGCCAGGCTCCCATCCATCAAAGTCACAGACTCTAACCATCTGAAACTGTAAGCCCCAGCAAACCTGTCTTCTATAAACTGCCTTGACCAATGGTGTCTCTTCACAGCAATAAAAAAAAAGTGACTGAGACAAAGGGTATCACAGAGCAACCACAAAAAGTGCCATCGTGGTCTGGTTTTGTGATATGAAGAACTTCCTTAAGAATTCAGATTCTACATTTTTTGCTAAAACATTCCTTGACTAATCAAAAGGGAAAAAAATTAAACTTAAAACTAGATCTCTCCAAAGTACCTCAAATCTCAACTTGAAACAAATGACTCTGCCCTACAGTTCTTTTCTCTGCTGTTCCTAAGTTTCCTTCTGCCCTTTCTTGCCTCCTGACCTACTTTCTCACCTTTCTAGCTAGGTGATAATGCTCAACATTCAATTAAGCGTACCTCAGAACAGGAAAAACTGTCATGGTTGGTTTTCATTTCTGGCAGCATTCTACAGGAAGAGCCATTGTCATAGCCTTCTCAAAGCCTAGGTCAGGTAGAAGTTCACAGAGGAATTTAGTGTCATTTCCAAAAATAAACTGCAAAACCCCAATATATACAGCAAATGGTTCAAGGATATTAAAAGTAAAAATTGGGTATAAAAAATAAAATAGGGGGCTGGAGGGATGGCTCAGTGGTTTAAAGCATTGACTGCTCTTCCAGAGGTTCTGAGTTCAAGTCCCAGCAACCACATGGTGACTCATGACCATCTGTAATGAGATCTGGCACCCTCTTCTGGCCTGCAGACATACATGCAGACAGAACATTGACTACATAATAAATAAAAATCTTTAAAAATATATAGGTAGATCTTTAAAAAGCAAAATAAAATAGAAAGACTGTGAATGAAACATATATACATTCCTTAAGATATATATATCTTGATGAGTAAGAAAAGCAGCCAATAGTGGAAGGTACTTTAGAAGCACACTCAAAAGCATTTTCATAAAAATGCATTTGACTTAAGCGTCAAGGTTCCAGAGTTCCTCCTAGCAGTAATTTGACCGCAACCACTTTATCCTTCCAAAAGGCTGAGCAGACTGAAAACACACCTCTTCTGTGCTCCTAACACAGAGAGAGAAAGACGAACTGTGGCTCCTCAGTCTGGATAAACAGGCATACAAATCCTGGGGCCAGGGCGTTCCAGAGCAGAAACTCAGCAGCAGGAATCTCTGCACAACCCAGTGCCAGGGAGAGAGGCACTAGCTGGGCAGTAACTGGTGGGTTCCAGACCTGTGAGCTAAAACTTCCAGGGAAACCCAGGCAAGGGAAAAAAGCCCCACAATCTGAAGTAACCAAGCAAGCTTTAGGCCCAAGCATGGCAAAGACAATGAAATTACCAAACAGGGAACTCAAAACCATTGTTAAAGGTTAAGAGCTCTAAACACGCTCAATGGATAATTGAGTATGAGTAGGAGATGCAAAGTCCAAGAAAACAAGAACAATTTAGGATAGAAACTTCTAGACCAGCAAGATGGCTCACAAGTAAAGGGGCTTCCTACAAAAGCTTAGTGACCTGAGTTTAGTCCCAAGAAACCATATAAAGACAGAAAGAACCAGTTCCACCAAGTTGTTCTCTGACCTGCACATAAATGCCCTTGCATGCATACCCACCCCTCCCCACTCCCTCACACACATACACACACATGCACATACATACACATCATATATATAACACACATCACACAGTCATATGCACAGAGAGACACATACACACAAACACAAATAAAGTTTAAAAAATTAGAAACTTCCAAAACTGAAAAGCAAAGAAAACCAAGATAAGCAAACAAAAAGAAAAGACTATCCAAGGACTGGGACAGCTACAAAGGGTGTCTATCATAACAAGAGTGCAATGAAGAAAGGGAGGAAAAATGAAGAAGTGTTTTAGATAATAATGACTGAGAATTTTCCCAAATTAATGCCAAACATGAAACTATGAATACAAGAGGCTTAGACATCCCAAGGCAGAATAAATGTAAAAGAACAAGCAGAACAATACATACATACAGGCATGTCATAATCAAACAATAAAAAACTAAAGACGATGAAAGTCCCAAGAAAGGCAAAAGGGAAAGTATTTTAGTTACAAAATAGCAATAAGAACTAAATCTGAAAAAAAAAAAAGAATTGAATGTGACTTCTCACTAGAAAGCATGCAAGCAAGAGAGAGCAGAGGTATTTAAAGAACTAAGGGGGAAAACATTCCAATCTAAAGCACTATACTCTAAACCGTGCTTCAAGGCAGAGATGGAAATGAAGACTTCCTCAGACAAGACACAGCTCAGCAAGTTTGTTGTCAGCAGACTTGTCTCCCAGGTATCATTAAAAACAAATCCTTTTAAGTCAAGAAAATTACACAGACCATAAACTAACATCTGCTAAGAAATAATAGGAAATAATAATAATAAAGAAATAATCTGGGAGAATAATAGGAAACACAAACTTTCATTTTCCTTATCCTTGATTGGTCAACAGACAAAAGTCTATCAAAACAACCACAGTAATAATATGTTTAATTGCATGTACACATACATGCCTTGAGTGTGCTCAGAACCAAACAATATTGATGACCATTATATAAGGCACAGGATGAGGGACATAGGATTATTTTGTTCTGTTACACTACATTTAGTAACTTCCAGAGAGTAATATAGTAGTATCATATGGATTTGTAGGATAACAGGAGAGGGGTGGGGGCAGGTTTTAATAAAAGACAGAAAAGAGAATCATATAGTATGCTCAGTTAAAACTTAATGGGTAGGGAGCAGGGGATGGACAGAGAGCCGGCTCGGTGGATTAAATGCACCAGCCACCAAGGTTATCCTCTGACCTCCACACATGTGCCATGACACTTACCTACCACACACAAGTGAATAAATAAATATAAAACTTTAACTACATAAATGCAATGTGCTGTTGGGGACTGCAGACCCTAAGACCCTGAACTTTCTATGACCCTTTGCCTGCCAGAGTGAACAGCTTGTTTTCCTGTGCTTACAGCTGCTCTGAGCACAAGACCCTCGTGAGTTCCTGATGGCAGGGGAATGGTTTCTGGTGGGTTTACAGATGAAAATCCCAAGAGCCGGGGCATGGCCATTAGTTACAGAGAGCCCTATATAAGCTGACCTGGAACACAATAAAATTGGCATTCTTGTTTCAAGAGTAACCCGTGTCTCTGTATGTTTTCCAATCTCCAGCCCCTTTCCTGACTCACGAAAGACCCTATTGTGCAGGCGCTTTAATGTGCTTTTTAAAAAACTAAGGAAAAACAGAAAAACTGTTGAAATCAAAACTACAAGAATAAGAGCAAAAATATGAAGCTGGAACAAGCATGGTAGATGGCACTCTGTGTCAGTCTGAGCGTGACCGGTCTGGTGGACTAATTTAAAGACTAATTGTCAGAGTAGAAAAAAAAGAAAAACAAAACTTAACTACATGCTGTCTAAAAAAAACAAACAAAAAGATCTTTAAATACATACTAGCTGAAAACAAATTTATGGAGAAAATAGACAATGCACTAGTTTTTAGGAGTGAACCTAAGTTATTCCATTTTCAGACAAAGTTGATTTCGAAGTAAGCAAAGAGGTCAGCGATGGGGAAGATTGCTACATAATATTGGAGTCCGTTTCCTGAGACATGACAATGTGCATTTAACAGCTACATAAAGCAAAAACTCATGAAACCGCAGAAGAAATGGACTGACCCACTCTTATGATTGGAGGTCAACTTATCTGTCCCAAAACCAGACAGGTGCAGTGATATAAAACCAGAAAGGACATAGCTGAATGCAATAATCACCTGAATTACTCATCAAGTACAGATCACTACATTCAGGAACACATCTTAACAAATTTTTAAAAAAGAAGAAATCAAATAAATCTTTCTTCAGACCACAAATTAACAACAGAAAAACAACTGGGAGTTCCCAAAGTACATATCAACTGAATAATAAGCTTTTTAAGGAGTAGGCCATAGTTTGAAAAAATTAAAATTTTGAGTAATGTGAAGGTTAAAAAGCACATAAATAAATAAATATTTTTAATTGTCTGATTTAGTATATATACACTGTGCTTAGAGGGGAATCCAAAGCACTGAATGCATACATTAAAAAGATATGAAAGATCGAAGTACCAGTAATCTACTTGGGAAATTATTAAAAGAACAGAAACTTAAATCCAAAGTAAGCATAAGAAAATTCATTAGTAATAGTTAACAAAAAAATAATTAAAACAAAGATATCAATAAAAGTAAAAGCAAAAGAAGTGAACAAAACCAAAGGCTGATCTTTTAGAAAGATGAATAAAATCGGCAGCCTCAGCCAGGCTGAGAAAATAGAGAGGATACGCGTTGTGAGTACCAGGAAGAAAAGACAGCATGCAGGCCCCCACGGTGTTGAAAAGACAGTAAAGATGCTGTAAAGCTGTAGCCCACAAATCTGATAAAAATAGGTAGAATGGGCCAATTCCTAGAACAACATTTTATGCTAGAATTTGCACAGGACAATCTAAACAGGTCCTTTTTGTTAAAGAAATTGGATCAGTAATGAAGAACCTTTCCAAACAGAAAGCAGCAGGTCCAGGTGGGCTCGATGGTGAGTATATGCAAAATTGGCTCAATATTCAAAACCAATTGAGTTAATTGATCACATCAATAAGATAAGAAAAAAACACACACTCATATGAATAAATGAAATATTACAAGTCCAAAGTTAATAGACAAAGAAACTTTGAGCACACTAACAAGAGCAGCCACCCACCTCAACCTGGAAAGGAACATCTACAGAAAGCTACAGCTAATGCCACATTCTGCAGAGGAACTCAAGGCTTCCTCACCACAGTCACAATAGGAACACTGCGACCCTTCTCATTAGCCCTCTACAGCATCATATAGAAAGGCCTGCTAGTGCAAAACAAAAGTCCATCAAATTAAACAGAAAAGGTGGAAACAAAACTGCCTTCGTTATTAGATATCAGGATAACTGACAAGAGGAACGAGACAACAAAACACTAATAACTGATTAGACCAAAGTTGCAAGCTACAAAGATAGACAAAGTCAGTAACTTCCCCATATTTCAGCAAAGAACAAGGAAAATGTGAGATGAAAATATAATAGATCCACAAATGAAACATATAGGTATAAATCTAACAAAGCAAATGCAAAATATGTAAGACAACCACAGAACTCTGATGAAGAGAACCAAAGTACTATGTAAATGAGGCAATGCCCCATGTTCATGGTAGAAAGACTCAATGCTGCCAAGATGACAGTTCTTCCCAACTTCAATCTATAGATTTGAGGTGATCCCAAACAAAATCCCAGCGATGTGTTTTATAAATATACATATTTCTAACTGTGACACGAAGAGATAGCATTCAAGGGTCAACACAATATCGAAGGGGAGCTATGTTAAGAGGACTGATGCCTTATGACTTCAGCTCTTGCTAGAAGGGGATGGTAATCAGTTGGCATGGAATAACCAAAGGCATGGGCAAATAAATAAGAGGCACAGCATATGAGAAAACCCTAAAATATGCACACACACAAATACAGTCAACCAAGGCAATCCATTAGTAAAATATTATACTTTCAACTAATTTGGCTGAAACAACTGACCATTTGCATATAAAAATAAACATACCTTACACAGTTCACAAAAACTAACTCAAAATGAATTATGGAACTAAATGTAAAATGCAAAACTACAAAACTCCTGGAAGATAACGCTGAAGGAAATCTAGATAACTTTATATATAGTAATGACTTTTCAATAGAATAGCAAAGGCATGAATGAAGACTCCGTATGCCAAGTGGTTAAAACATAAAACTCCCCAATGGAATGTGTGACTCTAGGCACCCACTAAGGCGAGCCATGGTCTACAGGGCTTTTAAATGCCAACATAATGAATCCCTCCTATCTATAATGAGCACAAAGATCTCATTCTCAGACTTATGCCTTTTAGTTAAGGCTGTCTCCGATGCTGCTAGCCTGTTTGTGCAAGTGGAAGGACAATCATAGAGGAATGGGAACTCCAGAAATGAAACCACGTATACCCACTTGCCTCTCTGTACACTTTATTTTGGCCATTATTCCCGGAAACTCTTGCTGAGGGAAGTGAAGTTGCAAATAATGTAATTCAAACAGTAGATTGCTCAACTTGTCCTTGCTGCAATAAGCACCTGATTCAGGACAGTACGCAGTTCAACTAAGCTCATCAAATTACTATTGACTCTTTAAACCTCACCTCAAAAACCTTCAGCTCATTGTACCTACCAATGTAAAACTACATTGTAATTTTACCCAGCCCTCTCACCAAACCCCACACACTGAAAGCCCTGTTTTATACCAGAACCTCAAAACCACATATATATATTGTACCTCTTCCTTCCACACTTAAAGATGCCACTAAAACTATGTGGAAGTCATGATCTTGGGAGCTGGAAAGATGGCTCAGAAGTTAAGGGCACCAGAGCTGCTCTTCCAAAGGATCCCAGCTAGATTCCCAACAACCCACAGGTGGTTTACGATGACTTGTAGCTTCAGTTTCAAGGAAGCTGAGGCCCTTTTCATGCACATAAGATGTGCATGTTCTATGCAGACAAAACATGCATGCACATAAAGTAAATAAATAGTTGTCATCTCCTATAACACCGTAAGCCAGGAACTCAGCCAACTTTATTAATAGCCTAACTTCGGTGGTGTTTTGCAAGAGCCAAAGGTGAAAAAGTAGAAAGCTGGAAATGAAATTTCTCATTAGCAACAACAACAAAAACCTACTGAATTGACCCGTAGTTGCCAGTGAAGGAGCACAAATGATGTGACTAGCATAGAGGCCGCCATTTTAGGTGCTAAGCCTCTTCATTGTAAAGTGAGCTGCAAAGTCACCATTGTCATGAGCTAGGTCATGTACTTATTACAGAAAAGGAAGTGGATAGAGACATGAACTCGCCAAGTGGTAGAAGCCCTACAGGCAAGGTACTGGTGCTTCATGGTCCTAAAGAAGATAGGGTATGAAAATAGACATTTAAGACGGTACTTCCAAAACTTCTCTTGGGGCATAGGAAGGAATTTTATTTATTAGGTCAAAAAATCTCCAGTCTTTCAAAAGAATGAAATAGTTTAGTCCATCCATTTTGGGGGAAGAAAAGAATTGAGAAGAATAAGAAAACTCAGCAAAGTAAGAGCCAAGAGAGAAAATCATAAAGAACCCAGAGTCAACTGAAAGCACCTAGGAACTGGGTCAAGAAACGTAATTACAGCTGGGGCGGAGGGCAGCGAGGAGCCCTTACAAGACAGATTGGATTTAATAATCAAACCCCATCAATTAAATGACACAAACCAAAAACAAACTGGGTGCCTCCTTAATGATAAAGGTCAGGGACTTTTAAATGCTAGGAAATGGAGAGGGGCCCCATCTTTATCTACGGTGGTAACAAATCCTGAAGTTAAAATAAGACATGTTTATCGGTTAGGTAAGGTTTGAGGCAGGTCTGGTAAGGATGTGATGTCACTGAAGTAGGGTGCGTGTCACCTGTCCGTGGTCCTTCAGCCACCTCAGCTGATTAGAACCGGTTGTTATGGAGATGGCAGAGTGTGGTAGTCCCTAGACAAGAGCTGCACAAAGTGGAAACTCTCCTTTAGCAAACATGTGAGCTCTTTTCCCACTTTCTTCCTTTCTCTCTCTTCCCTACCTCAGGAGAATGTCTGCTGGCCCCATACATGCGGCAACTATAAACCAGTCTTCGACTGCCGGGAAAGGCAGGACGTGTTACCACTGCTCAGAGACGTTTCTGGGTAGGAAGACATGGAGTTGTGCATACGATTGAGCATCTCTTCGAAATCTCAGAGCTGATGGAGACCGGCTTGCTCCCGAAAACAGAAGTAAGATGTATTCTTATAGGAAAAGCTGCAGGAAATGGCCAAGGGTCTTGACGTTCCCAAGGATGTTTACCAAAGGACTCAGCTAGTATTTTACAAACTCTCCAGAAGAAATACAGAATGATGGCTGACCCTGCCACTGTAAAAGGAAGAAGTCACTCCATTCACTCCATCCACCCCAAACAGCTTGATCTCAACAGCAAGAACCCTCAGACACCTGGGGGGGGAAAAAAACGCCTGACCACTGTAATAAAGAACAGCAGTTTGAACAATGCATACCACCTCGAGCAAAACTGGTAGCAAGAATATCAAACAGATACGCTTAAATAAAAACAATAAGCAATACAAACAAGAATGATAGCAAGAAGTTTTAGGATCAAACCCAGGCTGCTCACAAACTAAGCAAGTGTTCTATAGCCACGTTAGCTCAAGAAGGTATAGTTTAAGAGTTGGGACATTTCCTTAAAAGTGTATATCAGAGGTTAAGCATAAACCTGGCTGTTGAAATCAGGTTGTGCCCTGAACTAAGTTACTCTGTTTTGAATAACAAAAACAATGACAACAACAAAACATGATTTTTGAGACTGTGCTCTGTCCTGAAAGACTCCATTTTACAAGCAACTTCTGATTCTGTTTGAAGGATGACTATGCTGATGGGAGGACACATGAATGATACCCCATCTGCCCAGGACCACCCTGAGAGCCAAGACTCTCGGTCGAGTTAGTCTACTCAGTAGTACATAGAATGGGTGCCACAAAACATTTGGTAGTAGGGTGGAAGTCATGCGAAGAAAAACCACATATGATCTTCAGTTGTTTCTTTAAGCCTGTTATGTTTCTTTAAGCCTTGACATGTTGAATGATTTCTGAGTCATCCAGTCATATTCACTACCTGGTGCCCCACTCTCAGGTTTAGACTGGCCGAGCTTAAGTCTGTAGTACCATGAGGTCTCGATTTCATTATTCTCTGTCAGCTTATTCCACAAGGTGAAGGTTAACTCAGCCTGGAGGTTTCTGTCTTTGTCCTTCCAACTTCCAGCAGCTTTACCTGAGCACATTTTTAAGACAACATTTCCTCTTCCCCTAAAAAACTGTTTTTTGTAAATATGCCTTCATTAATTTAGCAATTATCTCATGCAGAGGGACTTTAGAAAGAAAAAGATGCCTAAAGGTACACGCTGCACTAACACCATGAAAACAATTGCGAAATCATTGAAAAAAAATGTTCTCTGAGTTTATGGAGTGTACCTTTACAACAAGATTCTAAATGATGTAAGGAAATTAGATTATGTAATTTATTAAACTATCACATTACGATACTTACAATAATTATAGTGAGTACTTTGTAGAACCCACATTGCTCTTAAACATGCCAGATTAAGTTAGGGTTGTTTTAACTCTCTTCTGAATGACAGTTAAGGAAGACAGTCTACAAATGCAAAGTAGAAATAAAATAAAAAAGGAGGTATTACCAGATGGGTGTTTAGAACCTGGAACTCACCTGTTCAGAAAAAGCATAATTACTGTCTGTTTAGTTAACCTAAGAACTCTGGTCTTAAAACATCCACAAAGGGCAAAGATATTATAATTAAAAAGAAATTGACTAAAAGTCCATTTGCTACATGACAGGGTTCTTCAGAACTCTTCCTCATTTGGCTCCAGAACATTGGCAGCCAAGTTTATACCCTTCAAGCAAGAAACTGGAAGAAAGTAATATAGTGATCATCCCTTACTCAAATCTCTATAGATGCTAGCATATGAGGGCTCTAAAAAACACCTATAGTACAACCACCTATAGTACAACCACCTATAGTACAACCACCTATAGTACAACCACCTATAGTACACACCAACTATAGTACAACCACCTATAGTACACACCAACTATAGTACAACCACCTATAGTACAACCACCTATAGCACAACCACCTATAGCACAACCACCTATAGTACAACCAACTATAGTACACACCAACTATAGTACAACCACCTATAGTACAACCACCTATAGTACAACCACCTATAGTACAACCACCTATAGTACACACCAACTTCAGATTTTAGACCATCACAGCATGCCGTCTCTAAATGGAGCCAAACAGAATGCATCTGTCAAAATTCTCATTCTCTTGAAAAGGAATTTTATTAGTTACTTTTCTCATTGCTGCAACAAAGACAGATTAAGAAAGAAAGGGTTTCCTTTTGCTCACCATTTGAAGGAAAACTCCATGGGGTTGAGAAAATCATGTCAGCAACAGTGCAGAGGAGTTAGCTGTATTACATCACAGGAACAGTGCAGAGGAGTTAGCTGTATTACATCACAGGAACAGTGCAGAGGAGTTAGCTGCATTACATCACAGGAACAATGCAGAGGAGTTAGCTGTATTGCATCACAGGGAGTGCAGAGGAGTTAGCTGTATTGCATCACAGGAACAGTGCAGAGGAGTTAGCTGTATTACATCACAGGAACAGTGCAGAGGAGTTAGCTGTATTACATCACAGGAACAGTGCAGAGGAGTTAGCTGCATTACATCACAGGAACAATGCAGAGGAGTTAGCTGCATTACATCACAGGCAGGAAGAGGAATGGATGAAGATACTCAGCATGTTTTTCCTTTTGTGCTGTCCTGGACCTCAGCCCACAGAATGGCCCCACTCACAGTTACGGAAGGCCTTCTCATCTTAGTTACTCCTGCAGAGAGATGGCTCAGGCATTAAAGGTTAGGCTCACAACCAAAACAATGCTACTCCTGTCTGGAAACTCCCTCACGGACATGCCTAGAGGTTTATATCCTGAGTGACTCTGGATTCTGGCAAGGAAACCACCGATCTTAAACATAACAGGAATCTTACCTAGTGTGCTAAATACTGGCTAAATATGACCAGGTCTACTTAGAAAGTTCTCAAATAAACTTACTATTCGTACCTATTCTAAACTTCTGTCATTGCGGTGACCCCCTCTCAAATGTCCCTTTTTCTGTCAGCTTTTCCTAAGTCTCAGCCCACGTAAAACAGAATCTGTACTCTTACAAAGGTTTACACAGTCTGATTTCTGCTTCTCCTGTTCATCGACTCCATGCTCTAGAAATAGACATTTCCCTGTTTGAAATGCTCTTCCTTCCACTCTTCTTTTAACTTCTGCTTACCCTTTAGGTCTCAGACAAGACCCCTTCTCCTTCCCCAAAGTATAGCAGGATGACCACATCTAACCTGGCACCCTATAGCACCCTCTTTGTGGCATACGCAATTTGTGTAAGATGTATACCTAAAATCATTCATCTCGTATCTATATCACCTACAACCCTATATGCTCTGTTAGAGAGTGACAATGGCTATTTTGGTTATTACTGTATTCCCAACTCAGAACGCACACGCAAATATTTTTGGAATAGTCAAGTGACTATTTAGTGACTGAATGATAATGTTTAATTTACTTAAAGTCCAGTGCCTAATGACTGAAGTAACAGAAAACAAAACAGGCAGGAGACACATTATTTTGGTTAGGGTTTCTACTGCTGTGACAAAACACTGTTGTAAGGAGTCCGCTTGTGTGTTCCTGGCTGCCCAGACTACCAAAATAACCACACAAAAACAACATTATTTGCAATACTGTTTGGCCAATAGCTTAAGCGTATTTCTAGTTAACTCATAACTTAGATTAACCCATCTCCATTAATCTATATTGCCACGAGGCTGTGGCTTACTGGGTAAAGTTCCGGAGTCTGTCTCTGGCAGGGGGCTACATGGCATCTCCTGACTCCGCCTTCCTCCTCCCAGCATTCAGTTTAGTTTTCCCTGCTTAGCTCTGCTCTACCCTATCACAGGCCCAAAACAGTTTTTTTTTATTAACCAATGGTATTCACAGCATACAGAGGGGACTCCGACATCAAAACACCACACCCAAAAGCAATTTGGGAAGAAAGGGTTTATTCCCGCTTACAAATCTCAGACCAAATTCCATCACTCAGGAAAATCATGGAGGGAACTAAAGACAGAAACTTACAGGCAGAAACAAAGAAAAGGCCATGGAGGACTGGTGTTTACTGGCTTGCCCCCCGTGGCTGGCTTAGCATGTTTTCTTACAGCATCCAGGACCACCAGCCCAAGGATGGCACTACCCACTGTCAGCTGGATCCTCCCACAAAAATCATCAATTAAGAAAATAAACCACGACCTTTCTCACAAGTCATCTGGTGGGACATTTTCGCAACTGTCTTTCTCTCTTCCAAAGTGACTCCAGTTTGTGTCAAATTTACATAAAAACTCGCTTGCCCACATGTCATCCAACAATCATTAATGCATAGTAATAGCGTGAGAAACAAAACAAATAAAGGGACTTAGGTCTTCTATGCCTGTGTAAAGGACAGGGCCATTACAAACAACAGGAAAGTTTAAAGGAAATATTTGGAATGGTAAATGATTATTTTGAAGATGGAGACATTGAGTCCCAAGTCTTCTGGGTTGAGACTGCAAACAAACAATTGGGAATGTGGGGCTACAGCTGCGCTGGGGTCATTTTAGGGTAAGAATCTGTTTCAAGATATTTGTGGTCTCTGTTTATCTTGGTCTTCGCTGCTGGCTGACTCTCACGTGGCTGCTCAGTTCATGAAGACAGTCTATCCCTCCTTAGCAAGAGAGTCACGAGGCTGTACAGTGCAGGGACTCAGACCATGAGACTGGGAAATACTGGCATGGATTGTTCATTAGAGATGTACACCTTCTCATCAGTGCTAGTAATAACAGCCACAGTAAAAATTAGCATTGCATAGTCAGATTTGCTCTATCATTGGAGCGAACACATTGTTCTAAACCATTCGGTTGGCTGGGATAACCAAACTCAGCAACTTTTGAAAAACACTTGAAATCTTTTGAGACACAATATGATATGGAAAAGCCGGGGAGCCTTACACTCTCAAAGTGTCCATCTAAATATATATTTTGTCTTCTTTTTCTACTTTAATACATAAAGACTTTATTTTATTAACTCACTAAAATCAACTCTGAAACTTAATGAGAATACTTTATTATATTGTACTGATCAAGTCAAAGGACTTCCTCAGGTTTTTGACATTTTACTATTTCATACATCTATGTGTATGTGCGTGTGCATGCATGTGCGTGTGCACATGTGTTGTAGGTGTCTAGGGAGGGCATTAGATTCCCTGAAGCCAAAGTTATCTATATGTGGGTGTGGGAACCAAATTCCAGCCTTCTCAAGAGCAGCAAGAGCTCTTAACCACTGAGTTGTCTCTCCAGCCCGGTTCTCCAGAAGTTCTGAGCATCAGGACAACAGCCAGTTTCTATTACTGCACATCTTCTATCTACAGATAAGAGGCAGCACTGAGTGTCTTGTTAAATAACTGACTTTCAGGGAAGCCTATCAACACTATCTTCCTTTCTAATTCTTCTGCTTGCTAGGAGACTAACTCCTAATTCCCAGTGGGTCCGATGACCTAGGACAGATGTGTGAAGTCAGTACAAAGACAAAACTCTGACCACCTGTTTCAAACAAGTGGCCCTGAATAGCCCGAGTGGTTTTTAGTTTTACAGTTTCAACAGTTTGTATGAACAGTTTTTCAATCAAGTTTGTTTTCTTAAGTTTCTAATAATGGTTACAGTTTGTTTCCTTACTTCATTCTTCTTCTGTCCCCCAACTTTCCCACCAGGTAACCATTACCTACTTGGTGCATAGTTTTAATATTAAAAGCATAAGCAGTCTAGCAAGCAACAAAGGAAGTTTTCTAACCAGGCACACCTGCAGGTGGACCAGTGTGCCCAGTTGGCAACATTTGCGGTTGCGGTTGTCATGCAAAGTAAAACAAAGTTTTGCCTCTAATGGTTAATGTTTTTTACCTCTGGTGAAGTCTAAGCTCTCACAATCAGCTAATCAGCCAAGGCTGAATCAATTTGTTCTTCATTCTGTAGCATTCTATCTCCTATGGTGGATACACCAGGTTTTCTCCTATCATCCTGTAAACTACATAACTAAAAAGCTCACTCTTAATAGTTGGCACTGCTTGTCTCTTGTTCTCATGTCCCCTTCCTCTCAGCTTCCTACAGTGCTGGCTCCTAGAGTATTGGCACAGCTATAGAAGTGAGGGCATTGTGGGTTTCTACGATCCTGCTTCACTCCCTATTCTCAGACTGTTCCCACTAACTCTCGATATTATCTACGATCAGCATTTCTTCTAGACCCTTGTGGTTAAAATCATTCTCTCCCAAACAGTTCTGCAGATTAGTAATGTCATGAAGTACTTACTGTGACTCTTTCAGGCTAATCACAAGGTGTGTTGGAAAGACAGCATCCTGTGCTTTGGAATCCCGAATTCATGGTTGCCCTTGAAACACCAAAGGCTTTAGGAGCTAAATCAGGTCTACTGTATATTTCCTCCTCACCCAGAGGAGAGTCATCAGAGAAAAGTTTTCCCTATGTAAAAGTCATTTCATCCATAATTCTAAGACAGTGAAACTAGAGGCAGCCAGTAACAATTTGTATAAGGGAGGCAAGAAGAGCAGGTAGCACACAGGCTGCTTGGGCCAAGTCCAGAATTTTGCAGCAAACTATCCATCGGCCTTGCCAAAAATGGTTTTAATTCTCCATGGCCTTGCCACAAGGAGAACTTGCTTGTGCTATTCTCAGGCCTTGTCCCCTGAAGAAAACACATGGCTCCCAGCACCTGCTCATCAGCATCATCCCAGCACTGGGAAATAGGTGAGCATGGAGCCTAAACATAAGCCCAAAATGCCGACCCACCATCAGCATCAAGCCGGAGCTCATCTACTGTTCCCATTCTGTTTGACTTTCAGTGACTGTGCTCTGTTGTGAAACCCAATGATCCGTGTGACGAAAACAGAATTCTATGCCCATATTTACACAAATCATAAAACTGATCATGCGGTTGGTTATTACAAAATACCACCAATTCACTAGTGACAATGAACTTACCCTCCAAAGGGTTATAGAAAATATAAGTGGAATTACTTCAATTTTGGTTTTTTGTTCTGCGGTATAAGTCATTTATTTCTGTGGAAGATGTCACTGTCTCTCCAGCAGGTTAGCCCCAGGAGGCCTAGCAACTGTAATTACTACATTTAAATATTCCACATATCTGTCAAGACTTCAAAGGATTCTGTGGTGTCAGTTTAAATATAAATATATATATAATTCTACTTACTCATCACTTAAGGCCATTCTGAAAATTTTATTACTTATGAATACTACTTATAATATTACTTATGATTCAGACTTCAGTGTCATAATGTATATGTTGCATAGTTTGCTATACTGCTAGCCTCTCTATTGATTTATTGGTTAAGAAAATATCCACTCTGATGCGGCAGGCATAAGTGTTCTCTTTCTGCAGAAAATACATACTTTCTTGCCGAGGTAAACTTGTCAAGATCATTTCATCTAATTGTCAAAGAAAAAAAAGAACACCAGAAAAACCACTTTGAGCTTTACATGGAGTCAAAGTAAGGTTGGAAATTTCATATAAATACAGTATTTCAAGCAAATGCTAGCAAAACATATAACAAGCTTTTTATTTGTTTGCTCTGCTTCCAAAGGGAAACCTTTGTGTTTATCAGTGACCACGCTAATGGTCAATAGCTTCCATTCTTTTTATGCCTTTAATGTAAGTGTAGATTTTGTGCATTCTGTAATTTCACCTTATAAACAGCCTCAATGGTCCTGCAATGAAAATCAAGCAGTTTGATGGTATAGTAGCCACAGCTACATAATTTTGCACCAGGATGGGTCATAAGGTTGCTATATTTACCTCTAAGTTAGCCTTGCTCATGTGTCTGTATTTATTTATCCTGCTTGAATAGCCTTTACAGTGAAGATAAAAGTACAATTATTTCTACAACAATGGAAGATTCAGGGTGCCAGAACCTAATACCACAGTGCCCAACAATGACAACTAGCCCCGGTGAATAGCACTTCAAGGCTTTTAATCTCCATGACAACCTACCTTGCATTCTTCAATAAAATACCATTTTGCATGCATACAAACATATTCTTTATGTGAAGTCTACATATTATAAATATCACCAGCATTGAACATTAAAAAAAAAAAACATACTTTCCTTTTAAACGCCTCGGAGTTCTTCCCATAGAACTAATTAGATGAACTAGAAGCTAGATTTGTATCTTTACATCGACAGTACACCTACACAATGAGCCGCCAACAGACTTTCTGAAATGGATACTGAAACTGATGCCGTCTTCAATCTGACTTGCTGTGGAGAGGCTACCCCCAAGTTCTCAGGCGTTGCCCTGAAAAGGTTTGGGTGCAGTGAAGAGGTAACGTTACTCTAGACCAAGTCATCACTGGTCTCCTCCCAGGGGTGTGGGGAGGATGCTGCCAAAAAGCTCTGGATTTTGTTTGTCCTCCCAACTGTCAACAAGTCTAACTAGTTCCTGGTGAACCTTGCAGGTGAACTGATTGCTCTGTTTCTCCCCTTCTCATGATTTTATGACATAATGATTTGTATAACCAAGAATAAACCAGGACGGTGTAGGCAAGAAGCCTGTGACTGTGAGGTAGAAGGTGTGACAGTCAGCATTGGTTGTCTGTTTGGCAAGATGGAACATCACCAGAGAGACGAACCTCTGGGCACATCTGTGAGAGGAGGTTATTGGGTTGACTGAGAGGGCAAGGCACACCCTAAGTGTAAGTGGTACCGTTCCATGTGCTGCACAGTAGATAAAAGTGGAAAGAACTCGGTACAGTGTCCATCTCCTCCTCTGCGTCCCGACTGCAGAAGCCATGTGACCGACCACTTCAAGCTCCTGCTGACATCACTGCACTGCCAGAATGGACATACCCTCAAAGTGTGAGCCAAAATAATCCCTTTTCCTCTTAAGTGGCTTTTGTTAGGATAGTTTATCACGGCAACAGGAAAAGTAACTAATATTGTCGTTATCCCTACCGACTTCCAGGTACCCATGCTGGGAAGGAGAGGGAAGAAGGGGGAAAGGGGAGGAGAAAGGAAGGATAGGGAAGGGGAAGAGGTAGAGGAGAGGGGAGGGGAGGGGAGGGGAAGGGAGGGGAGGGGAGGAGAGGAGAGGAGAGGAGAAAGTTGTATCTGTAGTTTCATCCAGGCAAATTTGAGCATCTTTGTTGATCTGGTTTTTCTCTTCAGTACTTCACTGTCCAAAAAGTAAATCAACAAAACTGGTTTATTGCACAGAACTTCACTACCTTTTGAAACTTCCCATCTAGTCTGGCTCCTGTGTAATCAGAACTATGGATGGGAAAGGTGTTGCAAACCCAAGAGCCTCCTAAAGTGAGGTGATCAAGAAAGAACACAGAAAGCTTTTAAATACTGCTTGGTTTTCTTATGAAAATTAGTTCTCAAACTGGGCCATTGTGATGCACGCCTTTAATCCCAGCACTCAGGAGGCAGAGTCAGGCAGATAGGCAGATCTCTGTGAGTTCGAGGACAGCCTGGTCTGCCAGAGCTAATTCCAGGACAGGCTCCAAAGCCACAGAGAAACCCTGTCTTGAAAAACCAAAAGAAAAAGAAAATTAGTTCTCCTTCAGTATCTCCAATCCTTTATGAAATGGTTTCTTTACTCCCTGCCTCCTTAAGAAGCTAAGTGGTATTAATTACCATGCCTACCACACAGAACCTTCAAGAAATGCAGAAAAATATGTTTAATAACCCACCCACACACAGAAAACAACTAACCTCTTCTTTATAAACGTAAACTAAAAAATAAATACATCTTTTCTGAATTTGCATTCTCTTCATAGAAAACAGCTTAGCTGTGTTCTTCTCATCACCCAGCCCTTGACCTAAAAGTACAGGATCAACTTCTCAAAGCAAGAATAGCATGGATGCAAAAGCCAAGCCATGATTCCTCCTGTCTAGATTTCGATAGGTGTCACTTCCGTGGCCTGCACAAGATGCCATATCTATCTTGCTACCTTCTCTACCACAACGGAAGTATTTTCAGGTTCCGTGGTTCATGTTAGTCATTCCATCAAGGATCCAGTAATAATCAGAAAAACAACTATGGACTCGCACAAACTCAGCAGACATTTTATTAAAACGATTTCCTGTTTGCTTTGAATTTTACAAAACAAATTAAGTAACGTTTTAATTATTATATAACTGGGATTTTTCCTGAGTTTACTAATCATTTTGTCAATGTAAAAATATGTGATGCGTACTAATTATCACATGATGATGGCAGACAACCAAGCAGTCTGCTTTTGCAGAGTTCTGATCACCTCAGCAGCCAGGCACACGTTATAAAATGCCATGAAGCTGGATAAATCTTAAACAATGGCGGCTCTTTTTGTTCACAGGGTAATCCATCTGGCTCTGCTTCGACCTCAGGAGCCCATACTGCATTCATCCTTAGGAATCTCCAATTTATAAAACTGCAACCCCCACATGAAACAGCACAGCACCAAGGTCTGTTAATTGAACCAAATCGCAATCTTCGTGAAAATTTCTTCTAACCACAACAGTCTAATCACTACATTTTAACACATTTCTTGCGCAGTGTTTGGTCAGATGTCTTTTGTGCTTAGAAATTGAGACTTTTCCTCTTCCACAATTTCCAATTGCTTTGATAAGGGTGTTAAATGCAAGCGTCACCATGTCTATTATTAACTATTCCTGGGAATAAGAACGATGGCTGTCATGCAGTCGTCTCACTCCCTGAATATGTCAAGGTGAACAAACAACATAGAAAGACCTGCATTTCCTTGCTGACTTATTTTTAGGTAAATATAATTTAATTTTTAAAGATTATGCCCAATTGTCCAATGAGGAGTGGTCGACCTTGAAAACCATATGCAGACCACCAACGAAAATGGACTCAGCAGGTTAGACTGTATATTTATGCATCACATACATGCATATGCCCATATATTCCATAACACTAATAACCAAAGAAAAAGAAGAGAGGTTATTAACTTGAGGAGCCCATAGGAGGGGTTCACGGGAGGATTGCTGAAAGCTATAAAAGAAAGGAAAGAGGATGAGAAGATGACGGAATTCTGACTCAATTGAAAACATACTTTAAAAAATTGTGTCTACCAAAATAAATTGTAGGTACAAAAGAAGCCGTGAATGCACACACTCTAATTTCTCTTCTGAGAAAGAAAAAGAAAGAAGAAAGAAAGAAGGAAAGAAAGAAAGAAAGAAAGAAAAAAAGAAAAGAACTTTCAAAGTCAGTGTTACAGCCTCCAAATAGTTGCCAAACAAGGGCAGTTGAATTGATTGATGTTGTCTGTGTTCTAGTGATTTATAAGACTTAATAAACACATAACTCAAATTGCAAGTCCGCTAAAACAAGCTTAGTCCTCAATAAAGGTAGCCAGAACGTCAGAGGTCTTCTCATAGGAAACCTAGTAATTCATAATTGGTGGCCTTATTTTCTGAGAGCCAAAGAAATGAGTACTGTCATTATTCTTTGTGCCCAGTTTCACTACCAAACCTCATGCAACTTGCTGTTACCATTTCCAGTGAGCCCACCACTGTCAAGCTTGTGCGACACTGAGTCTTCCCAAAATCAGTGATCTACGAAAGTGTTTAGTTGCTTTTGGACAACCAAAGTCTACTCTTTGGGCTCTTACAGAAGTTCTGATTGTCTGTGGTGTGCTGTGGAGCACTTTCTAAAAGCCAAGCCTCTGATTTCCATGTTGTCAATTTCCATGACAGTAATTCTCAAGTTAGCAACACCAGGTCACCAGATGGGAACCTAGGAAGGTATATGTGATCTAGTCCTAGAAACAAGAAAAACACGTTCTACCAAGTTCCAACACACCATAACTGATTGCTGACTAAAAAGTAACTGGCATCAGAAATCGGAAATGATTAAAAGATGGAAAGTGAAAAAAAATAGCCTAGAATGCCAAGAGCCAGAAGCAATCATTGTTAATGTGGTATGTGGCACTAACGGACACCACGAACAGCCCTTGCACAGGACTCCAGAATGCGTACGCTTAGTTCCGTGTTTGTAGAAACTATGGAAATTTCAATGCAATCTCAGGATTTAACCATTTGTAATAAGAAATCAGATAAAGAAGAACTGCACTCAGTGAAAGAAAATAAATTGGCTGAGCATTGACAGAGATTTCAGCAATGGATTTTTAGCAAAAGCTGTGAGAAAATAAACTCAGAAGTTAGCCCTACATTCCTACATTGTGAGATCAAAGGTGCTGGCAGTAGAGGAGGAGCCTGAGTCTGGAAAGGGACATCAGGACAAAAACAGGTCGCTTACTATGCGGAGGAAAATTTGACAACTACTGACAACCATGTTGATTTATAAGAACCACACAAAATGTTTCCATCAAAAACTATAGTTTTTTGACACCAAAAACATGACCCTTGAAAAGGAACCAACAGTTCTGAGAAGCATCACAAGCCCAAGAAAATTTAAAGTTCCTTGTTAAACAGAACACATTTTAAAGAAGGAAGAAAAGAGATGTGACTAAAATTGTCACTGCAAAGTCAACATTGGATGGCAACAACCGTCTTCTTATTTGGAGTACATATGAACAATACACTGTGCAGCTATTTATCAGTGTTCTGGATAGTCACCTGTGATTGTGGTTCACAGTCTATAACTCTAGCTGCAGAGGACTTCAAAAGCTTGATTTTCCATCATGACAGGCCGAGATGGAGGAGACTACAGAGACTCTTATCTCCAAAAGAACATGTGATATGCTTACATCACAGCCACCATGAAAATCAGCGTAGTGGTTCTTAGGAAGATGAGAATAGATCTACCTTAAGACCCAGCTCTACCACTCTTTGGTATCTGCCCAAAGGACACTTCATCCTACCACAGAGACCCTTGCTCAGCCATGTGCTTGCTGCTCAGATGTAGCCTTACTTACTACCTTGATGTTCCTGAGGTTTGATAGTATTCTTTCTACTAGATAGAGTGTTCTTTTCTCATTGGCAAAATACTCCTTCCCATCGGCAAAATACTCATTTCCCATCAGCTAAAACTAAGGGTCAGATGGAAACCTAACACAAGAAGTTTCTTAAAATATGTACATATAAGAAATAAACCTCAATGGAGCTACCAAATAGTGGGGAAGACAAAGCCCCACATAGACATCTCTTGTCACCAAATGAAACCCACAGTTCCAGAATAGCTTATATCTAATCACGTTGTTCGCCAAAGGGGTCCCATGGAAATTCTCCCATCCACCCAGGCTATTGTCAAAGCTATTGTTTGTTCTCCACAGACTTAGAGTAAGGCCCTATAGCTGAGGGCACACCTACACAAGTCATTGAACACTGAGAAGTTTAGCTGGTAGCTACCTAGAGCCTTCACCCCTACCAACTTACTAGTGTTCATGGTAATGGGAGATACTCTACACACTACCAGAGGAGAAAGGTAAACACCAACCCAGCTTTAAACCCTTCCGTCTACAGTGGTGCCTGCCTGCAAACACATTGGTACAGCAGTAGCATGAAGCTTGTAGCCAACCAATATCTGACTGGATTTAAGGCCCACTTCATGAGATGAAACCCATACCAGACACCGCCTGGGTGGCTAAGAACCTAAGGCTAGATAGGCCAAGGACCTAGAGGAAATCCAAACACTGTTGTTCTACTGAAGGAACACAGCAAGGAAACAACTCCTAGCAACATTCTCTATACTCACAGATCAGTGTCTTGCTCAACTATCATCAGAGAAGCTTCCTCTTACAGTAGATGGGAACAAAATCAGATCAACAGTGGGACAATAGGCAGAGAGTAAGAGACCTTGGAACACTCAGCCCTAATGGTTGTCTCCATCAAAGCTCTCCTCCCTTCTTAATTAAGGTTCTCTCCTCTCAGCTGGCTTCAGCTTCTGTCAAGTTAACATAAAACTATAAATAGAACATTAAATTTTATGTCACCTGGAAGAACTTAATGTCATCAGTCATCTCTAAATCTGCTCAGGTAGTAATAGCAGAGTGTCAGAGCATAGGTGGCTGATACGCAGGAGTTTTTCTCTTGTAGCTCAGAGACTACACAGTCTAAGATCAAAGGACCAATGGATTCAGTATCTGATGGAGGCCAGATGGTGCCCATAATGGTGCACAGATAGTGAGAGGGACAGTGTAGATCTCTTAGATTTCTCAGCACAAGCCCATGCAGCAAAACCCTGTCATAGCTTTTCCACTAGGGCCTATGAACTCCCAAGCCAAGGGATTTCAACCAGCTTTAAAGGACCTTGTAGGAAAAAAAAATCTTGAAACCAATCAGAAAGCATTTGGTCATCCCCATGACAGTCAGGTCATGCACCCATGGGCAGTTCAGTTGTGTATCACATAGCAGGTCCATCTGGGTAAGACCATAGCAAACATGTATTTATAGTGAAAGCAATCAAAACAAACTAAAATCTTCAGAGAGCTGAAATACTAGAAATATCTCAATACTACACAATAATCCAAGATTTCTGTGATCCAATTGCCTACCATGATGCTAAAATACTTCTCCCCCTACTTTTACAACTTTCTATTTTTATCTTTCTTCACACAACCATGTTTTTACAGTCATATCTATAGAAAGAATACTAATGCTGCTACAAGCTTCTGTAGCACCAACACGGGAATGTGAACTGCATTCAATCTCATATAGTTCCTGTCAAGACAGAAAAATGTGTGCTGTGTGTGACATCCCCTCTGTTGCATTATCAGATACGTCGTACCTGGCAGGGTAGAAATGCCATTTTGATTGAGTCAGTGAGAAGCAAAGCCCGTCATTTTCCAGAGATGATGACTGCAGGAATTTCCACAGGCTAGTTCCGGCTTGATACATTTGCGCAGTGTTATTTAACCTCTACCACGCTGTTATTACTGTTACTGGTTCACACATTTATGCCAGGCAAGCCCTCTGCCCATGAATGTTTATGTGATGGCATTAAGTGAACTGGCATCCAGAACAGACCAAAACGCTAATAGTATTTAAGTCTATTAAGAAATCCTTATGGACCACAAAAATATATCTCACTATGCCTGAAGTCAATGAGTTTTCAAGCATTCTTGCAAATAAGAAAGTGCTGACTTCTCAATCAGAAGTTTGGTTTTGGTTCTGAAATCTTATATGATTTTCTGGTTGTTAAAATCAGGTGTATATGTGTGTTTCTATTACATTTACGTATTTATTTGTGTAAATGTGTGTGTCTGAGCACACAAATGCTGTGGCATGCATATGGAGATATGTGGACAACTTCTGGAGTCAGGTTTTTTTTTTCTTCTAGGGTTCTTATGGGTTCCAGAGATCAAAGTCACATTTTCAGGCTTGCCAGCAAACACCTCTATCGAATAAGCCGTCTCATCAGCCCAGATTTGGAATACTAAGTGGTAATAAAATCAAAACATTTTAGCTTCTGAAAAATGACAGAAACTGCAGTGACTCGGTAGCAGCTTTCCTTTTATCTGGTTCCACATTGCATGACGCAGCCGTGCATCAAGTCATGCGCAGAGCCTGGCTTACATTCTAGCACAGGCAACAACGGGTGACTCATCAGTGGTTCCAGCACAAACTACCTCTTCCTGGTCAAATAGTAAATAACAGATCCCTGCATAGTTGGAGACATATTAGCACTATCAGCACGAGTGTGGCAGCGTAGTTAAGATGTGTGATTCTCCAGAGTGATTCCCAACTCAGGCTGGATGCCCAGATCCCTAGGGGATTAAAGAAATCTCCGTGATTTCAGTGCTGCCCACATCAGTTAAACTCAGACCTGTGAGGGAAGGGCTCAGGCACCAGTGCTTCCGATTTCAACAATATTCTGATGCGCAGGCAAGGCTGAACACGGCTGGCCTGAGTTGTGCAGGCCAGTCACTCAGTCGTATCAGCAGAGCCAGCACTGAGCTCCCTCTCACCGACCCTTTCCTGGAAAACGATTTTTCTTCTTGTCCCTTGTACAACCATAGAACTCCATGACAATCCCCAACAGGAACGCTGCTCATTGCAAGAAAAAAAGGACCTGGACCTAAAGCACTTGAACTGTGTTTACTCATCTAATTAACATTTCAAAGAAAATTGATCACAGATAATTATACTGTACCCAAGTTTGCTGTGCCCAAGTTACTCAAGCAAGTTTACAGAGAAAGACCGCTGCTGAAGCATTATTTGTAATTAGAACCTGGAAACAACCTAGATGCCCCTCAATGGAAGAATGGATAAAGTGTGGCACATCTACACATCAGAGTACTACTCAGCGGTAGAAAACAATGACATCTTGAATTTTGCATGCAAATGGATGGAAATAGAAAACACTATCCTGAGTGAGATAACCCAGACCCAAAAAGATGAATATGGTATGTACTCACTCATAAGTGGATTCTAGCCATAAACAAAGGATATTGAGCTTATAGTTCATGATCCTAGAAAAGCTAAGAAATAAGGTGAACTCAAAGAAAAACATATATAGATCCTCCTGGAAATTGGAAGCAGACAAGATCACAAGGCAAAAGTTGGTAGCATAGGGGTGGGGTAGGATGGGGGAAGGGGAGAGGAGGAGAGAGAAGGGAGAAGGGGAGGGTTGGGGAGAGCTTGGGGGAGTGGAATAGTTGAGATGGAGGAAGGACAGATATGGGAGCAGGGATGAAGATATTTTAATCAAGTGATCCATTTGGAGGTTGCCAAGAGGCTTGGCTCTGGAGGGTTCCCAGGAGTCCACGGAGATGACCCCAGCTAGGACCCTGGGCAGTGGAGGAAAGGGTGCCTGAACTGGCCTTGTCCTGTAGTCAGACTGATGACTATCTTGAATATCACCTTGAATAGAGCCTTTGTCCGATGACAGATGGAAATAGAGACAGAGACCCACATTGGAGCACTGGAATGAGCTCCCAAGGTCCAGATGAAGAGCAGAAAAAGGGAGAACATGAGCAAGGAATTCAGGACCACGAGGGGTTGGTCCACCCAATGAGACAGTGTGCCTGAGCTAATGGGAGCTCACCAAATCCAGCTGGACAGGGACTGAGTGAGCATGGGATCAAACTGGACCCTCTGAATGTGGCTGACAATTGGGGCAGACTGAGATGCCAATGATAATGGCACTGGGATTTGTCTCTACTGCATGTACTGGCTTTTTGGGATCCTATTCTATTTGGATGCATACCTTCCTAAGCCTGGATGGAGGGGGGAGGGCCTTGGAATTCCCACAGGGCAGGGCACCTTGCCCAAAGGACTGGAGGGGGAGGGTTATGAGGGAATGGAAGGGAAGTGGGAGGAGGGGATGAAGTGGAAATCTTACTTGGTATTATTTATAAAGTAGTAAGAAAATTTAAAAAAATAATTAAGAAATATATACTGTATATGTATATTTCTGCCCTTGATTAAGATATTGTGTTTGTGTAGCTCATTTAAAAATGTAATGTATAATTAAGAAATATAGGTTAAGAGATAATCATCTATGGTAGTAAGTTAGATAGTCAAGCTAGATAGTCAAGCCACTGCCACGCGGTGATTTTTCTAGACATATAAAGATATATTTCAGTTAGATAGGTATTTTTCAAATCTTTCAGAGACCTTCAGAATATGGTATTTAAATGTTTTAAAAATTTAGGATTTTTTATGACAGTGAGACACACCTGCTCCTGGCAGCACCAATCTACTTCAAGAGAAAGATGGGCACTGAAGAGGCTCTTTATGGAGTTTGTTAGCCGTTTGGGCAAGGAACTGCTCTTCTCTGGACTGCTTCACCGGACATGCTGAACCCACAGAGAAATGACTGCTGAACTTGCCTAATGGTGAGATGATCCACTGGAGTTCCTGTTTCATGAAAGAGTCTGCCAGACATTCTGCAGAATACAGAAGAAAGTGACTGGCAAACTGCCAATATAGGCGAAAGTGTTTTTTAAATTTCCTTCTTCTTGGAAAAGTCTGCTGGATACTATGGACCTGTAGGCTGAAGACAGATGCCCCAGTGATGCAGAAGAACTTTGGGTGACTGTCCAGGTAGCGAGCTGTCTCTGTCAATTGTAGAATTTTGTAAGTTGCTTACAATGAACTTATTGTTTACTTAGGTAATATTACATTCTTCTGGAGTCTTTGATGGAGTTGAAGAATTTATAGTTAAAGTTTTCTTCAGTTATGATAAGAGATAAATATTGTAACTGTAATTCTTGCTTGACACCTGTTTTGTTAGATGTAATTTTACTATGTTAAAGCCTTCATTTTTCTTTAAACAGAAAAGGGAAAATGGTGTAGGAGGTCCTTCTGGCTATGTGTTGCTTTCATTGGTTAATGAATAAAGAAACTGCCCTGGCCTTTTGATAGGGCAGAACTTAGGTAGGTAGAAAAGACCGAACTGAATGCAGGGAAAAGGAAAGCATTGGAGAGAAGCCATGGATCCTCTGCCTGAAATAGACACTGGTTAGAATCTTTGCCGGTAAGCCACTGCCACGTGATGATACACAAATTACTAGAAATGGGTTAAATTAATATAAGAGTTATCCAGTAAGATGCTAGAGCTAATGGGCCAAGGAGTGTTTTAATTAATACAGTTTCCTGTGTGGTTATTTTGGGACTAAGCTATCCGGACGGCCGGGATGAACAAGTGGCCTTGCTCCTTCAGAAAAAGACAAGATCTCCTGAGTAAATTGGGAGCATGGGGACAATGGGAGAGGGTAGAAGGAGAGGGAATAGAAAAGGAAGGAATTGGAGAAAAATATATAGTTCAATAAAAACAATTTAAAAAGTTTTAAAAAGTATAAAAAAATAAAAACAAAAAAAGAGTGAATGACTTCAATACCCCATTTTCTCCAACTGACAGGTTGTACAAAAAATAAGCAGAGAAACATCAGAATGAATTGACGTTATACATCAAATGGACTAGGCAGATATTTACAAAGTATTCTATCCAAACACCAAAGAATATACATTCTACTCAGCAGGACATGACAGCTTTTCTAAAATAGATCACAGCCTTGGATGCAAAATAAACCTTTACCAATTCAAAGAGATTGAAATCTCTCCTTGTATACTATCTGCTCACAGTGCAACAAAATTTAAAACTGATAGGGAAAAAAACTCTCATAAATAAAGAAACTCATGGAGATCAAGCAACTCGTTACTTGTCAAAGATCAGCCTCAAGGAAAGAAGTGTGGAAATCCTGGGGAGAAACTAGTTTAAACAAAGTGGAATCTTAGTGTTTGTGACTATTGTAAATGGTGTTGCTTCCCCTGATTTCTTACTCAGCTTGTTTATCATTTGTATACAGGAGAGCTACTGAATTTTTAGTTTAGTTAATCTTGTATCCAGACATATCACTGAAGTTTTTTTTATCAGCTATAGGAGTTCCCTGGAAGATTTTTGGGATCATATATATATATATATATATATATATATATATATGTATGTATATATAATCATAGCATCTGCAAATAGCAAAAGTTTAACTTCTTCCTTTCCAATTTGTATCCCTCTTGATCTCCGTTTGATATCTTATTGATTGGGCTAGAACTCTGAGTATTAATCTTGTGGCAACTCTAACAAAACAAGTGGAAGAAAGAAATTGAAGAAGGGAAATCAAAAAAAAATGGAAAGATCTCCCATGCTCATGGATTGGTAGGATTAACATAGTAAAAAAAAATGGAAATTTGCAGGCAAATGGATGGAACTAGAAAAATCATTATGAGTAAGGTAACCCAGACCCAAAAAGACAAACATGGTATGTACTCACTCATAAGCAGATATTACAGATTCAATGCAATCCCCATCAAAATCCCAACACAATTCTTCACAGACCTTGAAAGAACAATACTCAACTTCAGATAGAAAAACAAAACATCCAGGATATCTAAAACAATCCTGTATAATAAAGAAACTTCTGGAGGTATTACCATCCCTTACTTTAAGCTCTACTATAAAGCAACAGCAATAAAAACATGATGGTATTGGCATAAAAACAAATAGGCAAACCAATGGAATCAAATCAAAGACCCTGTTGTAAATCTGCACTCCTGCACTGGGGGCAGGGGTACAAGGGATCTGGTTGGGCATGTTGGCAGGTTGGAGTCAGAAGGGAAGGGGAGAGTAATGAAAGAAATGTCTTGATTGGTGGGGAGGATATTTCTGAGTTAGGGAAAAACCTGGTGGCAGGGGAAGTCCCAGGAATCCACAAGGATGACCCCATCTAAGACTCCTAGCAATAGTGGGGAGGGTGCCTGAACTGGCCACCTCCTGTGATCAGATGGGTCATCAGAGAGCCTTTACCCAGTAACTAATGGAAGCAGATGCAGAGATCCACAGCCAAGCGATGGAGCAAACTCAGAGGATACTGTTAAAGAGAAGGAGGAGGGATTGATGAGCCAGAGGGTTCAAGGTCATGACAGGGGAACCCACAAAGAAAGCTGACCTGAGCTCATGAGAGCTCACAGACTCTGGACCAACAGTGAGGGAGTCTGCATGGAACCAACCTAGGCCCTCTGCATTTTTGTGTGACGGTTGTGCCGCTTTATCTGTTTGTGGGACTCCTAGCAGTGGGAGCAGGACCTGGCCCTGGCTCTTGAGCTGGCTTTCGGGAACCTATTCCCCTTGCTGGGATGCTCTGCCAAGCCTTGATGCAGGGGAGGAGCTTGGTCGTGCCTCAACTTGATGTGCCAGGCTCCCATGGGAGGACTGCCCCTTTCTGAACCAAGACAGAGGAGGAGTAGATGGAAGTGGGATAGATCAGAGGCAGGGTAGTGGGACTGGGAGGAGAAGGAGGAGAAACACTGGTCAGTTTCTAAAATAAATGAAAAATTTTAAGTAGTTTTTTTTAAAAAAGTAGAATCTTGATGAGCTGCCCAAATTTGAGTTTTTATCAGGAACACACTGACTTAGCAAGGCGCACAGCACAAGAGGTAGAAGCAAGGAAATTACAGTTTGAGGTTACCACTGCGCAAAGCCCATTCTGAATTTTTACAAAGCAGACGTCCCTGCAAGTGCCATGGCTATGACTGTGCAAGGCAGGTTCCCTGAACCCACTGCTACTCAGACTCAGCGTATATGGTTGGAGTAGCTCAGACTGAATCTTGGAAGACCATTATTTTATTTACTGCCACCACTGTCCACATATTTTGAGTGTGGCAGATTTGTCCCTGGGTGAGGTTTGTTGATCTGGAGGAGCTTCCTACAGGACAAAACCTGTGGCAGTTCGAATGTAATTGGCCCTACAAGCCCATAGGGGGTGGCACTCTTAGGAGGTATAAGGTGGGAAGTCCTTCTGTATATGTGTTGCTTTTACTTGTTCATGAATAAAGAAATTGCTTTTGGCCAAAGGCTTAACAGAGTAAAGCCAGGCTGAAAGAGATCGAAAGAGAGAGTAGGCAGAGTTAGGAAGTCAGGAGAAGCCATGTAGCCCCACCAGAGATAGCAGCCCAACAGAATTTTACTTTACCTGGTAAGCCACAGCCACACGGCGATACACAGATTAATGGAGATTAGTTAGTTTAAGATATAAGAGTTAGGCAGAAATACATTTAAGCTATTGGTCAAACAGTTTTGCAAATAATATAGTTTCGGTGTGATTATATCATGGTCTGGGGAGCCAGGGACGAAAAAGCAGCCTCTGCTACTACAGATGTATAGCTTTGTTGGAGTTGTTATGGCATTGTTGGAGGAAGTATGTTACTGTGGGGAGGGTCTTGAGGTTTCCTATGCTCAGGATTTCAGCTACTTTTCCGTCACCACATCTGGCTGCATGCTGCCATGCTCCCCATCATGATGATAGTGGACTGAACCTTCTAAATTGTAAGTGAGTTCCCTCAATTAAATGTTTTCCTTTTAAGAGTTGCTGTGGTCATGGTGTCTTTTCACAGCAATAAAAAACAAGTTAAGACAGAAGTTGGTACCAGGGATTGGGATGTTGCTGTGATAGACCTGACCACGCATTTGTCTGAAGGAATATGGACCTTGAGACTGTGAATTAGAAAAGCAATTGAACTCTTTAAGTGCTGCTTAATGGGCCATACTAGCAGGAGAATGGAAGACAGTATTAATGCGATTTGAACAACTGGGAAGGCAGAGGCTGGAGGTCTCTGAGTTTGAGGCCATCTTGGTCTACAGAATAACTTTTAGGACAGCCAAGCTTAGACAGTGAAGGGCAGAAAGAAGAACCTACTATGATTAATATGATAAGTTGACATAGTATTAAACTGACTTCAAATAAGTTACTTGAAAAGTTATTTCATAGAAATAATAAAAAATACATCTCTAAGGCCTTATCAAAAGAGTTTCTATTTGCAGCAGATGATGATTAACACAGAGATCCAAATGGATCAAGGTAGAGAGAATAAGAGACTACAGAATTCTCATGCCCAAATATACTTATTTATTTATTTATTTATTATAAATATATATATGCTACAACTTTTCCTCCCAAGACTCAGGGATTGTTGTAGATGAGGGGGCAGAACAAGTGTGAGAGCTAGAAAGAGTAGATGCCTACAGAGAAACAGTGTCCTCTGAACACGGCAAGGTAGCAGCATATATGAGCTCACAATGGTTGGGATAGCATTCACAATACATGTGCAAGTCCAAGACAGACCAAATTCTGTCTAGGAGAGGAGAGGTCAGCACAAAACCACATGCCTAGCTAGGGAGCTATCGGCAACTGTTAGCTGCTGAAAGAGGGAGAGTCAGCTTTCTCTGAAAGTGTAACCTTTCAGAAATTAACCATGCTCGATTGGAGGACACACACCTAAGAATATGAGGGTAACACAATTTTGTCTTGATGTGTCCAATTTAAAAAATATTAAAAGGACATAAAGTTGCATCAGTAGGGAAGGTGGGGTGGATCTTAGAAGAACTGGGGAGAGCAAATATGACCAAAGCATGTTGTGCCATATTCTCAAGGTACAAATAAAAATGTTAAGAAAAAGAAAATCCTTAACCCTTGATATCTCATCTCTTTGGACACTTCAGAAAATTAGTAGGGAAACTTAAACAAATGTCAACTCACCCTAGGCAGGGAACTAACAACAAATGCCAAGTAAAAATACCACTAACTTGTTCAACTTGAAAATCAATGAATTTGTTGGTTTTACATATAGGAATATGGGTGAGAGGTTGCTTTACGAGCAGAAATGACTCAAAGACCGCTCCACCGTCACTCTGCTTGGGTGACAGCTTGTGTGAGCTGGAGGGAGT
The DNA here is from genome assembly GCF_018167655.1 of Microtus oregoni. Lineage (NCBI taxonomy): Eukaryota > Metazoa > Chordata > Mammalia > Rodentia > Cricetidae > Microtus > Microtus oregoni. The sequence goes on along the minus strand of NW_024543068.1, from coordinate 41,701,716 downwards.
GGTGCCTCTTCTAGGCAGCTCAGCTGGCCTCTGCTTCCTCCAGGAAGCTCAGCTTGTCTTATTTCTCTCAGCAGTTCTTGCTGCTTATGTACACTTGAGACTGAAGGCCCTAGAGAACCTTGTCAGTTTCAGGTGCTTCCTGAAGCTTAGGAGTTGTTTACTTCCTAAATTTAAAGAGCTTCCCTGCAGGGTGGCATGTTTTGCCTCCCTTTAGACCATCCTGTCTGTGCTTTAGATTCCTTCCAAGACAGAATGTTTTATCTTAGAGGAAATTGCTATGCCAAGATCATCCAGGCCCCAGCTAATACAAAATCACTCCTACGCTGCCCTGTTTTAGCAAAAGTGTGTCTTTACTCAGACTCCCCCATCCCCAGGTGTTTCCTGTTGGTCATTTTACCTCCACTAACTCCACTCAGCTCCTTGACCGTAAGTCTCCACTTCTCTCTGTGCTGTATTCAGAATGGAGCCCATGCCTACTGTGAAGCATCTTCTCAGTACAATAACCCTGCATAAAATATTATTCTGTTTTTGCCACATTGCTATCCAGCTCTGAGTTTTTCTTTAATGATATTCAATTTGTGATAATAAACTTATAGAAAAAGAGTAATAAACATTTGCTTCAACCTGGAAATTTTTGATTTAAAGTGCTTACATATATTGAAAACTCAGACCAATGACTTTGAAACACAAAGTTCTTTGTTTATCTGTAAAATGTGTGTAGCTTGCCCCCAGAAAATCCTAAGAATCCCTTAGATGTGAACCTCTGTTTGCCCCTCTTGAAAATGTGACAAGGGTTCAGATTCCAGGTCCATTCAATTCTTGGCTCTCCTGCTCGAACTGCCAATTAAAGCATTCTGTAGTACAGACATCTGTCCACTGGATGGAGACCAGCTCATTTCACAAAGCAGTTGTCAAATGACACTGACGTTCCATGGCAACCTGCATTGGATTCAAACCCGTGCCCTCTGAGGTTACACGGCTTCCTCTTCTACCACTGAATCCTTTACATGGCCAGAAGTTAGGCACACGCATTTCCAAAGCTAACTAATTACAAAATCAAAAAGTCGTCCTCGTGTCCTTTGGTTTATGGAACTTTTACTGGTGCTTACATTTGCTACCTAAGCTCGCTTTTATTCTTGGAATCTGTGAGTTTTCAAGTCGTTTTGAAAGAACTGTATGTACGAAACATGATTTAGATGGATTTTCCTTGAGCATTTGCTGTCTGGTACGCAGGGAGCTAATGATGCCAGCTTCAATTTCCTAACAGTACCGGGTGACTACCTGAGAAATCCATTATGTCTCTGCACTATAACTAATTTTTTTTCCCAAAGTAAGAAGTTCCATAATGAGAAAGGTAATGCTTGAAACTACATTAGACTGAATGTAGTCTAGTTTCTCAATTACATATAATTACTTTGAAAGAGAAAAATCATAAAAATAGCTTTATTGTTACATTTTTGATAGTGGGTGTGTGATATGATTAGCTTACAGGTAAAGATTATTATGTAACTATATTGATTGGGGCACCTGGATCTTCCACGTTTAATGAATCATAAGGACGGGCAAGAAGAGGAATAAAATTCTGCCTGTTTCCATTCTGCCTCCTAAGCCTCTATAAAGGTGAGAAGCCTTGCTCACAAGTTAGGAGGGGCAGTGGTTAGAGAGGCTTCAATGATTCCAGATCATGGGTATAAGCAAAACAAGATGCTGTGCCAACTCCCTGTGGTATAATGTTAAAATTAATTGAGCTATGGTAAAACTATGCAGCTAAGATGACAGCTGTGTCATAAGACGCACAACACAGGTGGCTGTCAGAAGGAGCGTGTCATTCCGAACTTCAGCAAGCTGAATGCAGACAGGAGCTAACCACGCTGAACCAGACCCTGTTTGTCCCTGATTTACCTTTGTAGAATGCATGTGGTGAATAAATCCCACCGTCTATTTAGACAGGAAAAAAAAACAAATATATATATATATATATATATATATATATATATATATATAACCTAATGTTCCACAGGTCCTTTGTCACCTTGAAGTTAAATAAAAACATTAGCACCAAAAAACAAAAAAAAAAAAACAACACAAGATATAAAGGTCCACCCATCACTCTGTATTGCCAGGGCAATTCAGTTTTCTTTTTTTTCCCACTGAAAGACCCCCCCCGCCCAGCTTATTAAACGACTTAGCACCGGTAACGCCATTTTACAAGGCTTGTACTGAATATTCAGGGTTTGAACAAAGGACAGTTTAAAAGCTGCCAAAACGAGCTAGAGACACCTGTGGCTGGGCCGGGGGAGGAACGGGAATACCGAGAATATGGCTAGGCACCGTCTGTCCCAGGCGGGGAGGAACGGTGAAGTCTGCCCTAGATAAGAGCCAAGGCAGCCCATATCTGAATTCTCGGGAACTAGAGACCTTGTCCCGACCTGAACTCGACCACATTCAAACTGACCAATGAAAACCCTGTAACTATGCTTCTCGCTTCTGTACCGCGCTTTTTGCTCCCCAAAACATATATAAACCCATTACCCCGACCTAAAGGTGCACAAGTCCTCTGAGAGACTTTGTCACCCCAGGTACCTGTGTATCTGAATAAACCTCTTGCTGTTTGCATCCGTACAAGTGGTCTCGCTGTTCCTTGGGAAGGGTCTCCCCAGAGGAAAGACACTCTTGGAGGGTCTTTCACCACAACCAATGGCCCCTATAGTCTCAGCCTGTTAAAAGTACAAAAATTTTAAGATCTGGGGAATATTTGCACCAAGGACAATGCTTGACCAAATATAATTATCTGGATTTAGATAAACTCTCAATCTGGCTTTCTTTAACTTGAATAGAAAAGCATCGCACACGTCAGTGAACATGAATGGATTTGGAAATGAACATTTGGATTATCTGTGAGAATGTTTCCCCAGAATAACAGGCCTAAGGTCGCTCGATGTGCTGCCCCGACTTCATTGTTGACCCAGAATGCACCAGTCTTCTGTTTCCACTCTCGGTGCCTATTTGCTGATCTCTGTTAATATTTATAACAGAAATAGTAGGTGAGGGAAAGCAAGACAATAGCAGACCCATTGAAATCTTTACTCTTTGTTTTTCCAGTGCTTCTTCTGCATTTTCTTGGGATAATTAGAGATAAATGGTATGATATTATATTTGCTCAGATAGCAATACAAAAATGCCTATTTCTGTCATTTTCAGTAATAGACTTTCAAGCTATATTTTCCTCAAACTTGATCCTCATTATTCCGGTAATATTTAAGCTATTAATTTCTCCAGAGAGTGCTTTTTGAAAATGGTAAATTATAAGACAAATCCTAAAATTACATTTTCTTTAATTTACAGTATTGTTCAAGCCGTACTGTTAGCATAAATGAATAGACTGAACTGCAGCCTGCAATAAAGCCCTGAGCATTAAACAGTTGGCTTGGAGACAGAAACATTAAGAATATGATTGAATTTTTTTTTTACAGAAGATGAAATAACAGCGTGCGCAAAGGCTCATTTATGATAATTCTAACATTTCTGCTACAGTTATAGAAACGTAACAACATTTAAGGAAAGAAAGAAAGAAACCAAGAGAGGTGAGGGGTTTTACCTTCTGCCCAACTGCAATGATATCAATTTTGCCCTTAGTGGAGTGATATTCACAGTTACATGGCTTCGCCTTCTTTTGAGTTTCAAGTTTACCCTTTGGGAGAAGAAAACACACACACAAAGCAGGGCTTTTCAAAGCCGAAGTCAGTGAAAGCCAATGTGTGTGTACTCGATGTCCAAAGGCGCAGGCATCTTATAAACATTAACAAAGGCTATGAAGGCCCTCAAGCAGTCTGTTACTGGGGAAGACAATGGCGTCTATAAGGGTCTATAAAACATCAGCACGCTGATTTATTTCATCATGAAAAGGCATTAATTATGCTAATGTACAATGAAATCATGTGGAAGTTTGCCCTGAGACTAAAGGTGTATTTAAGTAATTTATTTAGTACGCTTCATTACACCCTGGTTATATCTACTTTCCTTTTGTTTTACCTTTTTCAAGGATGGGAATTTGAAAAGAAAGATAGAAGCTACCCTTCATGTGATTTGAAGACCAATCTTCTTGAAGACATGGACAGTCTGGTACATTGCTAACAATAACCAGGGCAAGGCAAAGAAAGGGAACCGCTTTCCGTTGTCCCAGACTAAAATCACTACCGCCATCTAGTGGCAAATGACTGTGAGTCTCCCAAATTCCACAACACATCAACAATTTTGAAATGCTGTTTTGTTTTTAAATAGGTCCCTATGTCAAAGAGTGGCGCTTTACAGAAAATTCAGCGGGTTTTTGTTAGCTTTCTGGAAGACTTTACTACAACCTGAAGAAACGTTTAGTCCGTAGCTGCAGCGTTTCACTTCGGAGGCCGATATCACAAAATGACAGGGCTGCCGTCCAGGTAGGCAGACTTGACACTTGTGGACAGAAGAGAATCCATGCTAATGGCTAGTAAGTGATGAAGCCACATCAGAATGGTGCCCCCAATGCAGCACGTTGGGACTTCCAGAGACCGCCCGCGGCAGAAGCCTTTGACATTGTTTTTAAACTTTAGGGAACCAGTCCAGCCTTATACCCTGAAGCAAGGAACGGTAACAGGATTCTCACCACGAGGAATCTGAATGACAGGCCCTGCTAAATTCACCCCAGTTTACTGCCGTGGGCTCATATCCGTTTTTGTCTAACCATATTAAACCATACAACTGTCCATTTCTCATCAAACCGAAGCATAAACATGCAGTTTCTCCTGTTTCTTTGGCTCTGCATTTCTGAAGGCTACTCTACCAGATAGAACTGACTAAATGTATTCTGTTTTGGTTTTTTTTTTTTTTGTCCTTACCTGTGGTAGAATACTTACTTGGTTGTATTTTTTTTAGTTTAATTTTTAGATTCTTTTATTTTGTTTTATGAGTGTTTTCCCTTCATGTATGTATTTGCATCACGTGCGTGCCTGGTGCCCTCAGAGGTCAGGATAAGGTATAACTAGAGTTATATAGATGGTTCGAAGCCATTATGTGGGTGCTAGAAACTGAACCCAGGTCCTCTGAAAGAACAAGTGATCTTAGCCATTGACTTACCTGTTAAGCCCCTAATTGGGGGTTTTTAGGACAAGGTCTCACTTAAGCCCAGATAGACACTGAACATGCTACGTAGCTAAGGATGATCGTGAACTCCTGATCTTCCTGCCTCCACTTCCCAAGTCCAGGGATTCCAGGCATTCACTGCTGTGCCTGGCTTTGGAAGGATGTTGTGTTGTTCAGAGTGTGAGGAAAAGTATTACATGTCCTACAGCATATGGACACACACACACACGCACACACATACACAACTCAGTTGAAAGTTCTCCTCGATGAGCATGGACTTGGAAAGACTTCACAAGACTGACAAAATGTAGGTAGTTTTAAAACAGATGAAGTGAATGATGAAACGAGAGAAGACCAAGAATGATGTGCCAGGCAGAGAAACAGAGAAGCCTGGAACACAAGGTGTGGTGAGGGATGTTTGGAAGATAACAGGCAGCTTACTCCCTGCAAAACTCTCTTGTAACCTGTGTAACCACGAAGGTGAGGTAGAGTCGGAGTTTGTAGAAACTGGCATATGATATAGTCATTAGGAGGGCATTACAGGTCAAGATTAAAATGCTTCAGTATTTCCATGGACTGCACGCGACTTAGAGACTTACACGTGCATTATTGTGTCCAAGAAACACAGGAAACTGTGTTCTTGACATAAGCACAAGTCAATATTATCTTCAGATTCTCTGAGGGTCACTGTTCTCTTAAGAGGTGAGGGACACGCTGGCGTGCTGAGCTATGGGAAGCTCCTGTCACTGATGTGAAAGCCACTGGGACATGAGCAGAGGGTGTACCCCTATATTGTGCATTTCCCTTGTGCAAGTGACACAAGTATGTGTGCCATCCTGATTATATGTACTTTGTTCCTCCCCTCTCTGGGCACTTAGCATTTCCCTGGGACATGTTTTAAGGTTATTGTTAGTTCTATAATGATATGTAGATCCATATATGCAATCGCTTTTCAAAATTATCCATAATTATGCCAGTGCTTGTTAATTTGTTGTTGTCATTTTGTTTTGTTTTGATTTGATTTTTTGTTTTTTCATCAAGTTCACACAAGCTCAAGTGACCTGGGAAGAGGGAGCCTTGGTTAAGAAATTCTTCCATCAGATTGACCTGCAGGCAAGTCTATGGCATACTGCCACCCGAAGGCAGATGGACTAGGTGATATAAAATGGGAAACTGACCAAAAGAGCAAGCCAGTCTCTTGGCGTGTTCATAGATTACAAACCAGGAAATCATATAAGAAGGAGAAACCAGGTAAATCTATTTATAACTCATGACAACTCTTCTCAGATTTGTTTGACGAAGAACACTCTTACCACAGAACCCATACTAACTGCAAGGCAGAACTGTGTTCTCTGGGAAGCAGAGGCCATCACAATGGCAGACACAGGGATCTATGATGACAGAATTGATTTTCATGGGACTTATGTAGCATCTTAGCACTTATACAGATGAGTTTCTCTGACCCCAAACACTTTGTGTATTCACTTTCAAAAATACCAGAAATCCAGCAGGATAAAAAAAAATGAATGCAAGTCTCACACTCAAGTTCACAACCAATTCCAGAATAAATCTTCTGCTCTTTACAATAAAAACATCAGTTACTCATAAAATATGATTCCCCGGGGTCTAGAAAGATGGTTCAGTGGTGAAGAACCACTTGTTACTACTCTTGGCAAAGGACCAGGGTTTAATTCTCAGCCCTACATGCCAGTACACAGCCATCTGTAACTCCAGTACCAAGGACCTATTATTGCTCTCTTCTGGCTTGTGCAGGTAACAGGTGTGTGTGTGTGTGTGTGTGTGTGTGTGTGTGTGTGTGTGTTATACATATATGCATGTAAGCAAAACATTCACACATAAAATGATAGATCGTTAAAGTTTTTATGATTTCCAAGGTATGTATGAAAACCAGTGCAACCAAGTCAGAAAATACTAATATCTAGATTCACATGCTTCTAGGCAGCCACAAACCATGGCAGATAGGACAGAAGAAAAGAAAGCAGAAAACGATTCTTGATTCCACTTCCCTGGCTGTTGTAGGAGGCTGCTTGTTCATTTCCCGGCCACCCAGACCCCCAAAATAACCACACAGATACTGTATCAGTTAAATCACTGCTTGGCCCATTATCTCTAGCTTCTTATTGGCTAACTCTTACATATTAATTTAACCCATCTCCATTAATCTGTGTATTGCCACAAGGCTGTGGCTTACTGGGTAAAGTTCCAGCATCTGTCTCCAGGCGCCCTCTTCTGGTGCTCCATGTCAGCATACATGGAGGCAGAATGTTGTATACATAATAAATAAATCTTTAAAAATAATAATTAGGAGATGTGGCCTTTTTGGAGGAAGTGTGCCACTGAGGTGAACATTGAGTTTCCAAAACTCCACCACCATCCCAGTTAGCGTCTCTCTCTCTCTCTCTCTCTCTCTCTCTCTCTCTCTCTCTCTCTCATATATATATATATATATATATATATATATATATATATATATATATATGTTTCTGCCTCCTACTTGTTGAGAAGTCTCCAGCATCATGTCAGCCTGCACACTACCATGCTTCCAACCATGACGGTCATGAACTCTAACCCTCTGGAACTGTTAGCCCCCAATAACCTCTTCCTTCTACAAGTTGCCTTGGTCATGGTGTCTCTTCCCAGCAAAAGAAACTGAGACCTTGGGACTAGGATACCATAACGAGCATCACTGTTTAGATTTGCAATTCTGCAGGGAAGCTGGGGCAGGAGAGGGATCTATCACTGTGCACACTCCGTCCTGCCTCTCCTTGGAACCACCCATTATCTACGGAATTTTGTGAAATGCCTTTGAGGGATGTCCACTCAGAAAATCCTTCTTAGACCCTCATTCTCCACTTCACATCTATTCTATCTACATGAAACTTTACATTTTCTTTTAATTGTCTTTAGTCTTTAGTCTGAGTTTCTATCACCCAAGTCTGAACTGACAGTGGATTTTGTCTGGAAACAGTTCCTCTGCCCTTTTATGAGCACAGAACACTACAATGGTGTGGAGAAAGTCACACAGTCTTTTTATTTCATTTTAATGAGTATGTAGTGCATGAAAACTGTATTTACATTGTTTCTGCATCTACTCCCAACTCTTCCCCATGACCTCTCTCTAGTTCATGACCTCTTCTTTACTTACTGTTGTGTGTGTGTGTGTGTGTGTGTGTGTGTACAGACTGCTGAGTCTATTTGGTGTTGCTCATGAGTATAAGGGTTTATGATGGCCACTGGTAATTGAATAATCTACCAAGGGCTCATCCTTAGAGAAGTCTAATTCTCCCTGTCTCAGCAACCATTAATTATTTATAACTTTTCATCCAGTGATGGAACCTTGTGGATTTCCTCATCCACATTTAGATATCAAGTGGTATTGTCATTGTGTAGATCTTGTTTAGGCAACCATATTGTTAAGATTCTGTGGGTACAATGTCCCCGTCACATACAGAAGACACCAACTCCTAGTCCTCTGTCTCTGTCTTAGTTAGGGTTTTTATTGCTGTGAAGACACACCATGACCACAGCAACTCTTATAAAGAAAACATTTAATTGGGGTGGCTCATTTACAGTTTCAGCATTTCAGTCCATTATCATCATGGCAGGGAGCATGGAGGCATGCAGACAGATGTGGTGCTGGCTACATCTTGACTTGCAGGCAATAGGAAATTGACTGACACACGGGGAGGTATCCTGAGCATAGGAAACCTGAAAGCCCACCCCCACAGTAACACACTTCCTCCAACAAGGCCATACCCACTCCAACAAAGACACACCTCCTATAGTGCCACTCCCTATGAAACTATGGAAACCAATTACATTCAAACTACCACAGGCTCTTAAAATCTTTCTGCCCCTTCTTATGGTAGCTGAGCTTTTGGTATAGAGGTTGTAGAGGTTGTCTCATAGATCTATCAACTGGTGATGGAGAACTGCACAATCAGTTGTTCCCTGCACTCCGATGACTTACACTCAAGTCATGCAGTCTTAATCATCTCAGGACCTCCCTCTCATTTCTTCATCTCCAGTGGACTCTCCTGTTATGGTCAGCCTGTCAGACAGCTTGCCTTACCAGAAAGGCCTCAATGTCTGCCTCCTTTAGACCAGTTCTGCCATGTCCCTCACAGAAAAAGTCTTTTGCTCCCACACTCACTCCACAGAGAGGAATGCCTCAGATGTAGTTTGGGGGTGCAGTTTAAATTACCTAGTATTATATAACATCCATGGGATCAAGATAAAATCCAAATTGGGTTGCTATTTTCAGTCAGTGTCCTAGAAGGCTTTGGGAAAAGCAGACCCAAAATCTAAGAAAAAATAAGAAAAATAAGAAAAGCCTCATGCCCTGGGTTTTGATCCTACTGCACATACTAGTTTTGTGGGAGCCTAGGCTGTTTGGACGTTCACCTTACTAGACCTGGAAGGAGGTGGGTGGTCCTTGGACTCCCCCACAAGGCAGGGAACCCTGACTGCTCTTTGGGCTGATGAGAGGGGGGAGTTGATTGGGGGAGGGGGAGGGAAATGGGAGGCAGTGGCGGGGAAGAGACAGAAATCTTAAATAAATAAATAAATAAATAAATAAATAAGAAAAGCCTCATGGTTTCAAACTTATCAGAGTATTTGTCAAATTATCTTAGAGAAAAAAAAACTTATCTTTGGAGTAGGAAGTTCTTAAATGAATTGCTATAAGAATATTATTATTTACCATTATTTGGTAGCAAGATAGACAGGGATATAATTATTGTTTAGTAGGAAATACGGGGGAGGGGTGTTAATGGGAAAGATTTGGGGCCTTAGCTGACATAGTCTCCCAACTTTATAATCTTATCTTGATACTTATTTGTGTCCTAAGTATTTAGTACTAGCACAACATATAGAGTGGCAAGCTCAAAGTTATAATACATTATGCATAATTTAGTGTCTTAGAAGGTCTATAAACACAGTGTGAAGTGTTCAGCGTGTTACATGATACAGCATCTGAAACCAGACTTCTCTGATGTGTTTATCTCGATGTTATTAATTGTGACATGAATTCTTCTGCATTTATTTTGTTTGCAAAAAGCATTTTATTAATTAGTTACACTACTCTCAAGGGTATTAGATTTTTTTAGAACCTTCAGTGTCAAAACTTTTGCAAGTATAAAACTGCAAATCATTTGCAAAAGAAATGAAGTGTTATTAAATAATTTCTGAATACCATTTGAAGAGCAAAAGTACTCCTAAGAAACATACTTCCCAGGCATTTCTAAGCATGGAAGCACTTATGAACTTTTATTGCCTGCCATTGCCATCCTATGCTAATTCCTTTCAGAAAAAAAAAAAAGAAAAGAAAAGAAAAACAGATGGTAGGGATCATGTCTTTGTATTCTGTCATTATGAAGATATCAGCCCAAAATTTCCAGTTTATATTATGATAAAATTATTCATGATTCTTGCTTTTGTTTTATTTTATTCATACATATTATCAAATTGTTGTGTTGAATCTTTGTATGGGAATATATTGCATATATTGTTTCTATCTGAAAGCATGACTAATTCTTAAAATGCATAGTTTGGTGTTTAATGGGGTTTTTTTTTAATCCCAACCATACGCTTATTGGTGTTTTATATAAATGACTCACTTAAGAACTGATTTTAAGATGAGTTTCTTCAGAAAAACTTAGTTTGTTTCTAAAAATTACCTGTGGAAATAAGCTAACTGGATTGGAGAAGTGGCATCGATCATAGAAATTCTGGCCCTAAAGACAAGTTTAAGGCTAGCAATATCCAAGCGAGGAAGCAACACTGTTAGCTAACAACCCCTTTAGTGCTCCTTATTCTGCTGGGTGATTAGTCTTTCTCTGATGGGTCCATAGCCAACATCATACCTTGTTTATGTCTTGGGATTTCTTTCCTGTGCCTACATATGTCGTCTAGTTTGTAAAAATCCTTAGGCCACCTAGGATTGGCAGATGGCTCCAGATGAGCCGAGACTAGTAGCTGGGGATAGTGTTTGGACTACTGATTCCCGTTCTCTTTTGGCTTTGAATAGGTGCCTTCATTTCCATACGATTTCATTCTTGCACCTAAAGACATATAATTACATTTTATTTCGTGTGAACAGCCCTCATAGACCATCTTACAAAAACCAAAGGCACCTGACCATGCTTTTTAAAACCCTGGTTTTAAGCAAGTGGCTATCCACATTTTCAGTGTTTCCTACATTTCCTCAATATTCCTTATTTTTTCTTTTGGTTTTAACTTTGCTTCAAATTTTATCAAGTTCCTATGTTACATTTTGCTTTATGTAAAACTTATTTTTCTATTTTTTTTAAAAAACAGGTAGCTCAGGTTGGCCTCTAACTCACTAAGTAGCCAAAGATGACTTTGAATTTCTGATCTTCCTTTACCCTCCAAGTACCTCTACCTCCGTCTGAAATGGCGATCCTGCTTCCAGGAATCTCAGAATGAGACTGTGTGTGAGAGCCGTCTCCTACCGTTTTCTGTTCCTCTCTAGGACTGGAATTAAAGGTGTGCACCACTACTGCCCGGTTTCTATGGCAAACTAGTGTGGTTACTTAAAGGTGTGTGTCAGCACTGCCTGGTCTGTGAGGCTGATCAGTGGGGCTGTTTTAGTCTCTGAACTTCAGGCAAGCTTTACTTATTAAATACAAATGAAATATCACTTCAATAGATATTCAAGAAATTTGTTGAGTACAGCACGTGAGAAACAAGCAGAGGGAAAACAGAAGTAGGTAGGAGAAGCCTTCAGAACACAATGTAGGAAGTTCTGAGACCAGCTCTTCCTAGAAGAGCTCCAGCCAAGGTAAAGTAGCAGTGCTAACAAGGGTGAATTGCTACCACACAAATGCTGTGGAGAGTATCTCTATCTCCCTAACAGGCTTGTGTAGAGTCTTAGGGAACGCTGAAGGAAGACTCCAATCTCAAATAAGAGATTGTAAGAGCAAAGAGATCTTTTTTATACCAGCATACGTGGGGTCGTTCACCTGTACAAAAGGATGACGACACTGAGAGAAGTGTGCAGTCTCCTTTTAAGCATGACTAGAGGAATTTTAGGACCAGTTGGGTCATCTCCAATATGATTGGTTTAACAAGCAGCAGTTTAACAAGTACATTTTTACTTGGCTGGGGTTTTATCTTTTGACATTCTTGGGTAAGTTTTAAGGGGATTGCAGGAACTGTCCTTGAGACATGGTGGGGCTGACTCAGGCCTTGTTCGTGCTCTCTTCCCTTGTCCCTGAATATAATTTATTGATAAGTGACCCTTTGTTGGGAGTGACAGCTGTTTACCCCTCTCAGAGAACTGAAACCTAAATTCAGGTGTAAAAGTTTAAGCCCTTCAATTGGAGGGACAGCTGTCCTACCTTCAGAAATCCAAGAGTTGCCATAAACAGTTTGTCTCTTAGGACTCTGAGATCCACAAGTCAGAAAGCCAGGAGATGAAAGAGAAAAGAGCTGTCAGTATTCGACATGAAGGAAAAACATAAAACGCTGCACATCAGAAGGAGCATGCGATCCCTACCGGTCACTAGGACACCTAAGACAGTCCAGAGATAGCCTCGAGCCAAGAAGAAAAAGTATAAGGTAGTGGAAAACAAGTGTAAATCTCTTGATTATGTGTGACTGAGTACGCAAGGGCTCTGGGGGAAATGGGAGCTCTGCATGTCATTGTAAACGTCAGTCATCCCCTCCTAGTATCCCACTAGAAGACCTTAGTATGGAGCACATACTATCCCATAGAGGGAAACGACATACAAACTGTATTCTTCTCTCTAGTTTGTCCAGTCGCATTTGATGACACAGTGCTCACCGAGTCACCCAGCTAGAAAATTAGGAGCTATCCTCACCTCCTTCACGTTCACCTTCAATCATTTGACTAAGTCATCCACTCCGTTGATTCTGTCATCAAAATTACTGACTGTCTAGTCTCTTCCATTTATTTCTATCTCCTGCTGTTGGAAGCTTTGAAAGTAGCTTCTAATTTGCCCTGATCTAGCAGATTTCATCTTTCCCCATTTCCATTATTGGAACAAGAGTTGTTCCTCTCCCATACACCTCTAATTTTATCTTCCTGTATGAAACAATCCCATTACTCAGCATTGGATTGTGAGATATATTCCAACGTGTTTTACATAGGACAGATTCAGCTCAACATTGAGTGTGTTGGGGGTGATTTATTGGTTACCTACTCTGTCAAGGATATACATTTCCCCCATATAGTAACTGGAACTTTTCTTTTGCTTTAATAAGCCATGTTCTTTCTTTTTCTCCCCTCCCCAGGCTTTCCTTGTACATTCTACTTCTGATGTCCCTGACTTCGATATCTATTTTAGCACTTCATCTCCCATGAAGTCTTCTATACCTTTGCTATGGTGTGCTTCAATATATAAAACTTAAGATGATACTATCTTATTGGATTTCAATTTGTCCAACATCTATTAAGTGTCTGCTAGGAGACAGCACTAAAATTAGACACTAAGGTTGCATGAATGAGACATGGACCCTTCTACCAAAGATCTCAGGATCTACTGTGTGTGTCTTTTCTCCATGAGACTATAGACTCTCAAATGACTTGAATTTATGGTTCCTAAAATACCATAAGCATTAACTATTGGAGAAGTTTTTAGTTCCTTTACTACCTCCTTTTAAGAAATCTCTTTTTTTGACTTTCTATGCTTTTTGTTGCATGACAAAATGCTCCCTGGGTAAATGCGACACACACATCTTCGTGATAAGGAGCTCATGACAAACCAAGGTGTGGACACCACCAAAGTCTAACTTGATGAACCAATGAGTTTTATCAGAGTTACTTAGAGGAGAAGAAATGACTCAAAAACAGCTGTATTTCTGAGGCCCACTCACCCCAACCTTTGTGACATCTCACACAAGCTGAGAAACCTGGAGCACACTGCACCTGCTGACAGTTCACCAGGTTAGAAAGTGTCCTTTTCAAGTGACTTCGATCTAAACCTCTTCCCAGTAGTTTGGTTGGTTTCCACTGCTCCTAGGCAGCTGGTCTGGCTTCAGAATCTTCTTTGCAGCCTGGCTTGTCTGGTTCTTTGTAGTTTTTATTGTTTACTATGACAGGGAGGGGCCTAGTGAATTTGGTCATTTTTAGGGACTTCCTGAAGCTATTTTGAGTTGTTTGCCTTCCTGTCCAAGGAGCTTCCCTCTAGGATAGAATGTCTCAATATCAGAGGAAACTGTTAGGCAACAAAATTTCTGTGGGTCTCCTGAAGCCATGCAAAGATTTGTCCCTTCTAGGCCTAATGATGTTACTAAAGGATTGAAGGCGTAAGTCATAAACAATGCCACACCAGTTTGGAATTATGATTAATAGGGTGGTATTTATTTAAAGGGGAAAAAACTTACAGATCACTGTCAGCCCTCTGCGCAACCAGGAAGTGAGTCTAGTCGCCAGCGGAGCAGGAAGTGAAGAGAGAGAGGAGAGGGAAGTGGCCGCTTTTTTAAAGGGAGAGAGACCACGCCCCAATGGGCTGGTATCTCAGCAGCAGCGATAGGCTGGAGGAGTGGGAGGACCTCCCATAACAAAGGATCAAGTCTGTCCATTTAATTTCCCTCATCATGAAGTGTAATGATCTTTTTATGAAAAGGGGCCGCTGATCCTCCTCTTAGATATGAGTCAACGTTATTTTTGCTTACTTCTAAAGAACAGAAGGCAGTATAAAGGTCTGTACATGTGTTTCAAACCTGATCAGAAATGTTAGCATTGCTTCCATCTGGCTTTCACTGGGAACATAGCCACCATGCAGCACCAAGCCACAATGCCGTAAGGGAGCTACATGAAAATGTGGCATGGGCTTATACATGTTGACCCCATGACCCCAGCTGAAGACCCAGCTGACAGTCAATATCAATGCCAGGTGTGGTTAACCACATCTTCAGACGATTCCAGCCCTCTCAGTTGATGCCAAGTGCAGCAGAGAGGAGTAGCAGTGGTGATTTCAGCCAAAATGACAGATGTGTGAACAAACCAAATGTTATTCATTTAATCCACTAAATTTCTGTATACTTATTATGTAGTGATGGATAGATGAAACAACACTAAAATAAATTGCAGCTCAAACGCTAAGAACAATTTCTTAGATAAGCCTCCAACTCGATACAAATTTTGCTTTAGAACCACAAACCCAAAATGCTCTAATAAAGCGTGGAGAGCTCTGCCCGAAATTTACAACTGGATCATGTTCTCAGCAGAACACAAGAGCTTTTCCATGTATTTGCCATTGTTATGGGCTTCTGGCTTCCTTTCCTGACCCCCGAATATTCTGTTCTTCATACAGCAGCCATAGAATATATTTAAAATGTGAGTTAGGGGGCTGGAGAGATGGCTCAGAGGTTAAGAGCACTGGCTGCTCTTCCAGAGATCCTGAGTTCAATTCCCAGCAACCACATGGTGGTTCACAGCCATCTATAATGAGATCTGGTGCCCTCTTCTGGCCTGCAGGCACACATGGAAGGAGGGAATGTTGTATACATAATAAATAAATCTTTAAAATGTGAGTTGGATTGTGACTTCTTGTCCCAGTATCTTCAACAGCTTTCAGGTTTACACAAAACATAATTCCAATCATTCCTCTGGCCAAATGCCTGCATATGCTTGCTTCCCACCTACCCCGTTTCCTTTTACCGAGTTCCACATTTGTTCTACTTCACCCAGTTGACATCCTGTCTGTCCCTAGAGCTTGCCAAGTATGTTCCTATCTTGTAATTTCCCTTGGCTTATTGCTGTCCATGTTCAAGATTACTTTAGTGCGGGAATTAAAAGATATCACATCATAAAAAAAAAAAACTCCCAACTTTCTAGTACTTTTCTTCATAGTCAACCACCACTTACATATTACATGCATATCTATTACATATTTATTTAAATCTCCTTCTAATAGAATGTGGGTACCACAGAAGTGGGAACTTTGTTTAATGTTTGTCTTCAGGGCTTAGAGCAGCATCTAGAACCCAATAACTATTGTTGGATTACAAATGAATATTTTTAAAAGAAAAGACAAACTAGGTATGGTGGTAACATAGAGTCATCTTAGAACTTTGTAGATAGAGGTCAGAAGATCAGGAACTTGAGACCTGGGCTATACAGTGATTTTCAAGCCAGAGGCTCAACTACATAGCTATACCTTGTCCCCCCCCCCCCAAAAAAAAATAAAAAGAGGTACAAGATATAAACATTTTAAATCAAGTATCGTTTACACTGAAGATCATTTGTGTGTTTGCATGTGTACTCATTCTTACTCTATTTATCAACAGGTATTATTAAGGGAGGTTAGTTGTATGATACAGGCTTCTGAATGCAAAAATTCAAAGGCCTGCAGAAAATTGGGTTTTTTTTTTATGAATCAAGTATTGCTTTTTTAAATTTTTTATACTTTATTGTTTTTAATGTTTTATACATTTTTCCTTACTCCCCTTTCTCCTCCCCTCTCCTCTTCTACCCTCCATCCCTGCCCCCCATGTTCCCAATTTACTCAGGAGATCTGTCTTTTTCTCCTTGCTAGGCAGATCCATGTATGACTCTCTTAGGGTTTTCTTTGTTGTCTAGGTTCTCTGGGGTTGGGAACTATAGGCTTGTTATTCTTTGCTTTATGTCTAAAAGCCACTTATGAGTGAGTACATACTATATTTGCTTTTTTTGGGTTTTTTTTTTTTTTCGAGACAGGGTTTCTCTGTGGCTTTGGAGCCTGTCCTGGAACTAGCTCTGTAGACCAGGCTGGTCTCGAACTCACAGAGATCCGCCTGCCTCTGCCTCCCAAGTGCTGGGATTAAAGGCATGCGCCACCATCGCCCGGCACTATATTTGTTTTACTGAGGTTTTACTGAGTTTGAGTTACCTCACTCAGTATGGTTTTTTCTAGTTCCATACATTTGCCAGCAAATTTCAAGATGTCTTTTTTTTTTTTTTTTTTTTTTTTTGGTTTTTCAAGACAGGTTTTCTCTGGAGCCTGTCCTGAAACGAGCTCTTGTAGACCAGGCTGGCCTCAAATTCACAAAGATCTGCCTCTGCCTCCCTTATTTTTTATAGCTGAGTAGTACTCCATTGTGTAAATATACACATTTCCCTTACCCATTCTTCAGTTGAGGAGCATCTACTGCTGTTTCCAGGCACAGGCTATTATGATTAATACTGCTATGAAGATGGTTGAGCAAATGTCCTTGTAGTATGATTGAGCATCCTTCAGATATATGCCTAAGAGTGGTATTGCTGGGTCTTGAAGTAGATTGATTCCTAATTTTCTGAGAGCTCTCCATACTGACATCCAAAGGGACTGTACCAGTTTGCACTCCCACCAGCAATGCAGGAGTGTTCCCTTTACCCCACATCCTCTCCAGCATAAGTTGTCATCAGTGTTTTTGACCTTGGCCATTCTTACAGGTGTAAGATGGAATCTCAGAGTTGTTTTGATTTGCATTTCTCTGATGGCTAAGGATGCTGAGCATTTCCTTAAATGTCTTTTAGCCATTTGAGATTCCTCTGTTGATATTTCATTGTTTAAGTCAGTACCCCATTTATTTATTGGATTATTTGTTCTTTTGATGTATAGTTTCTTGGTCCTTTGTATATTTGGAGATCTGTCTGATATGGGGTTGGTGAAGATCTTCTCCCATTCTGTAAGCTGCCTTTTTGTCTTGTTGATTGTATCCTTTGCTTTAACAGAAGCTTTTCAGAAGCTTTTCAGTTTCAGGAGGTCTCATTTATTGATTGTTGATTTCAGTGTCTATGCTACTGGAGTTATATTTAGGAAGTGGTCTCCTGTGCCTATGTGTTCAAGGCTACTTACTACTTTCTCTTCTATCAGGTTCAGTGTGGTTGGATTTATGTTGAGGCCTTTAACCCATTTGGAGCTGAGTTTTGTGCATGATGATAGGTAGGAATCTATTTGCATTCTTCTACACATCAATATCCAGTATGCCAACACCATTTATTGGAGATGCTTTCTTTTTTCCATTTTATAATTTTAACTTCTTTGTCAAAAATCAGGTGTTTATAGGTATGTGGGTTGATATCCGGGTCTTAATTCAATTCCATTGGTCCTCCTGTCTATTTTTATGCTAATACCAAGCTGTTTTCATTATTGTAGCTCTATGGCAGAGTTTGAAGTCTGTTGTAGTTCGGTCCCAGCTGCCCAGACCACAAAATAATCACACAGAAAATATATTAATCAAATCACTGCTTAGACAAGCACTTAAGCATATTGCTAGCTAGCTCTTACATCTTTAGTTAACCCATTTATATTATTTTATATTAAAATCTGAAATAAATCTCTATATATCTAGAAAACCTAACTAAAATGACTACAAGCTTGACTATTATAGATGATTATCTAGTAACCAGTATTTCTTAACTATACATTACATTTTTAAATGAGCTGCACAAACATAATACCTTAATCAAGAGCAGGAATATATATATATATATATATATGCTTTAAATCTGTATCAATAAATCAAGATCCATACCAATGCAAGTCTCTATAGCAGAAGAAGTCAGGGATTGTGATGCCTCCAGAAGTTCCTCTATTGTACAGAATTGTTTTGGCTATCCTGAGTTTTTTGGTTTTCCATATGAAATTGAGTATTGTTCTTTCGAGGTCTGTGAAGAATTTTTCTGGGATTTTGATGGGTATTATATTGAATCTGTAGATTGCTTTTGTTAAGTTTGACATTTACACTATGTTAATCCTACCTACCCAAGGGCATAGGAGATCTTTCCATTTTCTGGTGTCTTCTTCAATTTCTTTCTTCAAAGATTTCAAGTTCTTGTCATATAGGTCTTTCACCAGTTTGGTTAGAATTGCCCCAAGATATTTTATGTTATTTTTGACTATTGTAAAGGGTGATGTTTCTCTAATTTTTTACAGCCCATTTATCATCTGTATATAGGAGGACTACTGATGTTTTGTAGTTAATCTTGTATCCTGCTACATTATTGAAGGTGTTTATCAGTTGTAAGAGTTCCCTGGTGGTATTTTTGGGGTCACTTATGTATACTATCATTTCATCAACAAATAGTGAAAGTTTGGCTTCTTCTTTTCCAAACTGTATCCCCTTGAACTCCTTTTTTTTTTTTTTTGTCTTATTACTCTAGCTAGAACTTCAAGTACTATATTGAATAGAATGGAGAGAGTGGACAGCCTTGTTTTGCTCCTGATTTCAGTGGGATCAATTTGAGTTTCTGTAGTAAGAGGTCGCTTGTTTATTTCCCGGCTGCCCAGCAGCTCAGACCCAAAATAACCCACACAGAAACTGTATTATTTAAAACACTGTTTGGCCTATTAGCTCTAGCTTCTTATTGGCTAGCTCTTACATATTAATTTAACCTATCTTCATTAATCTGTGTATCACCATAAAGTTGTGGCTTACCTGGTAAAGTTCAGCATCTGTCTCCAGCGGGGATACATGACTTCTCCTGACTCTGTCTTCTTTTTCAGTTTAGTTCCTCATCCTTCCCACCCCCGTCTACCTCTGTTCTGCCCTGTTCTCCTATAGGCTCAAAGCAGTGTCTTTATTAACCAGTGATATTCACAGCATACAGAGGGAAATCCCACATCAAGTTTCTCTCCATTTAGTTTGATGTTGGCTGTTGGTTTACTATATATTGCCTTTATTATGTTTAGATATGTTTCTTGTATCCCTGCTCTTTCCAAGACCTTTATCATGAGGGGGTGTTGAATTTTGTCAAAAGATTTTTTTCAACATCTAATGAGATGATCATGTGACTTTTTTCTTTCAGATTGTTTATATGGTGGATTACACTGACAGATTTTCATAAGTTGAACCTTCTCTGCATCTCTGGGATGAAGCCTACTTGGTCATGGTGGATAATTTTCCTGATGTGTTCTTGTATTCCGTTTACCAGTATTTTATTGAGCATTTTTGCATAAGTGTTCATTAGTGAAATTGGTCTGTAATTCTCATTTATACTTGTGTCTTTGTGTAGTTTGGGTATAACAGTAAATGTAGCCTCATAAAAAGAGTTTGGTAATGTTCCTTCTGTTTCTTTGTTTTTTTTTTTTTTTGAACAATTTGAGGAGTATTGGTATCAGTTCTTCTTTGAAAATCTGATAAAATTCTATACTGAAATTATTTAGTCCTGGGCTTTTTTTTTTGGGGGGGGGGGACTATTGATGACTGTTTCTATTTCTACTTCCTTAGTGGTTATAGGTCTATATAGACAGAAGTTTCTGTCCTGCCTGGTACCACAGTCAATCAGTCCCAAGAAACACACAGAGGCTTATATTAGTTATAAACTATTTGACCTATTATCTCAGGCTTATTTTTAACTAGCTCTTATAACTTAAATTAAACAATTTTTATCTATGTTTAGCCACATGACTTGGTACTTTTCTCAATGCAGCATTCTCATCTTGCTTCCTCTATATCTGGTTGGTAAAATGCGTCTCTGCCTTTCCTCTTCCCAGAATTCTTTTAGTCTGGTTGCCCCACCTACACTTCCTGCCTGACTACTGGCCAATCAGCGGTTTGTTAAACCAATACGAGTGACCAATCTTTAAAGTATACAAAAGCATTACCCCACAACAGGTCTTTTTAATTTGCTTTCCTGGTCTTCCTTTAATTTTTGCATGTGGTACTTATGCAGAAAACTGCCCATTTCCTTTCATTTTTCCAATTTTGTGAAGTACAGGTTTTTTAAACAAACCTGATAATTCTCTGGATTTCCTCCATGTCTGTCATTATGTCTCTCTTTTCATATCTGATTTTGTTAATTTGGATAGTCTCTCTCTGCCTTTTGGTTAGTTTGCATAAAGGTTTGTCTATTTTGTTGATTTTCTCAAAGAACCAACTCTTTGTCTCATTTATTCTTCATATTGTTTTTATTGTTTCTATTTTGTTGATTTTCAGCTCTCAATTTGGTTATTTCCTGTCATCTAGTCCTTCTGGGTGAGTTTGATTCTTTTTGTTCTAGGGATTTCAAGTGTTCTGTTAATTCACTAGTGTGGGTTTGTTCCAGATTCTTTATGTAGACATTTAGTCCTATGAACTTTCCTCTTACCACTGCTTTCACTGTGTCCCGTAAGTTTGAGTATGTTGTACAGTCATTTTTATTGAATTTTAGGAAGTCTTTAATTTCTTTCTTTTTTTCTTCCTTTACCCAGTGGTGATTCAGTTGAGCATGGTTCAGTTTGCATGAGTTCGTGGGCTTTCGGTAATTAGTGTTGTTGTTAAATTCTAACTTTAAGATATGATGGTCTGATAAGACACAGGGGTTATTCCAATTTTTTAATATCTGTTGAGATTTGTTTTGTTACCAAGTATGTGGTTGATTTTGGAGAAGAGTCCATGAGGTGCTCATAAGAAGGTATATTTTTTTATGTTTGGGTGAAATGATCTATAGATGTCTGATAAGTCCATTTGAGTTATAACATGTTAGATCCTTTATTTCTCTGTTAAGTTTCTGTCTGACAGACCTGCCCAGTGGTGAGAGTGATGTGTTGATGTTTGCCACATACACATTAGTGTATGGGGCTTGATGTGTGATTTACAGCCCCCACTCCCACCCAGGACGCTTTATAGGTGTGTTTGTGTGTCTGTTCCTCCTGCCCTCCCCTGCTGCCCCAGACAGGTTTCCAGGACAAAGCAGTGGAGGATGCTTCAGTTCACTCTCTTAATACAATGCTATATAATCTCACTGAAGACATTTTCCCTGAATGCCCTACAAGGTAAATACTTGCTTCCTAAGAGAAAAGTCCATGCCCTAGGCCCTTTCGAGAATTTTTTTTTTCATTCCTAACAACACACACAGGTGAATGGGTCTTATAAATTGAGTCACTTTAACAAACAGTTGGAAAGAAGTAAAAGAATCAAATTACACAAAATATACCGAAAAGAATTTCGATTGCTATAAATCATATCCAGGGATGTTTAAGGTTGAGTTCAAGCATGCTGTCCATACTTGCCTCACACTAGGTGGAATTCCCAGTGTGTGGTCCTGCAGTTGGAGCTATTCCCCACAGGAAAGAGCCTCTGATTTTTATTTACACTTCAGGACAGAAAAACAACAATTAAAACAGCAATACAGACAACCGCTTGTTTCAGCCACAGTGAAAGGAGGTCATGCGAACAGCAACAACAGACCCATAGCCTGAGCTACAACGCCTTGTCTGCTATTGGCTGCAAGCAAACTTGAAGCCCTCTCGCTAAAACCACAGAGTTGCTCAGCAGGAGCAGCTTCATCCCAAACCATGCCTGTAAATACACCTACTGATTATCCAAACAACCCTGATGCAGGAGAGCTGGGACTCGCTGTTCTGGGTGGTGCTTCCTGCTGCCAGGGGGTGGTGTGTTTTACCTAAAAGACAGCGAACCACGGTTCAATTACAGTTTTAGATCAAAACATTCAAGTGCATGAGACAACGAGAAAACACATCCTGCTCGGGAGCAGCAACCTCCTCTTCCTAAAATGTGTGTTGATTTGAATTCAGAAAGTTAGTACAAAAAGACTGGCCTGGAAAACTAATGAAAAGTATTTTAGTGGAGGTTTGAGTAATGCTCCATTTAGAAACTTAGGAGCACGGCTGACAGAACACGACACTGGTAGTCAGGGGTGATGCTCTCCGCGCCTCGTGCTTAGTCTGAGCAATAACCTCACTGAAACTTATCCACCAGAAGTGATCAAGACCAAGGGCTAATTTGTTTTCAATCTGTTATATGAAAATCTGTAGCATTCACACCATAAATTAGAGGTATTAAGAGTGTCTCTAAGTATTCTAATATTTTTAAAAATTATGGAAGATTCCAGAGAAAGCTAAGGAGAATAGGTACAGAAAATGTAAGGAGAAAAGACCATTAAAGGACGTATATTAGAAGTTGTTGCTATAACTGAATGCCTAAAAAGAAGCAACTTAGAAAAGGGGGGAGGTGGATTTCGTCTCACTGTTTGTTGAGACAAAGCCCGTCAGGGCAGGGGAGGCAGCAGGAGAAGGCAGGCAGTCTGCCACACCGTGCCCTCTGGCAAGCAGCAAAGATCTTGGGGAGTAGGGCCCAGCTATAGAGCCTGAAGGTCGGCGTCCTCCAGAGATCTGCTTCCAGCAAGGCTCAACTCCTAGAGGTTCTAAAATCTTTAAAAACAGCACCACCTGAGGGACTTTCAAACCCGTGAGTCTAGGGGGAAGATTTCACATTCAAACTGACAAGCGGGTCTTTCAAAAAGGAAACTGAGATTTTAAAAAAGCAGTAATAAAGTCATGAGTTGTGCAACCATGTCTGATGGGAACGGCAAAAGTCATAAAGCCAACACAGCTGCTTGACAGAGGTCCGGCAAAGCCAAGCCACGTGACGGCTGTCGCGCCGCTTTTGGACTTCCTCTCCACCCGTTCCATATTTGGGTGACTTTTACTATTTGTACAATTTGAAGATATTGGATTGATGGAATTTTCTTAGGAGACATTTATGACTTCTCCCAGCAGTACTGCTTCTAAGCTTCCCCAAGAAGCTACACCTCCTCTCTTTAGCGAGGTATTCTTATCTACTCGAAGGTCTTCCTTACGCCTTGGAGGTTGTGACACACAGAAAGAAACCCGAGGTCTCTTTATGAGACTCCAAGATATTCTTGAAACAATGTGTCCCTGCACTTACTCAGGAACAAGACAATCAGAGCAAAGCCAACTTGAAAGATCAACAAGATGGTAGGCTAGAGGAGTTGGTGGCAGATCAGGTTACAACCTCTTCCTCGTACATACTCAAGAGATTACATGGCATATACAGTAACAGAGTTAGACTAGCTGAAGTCACCTCTGCCCTGCACAGTTCTGGTCCTGACTTCCTTAAATGATGGACAATGATGTGGAAGTATGAGCCAAATAAACCCTTTCCTCCCCAACTTGCTTTTTGTCATGGAGTTTCTTCACAGCAATAGAAACCCTAGCTAAGACAGGCACTGAAGGAGTGATGAAAGATCTTCCTCTCACGGGAACAGTGGGGTACCGTGTTATCTGCGTTGGGGGGTGACAGGGAGAAGAAGCCATCTGAGGCTATAATATACATGTGCATTTGTGACCAGTGGTAAATACCTGGTCAGCCTGTCGGTCACTAGGAGAAAAAAGATGGGACATGAAGATGGAAAGCAGGCATGCTGGGAGTTTGTCCAGAGAGAGTGAGGGGGTCAAGGGTGGGAAGAATCAAGATGGATGGTGTACATGTATAAAATTGTCAAAGAATAAATAAAGATCATTTTAAAGAAGGGAAGATTGCAATTCATGCTTTCTTTAGCAGAAATGTTTGTTAGTATACACTGTACAAAAGAATGGGTTTCGTTGTGACGTTTCATGCAAGTACATATTGTATTTTGATCGTATTCCCAGCACCCAGCACCGTTACTCTCTTTTGTCTCCCCTTCTATTTAAATGTTAATTTGTTTCATTATGGAGTCAATTCAACCCAAACTCTGACCTAAAATCATTTCCACTGAAGAAAAAAAAAAACAGACTTAAGAGTTGTTTGCAATAACCAGTTCCAAGATGGTTACTGTCAAATTTGCTCTGAGCCATATTATTGTGATTATGACAAACAAATATTGGCTAAGAAACAACAACAACAACAAAATCTGCATTTCAGTCCCCCATCTTACGGCAGACAGATCTGTTATGGCCCTGCCTGATTCCATTTTAGAAAACTTGTGATTTTTTGAGTCTGATTTTATAAATGGATTCTTTCATGACCCACCACTCTGACCCATCCCCCTTTTTGAGATCCCTATGAAGACCAAGGCACTTGAATTCTCTTCTGTTTCTCCTGAGCCCTGGCGAGCCATGTAGAGGCTCAGATACACTTGAAGGTCCCTGACCAGGACAGTTCTCTGGTGAAGTCAGAGTGTCTCCATCCCTCATTTGTCATCACCCACAGACATAGGAGACTACAGTTCCTCCAGCAACCTTTCTGTCTCTACCTCAGAACCCTCAGAAGACTCTGCTGAGTCTCCACTGCATCCCGTGCGTTCCAGGCACAGTGACCATCCAGTGAGACCTAAATACCTTCCTGTTCTGGGTGCAGAAAACACCCAGAATCCTTAGCAATGAGGAGTCTGACCTCTTACAGATTCTTCAGTAGCTAAGTCTTCCTCCCTGAGGCAACTGATGATCAGTCAAGGTGAATGGTGAGATTTTTGAAGGCCTAAAACAAAATGTCCACACTGGCCCATCAGGAAGAAAGGACTGTTTCCATCTCGGGTCTCAATCCCCAACCCCAACATGCAGCAGTAACAGGCTGCATCAGTTCATCCTGGACATTTCCACGCATGTTGCAGCAGATAGTTTCCTACCGTGGCGTCCATTTTCCTTCTCTTCTGGCTGGCCCTCTAGAAAATGACAGCCTTCCTTGAGGACTTCCCAGAAAGAACAAATTGGTGTGACATCCACTTTGTAAAGCATGACTCGACATCAAGTGTTCTCCTCTTTCAACTGGTTTCCCTGTGCCAAGAAACCCTTACAGTACAGTGGAATAGTGCTTTTGAAAGTTGTTTCTGAGACCCTTCTGGATGCCTTGGACTCTTCCCCCCAGAGAGATATACCCTAAGTATTAGAGGGACTTAAAAACAAAGAGTTAAAAAAACAAATGAGCCATTCACAATAAATTGGTATGCTTTTGGGGCTGTAACATAATCTCCTTCTCCAAGAATTTGCTCTTAGGAGGTTTCCATATCTCTGTTTTTACTCCATTGTTCAATAGTCTTAGCCTCTTCTCTGAACCAGGTACTCTTGAGCCAGGCTCTAAAAGAGCTTTGCCCAACTCTCTCTAGTCATTAGGGATAATTCTACTACAAACTGACCACGATTTTGATATTTCCTTCACAAAAGGTAAAATCATGCCATATGAGAGAGACTATTGCGTCTTTGAATCTCCTTAAATCTAACACTGGCACAGGAATCCATTCAATTTTTACATAGCCTTCAGCATTTGACAATTTCTGTAAGGTTACTGGATATATTAAGGTTAGTTGTTTGAAAACTTTGGAACTCACTCCACAACCAGAGAAGTATGACAGTGGACATACAATCACTAAACCTACTGGTTTTAGCATGTTCTGACCGTTCTGGAGCAACTGTCCTAATAGAAAGGGGGAATGGCCTTTTGAAGACACATATACAGTCCAAATTAGGAAGCAGCAGCCTGGATGCCTGGGGCAAAGTTCTCCAGAAGGCAGTATACACTTTAAGTAAGTGTCCATTACATGGTACAATTTATCTGATAGCTAGGATCCACGGGTCCAGGAATCTAGGGGTAGAAAAGGGAATATTCTATTCACTATCACCCCTGTGATCCACTAGGAAAATTTTTGCTTCCTGTTCCCCTGACCTTAAGTTCTGCTGGCCTAGAAGGTTTAGTTGCAGAGCAGAGAGAGCTCCTGCCAGGAACCACAATAAACATTCCATTGAGCTGGAAACTCAAGACTTCCCTCCGGAAACCTTGGACTTCTGATGGCCCTAAACCAACAGGTTAAGATAGGAGTAACAGTATTAGAAGAGGTGATAAACCCAGATTGCCATGGGGAAATTGGATTGCTCCTCCAGAACTGAGGTAAGAGAGAGATAATGGCTGAAGTTCAGATCCTTTAGGGTGACTCTTGGGTCTACCAGGACCTGTGATTAAAGTCAATGGGAAGCTACACCAGCCTAACGCAGGGAGGATGACAAAGAACACAGACCCTTTAGGAATGAAGGTGTGGGTCATTTCTCTGGGAGGAGTCAAGACCTGCTGAAATACTTGCCAACCGTGAGGGAAATACAGAATGTAGTTATAAATACCAGTTAAGGCCCCTTCAACAAAAAAGGGATAATTGACATGAGTACTTACTTCTGCTGTATTTTTTTAATAATGTGTTAGTGCAATATTTTTTTCTTTCCTCAATTTCTTTCCTTTTTCTTTTTTTTCTTTCTTTTTTTTTTTTTGAGACAGGGTTTCTCTGTTGCTTTGGAGCCTGTCCTGAAACTCGCTCTGTGGCCCAGGCTGGCCTCGAATTCACAAAGACCCACCTGCCTCTGTCTCCCATATGCTGGGATTAAAGGTGTGCATACCACTGTCTGGCCTCAATTTCTTTACTATGTGATGTAACATCAATTAAGAGAGCATCAATGGTTATCATAATTAAGTTTGAGATACTAAAAGAATGTCCCTCACAGGACATTATCACCTTTTCTAAATTTTTTTTTAATAAATAAGTTTATTTATTTGCTATGTATACATGACATTCTGCCTCCATGTATGCCTGCATCAGATCTCAGTACAGATGGTTGTGAGCCATCATGTGGTTGCTGGGAATTGAACTCAGGACCTCTGGAAGAGCAGGCAATGCTCTTAACCACTGAGCCATATCTCCAGCCCCCACCTTTTCTAAATTTATAATGCAATTGCGGTTGTATGAGGGTAGTTATACTATGTTAGGCATAGTATAACCTAGTTAAATGTACAATGTGCTTGTGTTTGTACATGGAATAGCTATGTTGAGTTGTTATTATAACCTAATTATTGTGTCCCCCCCCCCACTATTGTTTTACTTTGGAAATTAATTGACAAGGGGTGGGTTTGTGATGGCTCTACTTGGTTGTCAACTTGACTACTTCTGAAATAACTTAAAACCCAGAAATGGGGGGCACTCGTGCGAGGGATTTCTGCTTAATACGAAGTAGAAAGATCTTTGAAGTAGAAAGGCAAACTCTTTTTTTTTCTTTAAGATTTATTTTTTATTTATTTTTACCGTATTCTGTCTGCATGTATGCCTGCAGGCCAGAAGAGGGCACCAGATTTTATTAAAGATGGTTGTGAGCCACCATGTGGTTGCTGGGAATTGAACTCAGGACCTCTGGAAGAACAACCAGTGCTCTTAACCTCTGAGCCATCTCTCCAGCCCCCGAAAGGCAAACAACCAGTGCTCTTAACCTCTGAGCCATCTCTCCAGCCCCCGAAAGGCAAACTCTTAAACCAGATCTTTAGCCAAAATCTAATGTGGGCCACACCTTCTGCTTTGTAAGAACACAGAACAAGGAAGTTTCTGCTATTTTCCTGCTTGCTCTCACCTTGCTAGTAATTCCATTCCTTTACTGGCATTCTTTAGGATTCCAGCATACACTGTAGGCCAGCTGAGACGTCTAGCTTTGTGGACCGAGAAACTACTGGGTTCTTGGACTTTCTGCTCATAGCCTGCAACTGTTGGATTAGCTGGAGCTCAGCCTGTAAATTATTCTAATAAATCCTTTATACCCTTACACACACACACACACACACACACACACACACACAAAGACAGAGAGAGAGAGAGAGAGAGAGAGATTCATTCTATAAATTCTGTTAGTCTAGAGAACCCTGGATATAATACAGGGAGATCCAGGGAGCATTTTTTTTTTCTTGATGGTACCCGAGGTTAAACTTTAGACAAGCAATCTATCACAGTGAGAAACTTGGAGTTCCCTGGCTGGGAGACAGGTAGGGGGTGGGCAGGCGTGAAGAGGAGGTAATAAAGGCAGTAAATTTCCAACACCCCGGGGTTCTTCCTCACCCTCCTGACTTGAGACAAAAACGTGGCAGCTTAAAACAATGGCTTCGTAGGTTTCTGGCTCCCTCCAGCAGCCCCCCCTCCCCCACTGCTGGACTGGCTCAGCAAGTTCAAGGCAAGATCACAACATGGTACACAACAGTCGTGGCCCAATCAACCATCCCATCCTTGGTCCAACTGACCAACTCTACATTAGGTGGAGGAAAACTCTTTTGAGAAACTTGTAATAAGCCAGCCCCAGAGAAGAGACAGAATTTTTGGCTTAGGAGTTCAAATCCCCTATTCTGCTTTCCAAAGGGCCTTTTTCTCTGTGTCTGCGCATGCGTGTGTTTACACACACACACACACACACACACACACACACACACACACAGTAACTGCCTTTCTTCAATAGCTGATTCTGTCTGCTGCTGTCTATGGTATTTGTTGAGATTTCTCTGATGCTATTTGTTGTGCTGGAGATTTTTCCTGCCTTCTAATTCTTTAACTGGCAGAGAAAATGAACCTATCAAGACCTCTAGATGGTAGCAACTGAACTAGCTCCCCAAGAATATTGAACTTTGCCTGAAGGTTAGACTGAGGATTTTAATTCCTGTGAGAGATAAAACTTCCTGGAGAGAAGGTGCAAAGGTTTGTAAAATACACAGGAGAAAGCGTAATTAGTTTCTGCATTCAAAAACTACATATTTAATGAGCTTGTAATATTAATGTGGAACATTCAATAGTAAAACAGGAGTAGCAAAATTTGTAGCTATATTTTTTTTCCCACTTTACCTTACGTGTTTGGGTGTTTAGTCTGCCTGTATATACACCATGTGTATATAGTGCCTGAGGAGGCCAGGAGAAGCTAGATCCCCTAGGGCTCTTTTTTCCACGTTGTGAGCCACCACGTGGGTGCTCAGAATTGAACCCAGAACTGTGGAAGAGCAGCCAGTGCTCTTAGCTGCTGCTCCCTGTGTCCAAGCTCCTTAATCACTGATGACTGGATGTAAACAGGCCAGCCAACTACGATTCATGCATACATTATTTATGTACGCACCTGTTTCTGTATACAGAACGCCTTCAATTTCTAACAATCTTCCTTTGAAAAACAAAATTGGCAGTGTCAAACACTCCTAATCTGAAGAATTCAGCCGGTTATAACGTTTTTAAAGCTCCCCCCTTTTGCCCTCCCTATCTGCCAAGCTTACTGCCAGAGATAACTGGTACAGTTTGTGGTTCCATCCTGAAACTTTGTATGCATATGCACGTACTTCCAAAGAAACGTCTTACAATTCTTCTAAAGTAGACTTCTTAGCATTTCAACATCGCTGGTCTTTGAACTTTGAACACCTTCAGTATCAGTATATCGAATTCTAAAACATCATTTAATCTTTCTTTATTGGTGGACAGATTATTTCTCATTTCCCACTGTTAAAAACGTTACACTGGTTAACAAATAACTTTGTACCTTCATGCCAGGTACCTAGAACCCAGGAGTCTGGATTCTAGAAATCCAGCAAATCTTTTGTGTCTTGAAAGACACTGACTAAAAGCTGTTTGGGGAAACGAAGTTTAAATCAGTGCTCTCGGGGATTAGCTGTTCACTACTGACCCCAGGTCTAATGTTTAGTCACCTGCCTAAAGGACCGAAATCCTTGTGGAAGTTTCTCAAACCTCTCAGGATTTCCAGACATTTGGAACAACAACAACAACAAAATCATCCTGGCTCTCGCTAAAAGGAACTGACACCCCCAGGGCCAAGCAAGAATTCTCCCAGGACAATAGGGAACTGTAATGTTAAAGAACCCCTGACGGGAGAGCGCAGCCAGCACGTGCATTCACTCGCGTTCTCATTAGCAAGGGGTATGCTGATTTTCAGTCCCAGCCTGTTGGGGGTGCCTGGAGCCCTGGGCAGGTCTCCGGGACGAACTCGCCGGCACCCGTCCCAACTCACGCCCCTCGTCAGATCACCCCAGAAGCCACGGCGCAGACGCAGCCCCTCCTCCTCCTCCCCACTTCCACGGCGGCGGGGCAGGGCGGAGCGGAGCAGCCGTACCTTCCGGGTCGCAGGCGGAAGTGGGCGAATTTGAATTCTGCGAGCCGTTGGATGGGGCCGTGCCGGGTGGGCGTACGGCAGCGCAGCGCTAGACGCGGGCGGTCACGCAGCGGCCCAGGGACATCTGCTCGGCGCCTGGTGAGGACCTGGCCGGGTGGGACGGAGGAGGGTCCCGGGCACGGTCGGCCGGGTGGGCGGACGCGGTGCGGGCTTCTCTGCGCTGCACGCTGCGCACGGGCGCAGCTGCAGCCCTGAGCTGCCGTAGGTGGGCGAGCTGCCCTTTCTTAATGAAAGACAGGAGGTAGGGGGCGGGTGGCACGGAGGGATGCTCGACGTGGCTCCCAGTGGCTCCTCAGACCGGTCCCCCGCACCGCAGAGAAATGACAGCCTTGAAATGCCTCGTGGGGATTTAAGGTGAAATCTGAGTCTCCTTTGTGTTTCAAACCCGGGTATTTTTCTTTCACGCTTTGACAAGTCTCGTGTACCGCAAAAATCTGAGCCTCTTGGCTCATTTGAAACTGGCTACAGTAACAGCGGTGGCTCACAGATGTGTTTGCTAACAATGGGGATAGGGGTCTAGCCTCTCCGCCTGCCTTTTCGCCCGCTTCATTCATTGGCCGACTATGTTATTATCGAATTATTTTAAGAGGAACTCAAGAATTGAGTTGTCGGGCGTTTTTGTTTGGCTTTTCTTTTTGTTCGTCTTTTATGGCGTCCTGGACTCTCACAAGCCCCGACGAAAACTCATACCTTTTTGAAT
The DNA here is from genome assembly GCF_018167655.1 of Microtus oregoni. Taxonomy (NCBI): domain Eukaryota; kingdom Metazoa; phylum Chordata; class Mammalia; order Rodentia; family Cricetidae; genus Microtus; species Microtus oregoni. The sequence goes on along the minus strand of NW_024543068.1, from coordinate 41,670,249 downwards.
AGCTCAGATGTGCACGGTAGATGTAAACTTTCAGTATTTCACATGTATAGAAGTTTCTAGATTTCTCCTTACTGAAAATTGTCAGGTTAGTTTTTGTGATTTGTAGGAAAAAAATACATAGAGATCCTTTCAAGGTTTTATTAGCAACTGGTTAGTGTATCATCAAAACATATAAATATCTTTTTAAAAGTGCCACTGACATCCAAAATAAAATAATTTCTTCACCCTCCTCCATCCTTGCTAATGAGTGTTGTTTTCAGTGTTCACCTGGAAGAAAAAAATTGAAATCGTTTTTTTGTAAGGTTGCCACAAAGATACTGTGTCTCCTTTCCCGAAGATTGCAGATAAATCTGCGAGCTTCTTACATGCTACCAGCAAGTTGCCTGTTCTAGATTTTCTGTGTCCTTAAAGTGCTTTTGCTCCCAGCCTCTTCCTTTGTTTTTCTTTTATGTGCATAGAGAAATGTCATACTTTACTGTGAGCATATTCCTATGAAGGCTCGGTGAATGCTGATGCCTGTACTTCACAGATTCTGACTGGTGGACTTGAATAATTGCATTTTAACAGAACAGTTAGAATATTCTGCAAGAGGTTTAAAAAACAGGTCTTCCTAGAAAAGCCTGGTAATGTTGCTTAAAGACATGCAGCAGGAACCAGACTTCTTTCTTAGTATCTCCCTCGCTTCTTCCTCAGTTGTGTGACCTTGACTGATTCCAGTCTCCTCTGTGTAAAATGAGGATACAAGCCTTCCTTGTGGGATTATTGTGGGAATTCAATGGACTGGTACATGTGTATGATATATGTAAATGAGACAGATGTCTAAAATATAGCTACTAAACATGGAACAACCATATTATATGTTTTTTTCCTTAACCTTTAACAATGTCTATGCCGGTACCGACAGTCTTCAGTAAGTAAACAAAGATCCAGTAGTTCTTATGTAACTAATTAAAGTTCCCAAAATAGATTTAACTAAGAAATTAAATTAGTGTGTGTGCACATGTGCATGCGCTTGCTTTATGGAGGTCAGAGGCATTGTGATCCAATATGTAGAGACCAAGAGACCCTGTTTCCTGGGGATTGTCTGTTTTGCGAATCATTTTTCTCCTACTACTCTGTCTCAGGCTTGGTGGCTAGAGCCTTCACCAGCTGAGCCATCTTCCTGTCCTGAGATAAAAATTTCTGCAAGGACTGCTTCCTGTCTCCTGCTGCTTCAGCTTATGAAACTGTGGTTTCCCATTTTCTCCAATATATGATCCCAATCTCCACCTTCTTTAAAAAACAACAAAAAGAACTCTTCTGCAGCCTGGCCGCAGACAGCCTGATTCCAGCCTGTTTTCAGGTGATACACAGTCTGTAAACAGCCAAATTTGAGACATACTGGAGAACTTTCAAATGAGGAAAAAGATCATCAGTATGTGTTCACATTTATGACCTACTAGCTGTTTTATATGTATTCGCACACTAAGCCTGATGACATTTTTGAACTGAGGTACCAAAATATTTAATAATTTTTAAAATGTGTTGTTTTATATTTGATGCTGTTTGTGAAAATGAATGATGTACAGTATAACTAAATAAAGGATGTGAGAGAACTCCAAAACAGAGAAGTTTGCTCTTCCTAACCACCTTGCCCACATTCTTTTCTGTAAAAACCTGTACAATAATGTTGGGCAATCCTTCTATGGACCAGGGGCGGGTTATCTGAAGCGTCAGATACCCCTTCTGCAGGGAAGGTGGTGTGCGTTTTTTAATCAGAACTTGTGTACCTTAAACAGTTTAGATCATCCACATGATTTCTTCTTGAATTTTTGAGTTGAAATACTACAAGGTTTTGGAATGCAAACTGCAGAGATCTTTTTGTGAGTTAGGATGACATTAGAATCCCAAGCAGTGGGCATAATATGTAGAGACCAAGGGAAGCTGTTTGCTGTATATGAAAATCAGGACACACTAGTACCTTGATTCATTTTCCTTTTAATTTAAAAAGATATCCCTAATACAAAATTTATGTGGTGATTCAGTTTGTAAGTAGTGAACATCGTCCTTCTTAGGGGTTCAGTTAAATGCAGTTTAGTGATCATATTCCATTGTACAAATATGCTACAATGTTGATGCATACTTAGGTCATTGGGTTTTTGGCCATTACAGAAAAAGCAACTTGGGCATTTGCTTCCATCCAATATTTGATAGAAATAGTTGTACATATAGCATTTTCTAGGTAAAATTCACATGAAATTAGCCATTGTAAATACACAGTTGAGTGACAGTGCGTTTATAAAGTAAAGCCATCACCTCGGCCTGGTTTAAAAACATACCATATCCCACCACGTAAGGTGGCCAAGGTTTCATGCTAATGAGCCCCCATTTCGTAGGTCTCATGAATTTTTGTTTTCTCTGTTGGTTACTCTGGCTAAGAATGTCAATCGTGTCGTTTCCAAGCAAATCATTTCTTTGAGTCTTTGAAGTGCATCATTGAGTTCTAATAACGTAAGCATGCATGGCCATGAGCTTCCTCTGCCTTTCCTGGTTCTCTCTTAGGGACTAGAGACCCCCACAGGGCTTGGGCCACGGAGCTAAGGCCTGTCCTGCTTTTACTGTTTCTTAAAGGTTCTGCTAAGTTATATTTTCATTTTCACTTGATTCTAATTTTTTTAATTTGAATTTTTAGATTTCATCATTCATCAATGATCTCATGATTCAGCTTCATAATTTATGATCTTTCCTTTTTTTTAAGATTTCTTCATGTATATGAACGTTTTGCCTGCTTGTGTCTGTGCACCACATGCCTGCCCCGTGCTTGTAGAGGAGTTAAAGGTCGTTGTAAGCCTTTTTGTGGGTGTTAGGAACTAAACTTGGATCTTCGACAAGAGCAGTGCTCTTAATTGTTGAGCCATCTCTCCAGCCCCCTCACAAATCTTAATACAAGTTAACAAAGACTTTCTTGTTTGTTTTTTTCTAGAAATACACTTTTATTTTTTGAGACAGGATCTCACTGCAGTCTTGGCTGGCCTGGAGCTCATTGTGTAGACCAGTGTAGCCTTGAATTCACAGAAAGCCACCTTCTTCTACTTCCTGAGTGCTGTTACTAAAGATGTGCACCATCGTGCCCAGCCAAGATGTATGTTTAGATCTGTGATCCTGTTTTTGGCTTTTGATGGCATGATGTTATTAAGAACTAATCACACAGGTCAGGGCATCAGGCCTTGCCTGCTGAAACATCAAAGTGAGGGTAAGCTGTCGGGGACTCCTTACTGTGGCACTATGGAACTCCGTTAGATAGTGATTCTTCAGAGAAGGGAAGAGTGACTGTTTTCTAAGACTGATACTGGGAATGCTTTCGAGATACAACTAAAAATATGTGGGTAGACTTGTTGAAAATAAAGTGATGGCAGCTGGGCGTGGTGGTGCAAGCCTGTAATAAGTAGTCTGTGGCAGGCTTGCAAATTGGATGTCACCTTGTCCAGTTTAGTCCCTTTCTCAGGACAAGGTGAAATGAACCCAATGGTAGAGCATTTGCCTAACATTTAGGGTGCCTGGGTTCTCGCCCTCATGTGAGAGGGAGATCCTAAATCTGGACTTAAAAAAGGAAAAGCGTATTTTGGGATCAAGGAACAAAAATTCTAATGTTATAAGTGTGAACTAGAGCTGGATGTCATTGCCGCTCTGGGGACACAGAGGCAGGTGGAGCTCTAAGATTTCAGGGCCAGCCAGGGCTACATTGTAAGACCCTGTCTCTAAAATAAAATAAAAGTATAAACTATACAATTGATATAATTTCTTCAAAATGTCAATTATTTGAGTAGCTGTTTTTACTTCAATCCTAGCGGGGGTGGGGAGTCACAGGATAAAAAAAATAGCAACTTGTGTATGCGCTGTCTTCATTCATTTGCACGGACCGGCGTAAAAACACGGTGTTCTGACTCTGCAGTAGAATCACAAAGCGGAAGAACGAACCAATAGGGTTTCTTATCGAACAAAACCAAATGACCGAAAGTACTGGTCTCCTGCTGCGTCCAATTGCATCTTTAGAGTGATGGCATTGATACGACGTGAAAAACTAAAGTTTGAGACTGACATACACTGGGTAATCTTAGGCTAACTAGCAGTGAGCAGGGAACCTCTGACAGCTTTTTTTAAAGAAATTTGGGTAACATGACTTTTTAAAGAGTTGGTCAGACATTTATGACATCATTCACCAAGAGAGATTCCATGAGTCTTTGTAGTAGGAAAAGGCCAAAAATATGTAACTACAGAGAAATTGGGATCTCGTTATAAAGAAATTGTATTCTAGAATCACTATATAGTCATATATACCAGTCACATTGAGCAAGTAATGATTTGCAGCACACGGGATGATGTGGTGATGCTACCCTCAGAAGAGGGCTGGGACTCTCAGGTGCTGGTGTATGTTTTAATAAACCCAACAGTTAACAATAGCTGGCTGGCATCCCTCACATTTGGGACAGGATAATGTAATTACAAGGGGACTTTAAAATACTTTAATATTTATTTAGGAATATGGGAATCCAGGCAATTCTCTGTTAGGTGGAACTTTTAGGTGCACTGCAGAGCATCCCACAATCCTAGTATTTGTTTTAATAATTAAATATTCTTTCCAGTGCTAAAGAAATCCTCAAATTCTCATACACTTTTTGATCTCTATTTGTTCTAAAAGTGAAAATTAACTACTATACTTTGCATGAAATGATTATAAATGATTTGATTGCAATCATGTACTGATTGAATTTAAGAAAAATGGTTAGAGATTTTTTAGATTAAGATTAATGTTCTTACTTTCCTAGTAAAATGAATGAAAATAAACCTGATGACTCACAAAATCTTGGTAAGTAACTATTTATAATATTTTTATTATAATAAAATTTATTTGAATAATATCTAGCCATAAGAATGACTATTCTGATCATGCTTAGTCAGTATGTTCTATTATGATTGTCTTCATTTCCACATATTGAATTTGCTACCAGAGACATTTATTTTTGACCAGAGACATTTATTTTTGTATATCTTATGTCATTTGTCAGATAGGATTTGAACTGTGAAAATTATTGTTTAAATTTTCCTTTGAAAATGAGGACAATATAAGCAATAGACAAAAGTCTTAACAAAAGTCTTAATCTCCCCTGTTGACACATGGTTGGTTAAGGAAAATTTCTCATTTTCAGCAATCTCCCCTGTTGACACATGGTTGGTTTCTTTATTCTAAGCCATATCTGTTGACTTGCTACTGCGAATGGTGAGGAATCCACATTATTGCTCTGCATACTTGCTACTCCTCTTTTAGGCTTTGTGGGGCTTTTGTTTTGTTCTCACTCTACTTGTCCCTGACTGCCCTGTAGCTCACTCTGTAGATTAGGCAGCCTTGAACTCAAAGAAATCCACAGGCCTCCCTTGTACTGGAGTCAAAGTTCAAAGGTGTATGCCATCATGCCCAGCATTTTTTGGAGGGTGGTTTCCAAGACAAGGTTTCTCTTACAGAGATCTCTCTGCCTCTGCCTCCCAAGTGCTGGGATTAAAGATGTGCATTGCCACCGCCTGGCTTTTTTTTTTTTTTTTTTTTTGAGATGCGTCATCTCACTGACTATTGAACTCATCCAGTTGACTCAACTGTCTGGCAAGGAATCCACCAGTTTCTGCCTCCTTGGTGTAGGAATTCTGTACAACTGAGTCTGACTTTTTACAGGTGTTAGAGATTCAAACTTCGATTCTCATGTGTGTGATAAATATTATACCAAACGAGCCAACTCTCCAGTTACCTTAATATCCATCCTCTTGACGATCACTTTTAGTCTTTCTGTTGACTCTACCTTACTTTGAACAAGGAAATTTGTTCCTACCAATCCTCTATCCCCACATACCTTTGTCTTTTCTTGCTATGCCTCCTGAGTTATATCAGCAATGCCAGTAGTTTAGAAATTGTAGTGATTTATGTAATACCATTGTACACTTGCTAAATATACCCTTACTCTGACTTGATTTCCCCTTGGATGTATACCTCTGGTTTTTTATTTAAATCAGTGTGCTTCATAGAAACCAGTATTTGTTCTGAATTTTTAAAAAGTAAATTTAATAAAGTACAATTTTAATGGATTTTAGTCTGCTTTAAAAATGAATGCTTAATGGAATATATTGGCCTTCGGGGCCCTTATCAATTTGAGGTCTTTCTAATGTATTGGTTATAAATGCACTTCAAGGCCTCCAGCAGTCAGTTTTTGTTTTCTTCGGTCATCATGAGCATGGGCATGTCCATGGGTGCACACCTGACCCCCTACTCTGCGGTATATATGTGAGCTTTTTAAAACCCTTACTCTTGTTTATATCCATTCTCCTCCACTTCTTTCCTAGTGTTTTAGTCTGCCGATTGCTTGCCCTAGACTTCTGCAGCTAATGTTCTTATTTTAACCATAAGAGAATTCTGAGTCTGGCAAAAACAAATAGGCATTTGACACCATCCCTTCGGGAGCTACCACATAGATCAAAACATAATCACACTTATTTGAGAATGAGGTCTGTATCACTTTCTTTTGGACTGTTCTCTGAAACCATAGACATGAACTACCCAAGACCCTTGTCCAAGTGGACAAAATTCTGCAGCTGGGGATTTGCAGTAGTGGGTAAAGTATTTGCTATGCTCGTTCTGAACGCCAGAACTCACATGAAGTTAAGCATGGTGGCACATTGCTGTGCTCCTGGTGTCCCTCCCTACAAGGGAATGCGAGGCAGAGACGGCCTGGTGTGTGCAGCAGCCGATGGCAGAAGGTACCCTGCCATAAGCACACTGGAAAGGGAGAGCTGAAGCACCCGAGGTTATCCTCTGACCACCATTCACACGTGGACACACACATCAAAGAAGCACTAATTCTATAAATTATTGTAATTTTAAGATAAATTTTATATTTACCTACTTTTTTGCTATTAGCTTGTATTTTCTGCCGAAAAAGTGATGACTGTCCCAATAAATACGGAGAAAAGAAAACTTACGAGAAATGGAATTTCAGTGTCCATTACTACTGTTTGGTAAGTAGATGCTAGTTCTGGAAATGTATACTAGAGAGGAAATAGATGACACTAAGAATTAGGTACATCACTAATAAGTGATTTTATCTATATAAAATATCATTTTTATATTGGATTTTAAGGTCCTGAGATTACTTGGTGCATATAAAGACTTATCCTTACCTGTTTTATCTTTCTATTAAAAAGGAGAGAATAGTTAGATCTCTAAGGGAAGTGCCCTTCTACTACTTTTTGTTTCCTTTGTTGCTAGTGATTTGTCTCAGAAAAGACTTGTTAGACGGCTCAGGCAGTAGAAGGAAAGTATTTTATTTCATAGAGCAATTGGAAGGAAAAGTTCTGACCAAAGGTCATTAATATTAGTAGAAAAGAAATAGGCGGTAATAGGATTTGCTCAGGGGAAGAGCAAAGACTTCACTTGTAGATGACTTCCCTTTGTTTCCCTTCGCTCTGCTCGCTTCCTATTTCAGAGAACTTGAAATGAAGCGAGTTCCTGGTGCCTTAGACCGTTAGTTTGCTACGGCTGCATCGAAACCAAGTTAGTTCTTTGTGAGTGCTATAGAAATTATTCCGAAATTTAACAGAGAAAAGCAATATTTATTCTCTGAATAGTTTTTGGCTGAGTCATTAATGTGACTCCAATTTAGATGTCACCCAGATACATCTGAAGGCTTTACTAAGAAGCTGGAGGGTTTCCCTCCAATGGCCGCTCATATGCTTTTAGTCATAGTTCCTTCTAGCTCCTTACTGCTAGGCTTCTTATAAGGACTGCTCACGGTATATCGTATGGGGATGGGGGAGAGAGACCCTAGATGAAACCATCACCTATCTAGTTTTCATTATCATCATCACTTCTGCTTTATTGTCTGTGTTATATCCAAAACAGTGGTTGTTTCAGGTGCTTTTTCTGTTGCTGTGCTGTGTCCTGAGCAACTTGAAGGAGGCGACTGTTCTGGCCCCCAGTCCAGCCACAGTCTGTCATGGTGGAGAAGGCACAGTGGCAGGGCTTAAGAGCTGATAAGCAGAGAGCAGAGAAATAAATACATACATACATACATACACACACAGAGCTCAGCTCACTTGAGTTCTTCAGGGTCCCAGCCAGGGAACGTTAACTCCCAGTGCACAGGTCTTCCCACCCAAGTTAGAGCTGTCACCATAATCGTCCCCTTTGACATGTAGGTTCTGTGACTGACAGTTAGCACCAGCCACTGTACTCTAGGAGTTCAGTATACTGGTAGATTCGTCTAAGAATCTAATCATTTCTCTGTGCCTTAAGAGAACATGAAGTTAGCATTGGAAAATTTCCACTTAACCTTTTATTTTTTTATAAAGACTTTAGAATTGTTTCTGTTAGTCATTTTCTTATACCCAAGTCTTAGACAAATATGTACTAGTTGTATTTCAGGATATTATTGAGACTAAAACTACTAATTGCAAACTCTGCTTTTATTGATGTGTTTTATATAGCATATTTACTAATATTAAAGCTTTAATAAAAGTCTGACTTTTAACATTATTCCTCAAAAGAGTACTGTATTAGTCACTGCTCTACTGCTGTGAAGAAATGCCATGAGAAAGGGAGCTCTTAGAAGAGAAAGCATTTAATTGGAAGCTTGTTTACAGTTTCTAGGTTTAGTCCATAATCATGGCAGGGTGCATGTGGCAGGAAGTCAAGGAGTTGTAGAGAAGTACCTGAGAGCTACACCCTGATCTGAACCAGCCGTGCACTTGGCTTGGGCTTTTGTTTCTTTCTTTTCTTTTTTTTTTTTTTTAAATATTTGTTTATTTATCATGTATACAATATTCTGTCTGTGTGTATGCCTGCAAGCCAGAAGAGGGCACCAGACCCCATTACAGATGGTTGTGAGCTACCATGTGGTTGCTAGGAATTGAACTCAGGACCTTTGGAAGAGCAGGCAACGCTCTTAACCTCTGAGCCATCTCTCCAGCCCCTGGCTTGGGCTTTTGAAACCTCTCAGCTCACCCCCAGTGACACACTTCCTCCAATGGGGCCACACCTCCTAATCCTTGGAATCCTTTCAAATAGTTCACTTCCACGTTGACTAAGAGTTCAAATATATGAGCTATTCTTATTCAAACCACCACAAATGCTGATCCTAGACTTAGCCTTATTAAAATTGTATTTTTTTATGAACAGTATGAAAATCCTCCAGCACTACAGCAGACTAGAGTGCCAGGTGTGGCTGATAAGGCTCTGTCTGACTGTCTGTTACTCAGATGTGTACACCGTTAACATGCAGTGTCTTCAAAGTCAAGTGCTGTTAATTGCCTCTTATTGGCCATGAAAAAAAATAGTAATGTATACATTTATTAATTCCAATCTTGTTTCTCGGAGTGCATTTCCTAATTGAGTATATATTCATAGTTAATGTCAAGTGGAATTTGGCAGAGAGGTAAAGAAGAAGAAGAAGTTTATGGCTTCCTAGTAGAAGACATCAAGAAGGAAGTCCATAGAGCTTCTAAACTGGTAAGTCATTGTTTTATTCCTTACACTAAATTCCACAGGTGCTGCTATTGTTGCCTTGGAAAATTTCTTTTATCAGTTCCTGTACTAGAAATTTATGGGTAAGATATTTTATTCTAGTGGACATTTTTATCTAATATAAATTTTGATAAAACATTTTTATATTTTTGTAGAAGAAAGTCTAACCTACACTGATTAAAACTTAGCAGTAGGGAATTTCTGGTCGTCTTTTTCATCATTTCGTTGACTTTTGGTTTTATTTCTGGTTTTTGAAGGAGGCCCACATGCTTTGCTCTTAGTCTCTTCCCCCCAACCCTCTTGTCTGCTTTCATTTATTCTATAAAAATTATTTTTATTGGCATATGTTAATTATGCATACATTGTGGAATTTTGGTTCATATATAATGTATTTGCCTCCGTTTCCCTCTTACTCATGTGGGTCCATTTCCACCAGTTCTTTACATTCATGTTCTTACTTATTCTTGTTTTTCCTGGTTACCTACTGCATTTTATTAAGATTACATAAAGCATCCCGGGTAAAGTTTATTTACAGGAGTTTGGGCTCCTTACAGTGGTATTACCACAAAAGAAAATCTTCCTTCTTCCTACTAACCATTAACTGCCTCTAGATACTCAGAAACGTATCTAAACTCCCTAGCTGCCATTATCTGCCTAAACACGCAGGGCATTGGAAGACCTACCAACTCCTTTCTCATACCATGGTAGGATGTTGACAGGCCAGGCTTGTGCTGTGTGCTGATGGTCACAACTGCTGTGAGCGCGAGGACATGAGCAATGCCATGTTCCAAAGGCACCATTGTACCACAGTCTCCATCCGTCTTATGTCCCCATGTTCTGTGATGTTCCCTGAGCCCACCCCCCTCTGGAACTATCTCTCTTACAGTTCCTGTCTTAGGGTAACTATACCTGTTATGAAACATGTCCAAAAGCAACTTGGAGAGGAAAGGGTTCATTGGGCTTATTCTCCCACATCAGTGTTCATTCAAAGAAGTCAGGATAGTGACTCAAAACAGGGCAAGAACATCAGGGCAGGAGAACAATGCAGGAACTATGGAGGGGACCTGTGGAAGCATGCAGGCAGGAGGTAAGAATGCAGGGGCCATGGAAGATTGCTGCTTACTAGTGTGCTCTGTAACAATGAGGGGACCTGCTTATTGGGGTTTCTGTCCCGCCTCGTACCCCAAAACCGGCAAGCCCCAAAGAAAATCACACAGAGAGTCTGCATTACTTATAAACTGATTGGCCCCTTAGCTCAGGCTACTTATTAGCTCTTATAGCTTATATTAACCCATTATTCTGATCTATGTTAGCCATGTGGCTCAGTACCTTTCACAGCCGGGGCAGATCACATGTTGCTTCTTCAGAGTCTGGGCAGGAGTGGGGGAAATGGGCTTTTTCCTTCCTAGCATTCTCCTGTTCTCATTGCCCCACCTCTACTTCCTGTCTGGTTGACCCACCTATACTTCCTGCCTGGCCAATCAGCGTTTATTTAAAACATGATTGACAGAATAGAGACAATTCTCCCACACCAGTGCTCCTTCTGGCTTGCTGCACCCTGCTGTTTTTATAGAACCCAGCATCGCTAGCCCTGAGGTGGCCCCACCCACATCAATCACTAATTAAGAAAATGCTCCATAAACTTCTCTACAGCTTGATTTTTCTGGAGGCCTTTTCTCCGTTAGGTTCCTTCCTCTCTAGCTTGTGTCGAGTTGACATGACAGTAGCCAGCCCAGTCCCCTTTCTTTCATTTCTGTCGCTTTCATACACTAAAGTGAAGGGTTTGCGTGTGAGAGAAGACACGCTGCAGTATGTATTCGCAGTTGACTTGTTTGCTTAGTGCAGTGGTTTCCATTTCTATCTGTTGTTGTGCAGTGACACCACTTTAGTTCTGCCCATCTGCAGGCCTTTAATGCAGATCCTCCTCACCCGTCTACCGCAGTTGCTGAGACTGGAATGATGCTAAGGTGGAAATTACACAACTGTGTGGACTGGTGATTTTCTTTTTTTTTGTCTCTAACTCTAATGATCTTTCTTTATGTGTCCTAAATTTAACTTCTTGCTTATTCAGTTGTTTTCGAAACTTCCATATGATAACTATGGTATCTGCAAGGAAAAACCTAGTCTGTATTTGCTCTGAGTAGAAATGATGGCAGTTGAAGACTGAAACGTTGAAAATACGAGAAGTTCTGAATGTGACACTTGAAATGATGATTTCCATAGTGAATAGCTTAGGAGATGTGATAATTTATCATTTTTTTTTCAAGTGGGGGCAAAGAACATTAAAATATTCAGGAACTCAGAGGTTGATACAAAAATGCTGAAACCACGAGTTGAAGTACAGAAAAAGCCTCTGGTTGGGGTTCCAAAGTCTTGAGATGGAGGAATGTGTGCCAGATGTGAAAATAAGGTGGATGGGAAGATAAGGCAGTGTCATTCATGAGGTTTGCAGAGGAAGCACACAAAAGCATTTATTTTAGTGGAGATAGTCACTTTTGGTGGTGAGTGGTTGGAATAAAAGGAGTTGATGGTAAAATAGAGTATCTAGGGCTCTACAGAAACATTGTATGGTGGTTAGCATGAGCCAAAAGATCAAGGGCGTTGTAGGAATTCCTACAGCCAGCAGCCTTTAAGTTACTCACCCACTTGGGCATGGCCTCTTATACTATATATGCTGATGTAAAACACACGTCAACGTCTCTTCCAACTGAGGGATTTGGTTGCTTTCCCCGTTCTAGCAGAGGACTGTGATCTGTGAATTTACCCCTAAATAAATAACCCTTTATTATACTTAATTCTGAGCTAGTGTGGGTTTTTTTTTTTTTTTTTTTAAGCGTCCATCTTCACAAGGGAGGATGCTATTATCAAAATTCCTTTACCTCTTAACAGCAAACTTGGAATTAGGGTAGTTTCCATTGCATGTTTCTTTAGCTACCTATTTTCTTAAAACATCAAAATCCTCTGAGTACACTGGGCCTTTGAAAGCATCTTGACCTGAGCAGGAGTCCTCCCAAACCCATGTACTGTAAGCAGAGGTTTCTCTCCAGCCTGCCAGTTCCTGGATAACTTCTCAGACTTGATACTAATTAGAAATATTTGGCTAATGGCTCATGCTTATTACTAGCTAGCTCGTACATCTTAAATTAACCTATGTTTATTAATCTATGTATTGCCACATGGCCAAGGTGTTTTCTACATGTCTTGCTTCCTCTTGGGTGGCTGGTGTCTCCCAGACTCCACCCTTCTTTGCCTGTATCTCTGCCAGTATTTCCCGCCTGGCTCTATCCTGCTTTGCCATAGGCCAAAGCAGCTTTATTTATTAACTAAAGAGAACAACACATTCACAGTGTACTGAAAGACCATCCCACAGCAACCTACCATAGGATCCTCTCTAAAATTGTTCATATGGCCTGGATGAACCCATGAGATGGCAGTGAGTCTATAATCCCTGAATCATTGACCATTATCAGGGTTTTCCAAGGTATTTTTAGGCTCAGATATATACTCGAATTACTGTCTTCTGCGTGTGCCACTATTATGGCACTATTAGTGACTTTGGTCTTATTTCCCGGGACTGTCATAAGAAATTACAGAAATACAGTTCCTCACGAGTTTAGAGTTGAATGTTACAAAGTATAGTGTTAGGAGATTTGGAGCTTGCTAAAGATTATGAAGTGAATTCCTCCTGTATGTTTATTCCCCTCCCTCCTGATGGTTTCTGGTAGCTTTCGATGTCCCTTGTTCACAAATAGTGTAACCCCAGGTTATCTTTTGTCTTCAAATAGCCTGTTTTATTAGTGTCTGGTGTAGATGGAAGTTTTTGTCCTACCTGCTCCCAGAGACATTCAGTCCCAAAAAAACACACAGGTTTATATTAAACTATTTGGCCTCTTAGTTCAGGCTTATTGTTTATAGCTCTTACAACTTAAATTAACCTGTAGTTCTCATCTGTGTTTAGCTGCATGGCTTGGTACCTTTTCTCAGTAAGGCATTCTTACCTTGCTTCCTCTGTGTCTGACTAGTGACTGACTCTCTGCCTTTCTTTCTTCTCTTCTCAAAATTCTGTAGTTTGGTTGCCCCGCCTATCCTTCCTGCCTAGCTACTGGCCAGTCAGTGTTTTATTAAACCAATACGAATGACAAAACTCTACAGTATACAAGAGCACTATCCTACAGTACTTCCCCTTTTTTTCCTTTTCAAAACAAGAGCCCTGAATCTAATCTCATTTGTTGACCATTATCTGTTGTAAGAGGAGCTGGTCCTTTTGTTCCATCTTGCCCTGCTAGTTTACATCCAAAATAATCACACAGAAACTGTATTCATTTAAACACTGTCTGGCCCATTATTTCTAGCCTCTTACTGGCTAAGTCTCACATCTTAGTTTAAGCCATCTCCATTAATGTGTATCGCCACTTGACTGTGGCTTACCGGCAGCATGAGTCTAACCAGTGTCCGTCTCGGGCAGGAGAACCATGGCGTCTGCCACATTGCCCTTCCCAGCATCCTGTTCCGTCTACTCCACCTATCTAAATTTTGCCCTATCAAAAGGCCAAGGCAGTTTCTTTATTCAACCAATGAAAGCTATGCAAATACAGAAGGACCTCCTACACCAATTATCCATAACGACATGTAACCAACACATGAAACAATGACAAACATCCATAATCCATTTTGGGGGGAATGTGTGCCTAGTTTTCTAGGCTACTACCTGATGATTGGGGACGCTAGTAATATTATGGGGACCCAAAGAAAATTTAGGACTATGGTCAAGTTCTGACTGGAGTATTCTGTGAGGCTGGATCCTCTCAGTCAGCCTTGAAGTTGTTCTAGAACTCAGAAGACTACTGCAACAGAGATAACTCTGAAATGTTGGTTCATCTGGGCCGTCTCTTCCTATTAGAGATTTTTCACGGAGTCTTCCTTGATCAAACCTTACTTTTTTTTTTTTTAACCCAGAATGAATCCACAGCCTATCATTTCCTATGGAAGCAAAAGCAAAACAAAACCTCTTCAATGTAACATATCTTTTGGCTTAAATTTTGAAGTCAAGGCATCAAAACATAGAGGTTTGATTAATCCAGCAGTGTTAATAATAAAATGTCTTTTAGCAGCTATTGCTCCTTCCTCAGCAGTCAAGCAATTCATAGACAACACAATAACATGCAGTAGCCATATTCTCCATGTAGTTTCCATCTTTATGTGGCTTTTTAAAACTCTAATTCTTTTATTTTTGTTTTTTAAGTTTTGGTTCTTAATACAGTGTTTCTCAGTGTATCTTTGGCTGCCCTGGAACTCACTCTGTAGACCAGACTGGCCTCTAACTCACAGAGATCCACCTGCCTCTGCCTCCCAAGTGCTGGGATTAAAGGCGTACACCATCACACCTGGCTATTCTATTTGTTTTTTAGGACTTTCTCTGTCTTTTTTCTTTTCTCTACCAAGCCTACATATACTCTTTTAAATACTGTATAAACCATTTAGAGAGTTTTTGGGGCTTTATTTATTTAGTCTTTATTGTATATCTCTTATCCTTTTGTGGCCATATGAATCTTTTTTTTTTTTTTTTTGGTTTTTTGAGACAGGGTTTCTCTGGTTTTGGAGCCTGTCCTGGAACTAGCTCTTGTAGACCAGGCTGGTCTCGAACTCACAGAGATCCGCCTGCCTCTGCCTCCCAAGTGCTGGGATTAAAGGCGTGTGCCACCACCGCCCGGCGGCCGTATGAATCTTTAGCCTGCTAAACAACATGGCTAGGATTAGTGGCGA
This sequence comes from Microtus oregoni, assembly GCF_018167655.1. NCBI lineage: Eukaryota > Metazoa > Chordata > Mammalia > Rodentia > Cricetidae > Microtus > Microtus oregoni. The sequence continues at coordinate 41,654,945 of NW_024543068.1, read as the reverse complement.
CTTTGGTGGCTGGCTCCGCCACTCCTTGGCTTCTTGAGAGTCTAGCTTCATGGTAGAGGTACTGGCAGGAGACACATTTATTGCCACAACTCTATGGAATTTCTAGGTCCATGCCAACACCAAGAAGCATGCTGCCAACTGCTCATAAACATCATTTAACTGTTTGGTAGCGGGGCCTCTTTAAAGAACTGTGCAGTTTTTTGCCGCTGATGCTAAGTCAGGAAGTCTCTCTTAAAGGAGGTGTGCCTCTAACAGAGCCTACCTGAGAAAATACTGCTACCAAGAAACCATGCTTGACTTTATTCTTTTGTGTCTAGAATCCCTTCTCAAACTCTCTCAGGTTTTATGTAGGCGTAGTTTCCAAATGTTGGGCGACATTTGTAGATGGAAGTCCTGTAGTCATTCAGTCCCAAAGAAACACACAGAGGTTAATATTAATTATATAAACTCTTTAGCCTGTTAGCTCAGGCTTATTAATTAGCTCTTACAACTTAAATTAACCCATAGTTCTTTTTTTTTTTGTTTTTTGAGACAGGGTTTCTCTGTGGGTTTGGCGCCTGTCCTGGAACTAGCTCTTGTACACCAGGCTGGCCTCGAACTCACAGATCCGCCTGCCTCTGCCTCCCGAGTGCTGGGATTAAAGGCGTGCGCCACCACCGCCCGGCTAACCCATAGTTCTTATCTATGTTTAGCCATTGGCTTGGCATTCTTTTCTTGCTTCCTCTGCGTCTGGCTGGTGACTGACTCTGTGCTTGCTCTTCCCAGTAGTCTCTAGTCTGGTTGCCCAGCCTGTACTTCCTGCCTAGCTACTGGTTAACAGCATTTTATCAAACCAGTATGAGTGACAAAACTTTACATTATACAAGAACATTATCCCTCGGCAGTCTTGTGTTTTAAATCTGCCTTCATAAAGACACTAGTCAAAGGAGACCTTAAGATCTTGAATAATTATGTCTATAAGAACTGTGTTTCTACTTCAGTTCACAAATACTGGCTTTTCTAAATTTTAGCATCCCTTAGGTGAGCAAACCACGCCAATTTCCTTTCCAGTGCTGTAAGAAACACCATAGTCAAAAACAGCGTGAAAGGGTTTCTCTGTATAGCCCCGTCTGGCCTCAGACTCAGAGATCCACTTGTCTATGCCTCCCGAGTGCTGGGATTAAAGGTGTGTGATAGTCATCGTCCCCAGCTAGTATATTTTACCTAAATTTCCATGTCACAGTCCAACTTGAGGGAAGGAACTCAAACAGAAACCTAGAAAAAGGAACAGAAGCAGAGTCCATGGAGGAACGCTGCTTGCTGGCTTGTTGCCCATGGCTTGCTCTGCCTGCTTTCCTATACAACCCAGGATTACCTGCCCAGCCACCATAGGCTGAGCCCCCAACACCAATCTCTGATGGTGAAAATGCCCCCAGAGTCTTGCCTGCAGGTCAATCTGATGGAGGCGTTTACCTCAACTGAATGAAGCTCCTTTTCTCTGAACACTCTTACGTCAAATTGACTAAAAAGAAAAGACCTACGCAGCACATATCTTAGAATTTTTTCATTTGGGTTAGGATAGAATATACTATTACTATTGCAATTATCTTCTGTCTCTCTACAAGGAATACTCATTAACTATTTGATTATGCTATTGTACTGATAATTTTAATATTCTCCTGTTTTCATATTTCTTTTAGAAGTGTGCAGTTTGCAAGAAAAATGGTGCTTCAATTGGATGTGTTGTGCCCAGATGTAAACGAAGTTACCACTTTCCCTGTGGACTTCAGAACGAATGTATTTTCCAGTTCACTGACAATTTTGCGTGAGTTATTTAACTGTTAATTAAGTATTAAATATGAGGGGCTGGAATGATGAGTCCGCACTGTCTGCTCTTCGACAGGACCCAGATTTTATACCCAGCACCCAAGTGGCAGCTCACAACTCTGATACTTCAGTTCCAATGGATCCAGCTTTCTCTTAATGGCTTTTGGTGTCACCTAGCCTGTAATTGGTACAGAGATGTATATACTGGCAAAACATCTTGTAAACATTTAAAAATTTTTTAAGTAAGAAAATATAAATGTTAAAGAACAATGGTAAATAAATAGCCCAAAGATATAATTCCCATGTAAAATTGCTTTTTAAAACTGTGCTAAATTTATAATACATACATAATATATATGTAAGATACATGATGTATGTGTATTTGTATACAATATTGTATGTATAATGCATGACTTCTTGGAGTAATTCTATCTGATCAAACTGCAGAGTTGCCATGTCTACAAAGGTCCTGAGGTTATTATTCACATCCGGCTTTCAACTCTAGAATGTACTAGGGCACACATTTGTTTTAGATGCATTTGTAAAACAAAGGAATTTTCTATAAATTACAGTGTTAACTGATTTATGGTTTTCTCCTCCTTATATATTTTTAAATAATTTCCATTTTTAGGTCATTTTGCTGGAAACATCGGCCAGTTCAAGCAATGACATCCACTATGTATAGAGACTCTTTACCCTGTACCATCTGTTTGGAGTTCATTGATCCTATTCCTACTTACAGTGTCCTGCGAAGCCCCTGTTGTAAGAATGCTTGGTTTCACAGAGACTGTTTACAGGTAATGCAGCTTTGCAATTTATGTCTCTATAATATAAAATCTGTTGCTTGCTTATTTGAATTTAAATCTGGTGCTGTCAATGTTATGGAATATCATAAAATATCAGAATTACTGTCTTAGAGCCTATTTTACTATTGAGAGTTCTCTTCTCAGTTTCCCTTAATAAATCTGTATTTGCTCTACTCAAACAGTATAATAAAAACCGAAAATGGGGTCAGAGATGTAGTTCCATGATAGACTGCTTGCCAAGAGTGCACAAGGCCCCTGGGTTGAATGCGCACTAGAAGCCACCAGAGTGCTAAACATTCAGCGTAATTGTAATAATGTCTTTGTTTGCAAAATTCTTAAATATTTTGAAAGTGATACCAATTATTTAGTATTTTATATCTAATATACATATATTTGACATATATTTAGACAAAACAATGCCAAATAACAAAAATTTACTTTTTAAAAATTGTTTTATAGAGCTGAGCAGTGGTGGTGCAGGCCTTAACTCCCAGCATTTGGGAGGCAGAGGCAGGCTCTAAAGCTACCCAGAGAAACCCTGTCTCACAAAATATAACAAAACAAAATATTGTTTATAAAGCTTAGATTTTATTTTATTTAGTAAAGTAAAATGTTTCTGGTTATTGTCCCTAATTCTTTTGAAAGGTATCAGGTGTTAAAGTGCTAGAGTAATGAGATATTGCAGCTTAACTGGTTGCTGCTGTTTAAAAAATGTTCTCTTGAACGTTAATACTTAGGTTATTTAGTTAAAAGTGGCAAGTTGGAGCCTATTTTGTTGGAAATGGTTGTAAGTTTGTTAATTCTCAAACACAGATGTGTGTTAGTAGTAGGAAGTGCATTAATGAAGGCCATCATGTTAGTAATAAAGCACAGAGAGGTCCTAGATTTGACCTAATGGTTTCATGAGTTTTAATAAAGACTTTGTCGTTGAAAAGTAGAAGCAGGGGGCTGGAATCTACCGGTCTGTAGAGCGCTCTCTCACCCACCCCCAAGCTTGTCTGTGGTGAGATGTAAGACAGACCTCAGAAATAATGCTGCTAACAAAAACCATACTGCTGTTTTTAAAAAACACATTTAGAATTCTGTCCACATAGAAACTTGACTATTATATGTCAATAAAGAGTTACTATTATAATTAGTTGCACACCAACTCTTCAGTCACTTTCTCTAAAAGGATCTGTAGAGACTCTTGATTCTAGAACTAAGGTCAGAAATAGACCCACTCTAGCTCACGGCACATGGTTAAACTATCACTTCTTACTACTTCGATTGTCACATAGAGAAATTTGGTGAAAAGAGACTGGACATTAAAATGGCAAGAATGGTGTTTACTCAGTTTGTATTTCTCATCAGAGTCCAGGTGTCTCCCACGCATTCTGTGCTTGCTGGTCAGTTTCATCTCTGGTTTCTTTCTGTGTGCTTTCCTTTGTCTACCAGGTACTTTGTATCAGATCCCATGGTTAGTAAGACAGCTTCTCTCTGTACCGATTGAGGTATCCTAGCAACATTTCCTGTGTGTGCCCAACATGTGCTAGGCGGCCAAGCTTCAGTCTTCTCTCTCTGCTTCTTCGCCATCCTTCATCTGTCCCTCAGCCTTATCAGTCCAACTCCTATTTTTGTGTCTTTTTCTGTTGTAACCGCTGTCTCGCTGCTATAAGCTACTTATTGTTCCAGATACTGTATTTCTTATCAGTTTACACTATCATTGAAGCTTTTCTTCTCCAGGATTTGATGCACCTGTTTGTCTTATTATGGCCAGAATGTCATATCAAACATATTATTAATTTCAGTATTCCTAATATCATGTTCTCTGTCTTGCCATGGAGACTTCCCTTAAAATGTCAGTACTTCCCTTACAGGGGAGAAAAAACACAGTTACAAATAAAAATAGTAATGCTTACATAATAATAAGCACTAGTTAAGTAACTGAAGATTTTTATTGTTTTTCCTTCTACTATGGAGGACAAAGCAATATTTAGGAAATGAAATTGTATTAACCGTCTGTGCTGGTTAGCTTTGGCAACATAACACAAGCTAGGTACACCTGGGAAGAGAGAGCCTCAGTTGTGGCTTTGCCTTCAACAGATTGGGCTATGAGCATGTCTGTGGGGCGTTGAGCACAGATGGTGGAGGAGGGTCCAGGCTATTGTTGACAGGGGCTACCCAAACACACTTGCCCTGGGTTGTCCAGATCTTCTAGGCTCCTACCCTGAATTTCTTCCCTCAGTGATGTGGGACCTGGGAATTGAAGACAAAATTCAACTCTTCTGAGTTGTTCTCACCCCTCTTTAATCATAGCAGCAGAAAGCAAGCTAGAAGAGTTTTCAAGTTGTAGGAAATAAATCGGGGACTGCTGAAAGGTTAAGAACTAAGTGTTTGTGAGACGATTTTTAAACAGAAGGAAGTGCTCTCCATGTTGAAGGTGGTTGCTTATAGTTCTAAGAGCCATTGGCAGAGAAAATATTTTCATGATAGAGTAAGGGAAAGATAGCATATGTTCTGTTAGTTATATGATTCACATCCTGATGAGAGATGCATTGCTAACAATAGATTTTCCATTTTCTGCTGTAGGTTCAAGCATTAAGTGCAGGAGTGTTTTTCTTTAGGTGTACACTATGCAATAATACCGACATCTTTCAGAAAGAGATGTTGAGAATGGGAATTCATATTCCTGAAAAGTGAGTAACATTTGGCTTTTTGACCAAAAAACATTTAAATGTAATATTTATTAATATTAAAAATAATTAATTTATATTTTAATAGTGATTGTGGCTAAGTAGCCATGTCACATGGTCAAGTGCCTTCTCCCAGGTGGCCAGTCTTGAAGAACAGGCACTATGGTATCAGTGTCTTATTAGCTGCTGTGTTTCTTAGTTTCTCAGTTAAGTCCAGTTCTGGTGATTTGTATAGCACCTTTAAGTTGGTATTCATAGATGACCTAAGACTGACTAAATGGGTTTAAAATGGAAAAGAATATTAGTAATGTCATAAGACAAGAAATCCCAAGTAGTGGTTATAAACTTGAAAGGGGATCCCAGTCCTTGGGAGGTGTCAGGTGTGCAGGCGAGCATGGGTTGTGCAGTGAGTTCCAGGCTCACCTGGGCGGGAGTCTTGGGTCAGGGTCAAAACAAACACACTTAATAATCCCAGCACTTGAGAAACTGGGGAAAGGTACTTTAGTTTGAAGCTAGCCTAGGGTATAACAACAAAAATTAGAAATGAAATACTAGAAAAAATACTAATACTAGGTCTTAAAAAGATTCTGTTTAACTTCTCACATAGTGTATGAAAGTTAGCTGTGAAAGTAACTGTAAGGTAAAGTAGCAATGGGTTTCTATGTTCAGGATCAGCCTAAGAAGGCTAACTTTTGTCCTTGTTTTGAAATTATCAATTTCGTTAGACCAACACGTTTTTATATCTTACTTCATTATAGAGATGCATCCTGGGAATTAGAAGAAAATGCCTATGAAGATCTGTTACAGAGCCATAACCGCTGTGATGTCCGAAGATGTCATTGCAAAAAGGGACGAGACTATAATGAACCTAATAGGTATTTCTGCGGCAAGTTGCATTGCCTTTAGTTGTTCTAACTAATACTGTAGATTATCTCGATAGTGAAATAGTTTTCCTCTTAGGATGTTTGAAGTTTTAGCTTAAGATCGAGTATGTTTATTAAGTATATATGTTTACAGAGAAATTTCTGTAATCAATATATTAACTTTTTTTAGTAAAATTTTATGAGTCTGTTCCAAGTTGAGGGGGTGCTATCAATGTAAATTACATACCACTCCTGTAACCAAGTGAAGACTGGGTGCTACTTTAGAGCTAGAAGTCCAAGACCTAGGGAACTCTGACATCATCTTCTTTAGAAGCTTTCCCTGGAGGTGATGCAGGTGGTTCCTCTTCATGTGTCCTCATTGTTGTCTCTGTTATCTGTGGCCTAATCATGCAATAGTAAAAATATGTTCTTGTTCCTGTTAATGTAGGGTTAACATAGAAAGCTTAGGATGCCGAGAATTTTTATCATGAAGTGATTCTCTTGTATCGACTCTTGCTTGTGAAGAATCATTGAGCACTGGCCAGCTTTTGAAGCTTACTATATATCGCAGGCCCCCTAAACTACATCTCCTACTTGAGATTGCTATCCTTTTTTTACCTTCCCTCATGGGACACATAAAGCTGTTACCTGGATGCTTGCTTTATATTTAACTGTACTCCTTTCATCCCACTAAGACAAAGGTAGTATTGGTAAATTCAACTTAGTGTAGTGTGGAGCATGGATCTAAAGCCAAGGTAACCTGGGTTGGAAACTTCACTCTAAGTATAAGCTTGGAAAATTAGCCTTTGGGATTAGTTTCCTCTTAAAGAATATACGTGATAGTGTTCTTTCCACTTTCAAAGTTGTAAAAGCTCAACATGTTATGTAAAGACTGAGAAGAGAACCTGGTCTGTTGTAAACTCTTCTTTTAGAGGCATGAGTATGACTGATTGTTTGAGGGAGGGGTCAGGTACCAGTGCCCACACATACGTGGGTTAGAAGACAGCTCCCTGGCTTTCCACCCATGTTTCCATATATTCAGGGAATGTATTTGTTTCTGTACAAAAGATTGCATTCTTGTACCCACACAGTGTGAAAGAAGCTTTGTGTCCAACACCTTTGCTTTCTACTGTGCGCTGGCCAGTTTTATGTCAGCATGATAGAAAATACTCTGAGAAGGGGGAACTCCATAAGTTCTCTTAATTAGTAATTGATATGAGAGGCCCACCCCATTGTGGGTGGTGTCATCCCAGTACTGGTGGTTCTGGGTTCTGTAAGAGGCTGAGCAAGTCACGAGGAGCAGTCCAGTAAGCAATACCCCTCTATGGCCTCTGCATCAGCTCCTGCCTCCAGGTTCCTGCCTGGTTCTCTCAGTGATGGTCCTATAAACACTTTCCTCCCCAAGTTAGTTTTGATCTTGGTTTTATCACAGCAATCAAAACCCTAATTTGTAGGACCTATGTGGAGACAAGGAGAGGGGAACAGAGATGAGAGAGAATATGAATATGAGCCAGGAACAAACTCTAGATTTGACTGCAGTGCACGAAACCTGATGTCAGAGCAATACTTATTTGTTTGGTTTTGGAAATACTGAACAGTAGTTTGTTTCTATGAATGTAATCTATCTCCAAATGTAAAGGAAAATGTTTGATCCCTATTATAAAGCTTTCGGATATTTATATTCTTTCTGCGTGTGTGTGTATAAATATATATATATATATATGTATATGTATGCATGTATTCGTTTAGGTTTTTAAGTTCAGGATGTGTAGTGGAAGAGATTATAAACATTTAACGAAAGAGAGAAAATACTTTAGAGTCAGATGTGATATGGCATTCTAGAACCCAGCACTAGGGAGGATGAGGTTGGAAGATCACTGGACCTGGAGTGCCTAGCTAGACCCTGCCTAAGTCACTCAGTACTTTGTGGAAGAAATGAAATCTTAAAGGTGTAGTCTTTCCTTCTGTTGATAGGCTGGTATGATGTCCGACTGGGCTGGACTTTAGGTGGTAATTTGAATGGCATCCTGGTCTCCCAGACATGCAAATAGACTTTTCTTTATGTCCTCAGCAAATGGGAAGTAAAGCGCTGTCAGTGTTGTGGGTCTAGTGGAACACATGTGGCCTGCTCCTCACTGCAGTTACTGGAACAAAACTGGGAGTGTTTGGACTGTAGAAGAATCAGCTACAGTGCAGGTAAAATCTTGTCGTTTTGAATAAAGTTGCTTTTGTTTAAGTGCATGTTGTTGAAAACATTTGCCTGTGTATCTGTTAAGCTAACCTCAGGATTTAAATATGTAGATTTCCGAAAGGCCCTCAAACACCCATTAGCCAACTCTACTAATGTGACAGTTACTGATTGCCTGTTGGAAGAGCCGGCATCTAAGCTCCCCAGACAGTCAGCTGGAACCCATCATAAAGAATTACAGAGGTATGCGTTTTAATTTTAGAAAAATACAAAAATCGCTATGAAGGAAATTATGACTTCAGGTGCCACACACACTTAGGATATTAGCTGATTATACAGTTGTTTAGAAAAATGATTTTTCAAGTGTAGGACCCAATATGGGATGGATGAAGTCAGGAAAGGTGGGAGGAAACAGAATACCTCAGCAATGTCACATAGCAGTGGTCTCAGCTGCGTAATGAATTTGAGACCATCCTGGATACCTGAGAACACATACCATAGAGGAAGGGAGGAGTGAGTGGGGGAGGAAAAACAGAAAGCACGGTCGCAGTCCACATTAATCAATTTTAGTAATTTTCTTATTTTGTACTTCATACTATGAATTAATTTTAAAGATATAAGCTGGAAAATATCTTTACAACATTATTTGATTTCAGACTAAAGCAAGAAGTTCCGTTTTTAAGCGCACAGTGTCCCTCTATAAAAACGTCCTGTTTAACACCAAGGTTGGTTTCTTGATGTTACAGCCATTGTTTACTTCATACACAGTTAATGTCAAGATACTCAAGCCAATAATTTCTCTTTGCTAATTCAACTGAAAAGCTCTCTCTAATAATTTGTTACTTTTAAATGAAAATGATTCATTGTGTTGTATTTATATAGTTTGAAAATAATTTTAATATTTAGATTTGCAAAGATGTTCCAATGTCCAGTCATGGCTTGAGGAGCAGTATTGATATTTCCAAGGATCAAGGAATCAGCTGCAATAATAAAATATGGCTGTAGTCTTTGAGCAGGACAGTGTTAGAGAGATGATCCGTGCACATTGAGTTTATTAGTTCTCCCTGTCGATGGAAAACATAACTCGTGTGCTTCACATGCACGCTCACCCACAGAGGTTCTGATTGTGCAGACTTGCCCTGGGGCTCACGCTTTGCCTTTTAATTAGTTCATAAATGATGCTGTTGGTCTAGGTCTAGACTACAAGATACATAAGGGAGTGTGAGTTCTGTTGATAATTTTAGCTCTATTATCAATTATAGCTGCACTATGGGAAGTACATTATTGCTGCAATCAGGTTGTTTTAACTAGTGGCCAGGAAGTTAAAATTTGAACTTCATACTCTTAAATTTGAGTCCACTGAATTAGACATTCAAATAATCTTCAGTATTCTTGCAAACGATTATAAATTGGTAGATGATTAGATTGGTGGAATTTAAAAGTAGATAATCAGATTAACATTTTTGGATTTGGTTCTAGTATCATCAAAAGACTATCTCTTTGAACTTAAAAACAGAACAAACAAAAAGTACTGCAACTTTAATGTCTATTTGTTGTTTCACATAAATTGCTTTAAAGTAATGTTCTTTATTCAAATTTGTGTTTTCTAGGCAAGGCAGCAAGTTTAAGAGAGACATTTCAACAATATTGGTAGAGTTAGGATTCCAAATTAAAAAGAAACCTAAGAGATTATGGATCAACAAAGCCAATGTGTGGAGGAGTGCCTTGGAGCAGTTCCAGGGTCAGAAGTTTAACCCTTCCTACACCATTGAAGTAGTATACGTTGATGAAAACGAACAATTTGGAAGAGAATATCCTGTATCAAAGCAGGAATTTCTGAGTCACTTAATGGAACATCTTGAGAATTCATCTGTGTTTGAAGGGTCTTTGTCAAAGAACTTGTCTCTCAATTCTCAAGGTAATTATTTATTATTTTATGATGGTGAAACTCTGTCAGCCAGTCACATCTAGTTAAGTTGTGGCTACCTGGAGCCCAGGAAAGAAAACTGGGAGGACCCAGATGCGCGCTCTTCCTGTGCACTCTTCCTGCGCGCTCCCTCCAGACAGATAGGAAGTAGGACCTCCCACTCTTACAGCATGAGTTTCCCCTTATAATCATTAAAATATAATTGTTATTCTTGAGCTGGCCTGGTTATTTATCGTACTGACCTAATTCGAACACTTATACATACTGCAGATAGCTTGTATAGCCAAAACCAGAGAGTTGGTTTTAATTATGATTCTTTAGGTATATCTGGAATAAATAATTTCCATTTGTTGGTGAATGAGAATTTGATATTTTTAAAATAAAGATTTCAGAATACCTGTGGTTGGAGAAATGGCTCAGTGGTTAAGAATGCTTGCTTTGCTTGCAGAGGACCTGAGTGCATTCCCAGCACCCACATAAAGCCGATCATAACTACCTGAAAGTCCTGGTCCAGGTGGTCCAGCACCTGTGCCCTCTTCGGGCACCCTCTACCCTTATGCACACACGTAGACAGCACATATTTTTAAAAAAGCAATTCTTTTATCTGTATTATAGTAATCTGTTTAATGATTTTGTAACTGTGTTAAACTTTATTTCTTGAATATCATTTGATTAGTGTCAGCAGATGAAACGGATAACTGTTTGGAGTCTTCTTGTACATTTTAGTTTTTTGAGACAAGGGTCCTTAATGTAGCCTTGGCTGTCTTGCACTTTCTCTGTAGACCAGGCTGGTCTTATTTAGAGATCGGCCTGCCTCTGCCTCCCAAGTGTTGGAATAAAAGGTGTGTGCCACAACACCTAGCCTTTGTTCTTTTTTATAATGAGGCACTGTGTGTGTGTCTGTTTACAACATGGAATTTGTGTTTAATTTTTTATTATTCATGTGTAACTTGATTTTTTTTTTTTAATGCACTAAGAGGCTTAGCCCAGAGTCTTGGAAACGCAAAGCAAGTGAGGGGCTGTTACCTTGGGATTGAGTCTTACATGTATTTTTTATATAAGGTTCCTCCCCCTTTTTTGCTTTTTGTTGTTGTTTGGTTTTGTTTTGTTTTGCTTTTTTGTTTTGTTTTGCGACAGGGTTTCTCTGTGTATCCCTGGCTATCCTAGAACTCCTCTGTAGACATGATGGGGCCTCCAACTCATCGCAGAGATTTGGCTGCCTCTGCCTCTAAAGTGCTGCGATTAAAGGTTTTCTTTTAAAAATTTCTTATGTTCCTTTCTGCCTTTGCTGAAATACATCTTTGGTAAAGATGTATTTTGGTTAAAATAAACACTTGAAAATAACAATTCAGTGTTTTTAAGAGTTTTTCCTACAACAAGGAAATTGAAAAGGAGTAAGATTTATTACATTTCAGTTTCTTCCTTTGTCATTAACTGAAGCATAATTATTTTTTCTATTTATAGTGTAAATTTAGTTCTCTGCCCTCCCCCATACCGTGCTAAATAGTTATGTTAACTCTCAGGGTAGCTTTGGCACAGTGTAAAGCACAGAAATGTACTCTAAATCCTGATTCAAGTCTTCCATTTCATTACCCTCTGTGTCTTTTCAGCTGTGGACTGTAGCTACAAATATGATTATTATCAAAAATATACTTTAAGTGTTAGTTAATAATAAATTGTTTTAAAGAACTATTAAAGTATAAACTAGCATTTATATATCTTTCTCAACCATCATAGTTGCTAACACATTGTGAATAGCCTATTTAAAAGGAACTTAATGCTGTAACTGTGTGATATGGGAGTAAATCTATAAACAACCTTAAAAATGTTCATATCCTTTGATTCCCTAATATCATATATATGAATTGATCTGATCAGATGATGTATTTGAGCAAGAATATGTAAACCGATAGTGATTGCAACATTATGTCTCACAGTTAAAAATGCCTTAACCTGGATAGCCACGAGTAAGGGATGCTTTTTTTTTTTAAAATATTTATTATGTATACAATATTCTGTCTGTGTGTATGCCTGAAGGCCAGCAGAGGGCACCAGACCTCATTACAGATGGTTGTGAGCCACCATGTGGTTGCTGGGAATTGAACTCAGGACCTTTGGAAGAGCAGGCAATGCTCTTAACCTCTGAGCCATCTCTCCAGCCCCGTAAGGGATGCTTTGTACTGTAGTCTATTCTAGTTTCATGCATCTAATAGCTATACTTTTTAACTAATTCAAGTTTCAGATCTAATATAGCAGAACCCAACGATGTTTAGATTTAATGACAAAAGTAAGCCAGAGGATTTACATTTATTGTGATACAATTAACTATAATCACATTTTTAAAGATTGTATTTTTATTTCATGTGAATGAGTATTTTGCTTGAATGTATGTGTGTATACCACTTGTGTCTGGTGCCTTCAAAGGTCAGAAAAGGATGCCAGGTCCCGTTGAATTGGAGTTACAGGTTATTGCGAACCACCATGTGTGTGCCGAAAGTAAAGTCGTGTCCTCTGCAAGTATCTTAACCGCTGAGCCATCACTGCAGCCTCTGGTTATAGGTAGTTTACTTTCCCCGTAGATTTACACTTTGTCCTATAATTGGTTATCTATATCCAGGGTGAAGCTATTCAACAGAGTTCTTGGGAAGGTCCATATACAGGATGGTAGTTTCTTATGGTTATTTTACAAGTACTTAAATTTTTTAAATTATTTTTTAGCTATTATCTATGTCTTCATTTTAAATGATGGATTTTTTAATTTGTTGAGTTATTTTTTTATCTGTATTTACAGCTCTGAAAGAGAACCTTTACTATGAAGCTGGCAAAATGCTTGCCATTTCCTTAGTTCATGGTGGTCCTTCTCCTGGTTTCTTTTCTGAGACTTTGTTCAACTGTCTTGTTTATGGGCCAGAAAATACCCTACCAATTTTAGATGATGTTTCAGACTTTGAAGTGACACAGATTATATTCAAGGTAAGAAAAAAAAAAGATCTGTTATTAAAATATAAATTATATTCTAGCTGCATTTTAATATAAGTAATGGCTCTGTTATGTTTACCCAAAGAGCTCAGAACCAATTCAGAAACCAGTCTGGCCTCTGCATGGTTGAACATGTCTATACAAATCTCACCATTTAAGAGTTGAATTTTAAGAGCTACAACTTGAGATCCTGTCTTGTAACAAAAAAGAAAGGTAAGAGTCAGCTAGATAGAGGTGGACATTGTGATAGGTTCCATGGTATTTAATGTTGTATAGATTTACAGTCAGAGTGGCCAAGACTGGATAGATAGTCATGCAAGTTCCATAATGCATCCTAGAAGCAGATAAACTTTCCTTTGTAAGGGGAGACCTGAGGATAAGGCTTTGTCTGACCAGTCAGTGTTTGTCAATCCTCATGTATATGATGAGGAGAAATCATATGATTCACTAAAGGAACTGAAGTGATAGAGTATTTATGTTTTTTTTTTTTTTTCTGGTTGTTTCGATCTTGATGGACAGCCCTTGATGGCTTGGAACTCCCTATGAAGAGTAGGCTGCCCTCAAAATCAGAGGCCCACCTGTCTCTGCTTTCCTGAGCGCCGGAACTGAAGGAGTGCCGGCATGTCTAGTGGGCCTTGAACATAGCATCTTAAAAGGAGATGCAGTTCCATTTGCTTGCCCGGTGATGTCCAACTCATTTAACAGTGATTGTCTCACTTGAGAGGCAGAGAATCCTTTCGTTGTTCCGTACAGAAAGGTTGATGCCTTAGTCATCTGATACTAGAGTCCTTTGGGTTTTATTTTTGATCTAGGTCCTCTGTAGCCCAGGCTGGTCTGACCTCTTAATCTTTTCCTCAGCCTCCCAAGTGATGGGATTTTAGATAGGCATGTGCCACCAGGCCTTGCTAAAATCACAAGTATTTTTTCCAACGGTTTCCTTTTTTGTTATATGTGTGCATCTCTCTATGGGCTGTGTGTGTGCCACCCAGTGTGGGCGCTGAGAGCAGAACTCCCACCCTGAAACAGCAACAAGTGCTCTTTAGAGTGAGTTTGCCAAGCCCGGCATGTTTCTGTTTTTACATATATGTGTATGTTGCATGCTGTAGTGGCACACATTTGGAGGTAAGCAGTCGATACAGCTTTTAGGAGTCAGTTTTCTCCCTGTACCCTGGGACTCGGGATGGGTTCACGTCTTTATCCTTGTGTGGCAAAAGATTCCATCTGCTGAGCCTTCTTGCTGTTATAAGACAAAAGCTAATTACTTGCCCCAGTCCAAAGATTTTCTTTGCTTTTTTTCTCAAATACTTATTTATAAGAAAAGGGAGCATTTTCATTCTTTCTTATTATATTTTCCCAAGTATATCCTAGTTATTAGTATATAAAAGTGGCGTGTCTGACTTTTATTATTTCTAGTGAGACTATATCAAACTCGGATTTTTTTTCTAATATTTCTTCTACTGATTCTTCCAAAAGTTCCATTTTGACTATATCCTGTTTGCTCATTCATTTAGTTATTAAATGCTATGAGAGCTGAACTGGTTTATCATTGAAGACAGAATGCTGAATTAATAATATCTTGATCTCTGAATTCAAGTTGTAGAAAAAGCACAGAAGATGAGCATTAATGTAGTATACTGCCATACAGTTTGACAGTGTTTAGGGTATGTATAAGAATGCATAGATGTTTAAAATCTGCAAATTATAGCCTGTAGTATGGATGTGGCATGTGTTCATGCCATAGTGCACATGTGGGTGTCAGAAGGCAACCTGTGCACGTTAATTCTTTCTTTTTTTTCTCTTTCCATCATATGGTTTCCAGGGTGGTAAAGGACTTGTCTAATTTATTTCTGGGCATAATTTTATTCCACCCTGTTGTCCTGAAGAGTTGAATACAGGACTGGACGGATGGTCCAGTAATCAAGAGTGCAGGCTGTGTTTGAGCAGTTGCTGCTCACCTTCGGTTCCAGCTCGTGGGAGGCCGTGGTGGGCACATCCTGTACTCGATCAGCTGCTCTGCATAGAGAAGTCTAAGCTAGCCAAGGTCTCCAGTTAGACATTGTCTCAAAAGACACATAAAAAGACATGGTGCTGTTTTTAGCAGAAGATCCAGATTAATTCCCAACATTCATGGCAGGCAAGTCACAACCACTTTAAACTCCAGATCCCCATCAGCACCTGTATTCATAGAAACCCACATACGTACCCATTTTTAAATGGAATATAGAATATGTATCATCTTAAATTTGGTCTCATTCAGAATAAATGTTTCTTCTCCTGTGTTACAGATAAATGCTGCAGCCGATATGAACAGCTTAAAGTCAGCAATAAACGAATGCTATAGCTACCTAGAGAATATTGGATGCTTAAGACTTATAACAACATTCAGTGATAAATACGTGTTGGTAAAAGACATCCTTTTCTACCATGTTATTAAGAGAGTCCAAGAACCCTTGAAGAGGTAAGTGGTTTCTATGTTAAAGATTCTATCAAATTTAATTTAAAGTGGTTTTTGGTAATAAACATGAATTTCTAATTTCAGAGAATGTTAATGCTATTTAAAGTGACACTTTGTAAAGCTTAGCCTCCACCACAAGTTCCGCTCTACTTCTGTTCAGAACTCATGAATGCGGTCTTCAAGGAGAAACAGTCAGCTCTTGAATTAGTTGAAGTTTTCTAATGGAAACTCACTGTAACCACTTGAACTGCTCTGTCTACTCATCCATGTGATGACGGTTGGACTCCGTCATCTTCTGGTAACATAGTACTGACCATTCTTTGATTGAAATACTGTAGTAATAAGGACCCCGGCTGCCTGGCTAGCTTATGCCCGAAATAACAACACACAAACTGTATTCATTTAATCACTGCTTGGCCCATTTCTATCTACCCTCTTCTAGGCTAATTCTCACATATTAATTCAGCCCATTTCTAATCATCTGTGTAGCGCCCCTAGGTGCGCTTACCGGGAAGATTCTAGCCTATGTCCATCCTGGGTTGGAGCTTCATCGCGTGCGTCTGCCTGGGAGCTGGGAGCATGGCGTCTCTGTCTGAGGTCTGAGGCGTCTTACCTCACTTCCTCTTCCTCCCAGCATTCTGTTCTGTTTACTCCACCCACCTATGTTCTAAGCTATGAGCCCAAGCAGTTTGTTTATTACTTAACCAATGAAATCACCAGATTGATATATGACATTCCCACATCAAAATACTAAGCTGATTCTTGCTCTTTCTGAGGGGATTTACACACACACACACCACACACACTATATATATATATATATGGCTGTTTCCCTGCATGTATGTCTGGTGCCCACAGAAGCCAGAGGAGGGAAGGAAGTTTCAGACAGTTGTAGTCTGCTGCCCTGTGTGCACTGGGAATTAAGCCTGGTTCTCGGGAAGAGCCATCTCTCTAATTCACTCTTCAGAGCATTACTCTTAACCTTTGTACTTTCAAAAACTTGAGAGTTCTCAAGCTCTTCCCAACCTCCTCCTTTTTCAGATGGGATCTTTACTTGTTATGTTGTGTGTGTAGACTAGACTGCCCTCAAACTCAGATCCCGCCACCTCTGCTAACGTTTAAGGAAATGTGCTTCTACACCTGGCCAGAATTCCTTTTGTATTTTTTCTTCCCTCATGTGCCCTGACTGCAGTTCTTTCCCTTCTCTCCTCCCTGCCCCTCCCCATCTCCCCTCTCCCCCAGATCTTCTACTCTTCTTCCCTTCATAAAAGAGCAGTCCTCTCACAGATAACAACCAAACACAACATAACAATAATAAGACTGGGTACACACCTCATATCAAGGCTGGATAATGCAACTCAGTAGGAAGAAAAGGGTCCCAAAAGCAGGCAAAGGAGTCAGAGATAGCCCCTGCTCCCACTGTTTGGAGTCCCACGGGAGCACCAAGCTGCACAACTATAAAATGTTTGCAGAGGACTTCGCTCAGACCTATTTAGGCTCCCTGATTGTCAATTCAGTCCCTGTGAACCCTGATTAGTTGATTTTTGTGAGTCTCTCAGGATTGCCTGAACTTTGCCTAGCATTTGGCTGTGGGCCTCTGCTTGTGCTCCCATCAGTTGCTGGATGAAGCCTCTGTGACAATTATCCTAGACTCTGCTCTGTACCTAGAAAAGTAGAAAAGCATTAGGAATCTTTGACTTTTTTCCAGTCTTGTTTTATCCTGTCATAGGTCTCTGGGCTGTTCAGCCTCTGGTTCCTGGCCCTCCAGGCAGTGTTAGGTGTGGGTCTCCAGGTGGACCGTTCTTTGGTGGCCACTTTTAAAAATTCTGTGCCACCTTTATCCGCACACATTTTGCAGGCAGGGCAAC
Organism: Microtus oregoni; assembly: GCF_018167655.1. Lineage (NCBI taxonomy): Eukaryota > Metazoa > Chordata > Mammalia > Rodentia > Cricetidae > Microtus > Microtus oregoni. The sequence goes on along the minus strand of NW_024543068.1, from coordinate 41,637,378 downwards.
TGCAGGCCCAGGTTTTGTGCCTGGGTCAGAGTTTCAGTCTCTTCCCCTAGAAGCCTTGCCTAGTCCCTGCAGATGCAGGTTCAGGCTGCATACCTGAATTACTAGAGTCTTCTAGAGTCACCTTTGTAGATTTCAGGGGCTTTCCATTGCACTAGTTCTACGGCACTTCTAAAATGTCCCCCAATTCTGGTCGTCTCTCCCAGAATTCTCTCTCCAACCCCCCTCACCTAATTCCTTCTGTTTCCATCTCAACCCACCCCCGTAAAAATATTTATATGGATGTTCCTGAGAGGACATTTGTTTGTGTACCAGAGCCACAGAGGTCAGAAGAGGATTTTAGATCCCCTGGATTTGGTGTCATGAGTACTGGGGACCAAACCCAGGTCCTTTGCAAGAACAGTAAGTCTTCTTAACTGCTGAGCCATCTCTCCAACTCCTTCATTTAAAAAAAAAAAAAAAGTAAATATATTTATTACACACACACACAACCACCCAAATCAAACACAAAGTATGTCTATCTTGTCCAGCCTTACCATTCTTTTGGCATTGAGTCTAGTATTGCTTTTAAACAAATATATGATGTATCTTAATCAGTATAAATATGTTTGTTTATATTTTGAAGCTATTCCTAGGATTACTAGGACATTCCTAGGGACATGTTCTACCATGTCCCTCTAAGCTTGCTTCTTTTGAGCTCTTTTAATGTTTGATGCTAGCTTTTCTAGCCAGTGTGACAAGATTCTTCCTTCTCCTTTGCTTCTTTTAATGCAACATAGCATCAAGGTGTGAGCCAATACATTTGGCTTTAGCTACTTTTCCTTCCTTCCTTCCTTCCTTCCTTCCTTCCTTCCACCTACCTATCTACCTACCTACCTACCTACAATTTGGACTGGGGACTGGAGAGATGGCTCGGTGGTTAAGAGCACTGGCTGCTCTTCTGGAGAACCCAGGTTCAATTCCCAGCACCCATATGACAGCTTATAACTGTCTGTAACTCCAGTCCCAGGGTTCTGACACTGTCACACCAAGCCACATAAAATAACAACAACAAAAGCTAGGCTGGTCTCCTACTCCTTACATTGGATAACTTTGAACTGTGTTGCCCTTTCTTCTACCTACAAAGTGCCAAGATTACAGATATGTGCTGTCAAATCTGGTTAATAATCCCAATTCAATCCTAATTCTTAAGGATACTATAGTATTATGGGCTAGAGCATTGATTCTTAACTTTTCCTGATACTGCAACCCTTTAATAGAGTTCGTCATATTGTGTGTTATGACCATGTCACAGGGTCCCCCCAAAACCAACTAGGAGACCAAGTCCTGTATATAAAAACCAAGATCATTTATTCTTACACAAGTTCTTGGACTTTGACTCTCCGTGTTTTCAATGTATTGGCTTGATTGAAGAGCCCTACTCAGTTGGGGTGGGGTTTTTATAATAAGCAGAGGTTGGGGTGAGGGATTTCTAAGATTCAGAACCCCTGATTGGCTGGCATTTGTTAGGGGTTTCCTGGTGAAAAGGGAATGGGTGTGTGATGGCAGTTGATCCTATCTACAAGGTTTGGAACATCAGGAATTTCCTTTGGATGGTCTGATGGTTCCTAGGTGGTCTCAGTTTGTGGTCTTTCTTGGAACCAGGTATTGCCTTAGGGTAAACTACTGAGACTCTATTGAGCTTATGATTGCTGGGTCCTACATTGGTGACCTCCAAAGAAAATTATTTCACTGCTACTTCATAGCTAATTTTGCTATTGTTGTGAATTGTAATGTCAGTATCTGATGTGTAGGATGTCTGACATTTGACCCTCAAGGGTGGCAATTCACAGGTTGAAATTGCTAGATTAGAGACATGATTCAGCACTGGCCCCTGAGCACTGTGAGTGTATGGTGGACAGACATGCATTGAGGCAAAGCAAGCCATACACAACAAAGGGAAATCTTTTTGAGATTTTTTTTGTTGTTTGTTTGTTTGTTTGTTTTTAAATGGATACTGGGGAAGTAACAGTACAAAATAATTACTTGCTTGATTTAATTCAACATTTCATAAACAGAAGTCTCAGAAACAATAACATGCTTCCGATGTGAAGACCTGCTTTGCAAACTCTAGCTTCATCTCATATATTTATATGAGGGGATGATCTGATCTCAGCTCCAGAAATGTGCTGTGTTAACAGAATTTGAACGGATACCCTGAAAATAGTCAATTAAGGAGCTGGGGAGCAGGACCATAAAATTTAATGAGGTCCAGATGCTCCTGGGTGACATCCTGTCCTTGAAGATACCTTGTCAGTAATTTGTGGCTCTTTGTTAGGTTTTTGTGCCTAAAACAGACCAATGGTTTCAGAAACTACCTTATCCTATGCTCTCCTTATCCAGTCCCAAGACAACAGACTTGAACTTCCCTGATTACGGCGTTTCCCCTTTAAAAGTTCTACCTTTCCAGGGCTCCCCGCCACACTTTCTGCATCCACCATGCTGGAGTGCTGGAAAGGTGTTGGTCCAAACTTGAGTTTACCTTTGTTGTGGTGCCATTTATTCTACGTGTATTTTGAAAATATCTAAACTTCCCTCTTGTCCCAGCTTGGTTTTTTTGGTTATTTTGTTTTGTTGGTTTTTTTTGTTGTTGTTGTTTCTGTTTTTTGTTTTTGCATTTTTTATTTTTATTTTATTTTTTTTTTTTTTGGTTTTTCAAGACAGGGTTTCTCTGTGGTTTTGGAGCCTGTCCTGGAACTAGCTCTGTAGACCAGGCTGGTCTCGAACTCACAGAGATCCGCCTGCCTCTGCCTCCCGAGTGCTGGGATTAAAGGCGTGCGCCACCATCGCCCGGCTTGTTTTTGCATTTTTATATTGACCGCAAATTAACAGTTACCGAGCTTGGAATTTATTTATTTATTTATTTATTTTTATTTTTTATTTTCTTGGTTTTTCGAGACAGGGTTTCTCTGTGGTTTTGGAGCCTGTCCTGGAACTAGCTCTTGTAGACCAGGCTGGTCTCGAACTCACAGAGATCCGCCTGCCTCTGCCTCCCGAGTGCTGGGATTAAAGGCATGCGCCACCACCGCCCAGCGTGCGAGCTTGGAATTTGTAAGATCATGCCAGTTATAAGGAAACGAGCCATAGCTTTATATTGATGTTTCTACTGCCCAAGCTCAGTGGGAATGCTGAAGGTAAAGCAGTTCTCACATTCAAGTGCAGAGCAAGGGCCGGAGGAAGAGCACAGGAAGAATATTGTCGCCCTGATTGAAAAGGAGAAAACCAATGTAATAGAATGTATCAGATAGTATGTCCAGATCAAAAGTGATCATAGACTTCTGTCTTCACTGAGTTTCTTGTCTTTGTTCCTGCTGAGTACAATTTAAAAATCTATATACATTCTGTATAAAACAAGATGTCTTCGAAAAGTGGAGAAATAAAGGCACTTCTTAAAATTTTATAGTCCTGGTGATCCACCCTAGGACCTCAAGCATGCTAATCAAGGTGTGTGTGTGTGTGTGTGTGTGTGTGTGTGTGTGTGTGTGTGTGTGTGTCAAGGTTCAGGGTTTCTCTATCAGTAAGGTTTTACCATATGGTTGGGTAGGCAACCAAGAGCAATGTCAAGAGTCACCCTAGCATGGGAATTACGATTTTCTTTTAACAGCCATATTATGAAGGAGCAGTTTGTCAAACTATGATAGATAGTATTTGCCACTTTGAATAAAATACAGTTTTTAAGATAGTGATTTAAAATAATCATTAATGCATTTCTTCTTGATGAGAAAGTATATTCTAGTAGTTTATATCTAAATGCATGTAGTTTTGTGGGACTGTTTTCTTTTTTTAATCAGTTGTTTATAAAATGCCAGATAGATTTATTATAAAACTTGTATGTATATATGTATGTATGTTTGCTCATTATTTCTTTTCTTCAGTTTTAAGCAGGGTCTGAAAATACTTGGTGCTTTAGAGAAGATTCAAGCTTACCCAGACGTATTTCATAAAATCCTCTGTCGTAAACCTGAGAATCTCTCTGCAAAAACCCTTAGTGATCTTTTCACAGTCCGTGGATTACCCAATGGACAGACCTTGAGGTTCTGGAACAGTTACTTACAGGCTGTAGAGGGTATGTGAATTCTTTTCAATGTTTATTAGGGTTTTGCTCTTGCCATTAAGAAGACTTAATAAGCTGTTATTTGTGTTTGCAAAGGAAACAAGTTATTCCATACATATCTAACACACACACACCACACACACACACACACATATAGTTTAAGCTGGAAAGTGATTTTCTTTAAAAACAAAAAACAAGCAAAGAGCAGGCTTAAAGATCTGTACTTAATCTTTTTTAATTTAAAGTCAAATTGGTGATCATAAACTCTCTGCTTTATCTACTGCACCATTAGTATTTGTCAGCATTAACTGTATTATTCCATTCTTTAAAGGGAATTTTAACTTTCAAGTTGTAATTTTCTTACATATAGTGTTTGCTTCAGCATCTGTTAATTATTACATAAATGAGGGTGGGCTGATTGGTTTTCCTACACTGAGATTCGCTTGCTGACTGTACTGCTTAACATGCTTGTCCTTGGTGGATGCCGGACTCGATTACTGTCAGTCCTCGCAGTCTGATTGAGAACGTGTCTAACCAACAATAATATGTTTTGTAGGTTTAATTTTCTTTTCTCTTTAATTGCTAACTTTTCAGATGGTAAATCTACAACTACAATGAAAGACATTCTTATTTTTGCAACCGGCTGTAGTTCTGTTCCACCTGCTGGGTTTAAGCCCCTTCCTTCAATTGAATGTCTCCATGTGGATTTTCCTGTTGGAAACAAATGTGATCACTGCTTAGCTCTGCCAATCACCAACACATTTCAAGAGTTTCAAGAAAGTATGGATTTTGCCATAAGAGACACTCTAAGACTAGAAAAGGAAGAAGGGTCTCGCTCACTTTCATGGACATAAATGAAGAGATGCTTCTTTAAAGGCTGCTATTGATAAAGTTATTGCTATTAATCATCGCTTTTGAACATTCTGGCCAGCTTCTTGGCTCACTAAAATTTATGACTCTCTTATAAAGGGATGTTTTGGCTTCTGAACCACTGAAGGTTCGGTCAAGACATTCTAGTATCCAGTGATAGCTTCCTATTACTAGGCTTTCTTCATAACTTCAATATGAATGTTTTTCGAATGGTTGTGCAAACTATTCTGCTGTACAGGTGCTCAGCTATATTAGCATGACATAAGAAAAACCTGTTCCCTTGCTTTTTCAATTAGGATTTACCTTTATAGAATGACACAACTTTTGGAGTTTTCGTTTTTTTTTGTATGTTTCGTTTGTTTTATGTTGTTTGTTTTTCTCTATGTTGTCTGGTTTTCCTGGAATTGATTATGTAGAAAGGCTGTCATATTTCTCTATTTTAAAGCATTAAGTAGAAAAGTTAGAAAGTCATCTCATATATCAGAGCTATAGATATGCTTTTCTAGGGTTTAAGTTTTAAATGTTTCTGTATTATTTTGTATTTTGTGAACAATACAACAAATAAGGACTCATTGAAGGTCCTATATAAGGAGCAGAGCTAGACAAATAACTCTGGAGTCTATGGGTGCTCCATAGGCTTCCAAGCACTGCTGCTGGCTCTTCAGTTGTACTTCTGAGTACGTTAGGATGTACGTCTCATTCCGTATGTCTCTTGACTGTCAGGTTTGGCTAGATTGCAGCTATTTATTATCAAGACTGCCCTATGACTGGTAAGATCTCACCACAGCATTCCATAGTTAACCTTTGCTTTCAAAAGATACATTGTATAAGCAATGAATAAATTATAATTTAAAACTTCAAATAGTTAAAAAAACACTCTAATTTTGCCACATAGATATAAGTAATGTATTTTGTATATTCTTTATAAACTATTTATTTTTCAATCTTTTATTGCTTTGCGGTAGGGTCTGTCTATAGAGCCCCACCTGTTATAAATTTGCAATCCTCATGCCTTAGTCACTTGGTTGTTGGGGTCATGATGTACACCAATGTCCCCAGCAGTGGTTATCTTTTGATTGTATGAATCTGCCACGAGCAACAGGGAATCATGTTCTTAATCAGTTCAAGGTATAGATAGTCTCTAGCAAGGTATCATGGCACATACCTGTAATCCATGCTCTGGGGGTGCTGAGGCAGGAGGATCAGGAGTGACAGAGCAAGGTCAAGAGCGTTCTTGGCTACATGAAACCCTGCCTTGACAAACAGCTAAGCAGAGTTCTTGGCTACAGGAAACCCTGCCTTGACAAACAGCTAAGCAGAGGAGCCCCTCCTAGTACCACCTTTATAGCTGTGGCTTTGCAAATCTAGTGCCTGGATCTGTTAGCGAGGATAGGGAAGACAAAGCCCCAAGTTTCAGTCCGAAAAATCATGGGAGGTTAAGAAAAGAAATCAAATTTTTCTTGATACACATAGCAGGTGTCTGCTCTTCGTCATGTACTGTTAACCCCGGGAAACACCTTAAATAATAGGATCTTAATGCCAAAGGAAAAAACCCAAATGTAATCACTGTGTCATTTTTGTTTGTTGCTTCAGTACCCTTCAAGTTGTACTTAACAGAACTAATAAAGTTCCTTTCTTTTTTTTAAACAAGCATTTAGTCTTAAGGCATTTCTTTATTTTGTGTTACATTTTGCTAGATTTTCAAAAGTAATTTAGTGATCCATCATCAATTCAAACCTCATCTCAGCAGGCAGCTTTCATTCCAGCTGTGTTGATTGATAAATGGGATCTTTACATCTTAACCTACTTAGTTCTCATGATGTTTTTAAGACTGTAAAATCCATGTAACTTAAATGCTATTTTCTGACTTGTAGTTTGAGTTAATATTTTTCCTAGGAGAGTAACGAGGCTAGCAGCCCTCATACAGTGTTGTGTTGGGGTATGGAGGTATACTGTACTGAGATAGTTTGGGCTGCCTACAAGTAAAAGTAGTGTTTTGCTTCCGTAAGTGTGGTCTTAGTTGTGAGATGGTATCATTAACAAAAGGATATTTATTTCCAAAGGTATTCTAGTTAGTGTGGTCTGTAGGTTAATCTTTACACTTGAGGCTTATCAGAGAAACTTCAGTGTTACTGTATTGTGCTTATAGCATGTTTTATAGCTTAGTTCTTACACTGAATTTTTAAATACATAGTTTCAACATTATGAAGCAACAGTTTTTTGTTTTAGTTAAGTAAAAAGAGTGCACTATCATGGTCTCTATTATCTATGTTTCCCCCTATTTAATTATATTGGAAGCTTTAGGAACCTGTACATTTAATGTTGAAATGCTATATAAAGGGACATAAAATGGTAGGCTTTCCCAGTGACTTTGCTTTAGCATTCGGTCATGTTAAAATAGTAATACCTAGAGTCTGTTGATAAACATTACCATTATGTCATTGTTACAAATTAATGTGCTTCAGATAATGCAGTAAAGCATGAAACACTTAATCTTGAGTTACTTGAATGTATATTATCTATAACCTAGAAATTGTATAGCCCCTGAAAGAGACCCAATTTTTAGTTATGTTTTTGACCATTTTCAAATATCCAAATATACTCATACCTACTGCACACCAGATAACTGTACTGAGATAGTTTATACATCTGTCTATTTAAAATATAACCAAATCACATTGTGCTGAGGATGCAGCCCAGTGGCAGAGTGGTGTTCTTGGCAGCCTGTGTTAAGACCTTGGGTTTCAAAAAAAAAAAAAAAAAAAAAAGGAACTGTTGAGTCATTAAAAAAAAAAAAAGACCTTGGGTTTCATCCATAGTGTCACTAAGATTTTAAGAAAAAAGCATACAATAAAGTTTCTAAATGTTTTTGTGCCACCAAATGTGAAGTGCCCATAAATGAAGACTTCCTGGGATCTACCTCGGGGTTACTATTGCGATAATGAAACACCATGACCAAGCAGCTGGCGAGGACGGGGCTTATTTTGCTTACACTAACATGTTTCTCATGGATGGAAGTCAAGGCAGGAACCTGGAGGCAGGAGCGGATTCAGAGGCCATGGGTAGGTGCTGCTTTCCAGCTTGCTCTCCATGATTTGCCATTTGCTTTCTCACAGAACCTAAGACCTCCAGCCCAGGGGTGGCAGCAAGCACAAAGGGCTCTGTTGCAGGAGCTCCTGCAATAGCGCTCGGCCCTCACCAACCAATCACTCATTAAGATGTCCTGCAGGCCTGCCCACTGCCTGGTCTCATGGAGCTTGTTCTCAATTGGGAGTCCTTTCCTTGGATGTCTCCAGCTGTGTCAAGAATCAAATAAGTAGTCAACTCTCTTTTATAATTCATTTCTCATTTTTCTTTTTTTCTGGTTTTCCAAGACAGGGTTTCTCTGTATATCTTTGGAACCTGTCCTGGAACTCACTATCCTTGAAATCACAGAGATCCGCTTGCCTCTGCCTCCCCAGAGGATTAAAGGCGTATGTCACCACTGCCCAGCTCATTTTTCTTTTTTATTAGCATATAATAATTGTACAAAGCAATGTTTATCATGACATATCTATACATGTATGTAATAAACTTGGGTCACTTTTTTTCCCTTACTGCCTCATACTTGACCCCATCCCCTTCTCTCACTAGTCTCTTAACCTAATAGTCCACTTACAAGGTTAATCTTATTAAGTGGGTAAAATCCAAGATCTTTTATTTTTCAAGCTTGAGAGATCTTGGAACTCCTAAGAAATGAATTGGTTTGGGCTATTCTATGATAAAACTATCACCTAATGTTTAATTATTTAAGCCAAAAAAATTGGAGTCAGATATATACAGTTAGTAAATTAACACTCTGAAACCATAGTTTTTACACTGTAATCACGTGAGATAAGTTTAAAACCAAGATAAGATATTCGTATTAGCTTTGCAAGGATTTTTTTTTATATAGCTTCTCTTCTGTGGGGTGTAAGTTGCTATCAGTTCATTCCCCCACTACACTACAGAAACACTATGAATGTTAGCAATGTCTTAGTGTTTTATGTTAATGTGCCTGATAGTCTTGGAAGGAGTTTGTGGTGGAAGTTAAATGATTAAATTGTAAATTTGTATTTAAAAGTGGGATTGCTCATGTGACTAAAATTGAACTCACTGGAAGGTGGAAAAGCCATTATGCTTCATAGTTCATGGATACTAGAATCCAGAATACTTCCCTCAAGGCAGAAACTGTTAATTTTACATTACAAGCTAGGTTGTTGGAGATCCCTTTAAAATATTAGTGATGGGAGGCTGGAGAGATGGCTCAGCGGTTAAGAGGACTGACTCTTCTTCCAGAGGTCCTGAGTTCAATTCCCAGCAACCACATGGTGGCTCACAGCCATCTACAATGAGATCTGGTGCCCTCTTCAGGAGTGCAGGTACACATGCAGGCCGAGTATTGTATTCACAATAAATAAATAAATCTAAAACCCCAGTAAACATTCTATTTGATTTCTTAATACATGTGTCAGCCATAAAATAAAAGATAATGTAATTTTTGCAGAATCCTGATTCTAGGTTAAGGTATTTCCTGGTAGATTAAAATATAAAATAGCCTGTTTTCATCCTACAAAATTAAATCTTTCTTTCGAGTGGAGTGCATGTTTTTGTTGTAAAATGTAATCTTGACTTTAAAAAAATAGGAAAAAATTTACTTATAAGTAATCTTGAAGGCCAAATTATTGAAGGTTTGATTTTTATCTCAATCTGATTGTTCAGAATTAACCCTTAATGAAATGTCATCAGTGAACTCATCGAATTGGTAATAAGTTGTCACTGTATATATTTTTGACAATAAAATTTATTATATATAGATGGCCGATATGGGATTTATTTCATACTCACGGAGTTTAAAATGTACCACCAGAATCATGGTGCTGGTGGCTTTTATTTTTATTGTGACCCCAGCCTTTAGCGAGGTCCTGGTGGTGGTTTTTAATTTGCACTAAAAGCAAGAAATTCTGTAATTTGGCACCAAGTTGATTTTATAGCCTAGCCGACCAAAACCATAAAGCTAGGTCGTTATGCTGTAGAAATGGAAATGAGAATTTTGCAGCGTTTGTAGGGAAGTTTTATGTTTTCATAGAAATAGGGAACGGACACTTATGCTGTAATGCGTATCAAGAAAACGGAGTCCAGCGTTTCGGTTAGTCCTAAATTTTACGAGGTTTTAAAGCCCGTCGAAAGCGCGGCAGCAGTCACTCTGGGGCCCCGCTGCCCACGCCCCGGCCCAGAGGCGAATGTCAGGAGCCTCGGCCCGATTGGTCGGAAACGCTGCTGGGAAATCGGAAAACACCAATGGCTGGGACGAAGGGCGTGGTCTGGGCGCAGGAGGCGGGTCAATTCTCCGGTCCCGCCCCCTGATTCTGCTTCCGGGGCGGGAGGGTGCGCCACGTCATCTTCGGGCTCCCAGTGCCAGCCGGGCAGTGGATGTTGGGAAGCAAGATGGCGTCCACGGCCAGCATTCGGGAGAGGCAAACAGGTACTCGTTATTTCCTTCTCTGCAGCTTGGGCCCGAGCAAAGCAGCGACCTCTCTCTTGGCCGCCTTCGCTGGTTGTTCTTGCAGCTCGGAGTTGAGCTTCTTGAGCTGCTCCACTTTGAGGTGTAAGGAAGAAATGACTTTAGTTTTCCAGCTTTTCCTGTGGTACAGAGCGGCTTGAGTGGGCTGGTTCTGCATTAGAGCTCCAGGAGGCCATCCCAGCAAGGGCTGGCAGCTGGTCTTTCCTTTCCTACGTTGTCATATAACGAGGGCTCTAGATTCGCGTTTATTGATAGTTCAGGTCTCCCAGGATGGCTTGGTTTTCACTTTCAGGTCTGATGTTTTTTTAAAAACCGACATTTGCGCCGTAATTACGAAATCTGAGTATTCTTCTCAGAGCTCCTTACTTTATGCCGTGTTCTTTGGACCAGTCTCGGGAGAACCTGAAGAAAAATGATAATGACTTCCTTCTGCAGCTTGCTGGAAGGGGAGTGGAGACTGTCAAATTAGCAGCGCCCCGTTTCAGTTGTTCTACAGATTAGTAATCTCAAAGTGGTATAATTGTATCTTAAGTGAAGCACATTCGTACAGCTTCCACTTAATTCAGAAAATATATAAAGGTACACACTACTTCCCTTGGCTTCTTTATTAATATGAGATACTCCTAATTTTCCTTATTTTCTCTAAGCAACTCTAGTAAATTGATAATTGCCTATTGGTCCCCAAATAATGATTTAGAAATAGCTATATACAATATAGTTATGTTATATTTGATTTATGTATACTACTTGTGGAGAAGCCTTCTGCCAAAGAGAATAGAAATAGGCCACGAACCATCAAGAATGTTTATAGTTTAATTCTCTTAAAATTATGCTTATTTGTATGAAAAATATTTGGTTAGAATCAATGCAACATTCCAGAATTTGAACTGTACCTGAAAAATAAGATAAAACTTCATAGATTTGAATGTAGCATACTGAAATGTGCTTTACGTTTCTCAGTAGATCAATTAGTAAAACCTGTGAGGCATAGTAAGGCATAACTTAAACATGGGAAAGTCAACAATGGTTTGAGCAGTGCTTGAGAATTCATCTGATTTGCAAAGAAATAGAAGTCCAGGTTTTCTTAGCACTTTGGGTCCAAGAGCTTAATAAAACTAAATGATTTTACTACCCAGCAGCAAAACTGTCCTGAATAAAGGGAGCCTTTTAAAGGTTGAATTTCTATAACAGTACATTTTAATATGCAGACACTGTAAAACATTAAAATCTAATACTTCATTTTGTCTTTCAGTGGAATAAATTTCATTGCAGCAAGAGTCCACATTTTTTGCTATATTGCTTATGTACATCAGTTATTAAATTTGTTCCTTAAGTGAATTGTTTCTTAATTTCAGAAGAATAAAATCATTTGTGTTGCAACAGTAGAAGTAACATTTACTTGATTTCTATAGAGAATATTTTGGAATAACAATTCTCAAATATTCTAGGTAGAAGATGCTCTGATACAAAGTAGTTCGTAGTCAGTTTGGATGGATGAGATAGTAGTTTGTGCACTGAGAATTTATTATTGTGTTAGGTGGTTTGTGTTGTTTTCTAATTTCACAGATGAAGAAACTAAGGTACAAAGGTGTTAAATAGCATACCCGTTTCTTTCGTTGTCCTCCTGAAATACCTCTGTCACCTCAAATACCACTGCTTTGTGAAAGCTTCCTTGATGACTTTCTTCTCTTTTCTATCCTCAATTCAACAGTCAGAATAAGTTGCTTGTTGCTGTTGCAGGTTCTTGCTTATCTCCTTGCTTCTCAGTGTTGCACAGCCCAAATCAACTGCTTTTTCTCTTATTGTGACCCCTTCTGGCTTCTTAATTTTAATTATTATATATGCTGGTATCTTGATCAGTGTTCTGTTGCTTTGAAGAGGCACCACGACTAAGGAAACTCTTATAAAGAAAACATTTAATTTGTGCTTGCTTATAATTTCAGAGGTTGAATCTGTTATGACAGGGGCAGTGGCAGCATGCGGGCAGACACGGTGCTGGAGAAGTGGCTGCCAGTTGTAAATCCAGATCCCCATGTAGCAGGAATAGAGAGCCTCTGGTCTTGGAGTGGGCTTTTTGATACCTCAGGGCCCAACGCCAGTGACAGACTTCAGCCAGCAAGGCCACACCTCCAATCCTTTCATGCAGTGCAGCTCTCTGGTGTCCAAGTATTCAGATCCCTGAGCCTAAGGGGCCACTTTCCTTCAAACCTCCACAGCTGGTCATTCCCAGGTAGAGGACTCTGAATGCAGGCCACTTGGTATCAGTTAATGAAAGCTTCGTTCTTCATGTCGCTTATGGAAAACTCCTGTGACTGTCTCTTTTTCTTCTTTTACTTTAACTCAGTTCAGATTTGTCCATAAGTCATTCCATTTTTCTCTAACTCCGGTAGCTGTTGTCCCCAAGTACAGGCTCCTTGAGTTTGCACAATAACTTTCTGTCTGTAGTTTTTGCTTTTACAACCTTGTTCCCTTTCATTCTTTACCGATGCCGCCTACAGTAAACATGGCACACATTTGCCTAAAACTTTCTAATAGTGTCTTCTTTTCATTATGGTATAGTTGATCTCCCAAGTTCACATATGACCTAGTTTCTGCTTATTTTGCCCACTGTGTTACCTTCCTTGACCCCTCACCTGGATGTTCCCACCCTTCGTGTTTGTCTCTTGGTAAGTAACTTGTATGGCTGACTTCCTGTAGGTCTTTCCTCGAAAGTGTTTGTCAGGAGGCCTTCCTGATCACTGTTCATGACTACCCCACCTCACTTTTCTCCTTTCGTGGTCCCGTTCTTCTTCACAGCACTTAGTATGAGCGCATACATCACATGTTTTATTTATTTTGTAAATGGCCCTCATCCTCAACAAGAATGAAATGAAAACTGTCCGAGGACAGGCCATTTTTATTTATCTGTTTGCCTCTGTGTGATTGATCCCCTATACTTAGGGCAGAATCTAGTACATGATAAGCACTCAGTAAACATGTGTTGAATGACGAGCAAACTGTTCATATAAATGATATTGTTTACTCAGTAAATGAGTGAAGAAAATTTTCTGGCTAACGTTAAAGCTACCTTAACCAAATGTAAGAATATAGGGTAATGTATTTAGAGCACATAAAGAAAGTTTATCTTTTCCTTTAGAAGCAGTGATTTAAGCACTGGAATGTTAAATTCTAATGAAGTAGTATTGCATTCATTTATCACTCTTTAAACATATGCCATATGCTTCATTAAAAAATTAGTTGTGTTTGATGCCAGGAGGTGGTGGCACATGTCTTTAATCCCAGCACTTGGGAAGCAGAGGCAGGCAGATCTCTGTGAGTTCGAGTTCAGCCTGGTTTGTGCTGAGCTCCAGGAGAGCTATGGCTGTTAGACAGAGAAACCCTCTCTCTCAAAAAAGGAAAAAAGAAATGTCTTTAACAATTTAGCCAAGGCTCAGATTTGGAGAACCTTTCCTAACTGAGCCAAGACAAATGTGAGATTATCTACTGCGACTGACCTCTCATGATGAGATGGATGAGCATCTGTTAACTCTGGCGAATGTCAGGTGCCAGCTTACGTGGCAGCCCAGGCTGTGGTTCTTCCTGCTTTCTGTTGAATGAAGAGTATAACTACTCTTTAGTGCCTGGCCATGGGAAGAAAGCACCACTGAGAACACAGTCAACCCCGGAGCACTGTGTCCGTGCTGTGTGTGTATGTTTGTGCAATGCCACAGCCGCTGTCACTCTTTGAAGTGGGCAGCAGTTGTTGGTAATATGTATTATTGTAGAATCAGCATTTGACAGGGAAAATAAATAGGTTGGCTGGCGAGCTGTTTTAGCAAGTAAAGGCACTTGCCACCAAATCTGATGACCTGAGTTTAAGCCCAGAACCCACACAGTAGAAGAGTACCAACTCCTGTGGTCTCCACTTATATGGCATGACTTATGTGTGGTGTAAATTCTAATTGGCCTTAACAATAAAAACCTGGAGTCAGATATAGGGGTTAATGCTGAAAGAGCAGAGAAACAGACCAGCCAGCCACTAGTTCTTACCTCTACTGAATCCTCAGACCAAAAGGGACAATCCTGTTAGTAGGAAACCTTAGACTGGATCTTGGGCTCCTGTCTCCTCCCACCTTATATCCATCCCTCTCTCTGCCCAACCATATATCCTTCCCATCTCCACCTGTCTAGTGCTAGGATTAAAGGTGTGTGAGCCCAAGGGCTGGGATTAAAGGTGTGAGTCACCGCCGCTTGGCTCTGTTTCTCTTTTAGACTGATTCAGTCTCCTGTAGCCCAGAGTAGCTTTGAACTCACAGAGATCTGTCTTCCTCTGTCTCCCAAGGGCTGGGATTAAAGGTGTGTGCCACCACTGCCTGGCCTCTATGGCTGACTAGTGTGGCTAGCTTTGCACTCTGATCTTCATGCAAACTTTGTTCTTTTGTTTGCTTCTTTGTTTTTGTTTTTTTCAAGACAGGGTTTCTCTGTAGCTTTTGGAGCCTGTCCTGGAACTAGCTCTTGTAGACCAGGTGGCCTCAAACTCACAGAGATCCGCTTGCCTCTGCCTCCTGAATGCTGGGATTAGAGGCATGTGCCATCACCGCCTGGCTGCAAACTTCATTTGTTAAAACACAAACAAAATATCGCCACTTATGTGCATGCACACAAGAATACACAATAAATACAGTAGAGAAAGAGAAAACTTTATGTATTTACATAAATACTCTAGCTTTCTTAGCTCTCTATCCATGGTTTCTGCAACTGTGGATTCAGACAACTGCAAATCACAACTATTCTAAGAAAAATGTGTCTGTACTAAATATGTATAGACATTCCTCTTGTCATTGTCCCTTAATGCAGTACAACAAATGACCTGCCATTTCCGTTGGTCTAGGTATTAATAGCTAATCTAACCATGACTTAAGGGAGTCCCCTTAATGGTATATAGCAAATACTATAAACCATTTCGTTTTTAAAAATATTATCAAAGAAAATTTATAATTAAGTGAGAGAGACTTGAGCATCCAAGAAAATTTGGTATCTAAGGAAGCTTCTGATGGTGGTTGCCAAACCACCGTTTGAAGTAAACTTTTTTCAGTACTAGTGCTGAGCAGTATCTCAACCTTTACGTGTTTATTAGCTATTCTTTCAAAGGCGAATGTGCTCCGAGGTTATTTGTGTATTATATAGTGCTGTATTCATAGTTTGTTGTAGACAGAGACTGCACTTTGGTTTCCTGACCACCCAGACCCAAATAATCACACAGAAGCTATATTAATTAGAACACTGTTTGATTAATGGCTCAAGCATATTTCTAGCTAGCTCTTTAGTCTTAAATTAACCCATTTCTATTAATCTATGTATCGCCACAAGGCTGTAGTTTACCGATAAGGTTCCAGCATCTTTCTTCAGCAGCTGCATGGCATCTCCCTGACTCCGCCTTCTTTCTCTCTGCATTCAGTTTGGTTTTCCTGCCTAGTTCTGTTCTGCCCTGCCATAGGCCAAAGCAGCTTCTTTATTAACCAGTGGTAATAAAGCATACAGCATACAGAGGGGAATACCACATCATCTTGGATTGCAGATTATTCTGTATTACCTAAAACTCAAATGCATTTAAAAGTCGAAGTAGCCTAGCATGGTGGCACATGTCTTTAATCAGAAGGCAGAGGCAGGCAGAGCTCTGTGAGCCCTGTGTACATAGTTCTAAGGCAATCAGGGGTACATAGTAAGACCTGGTCTCAAAATAAATTAACAAGTAGATTTCAAGGTAGTCAGGTTTTTTTTTCTTTTATCTATGTCTTATATCGTGTGTCTTGATCCCATTCATTTCCCATCCCTTCACATCCATCCTCCGCCCCTGCTCCCCCACCCAACAAAGCAAAATTAAGAGAAAAAGGAAAAAAATTAAAAGCCTGGTCATGGAAGCTGCAGTGTGACACAGTGAGTCACCCCATAAACCCCTTTGTCCGTACATCTTAACTTGTAAGTGGTCATTGCAGAGAGTCACTATTCGGGTTCGGGCCTCTGCTTTCTATTACACTATCAATATGCTAGTTCTGCCCTGCAGCTGTGGGCCTGTGAGTCAGGCCCCTTCACATGCTCCAGCAGATCATAGATGGGGTGGATGCTGGGTCTTGGCCTGGTCCACCAGCCAGTTCTCCCCTGTCCTCACCACCAGGGTGAGCTCTCCAGTGTTGCAGCAGTGAGCTGGGAGTGGGGCCAGTTCTCGTGCCTCAGGCTCGGCACTCTCACACCTGCACCCTTAGGGCCAGCTCTAGTGTGTTGCCCAGGCGAGGTACAGGGGCCGCTCTCCTGACTACTGCAGCTGGTGAGAGGTAGGGACAGCCCTTCCACTCTTAGGACCCCAGGGCCAGCCCCTCCACCTTTCTCAGGCTTTGATGGACGGGAGGAAGGGGAAGGGCATCTCTTGTCCACCCATGAGTAGCCAGTCTTAAATCATCTGATTTTTACATTTTCTTGAATACTTGGCCGTCTCAGTTTCAGGTGCTTGCATGCAGGAAGTCAGGTTTACTCTCCAGCACCACTTACAAACTAGGAGGGATAGGCAGTGCATGCCTGCCTGTATCCCGGTATTTAGGAGGCATAGGCATAGTATTAGAAGGTCAAGATTATCCTCTTGAGACTGACTTAATGAGACTATAGCTAAAAAAAAAAATTCACACAGATACATGCACACACAGAGAACACCAGCATGTAGAGTTTCATTTTCCGTAGAAAATGTTTATCTGCTGTGGTCAATGAACAGATGAGCAATAAAAGCCACGTAGCACTGTAACATATAAAGCATGGCTGCTCTGGCTTTTGAAAGTGAATAACCTTAGTCACTATGTAGTACATTATGAAGTCTCATTTTCCCCTAGGACTATAAACTAATTAAGCTGTATAACCTTTGAGTGGATTTATTGGCTTATACTCTGGAGTAACTAAAAAACAGGCCTACTGTAGTGGGTTTCCATATGAAACAGTTAAGCATGCCATAGACAATCTTTGTAAAGATTGGTCTTACCTTTGCTTTCAGCCAAATAGTAGACAACAGTAGCGGTTAGCTATTAAGCCTGTCGCAAGTTCACGGTCAAAGCGATTTCTTTTGACTTTTGTATAAAAGGCAATGTGGGGTTGTCAGGAGGAACAGAAAGTGCCTTTTCAGGAGTGTGTGGATTTTTTTGGTTTGTTTTGCTTTTGTTTTCGGTTATTTGAGACAGGGTTTCTCTGTGTAGCTCTGGCTGTCCTGCAATTTACTCTGTAGACCAGGCTGGCCTGGAACACACGGAGATCCCCCTTCTCCCTCCCTGAGTGTTCGGATTAAAGGTCTGCACTCCCGTCGCCCACACAGTGTCAAGGATCAAACCCATGTGGTCTGAGTAAGAGCTGTACCACTGAGCTACACCCCAGACCCCAGGCACTTTCCACCACTTATTTTGGGACAGGTGCCTTTTTTTTTCCCTTGCTTCCTAATGTATGCCAATTGGCTGTTGACGAAATTGTCTTACAAGATCTGAGCCTAGCTTTATACATTCAGCCATGTCATTAGTCAGTTTTGTTAGCATTCATTTATGTATTTTGTTTGTAGTGAGGAAACAAACTAAAGCCTGCTCTAGATAACTGATGTAAACTTTGGTTTTCAGTGGCTCTGAAGCGAATGTTGAACTTCAATGTGCCTCATGTTAAAAACAGCACTGGAGAGCCAGTATGGAAGGTAAGAGCTGCGTGGTGCGAACTGTGACCTTTCTCTGAACCCTAAAATGATCGTAAGTGGGAGAAGTTTCTTGTAAATCTAACATTAGTCTGTTTTAATTAGAATTTATGAATACTTTTATTCTCTTTATTATCCCTAGACAATATAGTTGTTTGCATAGAAGTGTAGTATTCAAGAGGATCATGTAGGACATGTACAGTGCTCTGTCATTTTGTGGAAAGACAGTCCTTGATTGTCCAAGGATTTGGTACCTTGGTGGGTCCTGGAACTACACCCAAGATTGTGTATGTATGTGCCTCCCCTCCCTGTGTATGTCTAGTGGTAGATGAGGTACAGAAGACATTACCAGTAGTAACTACTGTTAGCGTCTCTGCTCCTGTGTTTTCAGGATTGAAAAGTAAATCCAAGGTCACGGGAGAGTAAGCACTGTGGTAGCGTGGCAGACAGCTCTGGGTGACTGAGGAGTGGAGAGGCACTGTGGACACAGAGGCGGTCCGTGCCGTGGGCAGTGTAGAGCAGAACTGCAGAGCCGCTGGTGGAGTGGAATAGGACGTAGGAAACTTCACGCTGGGGGGCGGGGGGAGTTACATTACGGGATATTTATTACTATAATTCTCCATTTAGTATTTCCTGATCATGGTTTCTACAGGTAACAGACTGCAGAAGTAGAAACTGGGTAAGGGACTACTCTGTATTTAAGGTTTAAATAGAAAGAGGCTTGAAAGTTTGAGCACCTTTTAGAGCCACAGCAGAAAAATTGTAGCTTCTCTTGAGGAAATTTCTGGCATTTAAAAATAGCATGTACTAGCAATAGCAGAATTCATTGCATCCCAAGCAGTTTCTTTCTCTTTAAAGAGTCACTTCGGACAGCTGGAAACGCAACCATTGAAGATCTCATTTGTTAGCCCAACCTCCACAGCTAACAGAGTTAGGCTGACATGGAGTTTTATATTCAGGGACATTGGTTTTATTTGTGGTTGATATTATTAAGACATTGCTTTGAACTGTAGGCTAGGCTGGCCTCAGACTCACTGCGGTCCCCCTCGGTCCCTGAGTGTGCCGGTCCAGGTGTGAGCCACTGTATCTGGCTTAGGGACTTCACTTTTTAAGTCAATATCTATTTTACCTAAGATGCTTAAATTCCTAAATTGTCTTTATAATGTTGGAACTTGTGATATTTTAGGGGTTTTATTTTATGTGTTTGGGTTCTTTCCCTATATATATGTGTGTACCATGTGAGTGCCTGGTGGTTGCCGAGGCCAGAAAAGGATGTTGGATCCCCTGGAACTAGATTTGCAGATGGTTGTGAGCTGCCATGTGAGTGCTGTGAATCAGACCTGGTCCTCTGAAGAGCAGCCAGTCTCTTAGCATAGAACCAAACCTCCAGCCCTAAAGGATATATATGGACTAATATGAAAAAAATAAGTCAAGTGTGAATTTGTTATATGTTCAAAGTTCT
The DNA here is from genome assembly GCF_018167655.1 of Microtus oregoni. Classification (NCBI taxonomy): domain Eukaryota; kingdom Metazoa; phylum Chordata; class Mammalia; order Rodentia; family Cricetidae; genus Microtus; species Microtus oregoni. The sequence goes on along the minus strand of NW_024543068.1, from coordinate 41,617,724 downwards.
TTTTTTTTTTTTGGTTTTGTGAGACAGGGTTTCTCTGTAGCTTTGGAGCCTGTCCTGAAACTAGCTCTTGTAGACCAGGCTGGCCTCGAACTCACAGAGTTCCGCCTGCCTCTGCCTTCCGAGTGCTGGGATTAAAGGCATGCGCCATCACTGCCTGGCTCAAAGTTCTTTCTTAAAGGCTAAAATAAGCACTTTGTAGTCTGATATTTTTAGTTTTTCAAGACAGGGTTTCTCTGTACCTTTGAAGCCTGTCCTGGAACTAGCTCTTGTAGACCAGGCTGGCTTCGAACTCAAAGACATCCACCTACCTCTACCTCCCAAGTGCTGGGATTAAAGGCGTGCGCCACTGCCACCTGGCTGTAGTTTGATTTTTAAACTTAGAATATTTTATAAAAAGTTTCTAAAATTGTTGCTTTATTTAAAGCTAACTAATAATAATGTTTTAAAGAATACGGATAGTCATTTGAGTCGTGGTGGAAGTCCAAAACTAAACATGGAAAAGAATTAAGTATACTGATTACTAAATGAAATTGACTTCAATGTTATCTTAGTGTGAGTTCTCAGTTGGCTGTTCATTAATAACAATGTTTAAACAAACCACTTTTTTAAAGGTACTCATTTATGACAGATTTGGCCAAGACATCATCTCTCCTCTGCTGTCTGTGAAGGAGTTGAGAGACATGGGGATCACTCTGCATCTGTGAGTGTGCATTTATCTTCATGTTTATTGAGAAAAATTTATTTCTTTGGCCACCTTGAAGTGAAATTTTTAAGGTGTGTTTGCAGAGAAAATTAATGTTAGGCCACAGTACCTATGCAACCTTTTAAAGTTAAAAATAGTCCTACTTTGAGGCCATATAACTCCAGAATTTACATGTATTTCGTTTCCCAGTATGTTTGGCTGATCTCTGAAGAAAAAGAACTAGAACTCTTTGGCATTCCACAACCTCTAAAAGATTTCGCCTAATTTAAATATACTTTAAAAGAATCTAAATTAGTTCATCAGTAACGTGAGCATTTTCAGTGTTTAAATGAAGTAATAGCCTTCAAATCATTGCTTTCTTGATTGCTAAGTTTAATTGTCTGGTACGTTTGATGATAAATTGCACTACTTTATAGACACCCTGCCTCTGCTTCCCGAGTGCTGGGATTAAAGGCGTGCTCCACCACCGCCCGGCTCTTAAACTGACTTTTTAAAAAGCACCTGAGGGGAGACAGTGATTTGTTGTCATTTCTGTATTCTAGCCTTTTGCACTCGGACCGGGACCCCATTCCAGATGTTCCTGCAGTGTATTTTGTGATGCCGACGGAAGAAAATATCGACAGGATGTGCCAGGTGACAGAGGGATTCTTATTTTATCTGAAACCTAAGATTACCTGATTGTTTGAATATCAAAACAGACATTTCTTTTAAAAACACAAATCTTAGATGTTCATTATAGAGAATCATAAGTTCCTTTACCAGCTTCCACTTTGATTTTTTTATATTATCCTTTAATTTTAATAGAGTAGATTCATGTTTTTTGGCTGGAGAAAATTTTATCAGTAAACACTAAGTCTGGCCTTTATAAATCTCCTTTCTCTGACAGTGACAAGCATGGTTCCCGACAGTGATATTTTATATATGTTTTAATAAATGAAGCTTGCCTGAAGACTAGAGGGTAAAACTAAGCCACTAGAGGCCAGGCAGTGGTGTCACATGCCTTTAATCCCAGGACTAAAGGGGAATAAAAGACAAGAGGAGACAGGCTAGGGGCTCAGTCTGCAGTCACCCAGTCTTGATAGAGGGAAGACTTCTCTAGTGGCTTGGCTCTTTTGCTTTTCTGATCTTCAGGCAAGCTTTATTTATTAAAACATGACTAAAGTATCGCTGTAGTTCCCAGTAGCAGTTACTCTGTCTGCCCCTCGGCTTGAACACTCTTCACCTCTGCTACACCACTTGTCCTCACACATAACTCCAGCTCGCGGTTAGACATCTTAAAATTGGTCACATAAAATTGTAATAACATTAAATCTTAATGTACATTCATGTATGCTTGAAAATGCCTACTACATCTTATATTTAGATATTCATACCTAATGTCTAAAAATATTTTAAAAACTGATTACAAAATTGTACAAATTAATTCTGCTTTTGGGTGAAGATAAATACTTTTAGAGTAAGTATTTGGAATGAACACATCTGTGTACAATGAAAGAATCACTTCTTAGGTTATATGCTCAAAGAAATCCAAATATAATCAGCATTTAATTATGTTAGATAGTATATTAGCTACTGATAGATTTAAAATAAAACAGCTTGAGACAGGGTTTTTCCATGTTTCCCAGCTGGCCACACTCCTGTGATGTCCTCAGCCTCCTTAGTACCTGGTTCTGGGGCTGCCACGTGGTGCTGTGTACTTCTGTATATTCAGAAAACTGCAGATCAAAGGTGTCAATTTTGTACTATGTATAGCTGATGGGATTTGGTTGATAATATACTTGTATAACATGGATTATTAAGCTATATTTTAGTGGCCAAGTAGCTGGCTTGTCATTACTTTATTCTCATAGAGTTTGTTTTTATCATTTATTTATTCTGTCTTTCAAATGTGTGTCATCTGCTCCAAAGCCTGGCGTTTAGTATAAGAGCTTTGTATTTACTGGTTCCCGGTCTACTCTCAGAGTGACGAATTCATTCGTTATATTTATAGGATCTTCGAAATCAGCTCTATGAATCCTATTATCTAAATTTTATTTCTGCAATTTCAAGAAGTAAACTGGAAGACATTGCAAATGCAGCGTTGGCAGCGAGTGCAGTGACACAAGTCGCCAAGGTAAGAGGCACTTGACTGAGTGCATTGTTAGTGTGAGAGCCAGCCATGTCCGAGAGCTAATTGTTACAGCTAACCTACAAAATAGCTAGACTTAAATCTTCAAAACTGAGTTTATTTAAATTGTCTTTAAAGTAGGAAAAGTAAAGCAGAGTAGAAGAATTTACTACTCACTGACTTGTGAGACAGAAATGAGAAGTAGATTTGTATCCTGCTGAGATTCATGGGATCCTTGGAGCTCACTTAGAAATAAGTTGGCAGTCTTGTTTTACATTGCTTGTGTTCACGTGGACAGTCCGTCCCCACATCATCTCCAGACCTTCTTATTTAGGAAAGCAGGTCCAGAGAGTCCAGAGAGTGTCCTAGAGGGGTGAAAATGTGCATCAGGCCAGCGTTCCTGCGACGTCCTCATCAGCTTGTAACTGGGGTTACAAGCGCACTCTCAGATGACCCTGGCCTTACCCTGCTGCTCTGTGTGCCTCTTGAATTTTGAGAGGGCACAAGTTAAAGTTGTGGAGATTGTGTGGACAGGAGGGATGAAGTGTGCAGTTGCACACACCCTCGGTACATCTTAGAGCCCGTTGCTGTTTGTGAGTGCCTTTGAAGGCTCCTTCCTGTGTGGTGTTGCTTAGAAATTCTCAATTCATTTCATACAGAATCATAGGAACTCTTTTCAGTTTTTAGCTAAATTTAATATCTTTCAGGTAGTTTTTTAGAATATTTTTAAAATTTTATTTATGTGTCTCTGTGTGTGTATGTACAAATGTAGAGACCAGAAGAGGGCATCAGATCTCCTGGAACTGGAGTTATGAGCAGCTGTGAGCCACCCGATGTGTGTTCTGGAACACTAGGTCTGGTCCTCTGGGTAAACAGATTGGCCTCTTAACTGCTGAGCCGTCTGTCCAGCCCTTGGTAGTTTTTTACCTTCTGGACTTGTCCAGAGCTGCAGTAACTTCCCTGGTGTGTGTGTAAGGGCTGTGGTGCAGAAACAGCTGCTGTGTGGGTGTGAAAGACACCTGGTCACAGAATAGAGGAGGATACATTCCTATCACAACCACGGTTTTCCTTTTTACAGCTGTCTAAATTTTGTTTTCTGAAAATAATACTCTCTTTATTGCCCCAAATTTGTTTTCATTGTTTAAAAATGTTTTTGTTTCTTTGTTTTTTGTCTTTATTATTCTTAACCCCCTTTTTTTTTTTAAAAAAAAAAAGACATTTTAATTTCTGTGTCTGTGTGTGTGAATGTGTGCCACATGTGTGGGTGCTAGAGGAGGGCAGGAGCTGTAGACAGCGGTGAGCCGCAGGCCAGGGTGCTAGAGGAGGGCAGGAGCTGTAGATAGCCGTGAGCCGCCGGCCATGGGTGCTAGAGGAGGGCAGGAGCTGTAGACAGCCGTGAGCCGCCGGCCAGGGTGCTAGAGGAGGGCAGGAGCTGTAGACAGCCGTGAGCCGCCGGCCATGGGTGCTAGGAGTGAACCCTGGTCCTCTGGAAGAGCAAGCAAGTGGAGGCCAGAGGAGGGCAGGAGCTATAGACAGCGGCTCACCGCTGGCCATGGTCCTCTGGAAGAGCAAGCAAGCACTCTTAGCCACTGAGCCATCGCTCCAGCTCCTGTGCCTAACTCTTTACACTTATGTAGGCAGGCATCCTGCTACACGTATAATTTTTAATTATTGAATTTAATTATAACTTTTACTATTTTTGTCATGTAGTGATTCAGCCAAACTAAATTTTTAGTATTGCTGTATACTAAAGTTGGTTCATAAGGCTTTTGTTTGTTTGTTTCTAGGTTTTTGACCAGTATCTCAATTTTATTACTTTGGAAGATGACATGTTTGTGTTATGTAATCAAAATAAGGAGCTTGTTTCGTATCGTGGTAAGTAAAGACACAAACACTACAAGTCATTTGTAATGTTACAAAATGAGTGGCGTGCTGGGAGAAAACAGCGATTCTGAATGTGTTTACAGTAGTGTATCCTAAAGTACAGAGGAGAGAGAGCCTCAGCCTAAATTGTCGTAGATAAATAAGACAATAAATTTGTTTTGTAATGCAAGTAATTACCGGTTCTCTGGCCTGCTAGCAATCCCTAGAACAGCCTGTACTAATGATTAGCTCCTGTCAAATGAGACAGTGTTTCCATACAGGGGAAGCTAGCTCTCTAGTACCTTGACCTTAGACAAAAGTCACGTGCTTACTTCTCTGTACTTCCTTCAGTTCTGGCCCAGATTGTGAGCTTTCTGAGACAAGGCAGCACCATTCTTTTGGCTCACTGAGAACTCTCATTTGTTTTCTTATTGAGATTAAAGAAAAATTTTAAGAGAGTATATATATTTTGGAGACAAGGTCTTGTTTTGTAGTGTAGGCTGACCTCAAAGTTGGGCTTCTCCTGCCTCAGCCTTCCAAAGGACCTGCAGGTGTCTGCGCTGCCATCCTGGGCTTCTGTGAGATTTCTGATGGTGGTTTTTATTCACAGAAGTCTGTTTGTATTGTGTTCATTTTTCAGACTAATTACCACCTAACCTTGTATTTGAAATCTCATTTCCCACAGCCTTTACATTAAACTTAGGAATTTTATTTATAAATCTAATAAAAATTAAAACAGATGTCTTCAATTTTTTTCCTTGGACAATTAAATTGCCCAGACGAGCCTGCTGTCTGTCGGTCCTGCTTATCAAGCGTAGTTAGAACACATCACTGCTTAGTTCCACTAAGTACTCACCGTTGCATTTATCAATATGTACATCATTCTTCTTTTAAATTCAGCCCGTCCAGGCAAATTTACAAGTCTATTAAGTAAAACTGCTGAACATTAAGTAATTAAAAATAACTAAACTTGAATAAATATGAAGTACCTTAAATACTTGTACAGTAACACTGAATAGAATTTTCATTCCTGTCTTTTTACTTCTAATGGATGCTAGCATTCTTATCCAATTCAATAAGCACACATCTCAGTCAAATGGAGATCATCTAAGACACGGAAGCTGGAAGTCATTCATCAGGTTGGCATTCCTGATGGGGACTTTTGCCAACTGCTCAAGTTGCTTCTTGCTCATAGACATGGCCCTGGCGTTTAGGGCCCAAGGGCTGTGCTTCTGCAGAGATTTGACTCGTGCTTGACGATGGCGCAGAGTTCATGTTCAAGTGTTCTCCAGAGCACTTGTTTCATGCGGTTTGACTGGATGACAGTCAGCGACACCTCAGCAAGAGCGTGTTTTCTTGGTTCTTGTACAGCCTGGTGGAGTTACTGTCTTTATCTTCTCTGCTTGGGCAGTTCCCTTAGGGACTTGGGTGCCCAGTTTCCTCTGACGCTGATCACATTACATGGTTTTTATAATTCAGGTCGGTATTTGCATGTTGTTCTATATGTGCAAGCTTTATAAAGGTGTAAATTTTGATTGCCTGTGTTGTCCTTTCTCTTTTAGCCATTAATAGGCCAGACATCACAGACACAGAAATGGAAACGGTTATGGACACTATTGTTGACAGCCTCTTCTGCTTCTTTGTTACATTAGGTACGTTTTTAAGTCTGTTCCTTCAAAGTAACTAATCACTAACTCATTTGGAAATATTATGTACTGCAAATATTTTATTTTTGAAGTCAGGGTCTCATTATGTAGTTGTGGCTGTCTTGGAACTCACAGAGATCAGCCTGCCCCTGCCTCCCCATAATGAAGTTAAAGGTGTGCACAATCACGTCTGGCTATAATACTGTTCTAACCTGTTACGTAGAGAAGTTTCTCTGAAGTTAAGAGAAAGCATGCATTCTATAATAGTAAAATAAAATGCTTCTTCTAATAACAATATGAGTTAGCATTCAGATCTATTTTATTTTCTTAAGATGAGTTCTCATAAGCCCAGGCTGGCCTCTATGTAACGTAGGCTAGCCTCCCAAGTGCTGAGCTTACAGACACATATCACCATACCCAGCTCAGCAGAACTTCTGAATTAGCTCCCTAGATACTGTTGGTAATGCAGCTCCTTAACGTACTGTTGAGGTGGTTTGTTGATGGTTCCTCCCTGTTGTCGGCCATTTTCTAGTTGTCTTTAGTTTCTATCATAGAAGCTTTCAAACATAATTCTGAGTAGACAGGTCTGTGCATGGTAATTATCAAGACAAGTGCAAAAGCTTTCAGAAAACGCGGAGGAAAACTTATACAAATTCTTGGGCTCCTTCCTTGTAGAGATCCACCCCCCATTACATCTTAGCCAGCAAGTTCCTGTGTTTTCTGTTTTATATCTATCTATCGATCGATAGATAGATATAAATTTTGTTTTTGTTTTTTTGAGACAGGGTTTCTCTGTGGCTTTGGAGCCTGTCCTGGAACTAGCTCTTGTAGAACAGGCTGGCCTCAAACTCACAGAGATCCACCTGCCTTTGCTTCCGGAGTGCTGGGATTAAAGGTGTGTGCCACCACCACCCAGCTTGTTTTGTATTTCTTTGTATCTCTGTTTTGTTTTGTTTTTTTCTAAGAGTGTTACCTCCATTAGGTTTTACATGTATTCTCACTACCCTGCAGGGTCTCAGGTCTTGGTTGTTTGTTGGTTGATTAGATTTTATGTATTGAGTGTGAAACCCAAGGCTATACCAGGTAGACAATGACCTCCAGGGCTGTGTCTCCAGCTTTTGTGTTTGTTCTCATTGTTAAGAAAACTGCAGGTGTATTACCTGTAGTCCTGCTGTCCTGGACACTCTCTAGTCTTTCCTGTGGTTGTGGTTATTGTTAACAGATAGCAGGAGTTATACTTTAAAGCACTAGAGTGGAACAGATGTACAAATGATAATTTTTAGGACACTTTTAATAATATCCAATTTTTGCCTTAATACATACTAAACAGTAAATAGAAAACAATCTAAAGAAATTGTTGTTGATTTTGTTTTGTTTTTTTTTTTTTTCTCAGAGACAGGTCTTCTTATGTAGCTTGAGCCCATCTTAACGCTCTGTCACCTCGCTCCTGCCTTCTGAGTGCTGGAATTGCAGCCTCCTTGCCCAGATAGCTAATTCTGTACTTCTTCCTTTTTTCTGTTTTTGGTTGGGCATGATTCTGTTGAGGTACAGGATCTCATATAGCCCAGTCTACCTGGTCTGGAATTCTTGAATTTCTTGTCTCAACTTCCCAAGGGCTGGGATAAAGGCATGTGTCACCATGACCAGAATTTGTACAAGTTTTTTTTTTTAATTTTTATAACAAGCTTGCATAATCCAGGCCATCAGAGGAGAAGTTTTTAAAAATTAATCAGTATTACACATTTTCACTTGACAGTATGCTTCCCTGGAAAATGAAATGCTGCCATGGCAACACATGGGGATCACAGAAGATAGTATTATCTGTCTCCATGCGTGAAGTCTTCCTAGAGGGGTTGAGCCTTAGGTAGATCCTTCACTACGTCATAAGGAAAGAAATGAGGAGGTCCAGTGAGTTGACGAGGCCATGGGAAGAGACATTTAGGGTCACTTCACAATAGTAAAGAATGTGTTTGCTGTAATCATTTAAGTTGGTTTTACAAAGGGATAACCATCATTTGCTATTAAATAATTATTATTATTATTATTATTATTATTATTATTATTATTGTAGTAGTCCCAAACTGTTGTAGTCCCTAAGCTCTTTTTATTATTAAAGTAACTTCCGTGACTAGAGGTCGACTCATCCTTGGAAACTGCAGCTGGAGGTCCACGTGTTGGCGTAGTCCATCCCTGCTCCAGTTTAAAGTCCTCTTCTTCTGGCTCTGCTTATTGTTACAGAGAAGCTTAATTTCTGAAATCTTGCTTTCAGTCTTGAGATTTCCCAGTCCTGTGTCTAACCTGAAATTGTTTGCATCTTCACATCTGCTAATTTAAAGTATACATTTTAATTACTAAGGTCATTGTTAACATTTTTTTGTTAAAATAGGTGCTGTTCCCATTATCCGATGCTCAAGAGGAACTGCCGCAGAAATGGTGGCAGTGGTGAGTCTCGGCCTCTGAGTGCAAACACAGCCCTGTGAGCTGCTCTCTCGCAAGCGAGTCAGATGTCTCTCTCAAGAGTCTGGATGGTGGTGTCATATGTGACGTACCAATGCAGAGATTTGGTTACTTTGGGACTCCCCATCCCCACCTCCCCAAATGCAAGGCCACCTCTGTGCATGTCTCTGCAGCAGAGTAAAACCGCCAACCGCGCGTGCTGTCCTAGTCCGCACTGCACTTGGTGACGTGCACTTTTGCAGGTTATTTTACACTTACCTTCCCCCAAGTTATTCTGCATTTAGCTTCTTTTAGTAAGTGCTTATTAGCAACAAACACAGCTTTAATATTGAATTAAAGAGAATTTCCTTTAAAGATTAAAAGAGGGATAAGGAGAAACAAAGAATTCAAACAACAAACAAGCCTGCAATGTACACAGCATGGAAAGACGAGGTATAATGAGCTGGGCGTTCTGTACCCTACACTTCTTGCCATCCCCGCCCTTCCAGACCAGACTTTTCTCTTTACTTCAGTCGTGCTAAGAGAGTGCTGGTCATACTGAAAAATGTTTATTAGTGGTACCAGGGTTGAAGTACATTTTAAAAAAAGAAAAAAAGAAAGAAAAAAGAAAAAAATTGGGTTTTTTGAGTGCAAGTTACGATGGTATTGAAATAGTTAAAATATTTAGGATCTGAATTACCACTTTATAAAGAAAGTCAAAGTTTCTTGATTCTGTACTGAAACGTTGAGTTACCTATTTAATATCGTAAGAAAGTATTAACAGTTCATCTAAAATTTGATTTTCAGAAACTAGATAAGAAACTTCGGGAAAATCTACGGGATGCAAGAAACAGCCTTTTTACAGGTGACCCACTTGGGACTGGCCAGTTCAGGTGTGTGGCTGTTAGTTTTTGTTTTGATTTCCTTGTGTGATAAGAATGCTTTTATCATCAGAGAATGATTTCTTACTTTTTCATCTGGTGTCAGAATCAAGGTTTTGACTTAACTTGAAGCTTAAATAGATACAAATAGAAATTATCTTCTTCCATCTGTAGAAGGCTTTCTGTTTACGTGGCTTCCAAGGTTTGAGGCTACTTCCTCTCAGGGACCAATCTTCTTGGTTATAAGGAAAATGAACATCCGGTAGCTCCTGTTGAAACACTAATAACTTGCGAGGTATTTCTGTCTTCGGCTGAGCAAGTAATGCCAAAGTCACTGACTGTTGAATGCCTATTGAGCAGGAATGCTAAACCCTTGCACAGCAGAGTGCATTTTGATTTTTATCAGTGGGAAACATTGTTGAAAGAAGTAGAGAAACTTGCTGCAATGTCTAAGAATTATTTAAAGAAGAGACAATTTTATAAAGTGAATTCTTACCTACAGATTTGGCTAATTAGTAAGACCTGTCAAGGCAGAAATAGCTGTCCGCTAGCAATGAAAGCATCATCTACTTGTTCATAAGCAGTAACTCTGAGTTCTTAGCCTTGTGCACCGCTGCTGTCAGTACTGCCCACGCTGGCAGGCTCTGTGTTACTTGTTTGGCCATCTCAGCTCTCCACTCCCTATCGCCTCATCTGCCTTCCATTCGTCTGTTCTCATTGTCTGCTCTTCATACTCATACCTAACTATTACTGTTAAGTCTCCTTTCCGTGCAGTACTGTGTACCCTAGGAACCAATAAAAGGGCAGTGCTTTATTTGGTCAAATTTGGTTTCTTCACAGTATTATGGCATTTTATCATGGTTGAATATATTTTAAGTTATCTTAGCAGTTTGTTGGATGGGCGTTAGTTATGTTTAAATCCAACCATAGACTAGTGGTTGTCAGCCATCTTGATTCTGCTGCCTGTAGACATGTGGTGAAGTCTGGAGACATGTTTAGTAGTTTTAACCAGGTGTGTGCCTCCAGAATCTAGTGGTGTGCTGTAGCATGTCGAGAAGCGTCTTAGAATGCTAGACTTGACCATGCACACCACAAACCATGGTGATCAAATTATGTCAGGAGTGCCACAGTGAAGAAACCTACTGTAAGCCATCTTCCTCCCTCTCCACGTGCTCTGGAATAATAAACTGCACTCAATAGTAAGGGCATCACTAACGTTTAGTCTGGAGTCAGTGCAGTTAGGAAGACCCCCTGGCCTATGCCGGTGGGGCAGAGAGGCACTAGTGTGGTCCTGGCATAGGCGGAGACCTGGGTGGCTAATATGAGCAGGTAGAGGTGCCCGCAGCAGGCTGTAGTAGAAATGTTACGTTTTCCACAGCTATAGTTGCAGCTGCTCGTATCAAAATGGCACACTGGAAGATACTAGGAAGTTTGAAATGTGTACATTACTTTCACGTTTATATGATGTTCTGACACATTTGCAGCTTCCAGAGGCCCTTGTTAGTCCTTGTCGACAGAAACATTGATTTGGCGACGCCCTTGCACCACACGTGGACATACCAAGCCCTGGTACATGATGTGCTGGTAAGAGGCTACATACAGCACTTTTTATTGGAATGTGGTAAATTCAGTAGTTTCCTTCATTTTAAACTAACATTGTGGCTACAGACGCAAAGCTAAGTGGGATAAAACTGAAAACTACGGATAAAAACAGTGCTGTAGATGCTAGAGAAGTAGGGCTGAATCCATGGTCTGTAAGTATAGGGTAAATTAGTGCATTGTTGGCAGTGATGGGGAAGAAGCAATGAAGGAAGTTAAGCGGCCATATTTTCATGTTAAGTAAGTAAAATTTAAAAATTGAAATCATTTCCTTTAGAAAGAAAAACTAATTCCTTCTTCAGTTAAACTTCATTTAATAGTAAAATTGAACAGCATTTTTGTTATGCATTATGTTTTCTGAAAAAAATTTTAATTGCATGCTTAAAATTTGATATTTGACTATGTTCACAATCATCCACTTAAATGTTTGTTATGTAATGTATAGAAATAAAGGACAGCCCAACCTTCGTAAATACACGTGTATGTAATTTCTAGAAAAACAATAGTCAGACCACAGTCTCCACTTTATAGACAGAGGACGTGAGATGCAAGAGAGTGCAACCTTGAGGTTCAAGGCCTGCCTGGGCTAAGTAGTCCAGGACAACCTGCAGCCACAAGTGAGACCTGAAACAGAAAGAGGTGTGAGAATTGGAACCCAGAACATCAGCTCTATGACAAGCATGCGAGTTGACAAGCTTCCAGGGCCATAGCCTAGCATCCTCATCACAAGATTCCGTATAATGCCATATGAAGAGGAAACGAGGGCACACAGCAGTGCATTTCCTGAAACCAAGAGCGTTTAAAGCATCTGCTTAAATAAATCACATGGAGGAGTGCTGGTAGAAACTGTCAGTTCTACCTATGCCACAACTCGGGAGAAGGTCAAGGGAATACTGGTTAGCCATTCAATACAGAAAGCCAAAGAAACCAGAGAGCCTAGGAAATGAGACAAGAAAGCCTATCATAAGAGGCCAAGTGAGAGGGTGAGTGAATGGACAGATGTTTTGGACCCAGGCTTTAGCAGTGATTAAACACACACACATAAGTATTCCTGTCTTCCTGCAGTTGCATTCTAGCGAGAAGAGACAGGTGATAAATAAACAAAATACGTAACATTCAGAAAGTAGAAAGTACTCTAGGTGAGAATAAAGTGCTGATGAACAGGACTGAGATTTTTAAACCGGACAGATCTTACATGTAAAATGACAGGTATTGATGATATAATATAATAATATAAGGAATATAATAAACTGTATAGCTTCATGGGGACAGAGCACTTTAGGTAGAAAGGTTCAGGTGTCTCTGAAAAGTGGCGTGGTAGCCTAGTAGCCACGGTAAAGTAGTATGGGGGTCAGGTAGAAGGAAGCAGAAGAGTACAGATCGTCGACTTAATTTGAGCAGCATGAGAAGTCACGCGTCAGTTTGAGCCAAAGCTGTTTAAACAGTCGTGCTTGCTGTTTTGTTGGGGATGGGAGAATTGGGAGTTCAGAGTCATTCTCAGCTACACAGCAAGTCCTAGGAAGCTTTAGATACATGAGACCCAGTCTTAAAAAACTAAGCAAGAAAGAAGGAAGAAAGAAAAACAAAAGACAAGTTTAGGGTCAAAACCTGTTGAAGCAAGTTTAAGACAGAGAATAGTTTTAATTCCATATTTTTTTTTTCCTGATTAGAGAGTTGGAAAGGAGAGTGATTGCTGGAAGGATAATGTGAGGTCCAGAAAAGTGAGGGAAAGTCATCATATTTGTGAACCAATCAAGAACATAGTTAATGATGTAGAAAGTCTTTCCAGCAGGGGGCAGTAGCGAGTAATAGAGACCTTGGTTTTAACATTTGGGCCTTATCATTCTTTATTGTGGGGACTTCTTAGACATTATGTTTGCCATCATCCCTGGCCTCGGTCATTCCTCCATACACCTGTAATAATCCCTCAATTTAACAACCAGAGTTTCTTCCCACCGTACCAAATGTACCCTGGGGAGAAGAGGTGGGAAACGGTAGTATCTGCCTCTGATTGAGAACAACCGTTACTGACTAGCCAAGTGAGTTTCCAGATTGGAGTGGGTCTAGCTAGGGAGGAGGACAAGTAAACCAGTTGGAGATAGCAAAGAAGACAGACAGTCCCAGGTCCAAAACTGTGGAGGGGGGGGGGGGCGGAGAAAATTTTCTCCAACTGAAAGAGGTAGCTGTTTGGAGTTCAAATAGAGAACAAAACCACGGGTGTTTAGAGCGATGTTCAGAATGGCTTTTCCTGGTAACTGAGTTTCCAGCGAGTGTAGCAGCGGGATTTCCAGACAAGGTACGGATGGGAGATGGGGCCTGAGAGAGGAAGGGGTAAAGAGACATACAGAATGGGCACGTTGAGCATCTTAGTGGTCTCTACGACTTTATCAGTAGCCCCCAAACTGTGGTGGGGACCCAGAAGTGAATGGTCTTAGTAAAAGCAGGCCCTTTAGGGGTCACCTCGTCACCTCTTCTCTCCTGCATCCGATGGTGAGGAAGCTGTCTAGAGCTCTGAGATATCTTGTGATCTTTTCTTATTTTATTTTTGGTTTTGTTTTTGTTGTTAAGACAGGGTTTCTCCGTATAGTCCTGGCTGTCCTGGAACACACTCTGTATAATAGGCTGGTCTTGAACTCAGAGATCTGCCTGCTTTGCCTCCTGAGTGCTGGGATTTAAGGCATGGCCACCACCGCCCTGCTGGGATCATTTCCAATTGCTAAATTTGATGCATTCCTGGATTCCTTGACTCTCCTAGGTGTAGGAAATTGAAATACAAAGTCCTGTGAGTTTGAGAAGTAAGACATAGATGCCCATAATTTCAGCAGGAAAGATTACTGCCCAGTCCTCGTTAGAAGACAGGAGCATAGACCTGAACAAGGCTAACACGGGTTCCTAACGAGGTGTGCTGCCCACTGATGCACTTGTTTCCCGCATGTCCTGTAGTCACTATTGGATTGCTGAGAGCCTGGGGACAGAGCAGACATGGTGGCTCCCACTCTTGTTCTAGCACTTTAGAAGGAGTGACAGAGAGGAGTGAGTGGATGGCCTGCTTATTTTTTCTAGGGTCATCTTGTGATAAAGTTGCAGTCTCGTAGAGATTGCTTAATAAACTACACAAGTTTCAGGGGCCTACTTCTGCGCATGTTATTGCAGTTTTTAAATTTTTATTTGTTTAGTTTTTTGAAGCAATCTCACATCATAGGTTGATCTGGACTTAACTGACAGCGGTCCTCCTGCTGTCAGCCTCCCAAGTGCCGAGGGTGCACATACGCACCACACGCCCAGCTTAATACCATTTCAATATGAACGGACCGTAAGCACGAGCCACAGATTAACAGGCTATAACTGTGCCATTATCCGGCCTGAAGGGAAAACCTCCAGTGAACGTGCACTATAAATCTTGACAGCGCCCAGAGACACTAACGGAGAAGAAAAGAAAGCCTTGCCTGGAGAGTTAGGTTAGCATGGTGCCAGCCACGTGATGGTGAGCCCCTGTACTTCCCGATCATCGGTTAGTAGGGGCAAGTTAGGGGTCTCTCCGTGGGAGCTGCTGTTTTTAGTATGAAACCTTTGGTTGTTGAAATTTTTCTTTTGACTCCAAAGTACATCAGATATTTAGTGAACTAGTTATTCGGTAATGGCATTTAAAATTAAAAAGTTGTAAATTCAGTTCCAGGACAGCTACAGAGAAACGCTGTCTCAAACAACAAAAAAAAAAGTCATAAATTCTTTCCAAAATAAAAATTATTTGTGTTCTTCTTTGCTTTTGTTACATGTGGATATAATAAATCTTAGCTCTGAATACATAGGAGTCATCTATAATTTTGTTCATATGAGCTGTCTTTGGCTGCAGAGATAGATTTCCTTAGTTTGTGAGAGAGGACAAGGTCACTGAAGGCTTCTCGGTGGTTTTTGGCACTTCCTTGAGGGGTTTATTTGTATCTGGTAATTTTGAGGCACCATTGTCTAGCCTTTCAGATCTGTTAGTGGAAACAGCTTAACTTCTGTTGTGTTACAAACCAATTGTGTTGGTTTTTTTGATGTTGGTGTCCAAGTGTTGTTTCTTTTGTATGATTGAGTAGAGTACAAATTGTTTTAGCCTCCCAGTTTTGGAGATGAAAATGAGCTTTTTTATTTGCCTTGCTGTTATGTAAGTGGTGGAAATGTTCTTTCTGCTGTTGTGTTACTTCTCAGAACTCTTGGCATCGTTCGTCCCCTGGTCTTGTGTGTGAGATGCTCTCTCTGTCTCCAGTAAGAGTGTGCTCTCGCGTTCTTAGAGCAGCCTCTTCCTAACCAGGCGCCTGTGCTTGAGTGCGCTGTGCGCTGCCGTGGGCATAGTGCTCACTGGAAGTTCAGGCAACAAAGCTTAGCTGTTTAAAGACGGGCCCCTGCTGTTTTCAGGGGTGAGTTTCAAAAGCTGTGCTTCTCACATGCAACTCTTGATGTTTATTCACTGTTGGAGTGTTCAGAGTGTGCTATTTCTACTTTACTCTGTGTGGATGACTCTTATGCAAAGTGCAGATTAAATATTAGAGTGGGAAACTGAGAAGAATTTAAACCAGTCCCTAGTTGTTCTTGAACTTGTCATGTGGATAGTCTTTCAAAAATCGATTAAAGGTTGAAATGTAAAACTGTTTCTCTGTGTAGCAGCCCTGACTGTCTTGGAAGCCCAGCCTGGTGTTGAACTTACAGAGATCCTTCTGCCTCTGCTTCCTGAGTGCTGGGATTAAAGGCATGCGCTGCCACCACCCGGCCAACAGTTTATTCCTCTTTATCATCCTGGACATTCATTGTCACTCTTTCTAGCCTTTATAGTAAAGGATCTGACTTCGAGTACCTGTGCTCTGTGATAGACAGTTGTGTGGCTGGGGTTTGTATGACTTGTAAGGGTTCTGGTAAGGATATTTAACTGGTACAGTACAGTCCCGAGAATAACACCTTCTGTATGCAAGGAAGCTATTGTATGTGGTCCCTCTCTTTGATGGATTTCATGTAGCAGTAAGAGAAGGCTGCTTAGTTGATTCTGTGATTTATTTAAGAGAAAATAGACATGTCTCTCTGCCTGGCAGTTTAGGCATCTTTATTTCACCCTTCCTTTGTATCAGAAGGACAGTAAGGCTTCAATAAGCTGTGGTGAAGAATCAATTTGTAAAAGTGAGAAAGTGCCCTTGAGGATCCCAAGTCAGCACCAATGGCTGTTTTATCTAGAAGAGGTTAAATTGTGCTCAGTCTACTTAACTTGCTCAAACCTAGAAAAATCATTGCTACTTCAAAACCAAGATAACTGCATCACAGTAATACCTGATAATTCCCTTCTGCTCACCATTCTTTCTGTTACCTTCAAATAGCCATGTTTTGTTTTACCTCTCCCCCAAGCCCATACAAGGGGAGGA
This sequence comes from Microtus oregoni, assembly GCF_018167655.1. Lineage (NCBI taxonomy): Eukaryota > Metazoa > Chordata > Mammalia > Rodentia > Cricetidae > Microtus > Microtus oregoni. The sequence continues at coordinate 41,601,096 of NW_024543068.1, read as the reverse complement.
TTTATTTGGCTTGTGGTTTGAGGGGGTATAGTCCATGGAGGCAGTGAAGGTGACAGGACCAGCTCCTGCCATGGCATCTGCTTGCTGCGTCGTGTCAGCATCTAGGAAACAGAAGGAACTGAAGCTGTAGCCACGGGCGGACCCACTTCCTTCAGCATCTTGACCTTATCCCCCAATGTTTCACAGTCTGACAAAGCAGAACCACTAGCCAGGGACTAAGCATTCAGATATGTGAGCTTGTGGGGGACATTTTGTATCAAACCACGTTTTTTCTCTTAACTTACTACTGTTGAACAAAGTGGACCCTAAGATGTGAAAGAAGCTACAGGCATAGTGTGAAAGGGGAAGAGAGGGTAGCAGAGAGTTACTTTAGTTTTACCTGTTGTGTGGATGAATTTTGGAAAATAAAGCCTCACATCAGTAAAATTAGCCCAGAGCAGAGAAATGTAGACACTGCTAGTCCGACCCACTCTTAGGATTTATGTGAAAAGAGGCACAATTATTCTTGTAGCTTTAACCTTTATTGTGTTTTAACCTTTTTTATATTTACTTATTTATTATGTATACAATATTCTGTCTGTGTGTATGTCTGCAGGCCAGAAGAGGGCACCAGACCTCATTACAGATGGTTGTGAGCCACCATGTGGTTGCCTGGAATTGAACTCATAACCTTTGGAAGAGCAGGCAATGCTCTTAACTGCTGAGCCATCTCTCCAGCCCGTGTTTTAACCTTTTAAAAACATAATCATAGCTATAAAAACATAGCCAAATATGAGGGAATGTTATGAAATGTGTTTGTAACTGACAAAGGAAATACAAAGGATGCACTTGCAATGTAATTCTATTCTTAAAGGAAATGTTCTCTATAAAGAAGTCTATGTTTTTCTTGGAGAAACTTAATAGAACTTTTCTCTGTGTTTGAGATTTTGATTGCTTCCATTAAACTCATGAACAGTGAGCATCTGTGGATGGACGAGGGCTGGAAGGGCACCTGTGAAACCTTTGTGTTGCGTGTGGAAATACTGGGAAGGCCAGCATGACTGGTTGTTTTCCTTGTCTAGGAAGAGTTGTGGCACTTAAACTCAGAAGACAGTTATTTTAAACTAGTTTACTGTTTCCTAGGACTTCCACTTAAACAGAGTAAATTTGGAAGAATCTGCAGGAATGGAAAATTCTCCAGCTGGTGCTAGACCAAAGAGGAAAAACAAAAAGTCTTACGATTTAACTCCAGTTGATAAATTTTGGCAGAAACATAAAGGAAGGTAAATGAGAAATATTAGTAATTAAAATGTTTATTCTTTAAACAGAACTGAAGCGCTGCCTGACCTAGGACGCAGTCAACACAATCAGTGATTTTTTTTTTAAATCATCCTCATTGATGAGTGTCAATATTGCTCCATTTCTTTCTTTTCTTTTTTTCTTTTTAACTCGGGATGTATTTAGAGAATTTTGAATACCAGTGCTTTTTCACAGATACTATGTTTGAAAGAAGAATAAGTTGTTACGAAAGTCATCATTATTCTCTCATATTTTACTTTGATCATGAATCAAAACTGAAGAAACAAATGAACTCCCATATGCCGATCTGTACTACTCCAGATTCATACCCAAATGATTGATTCCATTCCTACCACAAAGACCCTCTGCGTCCCTGTTATCCATACAGCAACCACAGCAGCAGGGAAACACGAGATTACACATCCTCCAGTAGATGAATGGATGATGAAAACATCATGTATTCTACATGCTGGAAACAAACTCAACCGTAAAGAAAACATTTTTTCTTGATTCCTCTGGCTTCCTTAGATGTTGGTAGGACCACATCTCTTCAGACATTCACCCTGAACACTGCACAGGTCTTTCTGACCTTGAGCCTGACACACAGACCTGTCTTTCATTTGATTGTATGATAGAAAAACTTTGGGGCCATATTTTTCCTTTTTGTTCATGTTGTCCTCATACTAACCCCATCCTATATACATGGGGAGGCCGAACCTGTGTCTGAAGTCCAGAGATTTATTCAGTCATAGGAAAAAAAAAAATCAAGGAGTGACAAGATTACCACAGTTTGCCTCATGGTGTAGACCAGTGTGGACATCCCATTATTATGTCCTTTTCAAGTACCTTATGGGTCAGTAAATGCTGTAAAAATTACCTAGTTGCCGTTGTGTCCAGAGAAGTTCTAAACAAAGAAAATTATTTCTCTAAGAAATAACACAATGAGCTGGGCGGTGGTGGCGCAAGCCTTTAATCCCAGCCCTCGGGAGGCAGAGGCAGGTGGATCTCTGTGAGTTCGAGGCCAGTCTGGTCTACAAGAGCTAGTTCCAGGGCAGGCACCAAAGCTACAGAGAATCACTGTCTTGAGAAAAAAAACAAAACAAAAAAAGAAATAACACAATGTTTTTCATTAATGGTTTTGCAAGTATTTTAAATGTGTGCCTGTAAAGACACAGGTGTGTCTCTGTCCTTGATCTGTGTGCTTTGTGGCCTTATCGTCCATTGTATTTAAAGAGAGTAGAATATAGCTGTACTTTAACATGCTGGAGGGTTTTATATGTTTATGGGTTTTTTTTTTTCTTTTTACTTAAAACTTAAAAAAAAATGTAAAGAAAGCCATGTGACTGTAACAAGGATTTGGCTTCTCAGCAGGAAGCTGTTACTGTCTCTTTTTTTGACTACGGTAGTTTGAGATACTAGTAAAATTTTTAATTAATATCTTTACTTTAGAATTGGTGTCTGTTTTCTGCGCTATGGTGGCATATCATCAGAGAGTGTGGAGAGTTAGGCGTGCTCTTCACCGGAGCACACTAAGAGCGCTGAACTAAGGGTGCTGTTTTTAGAATTACACTTGAGTAGTCCTCTGATACTGCTAATTTCAGTAGCAGTGTTTATTTAATGCTTAAATATACTTGTCTTCCTTTGATTTCAGTCCTGTACTTAAATAATAATATATATTTTGTTTAAATAATATATAGTTGAAGAGAAAATGTGATTTCATTAATGAGAAGGCGGGAAGTAAAATTTAAGTTTGTTTAGACTTCTCATCTTGATACAAACTTAAAATTACATAACTTTATGTTCGCTGTTTTCTACGCAAGTTATATATAAAATATATTCAAAACTATGTGCTTTTAAAGTAATACTCTTGTATGTATTTCAAAATACACTTGCAAAACATGAATCTTTTACTGTCTGACAGTTAATCTAGTGCAGTGTCATTTCAGCCCCTTCCCAGAAGTTGCAGAATCAGTCCAGCAAGAGCTGGAATCGTACAGAGCCCAGGAGGATGAGGTGAAACGGCTGAAGAGCATTATGGTAAGATCCCGTTTGCATCCCGGAGCAAAGGTGGAGGAAGGACAGCTTCAGGGGGTTAGCAAAAGTGTTCACTTCCTTCTCCTTCGGGAAAGTTCAAGGCCATTTATTACCTGAATAACAAAATAGTCATCATCTACTCAAGGGTGATGTTTTTGAGGGACTGCCTCACCATAGCACAGAGTAGCCTCAGACTCATGGCAGTCCTGCCTAAGCTGCCACAACCAGCCTTAATATTCTTTTTCAAAAACAAATTAAATATTAAGAAGAAACTGCATTCCCAGGAGTGGTATTGCTGGGTCCAGGGGTAGGTTGATCCCGAATTTCCTGAGAAACCGAAACACCGATTTCTGAAGTGGTTGCACAAGATTGCATTCCCACCAGCAATGGATGAGGGTACCCCTTCCTCCACAGCCTCTCCAGCAAAGGCTATCATTGGAGTTTTTTATTTTAGCCATTCTGACAGGTGTCAAAGTTGTTTTGATTTGCATTTCCCTGATCGCTAAGGAGGTTGAGCATGACCTTAAGTGTCTTTTGGCCATTTGAACTTCCTCTGCTGAGAATTCTCTGTTCAGTTCAGTGCCCCATTTTTTAATTGGGTTAATTAGCATTTTAAAGTCTAGTTTCCTGAGTTCTCTATATATTTTGGAGATCAGACCTTTGTCTGTTGCGGGGTTGGTGAAGATCTTCTCCCAGTCAGTAGGTTGCCTTTTTGTCTTGGTGACAGTGTCCTTTGCTTTACAGAAGCTTCTCAGTTTTAGTAGGTCCCATTTATTCAATGTTGCCCTTAATGTCTGTGCTGTTGGGGTTACTGATCTATTGGGAGCTCACCAAGGCCAGCTGGACTGTGACTGAAAAAGCATGGGATAAAACTGGACTCTCTGAGCATGGCGAACAATGAGGGCTGATGAGAAGCCAAGGACAATGGCACGGGGTTTTGAACCTACGTAATGTGCTGGCTTTGTGGGAGCCTAGCCAGTTTGGATGTTCACCTTCCTAGAAATGGACGGAGCGGGGAGGACCTAGGACTTACCACAGGACAGGGAACCCTGACTGCTCTTTGGACTGGAGAGGGAGGGGGAGAGGAGTGGGGGAAGGGGGAGAAGGGTGGGAGGAGGGGGAGGGAAATGGGAGGCTGGGAGGAGGAGGAAACTTGTTTTTTTTTTTTCTCCTTTTCTCAATAAAAAAAAAGTTAAAAGAAAAAAGAAAGAAAAAAAAAATAAAAACAAAACTATGCCAAAAAAAAAAAAAAGAAGAAACTACATTTTAAGGCATGGGTTGTGATTTGAAATAATACAAGTAATATTACTTTTAGAGATGTGTACACCAGGGTTGTTTGTTCTTCCCTACTGTGAACAGAATTCAGCTGTGAGCCTGAGTCCTGTATCTCGGCAGCCAGCGTCTGGGCATTTCCTGTTTGGCAGTGCCAGCTGATCCTTTGCACGCTCCTGCTAAACTTGTGGCCACTAGAACCTTTCTGTAGTTGTCAAAACGGGTGTCCTTACACCCCCAAAAGGATACTGTTCATGCAGGTGGCCCAATTTATTATTACTTATCTTTCTCATTATCTTTGTGGTGTGTTGACTGTTCTGCTTGGGCCTGGTGATGGTACAGTTCTAAGAGCTTTTTCCTCCCTTCACAGGGTCTAGAAGGAGAGGACGAGGGAGCCATCAGCATGCTCTCTGATAACACTGCCAAGCTCACATCAGCTGTCAGGTGAGTGCATGTGTCCCCTTTGCAGTCTTCCCCATGGTGGGCTTTACTTTGGAAGATAAAAATTGTGAATAACTTCCACAATAGGAAACAGTAGGCAACAGCAGCTGCGCCTCGGAGTCTGAAGATGTGAAGGCTTTGAGCACATTTAAGCTGATCTCTGTTCCTCGCAGCTACAGTAGAGAAACTGCCTCTGTGAATAGTTAGCAATTTCCAACTCAGGTAATTTTACTAGGAAAACAGAATTAGTAATGAGTGGAATCAGTCATTGTTATTTTTGCTATTGCTACCACTATTAATTCAGTTGGAACAGGTTTTCAATACTTTTAGAAATATAGGTAAAAGCATGTTTCTATTAATCTTGTTTTATTCTAAACCCCGAAATGTTGGAAGCAGAATGTGCAGCTGTAGAAGTAATGAGTTGGCAGCAGGCTATTGTAAGCTAGTGTTCACCTGTGTTACTAGAGTGATGCGTATGGCCTGGGATCAAGCCGGGGCTCTAGTTGAGTGGACATCTTAACTTGTCACTTTGGTTCAGTGTTCTGAGTTTCCTCATGAGCACCAGTCAGGGGTTTTGTTGAGGTCTGTGTTACTTTCTTAGAAATTTTGTGGTTAATTTTCGATTTTTTGTAACTTATAGTTCTTTGCCAGAACTCCTTGAAAAAAAAAGACTTATTGATCTCCATACAAATGTTGCCACTGCTGTTTTAGAACACATAAAGGTAAATGTAACTTTTTCCCTCCACAATCCACTGATATCTGTTCATGTCTCATTGAGCGTCTCTTAACATTGTAAGGTATAATTAATTACAGGAGGCAGCAGGGCTGTGTTCGTGTTCTGCAAATGAGGGAACCTCAGAACCAGGAAGACCACTTTACTAACTAGTGGTTGGGCTGCAGAATCACAATATTAGCTCTACATTGTCTGTTCTTACTGGTAATAAACAGCCATGGATCTAACCATCGGCAGTGCAGATTTTAATTCTGCATTGGTGGTTGTTCTTTGTATTGGGCATGGTTTCACAGTGTGACTCGGGCTGACCTCAGCCTTAGTATATCCTTTTCTGTGTGTTCGTGTTGTTACTTCCCTTCTTGTCATCAGGGACCGAGGGTCAGTGTCTAAAGCAGTGTTTCTAACCATAATATAATATCAGCTGCCAGTGTCATTTTAGATTTTTCTAATAGTCACATTAAAAGGGCAAAATAAGGAAAATTTATTTTAGTATATTGTACATAACCATAATGTCCATAATATTAGTATTTCAACATACATTCTGTTTATAACATGAAATTTTATATCCTCTTTTATATATGATATCTGATAAGTTCATAGTATCTTTATGGGCATATGACATCTTAATTCATATCAACCTCAAACTCCTGATCTCCCTGACTTCACCTCCCAGGTACTGAGACTATGCACTACAGTGGCCAGCATAGGAATCCTTTTTGATATGATACTGCTTAAAATACACTAAAGGACACTAATTACATGACTCATTTGTGTAACTTGATTCTGAAGTTTTTGGCTTTATACGTCTGTTAACTTAAAACACTTTACTTACTCTCATAAGACAGTGACTTTTGAAACCAATACATTGGAGCTTTTCAGTATTGTCTTCATAGCTCTTTTCTTACTTATAGTTACCACACATGAGCTTACTTGAGTTCTTCAGTATTCTGCTGTTGTTAGTTCTCAAGACATCCAGTTAAATCCTATGGCCAGACAGACTTGAGGACTTGGCTTTCCACTCCGTGTGACACATTTGAAACACTGAAAGATGAGAGGATGTGCTGTGTTGGGGACTGCAGACCAACAGGCCCTGAATTCCTGTCAACAACTTGTTTTCCTGTGCTCTGAGCAGAAGACCCTGATGGCTGGGGAATGGGTTCTGATGAGTCTGCAGCTGAAAATCCCAAGAGCATGGGCATGGCCTGAACACAGTAAAGGGGGCATTCTTGTTTCAGGGATGACCATGTCTCTGTTTCTGTATGTGTGTGTTTAAATCTCCAGGCCCTTGCCCGAGGCTGGCGAACTGTCTCTCGTGGTGCAGGCCCTGTAGTGCAGGTGAACAGTGCAGTGCTGCTCACCAAAGATGCAGAAAGTACCTTGATTGGTTTTGTTTTTATTTGGAGAAGGGACTTAGACGTTTTATTTGTTAATCATTTAAAAAGCCAAAAAGCACTAGAAAATAATTGATCCATAGACAATGGACATTGTGCAGTATGGAATTGAGCCTGTATAATTTCTGTTTAGCTGACACTTTGATATTATTGATACTCAGTATTTTTCACATTCTCATAGATATGAACTGTAATTGTGAAGTCAGTGTTTCTGTTAGTGTCTTCACTTCTGTATGTTGCTCCTCTATTAACTGGAAAAACCTTTTCCACCTGTTTCAGTGAGGCCATTGTCTGCTGCAGAGATAACACACTGTGTACAACCAGGGGAGAGTTGTTCTTTTCTCCTGGCTCAGTAAAGTAAAAAGTTAACTTCCTGAGCTAATGCAACATAGATTCTGCTGTATATCTAGTAAGGTATAGTTATAAAATTAAAACTCTATGTATGGTCCATTCAACAAACACTTCTGACTATACAGTAAATTCTAGGGGCTGGAGAGATGACTCACTTAAGAGCACTTGTTGCTGTGGCAGAGGTTCCCAGCCCCCAGCATGGTGTAGGTCACAACCATATGTAACTTCAGATCCTGGGATCTGATGCCCTCTCCTGGCTACTGAGGGCACACAAGTAGTACACAGACATACATACAGGCAACACTCATGCACATAAAATAAAAATAAATATTAAAAAAAAATTTAGGTAGTGTGACATTTGTTTATAGTTCTGTGAATACTTTGAGGCTTAACACTGTTCCCATATTTTTCTTTAGTTACAATTTGTTTCATTCTCAAAAGTTTATTAATGTTTATTATTTTCTGACTTCTCTTAGCTATAAGATCAGTAAAATGCCAAGCTCTACTCCTGCTACTAAACTAGGTTGCATGACCCCAAATAGCTAATTGTACCTATAGGAAATCTGATTTTTTATCTCTTCACAGATGTATTCTTCCACCATGTGTCTTTATGAATATACTCTTTAACAGTAGTAGGCCAGGCTAGAGCTTCTGATTTTAGAATAATTTCTTCCTTCTAATAGATTTTATATTACAATGAAAATAAAGTAAATTCATGGAAAAAAGATGTCAAAAAGTGATCTTAGAACAGCAAAGAAGACGAATAAGAGACAACAAAGAGCAACTGTCAGGCCAGGTCTGAGGTTAAGTGGTTAAGGAAGTAAGTCAGCCTTGATGGATGCCAGGTTAGTGGAGTTCTGGATCACTAGAAGCAGCCAGTTAGTGGAGATCTCAGAGATGGCCATTCTAGGCAGAAGGAGTAAGAGCTGTAAAGTAATGGGTATGTTTGAGGACCTGGAGCCTGCTGGGCTTTACTGAGGAGATAGTGATAGAATAGGAAGTCCAAAAGGTAAGGATTTCATTATGATGGAGTCATGTGATGTGTGATTCCAATGGCAAGTGTGTTGAGGGAGAGGTGGAGATTCTGAAAATAGACTTGAAGTAGAAAACTGTAAGAAAACGGTGCCGTGTAAAGTACACTTTGCATGTGATGGCCCTTGTGGTTGTCTTTTCACGCTATGATTTGGATGCATTTGTGCCAGTGGAGGGTGTCTGTGTAAGATAGTTTACTATGCCATCACTCCTGGCCTAAGCAATTCTACCTGAATGACCCTATGCTTTTAGGAAAGTGCTTTGTCTAGGGTTGTTGATTCTTTAGAACGCCAGCTTAGGCTAGAAGCTAATTTGTCACTAAAGAACTAGCATGCTTTTATATTTAAAAGACTTGTATGCAAGTAAACTGCTTGATCAGCCATCAGGAAGTAGGAGAGCCATGTGTGTTAACAAAGAAAACCATCACTCAGAGCTTTAAAATACAGAGTCTGTAAAATAAATGAGCATTCAACAGTAATTCTTTATTAGATCAAAGTGAACTACTAGCGCCACTTAAACCCTCAGAAGATACTTCATTGAGAATATTTCCCCAGTCCTTATCCAGCTGGGGTGCCTTTTCTGTTCCACTGAAACATGGGTTAGAGGTGATGGCTAGGACTGCTAAAGAGATGAGTTTCCTTGTGTCCTGCCCTAGGAAATGAACAAAGGGGCTATAGAAAGCAACTGTAATCTAAATGTGTGTGTGTGTGTGTGTGCATTTGTAGATACACATTTATAAGTAAAATAGCGACAGGCAGCTGTTGAAAACAATGCTCTGTGCAGTTTCTTCAGATGGGGGCAGGAGGGACCATGTGTCTTAAACTTGCTCTGAACCTTCTCATCACTACTGTCCTGTTTTTTTAGAAAAGACTACAGAAATTTGTTTTTTTGTTTGTATGTTTGTTTGTTTAGTTGGTTGCTTTGAATTTTATGTCGCAGTTTTTGATGTTGTTATTTTGTAAATGTTTAGTCGAATTTAGTAGTATACTAGTGTTCCCTTCAGAGTCTGGTGTTTCCAGTTTTTGAAGGCAACTAATTTTCAGTATATTAAAAAAATAGAGATAGACATATGCATAGTACCCCTTTCTCCTTAAATGAGTTTTGGTAGGTTATATCTTTTTGAGTTTGTGGGTACACAGTTGTTCAAAATTCATTTTTATCTCCTTAATGTTATTGATCCCTGAGAATAACTTTTCCTTTATCATTTCTGGTTTTAGGCATCTGTCCACTTTCTTGGAGTTCTTGTATATGACTATAGGAACATCAGTTTAATTGGTCTTTTCGAAGAATTAGCTTTTAGCTCCTATGCTTATTGTCTTCACTTCTTGTTTGTTTTTCCCCAGGTCTTCTGCTTTGGTTGTGATTTTCTCTTCGTTTTCTAGGTTTATCTTTAAGTGTTCAATACATTGCTTGAATATATTTAAACCAAACAGTTTCTGAAAGCCTTAGCAGTTTATATGTTTTCATAAAACAGTATCAATAATTAATATTTATTATTGTTCTCAAATAAGACAGGGCATTTCTAGAAAGTCAAGCCCAACGAAGAATGTCTAACTTCAACTTCTGTTACCTAACTTCTGTTAAGGGCCTTACTGAAAATCTGTTATTATTATTTAAAGAATAGGCACTCTTTCTACCTTAGGGACCCAAATTCCTGTTCTTAGTTTAAGAATAATTGGAAGGCTATAAACTTAGACCATACTACCTTAATAAATCATGGGACTGCTCTCATTAAATTCTATTTTAATGTCATATCTTGGCCATTAAAGTTGCCTCACAGAACAGCCACATGAAATCCATAAATGTGAATAGCACTAAATACTGCGTTCTTACACTAAACAGTGTAAGTAAAGACACAATGTAAGTAATATATATATTTTTCTCAGGACAGAGAGTAGTATAATTGAAGAAAATTCCCATCAGAAAGGTTTTCTAAGAAGCATTACTTTATGACACATTATAAAACTACCACTTAGCCAACATGGTGATTGCATGCCTTTGATTTCAGCACTAGAGAGGCAGAGACAGTAGATGTCAGTGAGCCTGACATACACACACACACACACAAATATATATATTTAAAGGCAGTGTTTCACTATGTAGCCTGGTTGGCCTGGAACAGGTTGTGTAGACAGGGCTGGCTTCAGGCTCACTGTGTCATAAAGTAATGCTTTTTAGAAAACCTTTCTGACGGGAATTTTCTTCAATTATACTACTCTGTCCTGAGAAAAGTGAAGTAACGAAGAGAGGATTAATTTTATTCAACAAGCTGAAAAATATGGGGGAAAAATGAATACTTTTAGGAGCAGTGCAAAGTGATAATTGAGAGACGGGCCTTCCCGGGGATTACTTCTCTGTGTTGTCCTGTTACACAACACTGGATGTTTATGTGTGCATTGTGTGCCACAGACCACGTGTGGAGCTTAGAGAACTCGTGTCAGACACCAGCTCTCCTGTGGGAGTCACCAGGCTTGATGGTAAGCACCTTTAGCCAAGGAGCCATCTTGCCAGCCCCATTTTTAATTTAACTGTGTGAGTGCTTCAGGACTTTAAAACTATGGCCTTGTGTCCCACCGCCTTTACTGCTTCCAGATGCTCACACGTGCAATCCATTCCTTGATCTACCTCTCTTCAGATGGCTCTGTTCTGTTGTGCCCTGGGATGATCCGACTGAAAACAACTAATCATGAGTCTCCAAATCACTTCAGAACTCAGCTCAAAAACAATATAAACAAAAAGACATGACAATAAGGGATCTTGAGTGTTGAACGAACACTAGAAATAATATAAGTAGGCTACCTTTCTGCCCGGTTAGGTTGAATGTGTGGATCCCCATGCTACAAAAGTAAACTCACAGCCAAAAATAAGAAACTAAACTATGTTTAAATGAACATTTGCTTATATATTTGATCATAAGAAATAGAAATTTGTTAACAGAAGACTCTTACTATATTTTTATTACTATATTTTTACCTAATGTTTATTTTGAAACAGGCAAGAAAACTGGATGTATATTTTGAATATGAAGAAAAAATAATGAGCAAGACTACTCTGGATAAATCCCTCCTAGACGTCATATCTGACCCTGATGGTATGTGTCATAAATTTGAGCTAGGGATGAATCTAGCATTTCAGTCCAGACAAAATTCAGGTAGAATTACTGTATCAGTCAGTTCTAATTACAAGGTAATTAAATGAGCTATTTTTCTGCTGAAAATTTTCAACATAGCAGTTCTTAAAATGGAAAAATTATTTCTAATGTAGTTTTTCTTTGGTAGTATTTGTAAATACTTTGTACTTAAGTCTTTAATGTGATATAGACGGCTGTCAGTTTCTACTCTTTCCAGGAAGATTTGAATGAATGAAATTGAAAACAACATCTTCAGGGGTTGTTTTCTACTTCATTTTGGTTTGTCCCAGAGAATATCATGGGAAAAAAGTAACTAAAACTGAGTTCTACTTTAAATGTTCAGGAAATACGCTTTTACAAACAGTGTGGCATGCTTCACAACCGCACTGAGGAGACGGCTCGCAGGCTGGAGTGCTTGCCATCCCAGCCGACGGTCTGAGCAGCTCGGGGCTCAGCATAGCCTATCCTCCTGGTGCTGGAGGAAGAGACGGGGAATCCTGGGCCTTGCCAGTCAGGAGGGGCTGGGAGCAGCTGCACCCCCCATTAGATTCTGGCTAGCAAATAACATTTTCCACTGGGACCCAGCTCAGAAGGAGCTGACTTGCTGGATAGAGTAGGGGAGATAGAAAAAAGGAGTAGAACATTTGTTGTGCCAGGAAACAAATAACAACAACAAAAAGAAATGTGTCAAAAGGACCTAGACATCAGTCTAAGAGGCTGCAGATCATTACCATTTGATCATCAAAGTATAAAGATAATAATAACTCATGGGTTAGAGCTCACAGGATAAAAAGGAAACCGTGATTCCATATAGAAAAAAGAGGTGACATAATTGAAATTTTATAGGATGTTTACGTAGTTTTAGAGCACTGTGTTTATTAATGAGACTTTGTCACTGTGACACATGCCTGAAACAGTTTAAGAGGAGGGAAGGTTTCAGAGGTCTTGGTTCCTTTGCTCTGGACCTGAGGTGACACTGAGCATCATGGCTAGTCGCAGGTGGTAGAGCAGAACAGCTCACTCTATGGCCACCAAGCTAAAAGAGCAGTGTCTCTGGCACCATATCCCAGTGCCCTGCTTCCTCCAGTTAGACCACCTCCTGCTTCGCATCATTTCCCAGTGGTGCCGCATTTTGTGAGTCTGTTGGGTCAGTCGCTCTCAAAGGCCTATCAGCTGGCAACTGGTACCCTAGTACATGTGCTTGCTTGGGACATTTCACATTCAAACCATAGTACGTCCCTACAGATACTTGTTAATTATAAAGGAAGAAGTAGAAATTTTACAATAAAGAACCATAGTAAATACCTCATTAGGTAATCCTATTTAGCGCTGTCGGTAATGAAATATACCAGGATGGTATAAACCTAAGAACTTGACTAAATCTGCCGCTGAGCGCTCACATCCAGAAACTAAAGATAAATTGAAGAGTGTCTGGATTCTAAATCCCATGACTCTCTCTGCTTCATCGGCTGTCACAGTTAAATCTAGTTTTACTATTATCTTGTAAATATATTCCATTTCATATTCTAATATAAAAGTGTGGTTTTCATGAACCTTGTAGTAAAATAAGTCTCCTCGGAGAGCACAGGTTTAGGAAATAAGACTTTGGGCTCAGCTAGATGATTTCATTTAACCAGCGGATCTCATAACCACACACCTAGGGCAGCGATGCCTCTGACCCAGACAGCCCTACTTCCCAGGTATCCTGGGGTAACGTGCAAGCCTTCCTTGCCATCTGAAAAGATGATGTTTATAATTGCATGCTTACCCTGTCTGTATCCCTTCTTTGCTTTTGTAGTTTATGCCTGAGGATAATCTTAGCCTCTAGGCAGTTGGGAGATCAAGGAGGTGTTTCTGTGGTGACTCCGCTAACCCACCTTTCCCCTGTTCAGTCTCACATGCTTGAGTCTTAGTACTTCCTGCTTCATCTTAGTTGAATAAGAACCACATTTTGTTTTGTTGTATTTCTACATGCCTTGACTTTTAAAGTTCTTCTGAGTTTTAATTATAATGCACAATAATCACAATTATAAGTCTTTTTTCATTTCCCTTCTCGTGTAGCGGGAACTCCGGAAGACAAGATGAGGCTGTTTCTTATCTATTATATAAGCACGCAGCAAGCACCTTCTGAGGTATGTCCACTGACACCGCTGAGAGGGGGTGCTCATTCGCAGTTGCCAGCCAGTTTCAAAATAGAAACGAAGGATCATTTATTTTTTAAAAAAATTATTAAGGCAGATTCTGTTTACTGCAGAATTTTATATCAATATTTTTGTCACCACTTGGGAAGTACCTGACCACTTAGTGCTCAGAATTCTTCTGAAAAATAACTGTTTTAAACTAATTAGTCCAGTTTGCTGGGCTTTTCTGAAGGTTGGCTTCTTATGATTTTATACTATTTAGATTGATTTAAACTAGTGACTGTTAACATAGCATACCCTGTTCTAGATGTAGTTCTGTAAAGGAAAGTGGATTAGAGACCATGGATTCTTCCTTATGTTAACCAACTGTAGCTTTGCACAATGAACTGCAAGCATAAGAACCTCCAAGATACCATTGAGAGAATTCTTAGTACCAGTTTGTTGTTATTAAGTTACAAAGCTTCAAAATATTACTAGCATGTTAAATCAGTGTTTACGTAGGGCCCTTTTGCTTTGCTGCAGACTGTTCTAGAAACAGCTTGCTCATCAGTGAAGGTTTATCTGTTTTTTAGACTCTGATGTCCTATTTCTAATATTTTAAGGATATTTTTTTCCAAACCTAATATAGATTTAATCAGACTACCTGATTTTTAGTAAAGACTTTCATAAACTCTGGTGATCATTAAGAGGCTTATATCATGATTACCAATATCAGCTTAATTGTCCTGAAAATGCAAAGAAAGTAAGATCTCTGGCGAATGGTGAGCTTAAAAGTTTTCCCTTGGCGGGCCTGGGAGATGGCTTGGTCATAGTATGCTTGCTTATCATGCAGGCGTGAGGCCCTGAATCTGATCCTAGCATCCATGTTTTAAAAGAAGCCAGGTGTGCACCTGCAATCCCCGCACTGGGGATGGGAAAACAGGAGGATCCCTGGGGCCTGCTGGCCACCAGTCAAGCTGGCTCCATGCCTCGCAGTTCAGTGAGAGACCCTGTCTCAAAGAAGGCAAGGAGTGACTGAAGAAGCAACTGACTTCAGTCTCTGCGCCCCACACTCAGACACAAGAACACATGCAGTCCTCACTTCCTTTCTGTAGTGGAGTCACTATGGTGCTAGGCTCCGTTAACTTACACAAACTCAACTGGACGTGCTCATCAGGGGATAGAGAGACTGGGGAGGAAGAAACCATTTAAAATGAGAGGACAGCAGTTCTTCAGCCATGACTCTGAGTCCTACAGTGAAAATGAGAAGAGAAGCCTGAGGCCAGGCCCTCTCAGGCTGTGTCGCTCTCGATATTTCTGATTTGAAATATTTTTGGCCAAATTGAATCACTTCTTTAGAGCTTGTTCTGAAGAGAGGAAGTCCATTTTAACGGTAGAGAAAAAAAGTGATGAACTGCGGCATGATGGAATATCATACTTAACACTTATAGGGCTATCTTCTCTTCTGTGACTTGTGTTCCAGATACTCACTTGGGTAGTCATTCACAGTACAGCTCCACCTGGTGTGGGTGCCTGGCATCTAAACTCATGCCTTTTTATTACAATCTTGATTACTCAAGTAACAGCAAACACAGTTTTCTGTGGAAGTGTGGTGTTTATCAGAGTTCTTTTCTTGTTGCAGGCTGATTTGGAGCAGTATAAGAAGGCTTTAACAGATGCAGGATGCAACCTTAGCCCTTTACAGTATATCAAACAGTGGAAGTAAGTTGTAGCTCCTTTTCCTTTCCTGTTACTTAAGGTCATAATTCAAATATTGTTCCCAAGAAAGTAGGAATGCTGGTTATAAGGCTGAACAGTGTCATGGTGACTTCTTATGTCTAGTGCATAGCATTTCCTTCACTGGCCCGCCTTATGCACAGCTTACAGCCACATAAAATAGGGACACCTTTTATCCTGGGACAAGCTCTATACTTTTTTTACTGATTGATGTGATGAGAAAGTCAGAGACTGAAATCTTTTTGATCCAATGTCTCAAAACTACTAACTAGCAACCAGGACAATACCAAATTTAAAAAACATTTTACCAAGGAAATGGAAAAATTAATTGGTGCACTTATAATCTGCTAGTAGGAATATAAATTTTGATGATTTTCCAGAATGCTGTTAAAAGGTTTTGACCCCCTACCACTTTTAAGGATTTATCCAAAGAAGTTATTGGAACTATAAAATTTTAGCGGTGAAAAACAACCTAAGTGTCCATCAGTGAACTGGGTATATAATGACGGTACTTTAGGCTGGCATGGTTCACGTGGATTATGAAGCACTCCTGTAATCCCAGCATCTGGGAGGCCAAGGGGGGTGATTCATCACAAGGTCAGTAGCAACTTGGGGTATTTACATAGCAAGACCTGGACTGTCCAATCTTATAAGATAGAATCCAACTGGATAACTGAAAATCATGATAGAAGACTTAATGATTGGAACCATTTTGAGGATCCTGGAACCAAACCTCATGAATGCCAAAAGATGCTGTTTCCTAATTGGGAGCTTAATGGGAGGACCTGCACTGTCATTGAATTTACATGTGTTAAAGGAACAGTTAATTCTCAAATGAAAGAATGATGTTAACGATACTGAATGATTCAGACAGTCAAACTGAGTGATAAGACCTTAGCCAATGGCTGCCTTTGCTTAGCAGAGAAAACTTCTGGGTAGGTGCATCTGAGCCAAAATTGGGTTGACATTTGTACAGAGTGACCCACCTGTATGTGTTCACACACGCATACACTTGGTCGTGTAGCTGAAATGCATGCACCTGCCTGTAGCTCCACGTGCATCTCTTTCCTTTGCCTGCTTTTCCTTTCAAATCTCTACAACAAGCATTGCCTTTTCAGAAAATAGATTGATAGTCTCCATTGCGCATAGCAAAAGAAACACACCAGGTTCTTAACAGTGGTTTTTCTCTAGGGGGGGCTGTGGAGTGCCCTTTATTATCCATGCTTTCGGTGACATTTTGAACCTTTCTTCTATTTGACCATATTCTTGCAATAGAAAAAGCAAAAAAATAGATCAAAATAGTTGACTGTGGGGCAGTGTGTCATTGTTCCTTTTTTTGTTAAATGTGAAGTTTACTAAACAGTGTTCGGAGTTATTGTGGGAAAGACAGTTGTTTCATGCAGTTAAAATATGTTTAATCTCTAATTTGTAACATTTGTTTACTTTCCAGTTGTAAACAAATAAAATTTTAGGAAATTGAGAAAGATATAAAGAGGAAAAACTGAGTCAGCAAGATGGCTCAGCAGGTCCAGGCTCTGTAATGTGAACCTGGTGACGTGAGCTCAGTTCCGAAACCCTCTTAAAGGGAGGGAGGGAGGCCTGACTCCGCCAAGTTGTCTTGATTCCATGCGTTTACCATAGCGTACATGCACATGAAACAGTAATAAATATTTTTTAAAGAAAAGGAAAATTGTATTTATTCCAGAAATCATGGAACTACAGCCTGTAGTTCCAGCACTCAGGAGACTGAGGCAGATGTCAGGGACGTGGCCAGCCTGGGCTACATAATGTCACTGTCTGGAGAGTAGGTGATGTTTGTACAGCCGCACTTTTTGCTGAGTCGGCGTTGCAGTGTCGCGTCTAGAGGGCCCCTGAAGCTGGTGTTGTCAGAGTGCTCCACCCTCCTCCTGGTTAGGTTCTAGTAGAGAAAGCCCCCTGACATTTTCTATTTATAGCTTTGTTTATGGCCCCATTCGTGAACAAAACTGAAAGCTTTGCATTTACTTTGGATTTCTGTCTTGTTACTGCTAGACTTTGTCAGGACAGAAGGCGAACATTTTTAGCATTTTAGCTACTACCTTGTTAGTGATTCCTTCTTTTTTTCACTCTCAAAATATCCTTTGGGCTCTGCCCACCTTCTTATGCAGAGCATATGAAGTAGCTAAGAGCCATGAAAAAGATATGTTGATATAAAGTGTGTAGTGTGCTAATAGAATGTCATAGACCAGGATTGCAAAAGGATGCTGCCTCTCGTGTTACTCATCCGTGTTGCATTTTGTGCACATGTGTAATGGGAAGAACATACATCAGTATCTTGCAGCTGCTTTTCTCGCAGTGCCGAGAGTCTTCGGGGAACATCCGGTATTTGCAAATTGTGTAGAGAAATGTGAAAACAATATTTTTCAAGTACACCGAAGTGCTCTCTTTTCCTCCAATTTTTAGTTTCCCCAATCATACTTAAGAGAAATTCTAAACTTTTTAGAAAAACTTGAAAATATATAACCATGTGCAGTTACATGTAAAACTGCGTGGTTTGTAATGTAACCGGAGGGAGCATATCTCTATGTAGTGACTGATGGGGTGGGCTGTGAGCTGAGTCCCTAGAGGAAATGAGCACAGGTCTGCAGGGAGCGAGGGGTGTGTGCTGCCCAGCAGTGAGCTGAGCTTACCTGTTTGGGTCTCTTGGTAATGCTCACATGGGAAAAGGCTTCGCTTCTGGCTCCTGCTTGTTCCTGCAGTGCTGCTGCTGGGACCCTGGACCTGGTACCTGCTGTGGTGTTCTGCTGCTGAGCTGCACCCAGCCCGCACTGGCATGTTTTAGGGAATCTCACTGTTTGAATGATGGCTGTAATATAACTAGTTGAAAAATAATAATTTTTTAAAAAATATGCACATCTTAGAAGTTAGCCAGTAAATCTTTTAATGCCAAGATGCCAGTAAATCTTTTAATGCCAAGATGCCGAACGATAACTCTGTCTACTTGTAAGTATAAACCTCCTTGTTTCACAGGGCTTTTGCCAAGATGGCCTCAACTCCCGCCAGCTATGGTAGCACCACCACTAAACCAATGGGGTAAGTATGCTGGTGATGTTGGTCCTTCGTGCTCCAAACATTCATGTCTTAAAATCACAGATCTGCCACCTTCCAGAAAATTCCCTTCAGACTTGCTTGAGTAGTTTTCATTCTCTCTTTAAGATGGAAGGGGATGTCTTTCACATGGTATTGGTTTCATATGTTTCTGTCACACCTTTCGGTTTTAGAAACTGCAAGGCTCAAACTATTTTGTATTGCTATTGATAGCCATAGCATAGATTTTTAAAGCTAGTTGCTCAATACCTAACCAGGACAAATGCAGTCCTGCTGGCTGGGGAATGACTCCTCACCCTAGGGCAGCTCTCAACCCATGGGTCACAACCCCTTTGGGGGTCAATGACCCTTTCACAAGGGTCCCATATATATCCTGCATATCAAATCATAACTATCAAAATTACAGTTAGGAAGTAGCAACAAAATAATTTTGTGATTGGGGGTAACCACAACATGAGGAACTGTATTAAAGGGTTACAGCATTAGGAAGGTTGAGAACTACAGTCTTAGAGACCGCTGTAGTATTCGTGTGGTTTTCCAATTTGCTGAACAAGGCAATTGTGGCTACTCTTTTCTGTATCACACATACTTTAAATTTCTAATTTACTTTTGAATCTGGAATAAAGTATGAAGCCCAGAGGCAACGATTTATCTAGTTTTAATGGTTTCAGCTGCCCTCCCCTCTGGAGGTCACTATACAGGTTGTCCTGAACCCTGCCGCCCCACTCACGGAGGTACCTGCAGAAAGGATGTCCCTTCAGAGCCATGAATCCCATCCTGGTCACTTCTCTTATTTCTGTTAATGGAGGATTTCCAACCTGTTCCTCTTAGTTAACACAGGGGAGAAAGGGCAGGATAAGAGAAAGGAAAATAATTCCTATAATTTTAAAAAATAGATTTGCCAGCATCGTGTCTTTAAATCAAAAACAATCAGAAAGGTGGAAGATTCTCAAATTATAACTTACCAAAATCTATGAATGAGGATAAGCAATGAATGTTTATATTGTTTATATAAAGTTTTATATAGTTTTAATTATTATTTAACACCATTTTATTAAGTAAAACTGCAGCAGCGATATCCGTAGAAGCGGAATGCCCACAGTGTTGTTTACGGAAGTAAGGTACAGCACGGTGAGCAGCCCGGGGTCTGTACTCGGCCACCACTGTTGGAGGAGCAAACTGTACAGCGGCCGAAACTCAGTGTGTCTTCTTTGTCTTTCTCCCTACCAGACTCTTATCGCGAGTCATGAACACAGGGTCACAGTTTGTGATGGAAGGCGTGAAGAACCTGGTGCTGAAGCAGCAGGTGAGCACTTCTCGGAAGACGTTCCTGCCCAGGAATAGATGGCTTTAGGTGTCAGTTTTTGCTGGATTAGTATTCATCTCCGATTACTCCCACCCACACTGTAAATTCGTAGAATTAAGAATTTACTTACAAATCAAAGGGTATGGACATTTTAGTTACTCCTAATAAATATTGCCAAATTATTCTCCAGCAAAGTATCTGTCTAGAAATGCATGTTAAACTCATGGAAGCCCATTGTGATCCTGCACTGTCCTGATGCCCAAGTGTCTAGGGGCACTTGCGCTGTGGAGGTCTAGGATTCAGAAGTAAGAGGCATCAGAAGAGACTGCAGAGATAGAGGCTTGGAATATTGTAACTGTTCTGCTTACATCTATAAGGATTGTTCTGGCTTTTTAATTTTCTAATTTTCATTATGGAGGCATATGTGGAGTTGGCTCTCTCTTTCCACCTTTCCCGGGGTTCCAAGAATGGAACTGGAGTCACTAAGCACCTTTACCTGCTTGAGCCTTTTCATCGGCACTAAAAAGATTGTTTTGAATTGTTTTTATCCGAATAAACATTGTAAGCTATAAATAAATTAGACAAGAATTAAATTGACCAATATGTTAAAAAAAATTAATAGAATTATCAATGTTTCGTTTTGTTTACTAAGTCACTAATAAGAGCTTTTTGTATTTTGTTTTCTGGGCAGCATGAGTTTGTGCATTCTAAATATCAACCCTCACAATAGACAGTGGAATGTGGTGATAATATAAACACAAAGTAGCAGAATTTAGAAATCACCACTGACACACCTTTAAAAAATGAATTTATAAGCAGTGGAAATGCACCAGCTAAAGCTGGAAAGACAAAGCTGGTTGCAGTGTGTGATCTCTGTTCAGGATTATTATTTAAGTAAGAAAACTCAAAATTTTATGCAACTGAAAATTTGAACTCTGAATATTGTATAATAACCATTTCACCGTATAAATGGATATCATAACACTACACTGTACAGTTTAAATGCCGAGCATGCTTCAGTAAAGTGAGCAGGAGTGGGGATAAGATGTTGATAGGCTTTCTTTTAAACCCAGTGGCATTTGGGACAGAGTGAAATGTGGGTAGTCTGTCTAGCAGTGGCTTTATGGTAAGGGCTTGTCTCAACACTCTCTGGTGAAATTGGGTGTGTGGATGGGGATAGATGTGGACCCATATGATCCTGGCTTGTTAATTTTTGTTGCTATGAACACACAGTGATCGAGAAGGAAAGTCACATCAACATTTTATGGCTTCCTCATTCATGATATGAGATTGGAATTAGTCTGTAAATTTGCTTCTAGAACATTGATATTTATCCCTTAGCCTCTATGAATTTTCAGCATCTGCATATGTTCTGTCTCTACTCTTTGAACTCCACATAGGAATTGTCACCTTCCAGCACCCTAATTGGAACAGCAGCGACCCTGTCTCCAATCCTACTCCCATCATGGTCACCAGAGAATCTTCCCACACCCAGAAAGACAAAGTTAGAAATGGCTACCATGGAGCAGTCAACCATGTCAGAGAACTAATTCTAGGAGACTTGGAAAACCTTCCCTCCTGTGGCTATGCAATATTAATATCTGGGGTTTGGCTTTTATGAATATTTTCTTTTTTTTAAGTAATTACACCATTAGAGAGGTTAACATGGTTTTTTATCTAAATCTTTCCAGTAACTAAAATCATAAAACCAGTCTTAGGGAATAGATTTCCCACTGTATATATATTTTTTGATAAATTTCTGCTTCATGAATTATTTCTACTTCATTTAGAACCAGATTTTAGAAATAACCCAAAAGTTATAATTTGTTATGAATGGAACTCTGCCTTTCAAGTCTATGTCTTAACCTTCTGGCAATTAAAAAAAAAATTAGTTGCCAACTAACACAGTAGTGTTTTCTGCCAGACAGGCTAGCCCAGGCCTTTAATCCTAGCACTGGTAGGCAGAAGCAAGTGGATCTCTGTATTTCCCAGGCCACCCAGGAAATTTCCATATGTAGCAAGTCCCAGGCCAGCCAGGGCTACATAATGAAACCCTGCCTCAAAAACAAAAGAAAAAAATAAAGTGATTTCCATTTTATTTCTAAACAGCAATGTCTGAGAATAAAGAGAAATATGCTCAGAACATTTTTCATTTAATTAATTTCATCTGTGCTTTGTTCAGTGAAGTTTACAAACTATGACAGCTGCTCTGTGCACAGAAGAAGACTGGTGTGTTCTACTTGCTGTGTGTGGTCCAAGTGGCTACAATCCAGCTATCCAGTTTTGCCAAGAACTCACAAGAGTTCTTCCTGCCTCTGTCTCCTAAGTGCTGAAATTAAAGGTGTGCACCACCCAGCCAGTCAGTTTTTCCTTCAGTAAAAGTTTGTCCCAGCTCAGCTTCAGCTGACATTTAATACAGCCTGGAGTCTCAGTTGAGAACTGTCCAGGTCAGACTGGTCTGTGACCTCGTCTGTGAGAAGCCATCTTGATCATGTGGGAGGGTCAGGCTCACTGTGGGTTACGGAACCATCCATCTTGGGCTGTATGATAGCCAGGGGTGAACGTATCAGCAAGCCAGCAAGCAGCCTTCTCCGTGGGTTCTGCTTTCCTCTTGAATTAGTGACCTGGAAGTGTAGGCCACATAAACCCTCTTTTCTGGTTTGCTTTTGGCCAGAATGTTTATCCCTGCAACAGAGAGAAAACCAGAGCAGAGTTCTGTGTGAAGAGACTCGGTGTGTAATAAATTTCCCCTTTGGTTACTGAGACAGGGATCACCCCGGTACCCCAGGCTGGCCACTATCATGGGAGTCCTCCTTTCTTTCTTAGCCTACAGTGTGGAGGGAGAAGGGTACTGGCAGCCTTCAGCTTTAGAAAATGCTTACGTTTTCCTGCCCTGGAGCCTATGTATCTTACTTATTATTATGTATGTGTTTGAGTAGTGGCATGTTCAGGCCACAGCATGTATGGCAGTCAGGAGGCTAAAGGGCTCTTATACAGAATTGTATTTTTCAGTGAGAACTTTGGATATTTAGATTGTTTACACCTGTGACATCTTAATTATGTACATAAACTTAGGATGTGTTTAATGGAAAGGTAAGCATGTTTAACTATGGAGTGATTGGGATTGGAGAGATGGCTCAGCAGTTAAGAGCACTGACTGCTTTTCCGGAGGGCCCGGCGTTCAATTCCCAGCACCCACATGGAATCTCACAGCTGTCTGTACCTCCTGTTTCATGAGATCTAACACCCTCAGACAAATAGCCATGTGGGCAAAACACCAGTATACATAAAACAAGTTATTCCAAAAAACTAGAGTGATCAAGTTGTTATTCCAGCATCTAACAAAACACTCATGTTTTCCACAGAATCTACCCGTTACGCGAATTTTAGACAATCTCATGGAGATGAAGTCAAACCCTGTAAGTAACAATTAATTATGTAAATTCTTGGATGTGTCAAACTGACTGAAAGGTGATAAATCCAGATTGACTCGGTTGTGCTCCTAATTACTACTGAGCATGTGCGAGAAAGAATCCACATTCCCAATGGCATCTTTCAGCCATTGTCACAGATACACAGAATTGGGTTTTCTTGGCTACTACAATCATTCTGACTAGGTCTCCTCTGAATTAAATATATACTAACTCGTACATGTTTTAATGTTAATACATCCTAAAGAACACATTTCTATGAGTGAAAAAGAACCAGTGACCATCAGGTGGTATAATGTTGATGTGGGTATAATGTTTATTAGCCTCTGTACCATTGGCTAATAAAGAAGCTGCTTTGGCCTATGGCAGGGCAGAATAGAGGTAGGCAGGAAAACTAAACTGAATGCAGGGAGAAAGAAGGCGGAGTCAGGCAGATGCCAGAGCCTTACCAGTAGGTCACAGCCTCGTGGTGATATAAGGATTAATAGAAATGGGTTAAGATGTAAGAGCTAGCTAGAAATATGCCTGAGTTATGGGCCAAACAGTGTTGTAATTAGTATAGTTTCTGTGTGATTATTCGGATCTGAGCAGTCAGAAAATGAACAAGCAGTCTCTGTTTACATGATGTAAGGAGAAGCAGTGCAGTTTAAGGAAATCCTATTAGGTGAGAAATGTATAGTAAAACTTCTGAGTATTTCAGATGGCTCTAAATTCCTCTGGGCCCAACAAGTAAATCAAAAACAATTGTTGGCAGAATAAACAACAGATAGTTAGCATTTGCTTGACAAATATTTTTCCAGACTATCAGCTGGGCACTCACGGAGGTGACTCAGAACACTAGCACCGAGGTGGTTTTCCAGGAATCAGCGCAGAGCGGCATCGTCAGAGCTTACTTTAGTCAGGCTGCTGTAGACGTGGCGGTGAGGGGAGGACTTCAGACCTGAAGAAATGAGAACAGAATATTGAGACCAGTGTGACTCTTTTAGTAATTGTTAAAATATGGTTATGGAAACTAGCAAAAACAATTTTTAAATTCACTCATGTGGAAACTGAAACACCATAAAATGTGCAGCTGCTGTTATGAAAATTATGGGAAAATTATACACAATAAACTTAAAAAGATTCTTGTGTTTAAGAATCTATAAATGTGGTACACAGCCTTAATCCCAGCACTCAGGAGTCAGAGGCAGGCAGATCGCTGTGAGTTTGAGGCCAGCCTGGTATAGAGTGAGTTCCCGACAATCTCCAAAGCTACAGAGAAACTATGTCTCAAAAAACCAAAAATAAAAAAAAAAGAAAAAAGAAACCAAATCTGTATAGATGGTAGTGATATACAGTGCAATTGCAACTGACTTTGACTCCTAGACTAAGCGGCCCTCAAAAAGAGGCCTGAGTTTATGACCATTTGTCTTAGAAAACACCTCATTACGCTCAGTGTCCCATCTGAAAGGTGGCCCAAGCATAATAAAGGTCAGAATACAAATGAATGCAAAACTCCAGGAGACAAGTGCATTAGGTGATTTGTTATTGTTCCCCATCCTGATGTTCTGTGCAGACCACTAACTATGATAGCAGATACATGTATGTGTGGGGATGTGCCAGAAACCACTCAGCGAATTCATACCTTAGAAGTCATTTAATCCTCAGTTAAACCACTAAGAAAGGTGCTGTTTTTATTATACTTGTGTTATAGACGAGGAAAATGAAAGATGAGGTCAGTTAACTTGCTAGGGGTTATACCACTGATCGATAGCAGTTTGGGGGTTTTCTGAGGCCAGAGTTCTACCATTATACTGTTAGTAGGAACCGTGTGTCCTTCACAGAACTAGAGAGGTCATTACAGGTCATCTAACAACAGAAGAAAGGGAGCAGGAGACAGGTGGCCGCTTCATGCAGTAGACTTGAGATCCAGCCCTGCTCCTCATCCTGGTCCTAGTCACAACCGTTCCTTCCACGTGCTTTACAATAAACACATGGATGGCTAAATTTGATGAGTCTTACACAGATGTTTCTCTGAGCTGTACAAGTTCACTTATCAGTACTGTTGAGTTTATAATCACAGGCGGATCTTGTAATTAGAAGAGATACTTTTTCTGTTTTGAAAGCATTTCATCATCCATCTGCTATGTAAGGTAGCTGTCTGCACTCCCGTTCCTCTCTCGTTCGTACAGTAAGGTAGAGCTGGCAGGTGATAGTGAATGACTGGAGCAGCCATCTCACCTTAGCTGCTTTCAAATCCTGGAGCACGGACTGGCCTGTAGCTCAGCTGGTAGACTGCTTGCCTAGCATGTGCAGGCTCTGGGCCGATCTCCAGGACCATGTGAACCTAGCATAGCGACAGGTGCCTGTACTCAGTACTTGTGAACCTAGCATGGTGACAAGTTCCTGAATTCAGTACTTGGAAGGTAGGAGCAGGGGAATTTGGAGTTTGAGGTCATCCATGGCTACTCAGTTGGAGGCTAGTCTAGGCTATATAAGACGCCCTCCCATTCTGATTACATTTGTGTGTGCACACACATACATTACACATGTAGTAAGAGGACAACTTGTGGGACCTGGGGATCAAGTGCAGGTCATCAAGCTTAGCAGCAAGTGTGACTTGCTGGTCACTTACACTTGGTAAGTGTTCTCCTGTGTTGATCTGAGTATTGACCACCAGGTCAGAAAGTCCAGCTAGGAGGGGTTCCCCCAGTGACATGTGAGGAGTCCGACCACACGTAGGGTGCTGTGTTGATCTAGTTTCAGGACTGACTGAGTAGTGGCAGCCTGTGTGTGTTTGTCCTTCACCAGGTATCGGGGTGGGGCTGAATTGTTCAGTTTAAAGACAGATCAGGAAGTAATTATACCATGAAGTAACGGACTGTACTTCACAATTCCTTTACTATCAAGAAGCTTCCAATTTAGCATAAAATTCAACAACTTCTAGAGTCGGGAAAACTTGAACAGCTAGAAGAGTGTGGGTGACTTGGTCTGGGCAGGCCTCACCTGGACTAACCTGAGGACATGAATGTTAGCATGAAACGTTTAGTTCATGTATTTATCTGTAGAAATCCTAATGCATTAGGTGGGGAAATGTTGGCCACATATACACTTGATATCCAGTATTATCTAAATTTTTTATTCTAAATTCTAAAGTTGATCTGGTTCCAACATTTGCACATAAAGGACTGAGCCTCTTATATGCATCTGTATACTCAGTAAAGCTCTGGACACAGAATGACGAAGTCTGAAACAAAGACCCTGGGCATTAAAACTGCACGTGCAGGTGGTTCACATCCTAGAGTTCCTACCTTTATTACTAAATATGTGACCACAGAAAAGTCACATGGCCTCCTGTCATTCCAACTTGCCCATCTAAAACTGGGCTAAAAATAGGAACTGCCATAGACTGAAGATTAGTGCGTAGTTTCATGTAAAGCACTGAAAATACAGCTTCTTAACACATAGAGACAGTCATTACAATCTGTGAAATTGGAAGGTGTGTTACAATCAAATTCTGTGCTGTACCATGACCTTCTAAACAGAAATCTCATAGTCATGGCAATGTATTTTATTTTTGTTTTTAATAGGAAACTGATGATTATAGATATTTTGATCCCAAAATGCTGCGGAGCAATGACAGGTAAGAATCTTTTCTCTTGGGTGGTATTTGTTGTCTGTTCCCTCTGAAAATGGAATAACGTTGTAAAGACAGTCTGCTTTCTACTAACATTCTGACTGTGAGAGACCAGTTAAAAACAGTGTATTTTAATCTCCTTCAGAGCTAATCACAGGCAATTATGATTAGTGTCTTGCTGTTTTCCCTTAGTGTATATACAGAGAAATAAAGTTAGCTGTTTACTATTTGTGAAATGGTGTTATCATAAACAAAATGGGGAATTTAGAGAAAGTATTTTTAAATGAATATGATTACTGGA
The DNA here is from genome assembly GCF_018167655.1 of Microtus oregoni. NCBI lineage: Eukaryota > Metazoa > Chordata > Mammalia > Rodentia > Cricetidae > Microtus > Microtus oregoni. Next base: position 41,573,836 of record NW_024543068.1, on the reverse strand, counting down.
CTAAATGAAAAGAAAATAACTGTTGGAAACTGATGTTTAAGGTGGTGGTTTGTTGTGTGAAATCAATGCAGCTTCTGTAAAAGCACTTTATGGCAATGAAACAACTCACGGTATAGTGTCTGCATTTTATGGAAGACATGATATGGTAATTGGCTGTGCTTATGTTACTTTTCAAGGGCTAATTCATGGTAGTTAAGAAAAATAACCTAAAAGACAGCTGACAGAGAAGGAAATAACTGAATATCCCTAGCAGTAAAACTTTGGGAGCAAATTCCTTGCCTGTGCCTGCCATTGAGACCTTCAGCACTTTGTATTTGTCCTTCTCCCAAGCATTCACGTCTTTGTGGGTTGTCGGGACCGATGATCTAGCTGCTAGATTATTAGGTAATTTCAAGTGTTCTCTTTTCTGAACTTAGCAGAAGTGCTGTTACATAAGAACTTCCAATAATAGCTATCACTGGCAAGAGAGAAATTTGACAGCAAATTATAGAACAGGGTATGGGGACTGAGCGCCAGTGGGACAGGGTTTCCCTTTAGGAGTGATGAGAATGTTAGATTGGATACACTAAAACCCACGATCTTTTCTTCACAGCGGATGTGTAACTGTCTGGACTAGTAACTCTTCCTGGCAGTTGGCTAAGCAGGAGCCATAGAAACTGAGGACTGTTCAATCCTAAGTGAATCATATATACGATAGTCAGAAGGAATATTAGCATTGCTAAAGCACACAGGCTCAGAGCTTTCTTTTTGCGGCCTTCTCCTAAGCTATCCTATCCGAAACCATGGTTATTAGTAGCTCGTGGTCCTGAGCTATTTAAGTGTACCTCCTGTCTACCTCAGCGGAGATATTGAGAATTTTGATCAGGTGGCCATCTAGCCATTTCTGTGGTGTATGGACTGTTTAGGCTGTAGACGTGAGGAAAGATGGCAGAGGTGTGCTTAGCTAAACAGTTAAACTCTCCTTATCACTCTGTCCATGCTTGTTTAATTCTCACGTGTAGCGCTGACATGTGAAGGCCTGGAAAGATGTGTTTAGTAAAGAGTTGGTGGATGCCAGTGAAGTGTTTTCACAATGTATGACCTGTGATAACTAAGAGGCTAGAGCAGTGTGTCTCCTCCCGTCTTCCCTCCCATCCTGAGGAAGATGCCACGGGCTGTTTAGCTCATGACCTGCTTTATTGCTTCGCCTGGTCCCAGCTTACTTTCCTTGGCATAGATGCTGTTGGTCAGCCTTCTAGAATTCATGTCAAAGTTGCTAGTAGGTCATCCCATTCCCTTTTAGACATTGAGATGTCTACCTTCTAGCTCCTTCCTCTACAAAGCTGAAGAACCCCTGCTTACCAAGAAGGTGGACCTGGATACCTTCTTAATGCTGCTCACACGTGCACATGAACATGTTTTCCTATACCCGTCTTTCCTGTAATAGAAGCCAACAATGAAATTTTCAGTGCAGTTTCTCTTTATTGCAGCTCAGTTCCTAGGAACAAAAATCCATTCCAAGAGGTAAGTTTTGCACAACCTTCTCTGCTCTTAGATAATTAACAGTAGTCCTGAGGCAGAACGAGTTTGTCATGAGCATAGTTTGTGATCAGTGCTTAGCCATTCAGGTCAATCCAACTCTGCACATCCAGGATCCTGCCGTCAAGTCCTCAGCAACTCTGTTGCTCTGGTTTTCTAAGAGTGACAGAATAGCGGGAAAGGAATCTTTTGTATTGCAGTGAGAATTTTACATGCGGAATTTCAGCATTGTGAAGATGTGAATACAGACACTTCTTGTTTTGAGTGCCATGCTGAAGTTGTACCGTGGGCTTTCCAGTCCTGCCTACAGCAAATAGTAAAGATTCAGAGCTAGCCTTCATCAAAAGCAATCTGCCCTCGGTTTCTGTTGCTTGACTGGATGATGCAGTTAGACTTGGAAACAGCCCTGGACTTGTGCAGCCTTATCTCAGTGTTAGGACAGGTCCCAGACTAAAGGCCTGCTGCTTGAGAATTAAAATGCTTTAACTGTTTCTTCACCTGTTTCTTCCACTTGCATTTTTAGGCCATTGTCTTTGTGGTAGGAGGAGGCAACTATATTGAATATCAGAATCTTGTTGACTACATAAAGGTACAGTTGGGTCATCTCATTCCATCACTTGCTGTCAGCCTCATTGTACAGCACCTATCCTCACCTCCGCATAACTACTTTCTAAGAGGTGTCTTTTAAAGTTCTGTGTGTGAGCAAGACCAATGGCACAAGCCGGGAGTCCCAGCTACTTGGGAGGCCAAGACAAGAGGATCACTTGAGCCCAAGAGGTCGGGACTAGTCAAGGCCACATGGCACAATCTCATCTCATAAAATTAAAACGCCACGTATAGAGAAAATTGCTGATTTGTTTGTTTTCCTGTTACATTCATTTTTCTACTAAAATTATACTGGACTAGAAAATAATATCATATTGGGTATTAAGTATTTGGGTGCTCCCTTGATATACTTTAACTATTTAGAGACCTCAAGCTCCTATTCTGAGTGTTGTCTCCCTTGAGATAATTTATAGAATTCATTTACCTGACTAACACATGCTTTACACTTCAATCATATTAATATCAATCAGCAACATACTTCTAAAAAGCATTTCAGGTAGCAAATTAGAAATAATGAAATCCTACCTACAAGTCACAAATGAGAAAAAACTAAAAGTACATGAAGCAGGAAGCCTAATTTGAATACCAAAAAATCTATAAGCTGGAGAATTAGCTATTGTTATATAATAAAATGACATTTTATAATTATTCAGTTTTTGTTGAGTATGATTGGTCATTCTTTACCTAAGGCATTGATAGAAACTATGGTATAATGGGACCACATACCTCCCAGGAAGTCTCACTTGATTGCTTCAATTATGCACACGAATGTATTTTTAAGAATCAGTATCAGGGGCCCCCAGTCTTGCACACAAAAGAGCTTTATTTTACATGCACACATATGTGCAGGCTTAAGAATAGGTTTGTACTGGAACGTTTGGTAAGCTAAATTTCTTTAAAATTACACCTGATTTATTAGCTAATACAAGTGATTAGTGTTTTGCCACTTACTGTCTTTCTGTTACATAGCTGTTAGAAAGGAGCTACAAACATGGTGCGCAGAGCTGGGGAGAAGGACAGAGCAGAGCAGGCCTCTCAGCTGGTCTGCTGCGGCCCTGTGTCCAGACCTGGAAGAGGGGACCTAGTTCTGTGCTAGGATCCAAAGTAGACGAGGGCAGCCTACACTGATGTGCCAGCGTTGTGTGCTAGGAACTGGAAACGTTAGTGGTTTGTGACTGTTCAGTACTCATGGAGCCTGATTTTGTTTACATGGTCAGAAAGAAGTAAATGGCTTCTACATGAGTAAGACCAGGGTTCTTCTAACTTAAGCATGTGTAGAATATTTTTTGGTGAATGAAGTGTGTCCTGTACTCCTGGGATGGTACTTTGGCATATTGTCTGCCCTTGCAGGAGTATTCTGTATGGCATCAAGAGTCCCAGTCATGTGACCTTTTGTACTTTGCGTACCATCCCTCCTCCCTTTTAAATGTAACTAAGCCACTGCTCTTGTTTATTTGTTCCCGGAGATGGGCCAACTAGGACTGGGTTTGTTTTCAATTTTTATTTATTTTATGTGTATGGGTGTTTTGCCTGCATGTATGTGTGTGTGTACCACACTTGTACAGTGCCTGCAGAGGCCGGAACGAAGCAACAGAGCCCCTGGGACTAAAGTGACAGACAGTTGTGGGCTGCCAAATGGTACTGGGAACCAAACCCAGGTCCTCTGCAAGAGCAGCAAGTGCTTGCTCTTAACCACTGGTCCATTCTCAAGGCCCAAGTACTGGACTTTTAGTTTGTTGATTGGTTGGTTGGTTTTTGTTAATTTTTTTTTTTAATGGGATCTCACCCTGTCCCTCAAGCTGAACTAGGACTTGAGGCAGTCTTCCTGGCCCAGCCTCTCAAGTGCTCTGGTTACAGCCCTGTCCTCCATATCCTGCTTTTGAGTCATCTTTTGAGCCAACATCTACTCAGTTTATAAACTGTGTCACAGAAAAATTACTTTCTCTTGTGTTAAAAAACCACCATCTTTTTTTTTCCAGAGACATTTTTTTTATTGAGAAAAGGAGAAAAAAAAAAAACAAGTTTCCACCTCCTCCCAGCCTCCCATTTCCCTCCCCCCTCCTCCCACCCTTCTCCCCCTCCCCCCACCCTTCTCCCCCTCCCCCCACTCCTCTCCCCCTCCCTCTCCAGTCCACAGAGCAGTCCAGGTTCCCTGCCCTGTGGTAAGTCCTAGGTCCTCCCCCCTCCGTCCATATCTAGGAAGGTGAACATCCAAACTGGCTAGGCTCCCACAAAGCCAGCACATTAAGTAGGATCAAACCCCCGTGCCATTGTCCTTGGTGTCTCATCAGCCCTCATTGTTCGCCATGTTCAGAGAGTCCAGTTTTATCCCATGCTTTTTCAGTCACAGTATTGAGCTCTACATTTTTCTCCCATCTTGTTTCTTGATGGATTACCAAATTAGTTTGATATAAATTTTGCATACTGTAAAAAGGAATCTTAACTCAGCTTGATGATAATGTACCTAAAAAGTATGGCATAAAGAACTGACCCTCATCAGATGTGGTTGTGAGGCCTATCACCCGGCTCTCAGCAGGCTAAGGCAGAGGGGCAGAGAGGTCAGGGCCAGCTTGAGCTAAATAACAAGATCCTGTCTCAAAGGAAAAGGTAAATAAATGAAATAGTTGCCTGAATTTTGTATTTGCATTCTAATATTCTATCTACTTCAGAAATAAAATTCAGGTAGAATGGGATGCATTAACAAATGCGGTATTACACAACAGGACTGAAGATACAAGCCCACGTCATCTTACTTTCAACATAAAAATTCTCTTATTTTCTTCAGGTAGCACAGATCATACCTTGAAACAGTATTTATCTATGATTATATAGAGAGTTGTTGGTCCTCTGAAAGATAACAATACCAGCATGCCATAATTTACTACTGTGAAGGAAGAAAAAAAGCATCTTTGTGTGGTGACCTCATTTCTGTTTAGGCAGTTTAGGATACGGACACACATACTTTAAATATACCACTACCACCTGACAAACAACTTTTAAGAGTAGCCCCCTCCTCAGAATGCCCAGCAGGCTTACACTAAGTCTTTTTCACAGTTACATCTGAGTTCTGTGTCTGCTTTTTACAGGCAAAGCAAGGCAAGCATATTTTATATGGCTGCAGTGAGCTTTTCAATGCGACCCAGTTCATAAAGCAGGTAAAGTGTGCCTCTGTAGTTTGCTCTCAGAGCCAGCACAAGTTGCTGTTGGCTCTCTCTCCTTTGAAAACTATATCACTTCAACTGAATTTAAATCAGCTTAAACAAAACCTCCTCTAGCTCTAAATTTCACCATGGATATAGAGACAGCTCTGGTAAGTAACATTTTTAAAGGGTTAATAATCCCAACTCTTTTGAAAAGGTAATTATTTAAAATTAAAATATCCAAGTAGGCCAGGTTGAATTCAGCATTTCTAATATTCTGTCCATATGTCTGCTGCCGGGCATATCATAGTTGGGTCTCAGAACTCTTCCAGCAGGATGTGCTCAGCTGATATAATTGTGTCCACTTGGAAAGTTAACGGCACCTGTAGCTGTGTCCATTTTCCTATCGTTCTTCAAGTATTGTTCCCACTAATGTTCTCAGCAATTATATTGATCTTAGATTTTTTTTTTTATATTGGTATGCACATGGCCTGATCAAAAATGTCTAAATGTCAGCATCTGGGGTACAGGTAAAGGAGATACAGCTTCTCACCATCGCTCTCAGCCTCTTGGAGTTCCCTATGATTCTAGGGACAAACTCAGGCCAAACTAGGATCCACAGCTTTGATGATGAGGAACTTGAGGACTAACGAGTTTGTGAGGCAAGACTGGGATTCCGCGGCAGATGTTTTACAGCAGGGAAGCATGGGTAGACAAAGAGAGGTGTTCAGAGCAGAGTAGTGCACCCTGGGAATGTGGGTGTGGCCTAGCAGAGTGAGTCTCGGGAAGTAACAAAATATTGATTCTGAGAATTCCATGCATGTATGTATGCACTTTGATCATATCCAACAGCGTCCTTGCGCTTGTCATTTTCACATTTTCACCTTAGTGGAAATTTTTCAAACATGCAGAAAGTTGAGGAGAATTTGCAGTTTAGGTAACCAAGGAAACTCAGTGTGGTTTTCTTTTCAGTGACTCAGCTGTTGCCATGCTACTTCTCTCGTTTCATTGGTCTTTAGAATGTTTGCTTTAATTGCCTTATTGTGTTCTATTCCTAGCCTTCCTGAACTGTAAATATAAGTTCAGTTCTAATTTAAGCTCAGTATTTAAACTGTAAGGTTTAAGTGCCTGGCCTGTGTCAGCTTCATTCAACACATTTGCCTGCTCTGTGCTTTTATTAGTTTGAAATATTTTGTAATTTATGTTGTGATTTATTCTGTAGCCCAAAGTTTGTGGTTCTGTGGTTTATCAGTTCCCTTACCGTCACAGAACATTCCCCCGTCTTAAATAGGGTGTAGTTCCTTTTGTGGTCCAGCCTGTGGTCTGGTCAGGGTAGCGCTGCTCAGATTCTGTGTTTTTTCCCCTTCAGTGGGGGTGTCCTCTATTGTGTGATGAGAGGCGTTCAGGTTGCTAACCAGGAGCCTGATGTGGTGGCTCATTCCTCTGCACCAGCCCCTCAGAGCAGGAGGAGGCAACTTCTAGATGACTTTGAGCTGTGTAGTATGATCTTGTCTCAAAAAAAGAAAAGCTAATTAGAATTATTGAATTCTCTTTCTCCTCTTAGCTCTATCTATTTCTGCATTGGTTTTATTGTTTATTGAGACAGGGTCTTATGTAGCCCAGGCTAGCCTTGAACTCACTTTTCCTGTCCCCTCTGCTTTTGGTACTTGTTTACGACTCTGGTCCCAGAATTACAACAGTACTAGAAAATTCCTGTTGCCTAGTGATGCTGGTGTAAGCAGAGCTACTGTTCGCTAGTCCCAGGGAAGCGTAGCACACAGTTTGTATGATAGTTGATAATGGTAGCCAGTGCTCCAGTGCAGCTCAAGCAGAGAGTGTTTCAGAAGTCTTCAGCTAGCTCCTGAGCCTTCAATGCTGGCCCCTGGAGTCCTTCCGCGCTCCATTCATGGTGAACGCCCAATAAAATGGACCACATTTAATCTTGTTTGTGTGGATGCAGGCATACAGCTGTAATTTAATGGAAAGGTTACGTGGGTGTTTGTGTCCCTGTGAGGCCAGAGGCCAGCATCAGTGTCTTCTTCATTAACTCTCTACCTTGTGCTTTTGAGACGAGTTCTCTGACTTAACCCAGCAGTCACTGGTGCACTAGATGCAGCTAGCGCTGAGATTATTGGTGCGCCACCAACTCATCTTTTCCAGTATGCTGAGAGTCTGAGCTCGGGCCCTCATGTCTGCACAGCAATCTCACCAACCACACTTTTTATGTGTAATACTCTGTTTTTACTGTACTTAGGCATACCATAAAATAATAACTTACTAAATTTTATTTATAGTCTTGGAACAACGTAGCTGTGTGGCAGGCTTATCCCATGTAGGTTTCTCTTAAGAGTATACTCTGGGGTTTTCCTGATGATGAAATCACCTAATGTTGCGTTTCACGATGTGTCTCGTCATTGAGAAACAGAATCCTTAGCAGTTTATGGGCCAATATATAAAGCATGTACTCAGAGTAAACCATTTGTTTTCTCTCTCCCAATTTTAATAAATTCTTCTTCTTCTTCTGTTCTCTTTAAATAAGGTAGTTAGCAATCCAGAATTTTTGTTTGGGTTCTTTCTTCTTCTCCTTTAGTTTTTCTCTGCAGGCATATATATAATTTTTGTGAGCCTATTTTCTTTTACTTCACCAATGGTAATTATTGATGCTTTTATTAACATTGTAAATTGTGACTCGTTAGAACATGTTGAATTTTCATGGTTTTTTTATTACTTTGCTTTCTGAGATTCATAGATTTGTGGGTTGATGAATGAATGCCGTTTCTCTAGAGAGTGCTGACTTAGGGATTCATTAAGCAGTTATTTGGTTATACTCACTTTACATCTTTCCTCCCTTTGTCCCTCCATGTATCTCAACCCCACCCCCTTGGCTCTTTCTTAGATGCATGGCCTCTGACCTCTTTCATTGTTGCTACGTACATACATACATACATATTCATTCTCTTCTAAACACAAATGGTTCAGTCCGTAAGATGTTACTTGTGTGCTTATGATTTCAGGGCTCAATGAGATACCCCCCATAAACTGTTTCTTCAGTAGCAGCTCAGATCTAAGTCTCTCCCATGCAGGAGTGGATTCAGGATAAGTGTGCACAGCATCTGCCACACACTGCTTTCTCAGATTTCTCCCTCACTTGTTGCCCTAAACACTGCTCTGATTCTTCAGGCGAGATAATCAACTGCAGGATTTCTGTCAGGGGTCTGCCTGCCTTGTGTAGCAGCAGTTAGGGCCTCCTTTTGGACCAAGAGCCACAAAGCCAAGGAGTCACCTAAGGTTTCCCTCCTCAGCTTAAGTCATCTCTAGAATCTTCTTGTCTGAAGTTGTTATCCCCTGCCTCTGGGGAGTTGACTTCTGTGGTCTCACTAAGCCCTTCACACTGTTGCCTCTGAAGAGTTGGTCTGATAAGAGTTAATCTATAGCCTTCACAAACTGAAGTGGGTTTGTCGTCTGCCTTTAATGACCCTTTAGGAATATAGAAGTATATGATACACTGTTAGCGCGTTTCTCTTTATAGTTTCCTCCTGAGTTTAATATCCATTACTTATGCCCAGGGTTTTCTTGTGATGTTTACATTTCTGTGCCATAACAGTGTTACTTTTGAAAAGCATATGTTAAATTATGTTGTTTGTTGAAATTAATGTTCTAAACCATGCAGTGGTGCATGCCTTTAATCCCAGCACTTGGGAGGCAGAGCCAGACGGATCTCTATGAGTTCAAGGCCAGCCTGGTCTACAAGAACTAGTTCCAAAGCTACAGAAAAACCCTGTCTCAAAAAAAAAAATTAATGTTCTAGAACTATGTAATAAGTTTTTGTGATTCAAAACTTGAAAATTATATGTATAAATTTTTTTCTTTCATTTTAGCTGTCACAGCTTGGACAAAAATAACACAGAAGAACCGTGGTGGAGCCGTCGGTTTGGATAGATGTAAAAGGAGCCAGATGTGTCCTCCTCCATCGCACCCCTAACAATGCAACCTGTCAGAATCATTCATTTTTAATAAATTCTATACTTCATAGACTGTATACTGATTAATATAATAAACCATTTCAGAAATAACTCGGCTTATTCTTGTTACAGATGAAAGCGTACATTGGAAACAAGGAGAGCCCTATGGAAGATGCTACAGTAGGTTAGGGTTAGGGGAACCAATTAGAGTTGGTGCACACTTACGCCACACACTCCAGTGTTCCTGAGGAATCCCCTCCATCTGTTTTCATCATAACTCCACCTTCTCCAGTGTTCCCTGAGGAATCTCCTCCATCTGTTTTCATCATAACTCCACCTTCTCCAGTGTTCCCTGAGGAATCCCCTCCGTCTGTTTTCATCATAACTCTACCTTCTCTAGTACTTTCCACGTTGCTTCTGGATCTTTAGGTGGAGACTTTAACAGCCACCTTACTATGTCTTCCTCCTCTGGCATGCCTATTTACTTTATCAGTAAAGACTGCTGTTTATAGTGCAGATAGAGCAACATCCGTCCCCGAGAGCTCTGAGTAACAAGTGTGCAGCTCCAGGGAGAGCAGAGGCTGCTCCTTCTCTAGTCACCTTAAATCAGAGGTTCCATAGGACCGATAGGTACAGTCTGGAGTGAGATCTGTGTTCGATGTAATGAAACATCCATTTCAGGAGTTAAAGGCACAGCAGAAATGTCTGCAGATCAGGTACAAAATTTGAAAGTATATATTAGTAAACTTTCTGCACTCAATTACGGAATGTAATTCTTCAGTGCACCTGCAGGACATTTTAAATGCTGGTCTTGCTGTGAAGCCGCTGGGATAAGTGGAATCATTTGGAGTCTTTTTACATCCCCATTTACATTAGGACCCAGTATGACTAATGGTTCAGAAGACTGTTGGGCAGTAGAGGCGTAACTTCCAACTCAGTATGAGAAGACTGGAATGAAGGCTGGAAAACACCACACACTAAAATGCACTGTTCTTCGGTCGTTTTTATAGTGCAGAAGCACGATTCAAAAGAACAGGAAACTGTCTGATACTTGTCCATCACGAAATAAGAACATATCTGTTGAAATAAGCACATTTGTTACCTTGTTAAGGCAGCCAGAGCTCACTGATGCAGAAAAGTGATGAGAATAACACGAAAAGACACAAAACCCGATCTCAGGATAAAAAGAGGCATCAGTGCTAGGACCACAGATGTCCAAGGAAGTGTGGGGAAGCTGGTTCCCTATGCCAGGATTGAGCGGTAACCACCAGATTTATCCTCCCAGCATGATCACTTTAAAACTGAACAGACTACATGGAAATTTAATCCTTTAAGATCCTGGAAATTTAACAAATCTTGTAGACCTTACAGAGAGAAAGCTGGGAGATTTAAAAGATTGCCTCCACTTCCGTGTCAGATGGCATTATAGCTAGAAATCATTCGTCTCTCTTATTGAGGCCATTCTAGGAGTCAAGATAAACAAGGATTGCCATAACACTCAGAACAGAGAGAAGGAAGTGCTGCTCATTCCACAGAGGACTGTGTGTATCAGGGAAGACGGTATTTGACTTAACACAAACAGTGGTGCTGGGAACTGAACTTGAGTCCTCTGCCAAAACAGTGCACTCTTGACCAAGCCATCTTTCCAGCCTACAGAAACAGTTTTCAAGATTATTTACTAAAATGTACAATATTTTACAAGAATATTTACTAAAATATGTCCTAGGGCTTTCAATGTTTTTTTTTTAATGTATTGAAATTTTAAAATAAATGAGCGATAGACATCTAGAGCAATTTTCACAGGGTCAGTTCCCCAGAAAACAGGCTCAGACAAGGACCGGCAAGCTTGGTCAGTTTAGAGACTTGATCAACACCTGCGGGAGAAGGGCAGGGTGCAAGAGGAAGGCAGGTGGCCATCTGAGGCACAGCAGACCCCCAAGAGAATTCCAGATGAAGTTGAAGCTTGCCCCTTTTAACAGCCCTTCACAAGCAGGCACTGATGCAGCGTTTGCCCTTGGCGTACAGTGATTCCCTAAAGGGAAATTGGCCGGTGTTGTACTGCAGAAGCTGTGCTCCAACATGCCTGCGCCTGCATGGAGGAGTGGAGAGGGAAAGGAATTGACTAAAAGTGTAGGGAGCTGCAGAGAACATGACATCAGCTTTGTCTCACCCTGCCTACATCAAAGCAAAGCTGTGTCCTACCTAAAGCAACTAAAGCAGGACTTCCAGAGAAAATGGAGACCTCCCAACCAAGTTGAGCTGTAGAAGAGCTAAACCATATTCCCATCCCCTCAGTAATGGAGAAGTTAGTATGACTAACATTTGCTCAGAAAATCCTTATCAGGTAAAAACTAGACAAAAGGTATAGGAGATAACCATTTCAAAATAAGTTGGAAAGAAGTAACTTTACCAATAAATATAATAATTTTCAAACCTGCAACTGCCAACTGCCCCACAGGTCCCTTCAGCACACTTCCAACCACCCCACTTGGTACCCAGACTTCTCACATCCTCTTCCAGGGTCTAACCAAATGTGTTCTCCTGACCTCACTAGCCACACCTTATCCTCAACCAGCCAGATCTAGCCTGGGTTTCACAACCAGTGAACCTGCCTAGTCTGGCCTTCCCTGCCTACACCACAAAGGAGCTCTATGTTTGGGACAGGATCCTCCCTGCCTAACCCCCAAACCAAAGGACTCAGTCAGACCAGACTTAGAACAGAGGCAAATCCTATACACCAGTCCAGTAGCCTCTGTCCACTTGACTTCATTTCACCCAAGGCATTTCTAACCTCTAGACCATACCCACCAGCATCTTCTCTTCTTCCTCAGCTGCTCTGTCCATAACAAACTCAGAACTAATAAAAGAAGTTGGTGTTCCCAAATCTCATCACAAAAACCCCTGCTATATGAAAGATCATGCCTGCATTATCTCTCTAAAACCTACCAGTCCTGTGGAAATGAATGCCAATGAGAATTGCTGAGATTAATTCCAGAACACATAATGTGAAAGAACAATCCAATCATAAACGTCATCAAAAATTATGGAGTTCAAGTAAAAGCCAGAGAAACAGATCAGTGAAATTGAGAATAAATGTCTGAGTGATGTTCAAGGAAAGAGGCTATTCTTAAAATACAAAACCAATGAAAAACAAAAATAAGACTGATAGAAATGACAAAGACAACCCAACACTTGAGAGTAGGTTTCCGACAGCAGATAAAAACACTGAAGAAGAGCTGAGCTGAAATGAAGATGAAATTGAAAGATCCAGAAGCTCAACTAGAAACATCAAAGCCTTACAAGTAGAACGAAGCAGAACTCAGGACTCAAAGATAAATTAGATGATCTAGAACAAATAAATATCTAAACACACACACACAGAACAACAACACAAGAAATGTGGGGGGGGGGGGAATCTTTGAATTATAGGCATAGAAGGAAAAGAATACCAAGTCAGTGGTGTAGACCAGATCTTCAACAAGATAGTAAAAGAAAACTTCCCTAAACAAAGGAAAGACACCCATACAAATAGAAGAAGCACACGTGAGAAAGACAAGTTCAGAAATGAAAAATCCTCATGGCATGTCATAGTTAAAACACTAAGAATACATAACAAAGAACGTGTATTCAGAGTGGTAAGAGAAAAAAAACACAAGTCAAGTATAAATGAAAATTCACTATAAAAACAGCTGATTTCTTTTTTTTAATATTTTTATTTATTTATTATGTATACAATATTCTGTCTACATGTATGCCTACAGGCCAGAAGAGGACACCAGACCACATTACAGATGGTTGTGAGACACCATGTGGTTGTTGGGAATTGAACTCAGGACCTTTGGAAGAGCAGGCAATGCTCTTAACCTCTGAGCCATCTCTCCAGCCCAACAGCTGATTTCTTAATGGAAACTTTGAAAGCCAGAAGAGCCTGGGGCAGTGAATTTTAAGTCCTCAAATACATTGACAGCCAACCTAAAAATATACCCAGAAAAACTATCTGTCATTACTGAAAGAAGAACTTTCCACAACATAAATAGACTAAAAGAATAATATCCAACAAACCAAACTAGAGAAAATACAGGAAGCATTTTAGGCTGAGAGGAATGAGAGCATAGCAAAGAAATGGTGAAGCCATAAAAATACCACTGAGAACAACACCGAAAAATCAATAACATAACCACAATTAACATACACATTTCTATAACTTTAAATACCAATGGCCTCCACTTTCTAATCAAAAGACACAGACTGACTGAATGGATCCAGAAAAAAAAAATTGTCTGCTAACTACAAGAGACACACATCCTAGTTTTAATGATAGGCACTGCCTTAGAGTAAAAGGACGGACAAAAGTACCCCAATCAAATGAGACCAGGAAGCAAGGTGTCAACTATCCTAATAGGACAAAATAGCCTTCAAATTAAAACTTACTGGAGAAATAAGGAACACTTAATTTAACTCAAGAGTACAGTTAACCAAGAAGACATTTTTATCCAAAACATAATTGTACTGAATTCTGGGGTGTCCAATTTCATTTTAAAAAATCTATTCCTGGATTTAAAGACATTAACATCAATTAACAGCGGGTGGTTTCACTATATACAGCCCATTGCTGTTACCTTTGCTTGTCCCCTAGAGGTAGAAGGTAAGTCTCTATTGCTGAAGATAATATGCACTTCAGTCACGGTGTAGAGACCCCTGAGCTGGAACTAGCTGGAATGCCTCCTCCCTGAGGACTAGTTTTGACTGTACCAGAAGGCACTGTGCAGGCATCGAAAGGAGGGAGGAAATCAACAATCCTACCCAGCTGTGATGCCTATGAACCACATCAGTAATCAGCATGACACAATAACCCTTAAGGGTGCAGAAGTGGCGCATACACCTTGGAAGTACCCAGCAGCTCTCTAATTGGACTTAAGACCTGCTCAACAAAAGGGAAAACCATGCCTGTTACTGGAAAGCCAGCTAAATTCTCAGTGCTAGTGAAGTGGATTTGGAGGAGACTGTAATAGTTTACTAAACAAGCAAATTCCCTAACACCAACCAAAACATTTCTCCTTATACCAACAGATAAGTGTAGTTTTCACCCCGCATCAAGGAAACTTTGCCACAGATGGAGACCAGCACAGAAATCCACAACCAATCAAAATACAGAGTTGTGGAGCCCAATCCCAGTGGACACAAGTACAAAACAATCCCAGACTTAAGGCTCAGGGAACATAGCAGAAGACAGAGTGCAAAGATTTAAGAGTCAGGAGGTCAGGGAGTTTGCATTGAGATTGTGTCTCCTGGGACTAGCAGAAGCAGCACCCAGAAAGTATTGCCAAGATGACAGCCCAAATAAGAGCTGGACAAGGATGACACCAATGGACATGCCAGTGTGAACCAGGAATAGCCCACCCATGAGGACCAAACCCACCAACTCAGGATGTCCAGCAGAACAAATGCCTTACCCAATGAGTTCACCCACATGATTTTCCTACTGGGGGAAAAGTATTAATACTTTTGTATACCATCAGAAAGGTCAATTCACATACAGTAGACAAGACTGTACTATAGAAGAAAAGGAAAACTTAAGAAATTTAGAAATGTTTGTCCTAAAACAGGAGCTTCCCGTCTGTCGCTCGTCATGCAGTTTGCACTGTGACAATTTGCGTGTTTTGCTCCTATCCTGACAGGTTCCAAACAGTGAAGTTTCAACTCATACCCTTAAAATTCATGATGTTGCCGGGTGGCGCACGCCTTTAATCCCAGCACTTGGGAGTCAGAGGCAGGCGGATTTCTGAGTTCGAGGTCAGCCTGGTCTACAGACCGAGTTCCAGGACAGGCTCCAAAGCTACACAGAGAAACCTTACCTCAAAAAAAAAAAAAAAAGAAAGAAATTCATGATGTTTACATAATATTCAAAATAAGAAGCAGCTAAACCTAAATGTCCCCACCCAGATCGTCATATTTTGGTGACAAATTTTCACAATGTTTTTGAAACGTTCCAGCATTTGGTGGGGGAGCCTCCAGGAAATGAAACTCCCAGTCTGACACATGACTAAGTGAATCTGGAAGCTGGAGCTCTGATTTGTTCCAGTGGCCACACCACATGAACAGATTAAGCAGAAAAACAAATGGGAACTAACTTTATTGAATTGCACTGGGCTCTACAGAATTAGGGAACTTCAAAAGTTCACATCCAAAGAGAGACCCCAGGACGTTACACGAGTGCCCGGTTTTAGACAGTGGCAGTTTCTTCCACCGTGGAAACCTGGAGCTCTGTAACCGTGACGCACCAGCCCACCCCTGTGCCACCGTTTCATGTGGACAGGTGGCTGCCCGTGTCATGGCCGGAGGTAACCCAGAGAATCGAGAGGCAGTTTGTGAGCTCTAGCTGTCTCCAGAGAGGATGGCTGTCTGTATCATCAGCTTCTCCCCTGTCACAGTCATTTCCCCTCATTTTATGACCCTGATATTTTCTTCCCTGATTTTCATGACTTTATATCCAGGAGAATAACAGTAGTCCATTAAAAGGTTAGATATAGAACCAAATGCACTTTGATGGATCACGAGCTACTGTCACCAAACCCAATGACCCGACTTTCATCTCTAGAATCCACATGGTAGAAGAGGAGAACGGACTTCCACGAGTTATCGCTGACCTTGTATGCATCACGGCATATGCACACCTACACATACAATCAATCAATAAGTATGTAATCTAAAAAAGAACATGAAACCATCAGTAGCCAAATAGAGCAAACTGAAGAAATTTCGTGAGCTTAAATGGGTCATTTGAAAATACGTAGCCAATGGGACTGGAGAGATGGCTCAGCGGTTAAGAGCATTGCCTGCTCTTCCAAAGGTCCTGAGTTCAATTCCCAGCAACCACATGGTGGCTCACAACCATCTGTAATGTGGTCTGGTGCCTTCTGGCCTGCAGACATACACACAGACAGAAAGTTGTATACATAATGAATAAATAAATATTTTTAAAAAAAAAAGAAAAGAAAAGAAAATACGTAGCCAAGAGGAGATGAAAGAAAAAGGAAGAGGAACTGAGACAGCTTCCAGAAACACAAATGCATTACAGGGGCAAATATCCAGGTGACTGGAAATCAAGAGGGCCATGAGAACATCAAGGGGCTTGGGACCCTTTTCCTCCTGCTGGGTTGCCTTGTCCAGCCTTGATATGAGTGAGTGTTTATGCCTAGTATTATTGTATATTGTGTTCAGTTAATATTCCTGGGAGGCCTGTTTTTTTTTTTTTTTAATTTGGGAAATGGAAGAGGAGGGAGAAACTGGGAGGAGTGGAGGAAGGGGAAACTGTAGTCGGGATGTAGTGATTGGGGTGAATTGTCTGAGGAAAAAATACATTTAAAAAAAAAATCACTGAATGAGTTTGAGCTTTGAATTAAAATAGAATTCCCAACAATTTATAAAATGCCCCTAAATGTACTGCTTCCATTTTGTACTTTATATTTATGCAAAGTGGCGCTTTCAATACTGGCAACTATAAAATCAAAATATTGGTGCTGGGCGGCCCACAGCGTGAAACATTCAGTCAAAAAATACAAATATACTTATGCAAATAATAAATATACTTATGCAAATATACTTTGCTTTTGTCTTTAATAAATGGTAAAATCATGGATATACCAAAGAATTCGTTTAAAATAAATTACTTCATGGTTTGTCATTAGTAAATGATTGATTTCTATAACAATGTTATATACTCAGGTTCACATAAAAGCTTCTCAGGCAGGAAGGACTCAGCAGTAGAAAAGGCTTCCGGCTTCCATCCTGGTCTACATGACTACAGACACATGGTTAATTTTAACCGTAGAGAAGAGAGAGGCAGAGCACTGACTGCTGCTGTAATTTTGTGTGTGTACACAAGGTGGTAACAGTGTTTACGTCCTAGAAAGGGAACAGGGTGCCAGGGGCACATGGTTACATATGGAAGAGTAACTTTAGCTCACTAAATTGAACTGTGTATCTGATGGAACACAGATATGCTTATCTTTTTCTCTCTGAAGCACCTAACATTGTCAGCTTCTCTTCTGGACCTTGTTCTATGGCTTTCTTGACTTCAAAGTACCAACAGAGTCATTTGCTCTCGAGTCTATTCCCATCAGTTTCCAAGGTTTCAACATTTTGGATAAGAACCAAGATAAGAAAAGACCATGGCAGGTAGAAATGAGAAAATGATGCAAAAATAAAAAATAATTTTAAAAACATTAATAACACAGTTTAGAAAGGTTAATTCTACTGTATATTACCATTTGAAAATAAAAAAATGGATTGCGTGGCATTCATAACACCCTGAGTTTAAGCCACAACATCACACATACGTGTGCATATATGCATACACATACACATACACACACACACACACACACACACACACCAGTTGCTCCCTGAATTCAGCTCTGGCCTCACTCCCTATTAGCTGCGTTGCCACCTTGCTAGTTGTACGTGAATTGGAGCAGCCCTTCATGGACTGTGCTAGGTACCATATATCAAGTTCAGTATCCGCTCACTGCTGTTCTTATATTCTCTGCCACACATGCCGTGAGGGAAGACCATTGCCACCCACCTGAGCAGCTGGTAGCTGTTCCCGGCAGAGGTCTATAGACCTGATAGGAGGTGGCTCCCTTGGGACGGTTCCTACCAAGAATCAGGACACCTGTGACCTCTGTGTGGTCAGACTACACAGAGACGGTGTCATTCCTGGTGTTCAAGTTGCCCCCCATGGTGTGACACGTGGTCCAGACAGCTAGACAAGATCCTGCACCTCTCAAGATACCGTAAGTGGGGTACATGGGGCAGCCTTTGCGTTCACACAGCGTTGCTCCAGTTGGAAAGACACAGCTCCTTGACAAGCTGTCGTGAAGGCAGTGGTTCTGACATCTGAGTACAAGGAAGCATTCCCCCAGCTGCAGGAACAGGAAGGGAGGAAACAAGCTGGTCGATTTTCTCATTCCTCAGCTGTCATGTGTGACTTGTTCTGCCTCCCTCCTGGCACAGCAAATGATGTGACCACTCTCCTGTGGTCTACGGGCGGCATTCATGCCAGCTGTCACCTCTCTTCTGGCTGCCCTCCTGGTCACATCTGCCAATGTCCACACCCCACACATCTGCCTTGGCCCACTCTGCATCCTGATGCATCAGGGGCATGCTCCAGGCTCGGCAAGGCCGGCAGTCAGCCTTGCCAACCCTGGCACACCACTTCCCCAGTTCAGGGAAATGGTCGGCGACCAATAGCCCTGTTGCTACCTCAGGGGGTAACCAGCCGGAGACAATCTTCTGGCTCCGGAGGTTTGTTTGCATGGGTTTCTAGTGGACTTCTTGTGATTGGAGGGAAGGCGATTCAAAGATGAGATGGACCTGAAGCTGCTGAAAACAACAAAAATTTTCCCCCAAAAGTAAAATAAGCTTCGGCATCAAAGGGAACTTTGTTCTTTGTTTCTCAGGCAAGCAGCCTCCTTGCCTAATACTTTCTTCTCCTCCCCCACCTCTTCAAGCTTGCTCCCCTCCCCACCTTTCAGATCAACAAGGTGGCCTAGGTAAAGGTCAACTTGACACAACCTAGTCATCCAAGACGTAGTCTTAATTGAAGGATCACCCAAATGAGACGGGCATAGAGGAATGTCTGATTACTAACTGATACAGGAGGGCCCAGCCCTCTGTGAGCAGCACCATTCCCTAGGCGGGTCCTGAGCCATATGAGAAAGCTACCTAAGCATGAAGCTGAGAGCAAGGAAAAGGAACACCCCGCCATGGCTTCCGCTACAAGTTCCTGCCTCAGTTCCTGCCCTGACTTCCCTCATGATGGATTGTGAATCTTGATAAAATAATCACTTTCCTTCTCTAATTTTTATTTTAATTTAAATATTTTATTGCCACAATTGAAAGGAAACTAGAGACCATTGGTTGGTAGAGTCACAGCAGGTATTCTGCTCAGAGAGACCAAACCAACTCTCAAATATTCCAGGTTAGTTTATCTCCTAGCATAAATATCCCTGTATGTTCTCATCAGGGACCATTAGCATTGAACCATTTGACCCATCGCTGCATTTAGAGACTTTGGGAGGGCAGACAGACAGACACTGATTTTCTGTGTAGTTCAAGATGACCTCAGGATGCCTGGCTTGGATTTTATGTTCTGTTTTCAATAATTGTGATGAAACTGTTGTTATTTTTAAAGGAAAGGAGTGGGTGAATAAGGCATCCTCAGAGCAGTTGGGGAGACGTTGCCATCTTAGGTAGAAGCTTCTGAATACGCAGGATCATGGAAACTCGGGAATTCAGCTTTTCTCCAAGTGTCTCAGCCTAACCACCCACACCTTCCCTCTGTCATCTCCACCAACAAGGTCCCTGCCCAGAACAGCACCCCCATGGGGTTCAAGTTAAGAGCCTGGGCCATTCTTGGATAGCTTGACCTGGCTCCAAAAGCAGGAGAGGACCATATTCTATATGCCCAGAAAATCAGACTTCTCAACACGGCTTCTTCTGCCATCCTGCCAGGGAAGCTTGTCTTGCAGAAAATGTTTACAACCAGCCAGATCTGAGAACAGGGGTGAGCTCACAAAGGGAGCAGCTTCCTTATAGAAGGTTCCTGACCCATTCTGCAAGAGTTCTTCACAGCTATGTTGGTGGGTTCCATTTGCTGAGAAGCATCTCCTGTGTAGTGTGGCCAGGGGTGTGTGCAGTGTGGCTAGGGGGAGTGTAAGTGAGGACACACTCCCCAGCATGCACACAATCACTGGGTCCATCAGCATCCTCCACATGAAAAGCCCATCAGGAGACTGTTAACATGGGAAACTCAAATCCAGCCTGCCTTTTGCTGTACAGTATTTTCTTTGGGGACCCATATAATCACTGAAGTGACTCACGGTGGACACATTTGCAGAGGCCACAACAGGGCTAAGCAGTTCATGAGCTTAAGTATCTTAAAAGCCACGTTAACCACACTTTACTATATACATAGTGTCTTGGATTAGGTCTCAATTACTGTGATAACAACTTGCAAACGCAAGTTGGAGAGAAAAAGATTTATTTCAATAGTTCACAGCTTGCAGTCCATCCTCCAGGGTTGTCAGGAAAGAGATTAATGCAGATGTCATGCAGGGGTGCTGCTTACTGGCGTTCTCCCCAGAGCTTACTCAGCCCTGCTTTCTTATAGCACCCAGGCACCACCCACAACGAGCTGGGACCTCCCACATCAATCATCAACCAAGAAAATGCCCCTGGTGGAAGCATTTTCTCAATTGCAATTCCCTCTTCCCAAATAACCTAGCTGTGTTGCGTTGACCAAACACTAACCAGCACACAGAGCAAAACAATTTACATATTAACCAACACTATGTAGATGGATCTAATTTCATTTTAAACGGAAAAAAAAGAGACACAAGAATTTCAGGTTATAGAAAACGAAGATGGTAGCTCCTTCCTGACCCCACCAAGGAGCTTTGAGGAATCTGTACCAGTGGGAAAAGGAGTCTGCTGAACCCAATGCAGCTCCAGAAGGACTAAAGGGCAGGTGAATCTCTGAGTTCGAGGTCAGCCTGGTCTACAGAGTGAGTCCAGGACAGCCAGAGCTACACAGAAAAACTCTGTCCTGAAACACACACACACACACGTCAAATCTTATGGGAAGATGCCTTTAAAACGTGGACTGACGAAATCAGAAGGAAAGAGATGGCAGAGCAGAGCCACACACAAGGAGAACACCAAATCTATGCCCTTGGCTCTCAGGCTACTGCAAGAACAAAAGTGGTTTCTCCTGAGCTGTGTAGCTGCCAGCCCTAATGACAAGAGATGTGTGGTGGCTTGAGCTGCTGCAAAAACAGGTCATTGCTGGATAGAGCCGGTCCTAAGCTAATTGGCCAGCTCCGGGCAGGAAGCCACTGCAGCTGCAGCCCCTGCAGCCAGGAGCTCTCACAGAACCTGCCCTGGGATGCCCTGCCTTGCTGCAACATCGACCTGACTCTGGGCAACCGCAGGATATCTGAGAGGAGTCTCAGCAGTGGTCCAGTATTTATGGTGCTTCACACCCGCGACCTTGAACCAGACCAATGACTTGTTGCAATGAATATTTACATGTAAATCTGTCTGGATAACTACATAGTGTGACTGTAAGAGAAACACACTGTAACTTCCATTGCCACTGAGGTGGGAAAGGTAGAGGAATGGAGCAGGGAGTGAGCAGGACAAGAGAGGTGGAACCGGAGAGAGGTGAGAGGGAAGCCTGTGATGGGTGGGAAAACATGTTACAACAGGGCTGACAGGACGGTATGCAGCGGCCTGAAGCTCGAGCTCTGACTCAAGACCCTGAACTCTCTACCAAGCTGCACGATCACCCTGGTTATGAGCAACGCGACAGGATGTCCAAGGCCAAGAACAGTTCGTTTTCTGGATTGGACCTCCTCAAAAGGCCTCTAAGGTCCAGGCTGGCCCTGGAGGCCACCTCGATATCCATAGTATGTTGCCCCAGGCTCATGTGGATGTCCACGGTCCTGCTGCAGCCAGGGCTGTGTTGATGTCCAGTGGCCTGTTACCACAGAAGGTCATGTGGATGTTTGTAGTCTGTGTTGGAGCCTGAAGCCATGTTGATGTCCACGGCCGTTCTGCTGCAGGAGGTCATGTTGAAATGTTGCCACCCAAGGCCATGGTGATGTAGTCCACGCTGCTGCTGAGGGCCATAGCTAGGTCTGAGGTCCTGCTGCCACAGGGTCTGTGTTGACATTCATGGACTTTGCTGCTGCTGAGGGGCTATGGTGTGTCTGTGGTCTCTGAAGCGACAGAGGGACATGATATCTTTGATCTGTACTGCCACTGGAGACCACACTGAGGTCCATTGCACAGGCTGACACCGGAAATCATGTGTAAGTCCAGCCATCATCCTTTAAGTTTAATTTTTGTTTATAGCTGAATAATGTTCCATTCCGTGCATGAACATCTCATTACCCATTCATCAAGCCGGGCGGTGGTGGCACACACCTTTAATCCTAATACTCAGGAAGCAGAGACAGGTGGATCTCTGTGAGTTCAAGGCCAGCCTGGTCTACAAGGACTAGTTCCAGGACAGGCTCCAAAGCTACAGAGAAACCCCATCTTGAAAAACCAAACCAAAACAAACATTACCCATTTGCCAACTGATGGACATCTAAGCTGGTTCCATTTCTCTGCTAATGTGAATAGAAGAACAACAAGTATTAATTTGAAAATATCTCTGCTAAGGCACTGGATCATGGAAAGATGGTCCAAGCTTCTGGATTGGCAGAGTTAATATCACAAAAATGGCTTACCAAAAGATTTCCACAAATTCAATGCAACACCAATTAAAGTTCTAACGTCATACTTCACAGCTCTAGAAAAAAAATAATCCAATAATTCATATGGACTCATAGAAGACCACAAATAGCCAGAGCATCCTAAGAAGAAAGAAGACACCGAGAAACATCACAATACCTGACCTCAAATGATACTGAAGAGCCACAGTAACAAAGACAGCTGGTATTGGCATAAAAACAGTCTGTTAGACTAACTGCACAGAGACAGAAATAAACAAAGGCCATGGTGCTAGAAAAACTATCATCCAGGATATGTAATTACACCCATATCTTTAAATATATATATACATTGATCAAAAGACTTTAATTTAAAACCACAAACACTGACAATGCTGGGGGAAAGCACAGTGAATCCTCTTTAAGACATTGGGGTAGGCAAGAAATTTATGCTATACCACCAGAAGCACAGAAACTCAGCCTAAGAATCAGGAGATGGAAGGATATGAAAATAAAAGTGTTTCTTCCCTGCACAGTCAACTGTCAGTGGAGCAGACAGCCAGCCCACAGAATGGGAGAAAAATTTATCAGCCATAATTCAGAGAGGGGGCTAATATCCATAATTTACAGAGAGCTAAAACAATTAACACTAAAAATAAAATAAAGCTGCTATTCAAAAAAGAGGCTAATTAATGAACAAATGGGTCTCAAAAGAAGAAACAGTGTTCAACATCCCTAGACACGGCGAGGGAGTGTGTAAAAGCATGAATGTGAGCAAGCACACTAGAACCAGGCAGTGATCGTTTGAAATCAACCCAGGCAGCAATAATGATTACAATAGCTATGTGCTGAGCATCTAACATGGGCCAAGAGTCAAGAATGGTACATGTGTGCCCCGGGTAGCAGCTGGGTAGGAACGATGACATAGAGGTGTGGACCGTGGAGTGAAAATACCACCCTTCGGCCTTGTATGCACAGTGCAGCCGAGCACGCTAGGCTGGACTGAGCGCCCATCAAACTCTGTATGCGGGCAGTAAGTGAGCCTTTACCAATAACGTGTCAGACATGAGTCACAAACAAGGGTCTAGAAAATCACCTCCAAGTGAGGAGGAAACCGGGCCTCTAAAGAAAACCTGGAGGTCTTAGAAACAAGCCGCTGGGGTAAAACAAGTTTTATCACAAAAGCTCCGGAATTCCGGTGAGAGCACTGGATGGTACCACTGTGACTTCTGCTCGCCTCCCCACAAGACTGGAAACAAGGGAGAGGAGGTCCTTCTGGCTAGAAATGATTCAGTGAGAAGATGGCTGGCTTAGTTTGTTTTGGGTTTCTGTGCTGAAGGCCATGATCAAAACAACTTAGGGAGAAAAGGGCTTATTTCAGCTTACAGATTGTGGTCCATCAATGAAGGGAAATTCGTGGCAGGGAGTCAAGGCAGGAACCTGGAGCCAGAACTGAAGCAACAGCCTCAGAGGAGTGTTGCTTAATGACTTGCTCTCTATGGCTTGCTCAGTTTGCAACCATGTTGGGGATATTATTTTCAGGTGTGTGACTTTTGTTTATGCTGCCTTTGTTTAACTCCGTGAAGCTGTGTTACTGTGCCTGTCTGAAACACGTGATGGTCTAATAAAGAGCTGAATGGCCAATAGCGAGGCAGGAGCAAGGATAGGCGGGGCTGGCAGGCAGAGAGGAAAAATAGAGGACCAAGAATGAAGAGAAAGCAAGCAAAAGAACAAGGAGAGGAGGACATCAGGGACCTGTCACCTAGCTAGTCACAGAGCAAGAAGGAAAGAAAGGTATACAGAAGTAGAAACAGAAAAAAGCCCAGAGGCAAAAGGTAGCCAAGATAATTTAAGAAAAGCTGGCAAGGGGCCTGGAGAGATGGCCCAGCAGTTGAGAGAACTGTCTGTTCAATTCCCAGCACATACATGGCAGCTCACAACTGTTTGTAACTCCAAGATCTGACACCTGCACATAGTCATACATTGACACCAAAGTACATCAAATAAAACTAATTTTAAAAAAAAAGAAAAGAAAAGCTGGCAAGAAACAAGCCAAGCTAAGGCCACGCATTCATAACTAAGAATAAACCTTGTGTATGATTTATTTGGGAGCAGGGTGGCAGGCCTCACAAAAAAGCCAAAATAGTAAAACACCACCAGTATAACCAGGACTCACCTATTCATGGGTGGCACCCATAGCAGGCTGGACCCCCCCCCCCACATTAATCATTACTCAAGAAAATGTCCCACAGATACGGCCATAGGCCAATCTGATGAAGGTTATTTCTCATTGAGATTTCCCTTTTCTAGATGAATTTAGCTTATGTCAGGTTGGCAACAAACGACAACAAAAACTAAACAGCGCAGTGGCCAAGGAGCTGGGTAACGCACACTAAGGTAATTGTCATGCTAAAAGACCACAGAACCACTGTAGGTAGATGACAAGGGAATAGAATTCAATGTGTTGTATATTCTAGGTAAGTCTTCTGTGGCTGTGTTGTGAGTTACATTCCTAACCATGCCTGGGACTCCAGAAAACTAGAAGGCTAGGAAAATCTCAGCGGCCCCTGTACTTCAACTCAGATTTACTACAGAATTAGGAAGGCCCGAATGTATGTAAGACATCATTTAGAAGAAATGTTTCCTCGGGTAAGAAACCATTCGTATGTTATGCTGAAGTCTCCATCCCACCACACCTCATCAGACAACGTGTCACAGAATACAAATGACAAATCTGGACACATATCAACTTACCTATTCAATAAGCCATATGGTGTTGATTAAATGCCGGCTCTTCCAGAATAGTATCAAACTTTCATCTTAGGCATGATACCAGATACAACAAGAAAAAAAAAGAAGATAAAATGAAAGAGAGAAAAAGAGCAAGGAGGCCTAGCAGATGCACAAACCATAGATAGGACCAGACACTAAAACCATGAATTTCGTGCAACAATATCTCCTAAATGCATCCAACACCAGGTCAAAATGTGGTGGGCCACTAACTGCCTGTCTTGTTCCTGGCTCTTCCTGACCACAGTCTCTTCTCAGATCAAGTTATTCATTGGAGACATAGATTATAAGATGCCGGAGAACTATATCTAAAGTATTGGAGTCACCAGTTGCAAAGCAAGAACAGCGCCGACCTGTGTTTGTCCGTGATAATGGAGCTATTCTCTTTGTGGTTTTTCAGGGCGTGTTTGGAGATTTCACTGAGCTGTGTGGTCTTAATGGCTGTCCACTTACAGGCTCCTGCTGAGAGACATTCTACCACAGAGACAGGAATGACTTTTAAGCCAAAATCTAAATGTTAATTTATGTAACTGAAAGTTTTCTTTTTTCCCCCAAATGATTTTTACTAGCCAAACAAGTTCTATTTCCAGACTTGGCCACATCATTATCTAGTGTTTCCAATGCAGTTGGGAAACAGGAGATTGCACTTTCATCCGCTTCACTGAAGTTCAAAGTCAACACGAACATGCATAATAAAAGCTAATTTTTAGGGAGCAGATTTCCATAGAGGTCAGATGCCTTTCAATTAGATATCTATTGGGAGTGAGGTTGGGGAAGTGAACAATGAGACCTATTCCATCCTAACAGCTACTGTCGCGATGCAGGCAAGCTCATCTGCCAGCCTATCAGGAGACCAGTACCTTAACAAGGATGCTAACTGAAGACCAGTGGATCACCTTGTGGCAGCTGGGGTTAACTGCCAACTCACCAGAGTCTAGAATCACCCAAGAGATGGGCCTCTGAGCACACCTCTGGAGAGTTATCTTGATTTTGCTAGTTGAGATAGAAAGAACTACTGTTGGTGTCCCTATGTGGCTGGGATACTGGGTCAAGAGAGAGAAAGAGAAAGAGAGAAAGAAAAACAGAGAGACAGAGATAACAAAGAGATAAATAGAAAGACGCAGAGAGACAGACAGAGACAGAGATAACAGAGAAATAAACAGAAATGCAGAGACACAGAGATAGAGACAGAGATACAGAGAGAGACAGAGAGAAACCCAGAGAGACAGGCAGAGAGCGAGCGAGCGAGAGCTGAGCAGCATGCATCTACTCCTCTCTGCCTTCCGACCGTGGATAGGATGTGACCAGTCATTTGAAGCCCCTGCTGTTTTGACTGCCCCTCCATGATGACCTCTAAACTCTGAGACAGAACAAACCATTTCACCCTCAAGTTGCTTGTCAGAGAATTCTATCACAGAAAGGGGGCAAGTTTGGGACATACTCTTAAGTTTACATCCTTGAGAGAAGAGGGGAAGTGGAGCTGACATGCTAACTATTACATTAAATTTTTTTAATTTGGGGGGGCTGGAGAAATGGTTCAGTGGTTAAGAGCACTGACCACTCTTCCAGAGGACCCAGGTTCAATTCCCAGCACCTACATGGCAGCTCACAGCTGTCTGTAACTCCAAGATCTGACACCATCACACAGACATACAAGCAGGCAAAGACACTAACACACATAAAATACAAATAATTTCAAAACAATTATTTGTTTGAATAAAGCAAATTGGTGCAGATTCAAGGATAGGAATGTGCTGGAAGAGCTCACAGTCCAGGGTCAGCTCTGTTGAAGATGTCAAAATTGAAGGAGGACACAGAAGAGACAAGACCTTGACTATACACTGAGCCTCGTCACCATGACCTCTGAAGAGTAAACGAGCTTCCAGTAGACACTGGGGCTAATGACAAGGAGAAAAGGAAATGCCAGTATCTCTTTGTTCTTCCTCAGGCTGAAATGATGCTGGCACTCTGTAGCATCTGCACTACGGGACCATTCGTGAGTCTTGGGCAAGAGCCAGAGATTGAGACACACACACACACACACACACACACACACACAGAGAGAGAGAGAGAGAGAGAGAGAGAGACAGAGACAGAGACAGAGAGAGAGACAGAGAGACAGAGAGAGAGACAGAGAGAGACAGAGAGACAGAGACACAGAGAGACAGAGACAGAGACAGAGACACAGAGAGAGAGACAGGGAGGGAGGGAGGGAGCGAGGGAGCGAGGGAGGGAGGGAGAGATCTGGGGATACAGGTCATCCTTGAAATAAGACTGCCCACTTTATTGTGTTCAGGGGCAGCTTATACAGAGCTCTGGCCATGCCCCAGCTCTCCAGATCTTTCAGCTGCGGCCACCAGAAACCACTCCCCTGTCTCATACTCAGAGCAGCTGCAAACACAGGAAAGCAAGTTATTTTGCTTAGAACAGCTGCAAGCAAGTTATTTATAGGAAATTCAGGATCTGGGGTGTTCACAGCCCCCAACATCACTCTGTGCAGGTTAGCAATATTCCTTGTCAAGCTTCTCAGTGTTAGTGAGTTGGGATGCCCCATAGGCCTTCAAAATCCTGTGCTTCTGATCGTAACGGCTGCCTCTCGAGTCTTTGCATGTCCCAAGCATCACCCTCCATGGCCATTCTTTAGGGTCATCATTATCAAATCCATTTGTATATCCATATTTAATATTACAGTTGTTACCAGAAACTTTGAGGAGTCCCATCTGGAGTGCCACTCATTACTAGCAAAACTGGACAGCCCTGTCCCCTGTCGCTTAGGGCTCTTAGTCTCATTATGAAAGAATTTAGAGACAATCTAGAAAGATGCTTGAAGGCACTTTTACGAGAGTTTAAAGGAAAGCACAGGGCAGCCAAGCTCTGGATCTTAGCAACCAGCCAGAGCAGGGGGATGGAGAGGAAGGAAAAGCCCTGGATCTTAGCAACCAGCCAGAGCAGGGGGATGGAGAGGAAGGAAAAGCTCTGGATCTTAGCAACCAGCCAGAGCACGAGGATGGAGAGGAAGGAAAAGTCCTAGATCTTAGCAACCAGCCAGAGCAGGGGGATGGAGAGGAAGGAAAAAACATGCTTCTTGAGGTTAGGGATGGAAGTTTGGCACAGAGCTTTACAACAGAAAGACTCTTCCTTAGCCTCAGACAACAGTACAGAGGTCTAAGTACAGACAAGAGTACTTGGGCTCTGGTTAGCGTCCAAGAGAAAGAAAGAGAAAAGAAGAAAAGGAAAAGCTGTGCCTATACCAGTGTGGCCAAAATCAGACAAGAGGGCTGCTCATGTTGGCCTAGTAACAGGGATGGAAATGACACCCAAGCTGAATAGTCAGCTATGGACAATTGTAACGGTGGCCCTTGTAGTGAGAAGGAAAACAGAACAGCGTTCACACTAAGTCAATGAACTACCTGATGGCCGTAAAGACCAGAGCACAAGGGATAAACTGCTGATCATCCACCCTGCCCATCTCTCAAAGCAGCCAAAAAAAGGAGAGAAAGACAGTCAAGCAGACAGCCGTGGGGCTGTGGGGACCACGCTGAACGTAAGTTAACAGAAAGGGTAGATCAGTACCCCAGTGGGACTCCACAGAGGGGTCCAGTGCTTGCACAAGGCTGGCTCATTTCTTCCATCGCCTTTGCTGCTGCCTATTTCAGGGCCCGTGACTTGAATCTTATGCTAATGACCGTCCACACTCTGGTCTCTTTTCTATCCAGGGTATCTTTTACTATGTCACCAGGCTTATTCATATAAAATTTGGTCTGATAATGGCTCCCCATTGAAGGCTCTACAGTTGGGCAGTGTGCTGAGGATTTTACAGGCATATCTCCTTCTACCCGGTCTTCCTAATGAGAAAACTGAATGGAGTTAAATAATTCGCTCAGTCACAAAGCTCAGAAAATTAGTAGCAAGGTAGAGCTGGGTTTCAGAGCCAGTTCTGTCTGAATACTGCTTTTGTCTAAACCACTACCATACATTGCCCCCCCCCCCCGGTAAGGCAAAATTCTTTCATGTGCAGAAATGACTTAAACAGAAAAACAGGGTTATTAAAAAAAATACTAACTGTGGTTCTGCATTCACTTAAGATGTAGAAAAGCACAAGAGAAGATTGTTTCCACCCTCCAATATGGAGATACTTAATAGTTCTGTTTATAAGAATTCAGCCTCTGTGGAGTGTATCAGATCACAAGCGGCTGAAAAGCGGTGGGACGATCACAGACGCGACAGAATCCCTGTCATCCTGAGCCACTTGCAGAGTTGGTAGTGTCTAACATGATGCTGTCATCAACAAGGGTATTGGGCTGTACCCATAGCCATCTTGGGATGTGTGTGACCCGGGCCACATGTGAGGCTTGCCTGGAGACTAACAGCAGCTCAGCCCGGAGAAGGCGATGTCTGTGGCAGACGCGAATCAACAAACCCCACTAAACTGCTGACAAGCCTGACTCAGAGCCTGGTAAGAACCTGATGGATGAAAAGCTCTTACCATGTCTAGCATCCAAACACAAATCGTAAGTGCCATAGAGTGTGAAAACCAAAACCCACTTTCCCGCTGGGCCTGGTGGTGCCGACCATTCACCCAGAGCTGGGAGACAGGACAGGCAGCTCTCTAGAGGCTCCAGACCAGCGAGTCTACATAGGAAGCACCAGGCCAGCCAGAGATCCAGACCCTATCTCACCAAAAAGAGAGGGGAATTAAGGCATAAAACCACTGACAGAATATGACTCAAGAATGACGCTATAAGGATGGAGGTCCAAAGGAGCTATATCTCATATAACTAACTTAGTTATAGCTCATAGTGGGAAGAGTGAACGTCATCTGCAAACAGAGAGACCCAAAACATCAATAAAAATTCATTCTGAGAACTCAAGTGAGAAATCTGGAAATAAAACCTGCTATCAGAAATAAAACATTTTTTAGTAGATTTATTAGAAGATTAAACATTGCAGAGAAAGGAATTGGTTATCTTGAAGATGGGTAAGCAGAAATTATGGAAGCTGAACCTTGAGGAGAGCCCTGCATAAGCCACATTCCAATGATTGTGATATATGATGCTTTTGTTTTTACTACATACAAAATATTTATTAATTTCTCATAAGTAATCATAAGTTCTGATTTGGCTCAAAGCTTATTTAGAAATGGCATGTGTCCTTTCCAAATCTTTGTATACTTCCCAAATGTCTTTCCACTTTTGACTTCTGATTTAATTCATAGTGTTCAAAGAATATAATATATGATTTTAATTATTTTAAAAATTCACTCACTTTATAGCCTAAAACACGGTCCTTCCTGACGACCGTCCCATGTGCACTAGATAGAATGTTTAGCCTGACAGTGTCTGGTTGGAGTGTTCTGGTCCCGTCAGGGAAGTGAGGTTAGTTGCTGATGTTCTGGACATCTCTGCCATTGCACCAAATGAAGAATGAGAACGTTGTTATGTTCTCCATAGAGCTGTAGATTTGTCTACTTTGCTTTTGGTTTTTGTCACTCGTTCTTATATATTTTAAAGAATTTGTTACAAGCAAATGCAAAAAATAGTACTCTAATGCCTTTTTTTGTTTTCTTTGAGGGGGGATCTTGTTATATAGCTCAGGCTGGCTCCAAATCGCTATTCTCCTGCCTCTACTTCCCAAGTGCTAAGATTGCAAGTCTGACCAGATAGTATATCTTAGAACTGTATAATTTGGCTTCTCTCGTGTCTTTTATGCACATATTTTTGTGTGTACATGTATGTTGGGTGTGTATATGTATGCTATCCATGTATATTGGGGGATGGTATGTGCACCCATTCTGTGTGAAGGCCAGACAGGATCTCTCTACTGAACCTGAAGCTAGGCTTGTAACCAGCCAACCCAGTAATCCTCCTGCCTATGTGCTTCACCAAACTCCCCAGCGACAGGGTCACAGCTCCTATTCCCCTATGCTCACCCTTTTTGTGTTCTAGGGATTCGAACTCACGCTTGAGCAGCAAGCATCCATCCACTGAACCATCGCCTCTCCAGCCCCACCTTGAGTAGTGTTTTAGTTTGGAATTCTGTGCATGTTGATCCCACAACACATGCTTACTTATTGCTCTAAGTGTCAATAGCATTAAGTGCTTGTGTTCAAAGAGAAGAAAGGACTTTAAGTTAAGGCCAGCAGCAGAACCTGAGGAAGAGGAGCTAGGTGAAATTGAAACAAGCAGAAGGAAAAAAATGATGATGAACAGAAAGCAATGAAATGAAACACAGAATATCCATGGAACCGAAAGGTAGTTCTGTAAGATTTCAATGAAGTTTATAAACATTCAGTCAAATTTATCATGAAAAGGAAGGAAGGGCTCAGAACACATCTTCATCCTCCAGTGCTGGCCCAGCACACACAAAAGCCTGGATTTGAGCCTCAACGCTAGTGGGAAGAGAGGAGGAAATACAAGTTGTCAATATCAGAAGTGAAGGTACCCCAGATTTTGAAGACGGTTATATATTAAGGGAAATTAGTGAAAATTTTAAGTCAACAAATATGACATGTTGTTGTTGGTTTTACTCGAGACCCATGTTGGAACGTTAAAATGTTAGTTTTGATTTTTTTCACTCTTTTGGGGGCCCGCCACCCAGCTCCCAAATAAATACACACAGAGGCTTATTATTATTTATAAATGTGTGGCCTTTGCTTGGCTTGTTTCTAGCCAGCTTTTCTTAAATTATCCCGCCTACCTTTTGCCCCTGGGTTTTTCTTTCTCTATTTCTGTATACCTTCTACTTCTTACTCCATGGCTGGCTGTGTGGCTGGGTGGTTGGCTCTTAGC
This sequence comes from Microtus oregoni, assembly GCF_018167655.1. NCBI lineage: Eukaryota > Metazoa > Chordata > Mammalia > Rodentia > Cricetidae > Microtus > Microtus oregoni. The sequence goes on along the minus strand of NW_024543068.1, from coordinate 41,541,752 downwards.
ATCCTCTCTCCTTGTTCTTTCTCCTTTTATCCAGATTTCTCTTACTATTTATCCTTTCTGCCTGATAATCCCACCTATCCCTTCTCCTGCCTCACTATTGGCTGTTCATCTCTTTATTAGACCATCAGGTGTTTTAGGCAGGCAAAGAATCGCAGCTTCACAGAGTTAAACAAATGCAGCCTAAACAAAAGTCACACACCTTAAAATAGTATTCTACAACAATGACAAATATAATAGACAAATATAATAGATTTTAAAAAGCTATGGTATTGACTACCCATGAACAGCTGGAAACCGAAAAACAATACCATATGTCAACAAATTATAACACATGAATCCTTGAGAATAAATGTAACAAAATACATACAAGATATGTGCTTTGAAGCCGGGCGGTGGTGGCACACGCCTTTAATCCCAGCACTTGGGAGGCAGAGGTAGGCGGATCTCTGTGAGTTCGAGACCAGCCTGGTCTACAAGAGCTAGTTCCAGGACAGGCTCCAAAACCACAGAGAAACCCTGTCTCGAAAAAACAAAACAAAACAAAAAAAAAAGATATGTGCTTTGAATATTAGCCATTATTGAAAGAAATCAACGATATTAAGAAATGCAATGCTAAATCATATCCTGGGCCAAGCAATTTAAGATTATATTATAACACACACATCTCCCAGTTGATCTATAGAATCAACGTAATCCAGTGAAAATCCCAGTGAGCCTTATAATGGAATTCAAAAGCTCACTGAGGGGCTGGAGAGATAGCTCAACAGTTGGGAACACTGGCTACTCTTCCAGAAGACCCAGGTTCAATTCCCAACACAATATGGAGGCACACTATCATACATTAACTCCAGTCCCAGGGGATCAGTGGGCACCGGGCACAACACATGGTGCACAGACATCTATGCAGACAAAATACCCAAATGCATTAATAAATTATTTAACAAAAAATTAAAGGTAATTGAACTAAAGAAATTCAAATTACCTGTTTTCAAGACAACACTGGTACGAGGTTACAGAGTAAATAGTCCAGATTTAGAGCTACACCTGTGCAGTTGATTGACATCTGCATTGTTCAATGGTGAGAGAGATAATTGTGCTTTCTCTAACGATGCTAGAAAAACCCACCAAAAAACGTTAGTTTACCACTGGAAATATCTTAATCTCCACCTATACACAAAAAATATACTCAAAGTGGATCATAGTCTTAAACGTAATAATCGAAGCTATGGTATTTCTAGAAGAAAGTATTAGCATCTTCAGATTATACCGATTTCCTAAACAAGACATAAAATTATGAATATCAAAAGTCCATCTTTTGAAACTTTGGTTCTTCGATGATTGTCTTAGATTGCTACCTGTTGCTGTGATAAACACCAGGACCAAAAGCAACGTGGGGAGGAAAGGGCTTATTTCAGCCTCTAGTCCATCACAAAGTGAGATCAGGACAAAACTCAAGGGCAGGAGGGAAGCAGAGGCCATGGAGGAGAATTGCTTACTGGCTTGCTCAGCCGTCCCCCAGCCCCAGCCTCCACTTACCAGCCCAGGGGTAGCATCGCCCATCGTGAACCGGGCCTCCTCCCACATCTGTCATTAATTCAAGAAATGCTCTACAGACTTGCAAACAGGCCACTGGCAGACTCTAGTTTGTGTCTTTGACAAAATAAAATAAGAAAATAGAAAGGGCACAGATTTGGGTAAAATACTTAAAGAACAATACTGAATTAAAAATACATTGTAGATAGTATAACATATATCTTTTGATATCATAATAAACATGTTTGATAAAGACAGAACTACAAGGGCAAAATGTCAGGTCAGAGGATACCAGGGGCCAGGTGTACGGAGAAGCAGCTGACATCAGAGGGGCTCAAGGGACACTTTGGGGATAATCATCATGGTGGGACATGGCAGAGAGCAGGCAGATATGGTGCAGGAGCAGAAGCTGGGAGCCCTGCATCTTGTGCAGACAACAGGAAGTCGTCTCTCTCACTGGGTGTGGCTTGAGCATATATGAAACCTCCACAGTGACACACTTCCTCCAACAAGTCCACACCTACTCCAACCAGGCTACACCTCCTAATAGAGCTACTTCCTTTGGGGACCATTTTTTTCAAAGTACCACAGGGCACAAGGCTGAGTCCAGTCAAAGTCTGACCTGAGGTGGGACCTTGGCTTGTGCCTGACATTTGCTGTGACTTCTTCCCACTGAAAACGAGCAAGGCCAACAAAATGACGAGCTACAAAATGGACAGAATACAGCAGACAGGTCCAGCTGCTCCATCCCCACTCACGGACCCAAGCTACTACCTGACCTGTTCCAAGGAAGGGAATTCTGGGAAGGATGTCTCAAACAGGAGCGCTGGTGGAGCCAGCAGACCTAGTGTCTCCCGCATTTACAAACCCAGCGTGTGTCACCAGTTGCTCCTCAGTTTCGCCTAACCTGATCTCTCACTGGCGCTGTCCTGTCCGCTATACTAACACGCTACAAAGATCCCTTCATGAGGATTTTTCTCCCTCCTTGTTTAACATGGCTGCTTGCCCTTCTCTTTCATCTTTGATTTTTTTTTTCTATAGATTAACCTTCTGAACACAGAAACTTTTTGTTTTTGAGGTAAGGTTTTGTGTAGCCAGGCTGGCCTCAAACTTGCTATGTAGCTGAGGAAAATCTTGAACTTCTCATCCTCTGCCTCCGCCCCCCAAGTGCTAGAATCCCTAGGCACGATCCTCTAGGCACTTTATGCAGTGCTAGGAACTAATCCCAGGGTTTTGTGCTGGCTTCATAAGCAGTCTATGAACTGAGCTACATCCCCCAAACCAAGGTTTTGATTTCTTATTTGTGAATTTCATTTCCACCTTCATTTGTATGATTTCTTAAAAGTTTCTGATGAAATCTTTGCTTCCACAAAACACACTATACCTTACTTTCTTTTTTTAAGATGAGCCCTAGGAACACGACTTCAACTGGCAGGTTACACGCAAGTGGTCACTCATGGCCAACTGGTAGCCAGCAATGGGGCCTCAGAAACAGTGAGACGTCTATCCTGAGCTGAGAAAATCCGGCTGAGCGTGCAGAAGCCAAGGTAAGAGCCACAAGCTGGGTAGCTGCTACCCTGGCCCTCAGCCCTCCTATCTATAAGGACAAATCTGTGCTGCTTGCTAGATCACCCTGCTTGTCCTCCTGGAGGGCCCTGACAACAACTCAGGGAGAACAGAAATGCCTACTTTACCAGCTTCCAACAATGGTTCCTAAGAACCTTTGAAGCGGAACATTAAAAAAAAAATCACAAGGGAAAAAGACTGAAGGCATTAGCAAAGGAAAATCCCCAGAGGGACCCTTGCTTTCCCAAGCAGTCTCTCCCGGCGTGGGAGCACGTACCATACCCAACTGGTGCCCAGAGAGAAAAAAACTTTTCATGACCTTACAAAAAAAGTTACATAAACAACACTATCCCCTTTGTTGGTTTCTTTTTTTTTTCTCCCCCTCTCACTTGGTTTTTTATTTTTGGATTGTTTTGAAATAGATAATTTTACTGATCCAACAGCCAAGAGCTGTTGCTCTGCCTGGAGGAGCCGTTGGATGCCCTTTGGCAGACTGCTTGTTTGCCTCAGAGTATTCCTATCTGCTGGGGACATCAGAATGAACCTGGGGCTGGAGATCACTGCACCTGAATAAATTTTTTGGAGCTGTCACATAGGATGTTCCCAAGGACCTCAACCTCCTGACCCATCGGCTCCCTGCTTCTTCAGATTGAAGCTCCCCTTGATGAAGATACAAAGATAGGTGTCTTTACAGTTTTGCTGACCAACTAACCGGAACACGGAAACGGGAGGCCAAGTCTGCCAGGGTCCAGAGTCGGGAAGGCAGAAGGAAAGGGGGAGAGGTAGGCTGCCAGGAGAAGCTCTGCAAGATGGCTCATCGCTCAGAAGCTGCGATGCCAGCAGGACGGGCCACAGAGATGAAGGAAGCCACACGAGGACAGTTGTGGCGGACAAGCACGGACCTTGGCAAACTGGTTAGTTCCACGTCTAACAGTGCCTCCTCCATCTGCAGACTCAAAGGACATATTTCCAGATGTCCTGACTGACCGGGAGGTAACCGTTCCAGGAGCCGTGCTGTTCCTCAGCGAGGCTACATTATGCAAAATCATGGGACACAGCCTGGCTTCCGCTTTGATGTAAATCTGCGTGAGACCCAAGTGTAGAAACTTCTATAGACATGCCGTCCTCGGTCCAAACACCCAAACAAGGAACTTCAAGAGAGACAACCACAGCTAAACTTCCTTCAAAGTCATACAGATGGTCTTTGTGTACAGCAGATTTCTGGAAAGGAAAATCTACTACATCACCAGGCCACGCAAGCCGAGTTTGCCTTTCTTTAGTTACAGCCACTCAGCATCGTACTTTTTATAGTTGATGTCCTTTTCCTAGCAAAAAGGATAAAAAGGAAATCTTTGAGAAGTTATATGTAGCATGTATGTGTTTAACTCCACGTTGTCAACGTTCAGCTCGTCTTGCAATAGCTGCAACACTAGCCTGCACCCTTCCCGTCTGTGTGGAACTGGCTCTAGCGTAGACACTGCTACAGATCCTGGCTCAGAGCGGTGCTGGGCAGAGCACAGTTACCCTCAATATGAACAGAGCCCACAATGTCACAACCACTTTCTCGACTGTTCTCTTCCTGCAAACTGCCTGCGTGGTTCCTTTCTGAGCCGAGGGGACGGTTTTGAAATTGGCACATCAAGTTTTAAGAACGAGCGGAGGGTCTGTACTTGTTAGTTTACAAAAACACATCGGTTTTTATTAGTTCTGAGCTGAGAATCACCCTGGGAACACAAGAGGAGGCAGAAATGAGGCCATGTTGATTCTTTAGAGACCCTGCCAGCCAGCAGCTCCTGTACCACAGCACGACAGCATTCTTCCCTGTTTGTCCTGGAAACCGATGAGAGCCCGCCGAGAGCGTCTTATCAGTTTCCAGGTGGAGGCAGTGGGCCCAGCCACTTCAAACAGGGACGTGGGCCAGGGGGAGGCACAACAGAATCACGACCCACTACAGCCGGCTGGGCTGGAGGCTTTGTGGATACAATACCTGACTGTGCCCTGTACCTGTGCTGTGGCTGCTCTCTCATGTTGGTGCGCAGCCTGAGAATGCTTAAGGCTTGTTACCCTGATGGAAGAAATAACTAAGAACAAAAGAGCCTTGCTACCCCTTCGCTCTCTGACAAACCCATATTAGCTCTTCGTGATTACATCGGTGAAACAGAGAAATGAAGGACAGAATGAAGGATGGAATGAAGGGAGGGAGGGACAGAGAGGAAAATCAAGGCACATGCCCAGCAGTCTGAAGCAGACGTGCCTGCCAGGGGGATTGTGTTTCTGCAGGTGCTTTAAGGATGCTTTACGCTGCCCTGAGGTTTCTCATCTCCCCGTTTCCTCTCCGAGTCCAAGATGGTTTTCTCCTCTGTCCCTTCCATGTGCCTCGCTGGACAAAGCAAGAACCAGGACAAATCTGAGAAGGGTCAGAGTGTGACATTGTTTTGCTCCTTATTTCTTATTTCATCCCAGATCACAGCTGATTCCCCCTCCCCCCAGCATGGGTGGGTTTCCCCCACACCTTACTCCTGAACATCAACTTGTCTGATGTCTTAAATGTCTGTCCCGCAGCTCCTGTATCCTCACTCCCACCCCCAGAAGCTTCACAACCTACATCAGCCTGAAATGAACAGCTTGTTGTTCCCCTCTGGTAAGCCGACTGGGTTGAATTTAGCAGAAGTTCCCGCACAGAGCTGTGTCCTGAGCTGATGGCTCCCATGACTGAGCCACTGTGAATGCCCGTCTCTGGACTTCACAGAGCTACTTTTCTCTACTCTACAGGAGGGGGACATGTTGCCTATGTCTGTCTCCGTGAAGTGCTTGTCAGGGACTGGAAGTCATATCCTTTCCTCTTAGGAATCCCAGAGCAAGCGTTTCCTGGGTGCGGGCCTTAGTGTTGACAAACACTGCAGCTTCAGACTATAAAACAGCTGGGCTGATAGGATCCTTGCTGCGTGACAGAAAGGCGTAAATGGCTGGTGACGGCATCAGCCTTTATGAAACATTTCAACACCGCCTGATCGTGATTAAACTGTTGGTTAAATGTGACCCACCAGTCCACACATCTACCCATACATACTGAGATCTCAGTCCACACATCTACCCACACATACTGAGATCTCAGTCCACACATCTACCCATACATACTCTGCGATCTTAGTCCACACATCTACCCACACATACTGAGATCTCAGTCCACACATCTACCCATACATACTGAGATCTCAGTCCACACATCTACCCCACATCCTGAGATCTCAGTCCACACATCTACCCATACATACTGAGATCTCAGTCCACACATCTACCCATACATACTGAGATCTCAGTCCACACATCTACCCATACATACTGAGATCTCAGTCCACACATCTACCCATACATACTCTGCGATCTTAGTCCACACATCTACCCACACATACTGAGATCTCAGTCCACACATCTACCCACACATACTGAGATCTCAGTTCACACATCTACCCACACATAGTGAGATCTCAGTCCACACATCTACCCCACATCCTGAGATCTCAGTCCACACATCTACCCACACATACTGAGATCTCAGTCCACACATCTACCCACACATACTGAGATCTCAGTCCACACATCTACCCACACATACTGAGATCTCAGTCATTGCCCTGCATTGAATCAGAGGCCATGACAGGTTTCTAGGATGCATTTGCCAGCAGGGAAATCCTCCCCAGCACTGTCTGATTCCATCCGTTTCAGGATACTGTGCTGTAAAAGGACTTTAATAACTCTGGTGGCATCTCCAGAGGAGGTATAAGTTTAATGGTGCATTCCCACACACCGGGAACACATCTTCCTCCTTAGACTACTAAGACTGTCCGGTACTCAGTAGTTGCTCTGTTGGGTTGACTGAACGTGGAGTAGAAGACAAACAAGCAGTCCAGGCCCATTTAGTGCAACATTCTAGTGACAAGGCCTGACACCTAAGGCCGGCTATGGCCACCCAACTCGTGTCAGGACTTGCTCAGCAATGCTTTTTGGTCACAGCAGCACCGAGCTCTGCCACACAGGCAGTATACTGTCCAAAACACATGGGTCATCCAAGAAATATGAAGCCAGATGAGGAAGGCCAGCAGACAGCATGGCGCCAGCCTGCCATGGGGCTCCAGACCAACATCAGTCTCGATAAATCAGTGGCCATCTAACTTCCCATCCTGCAGGGCGGAACTTGGACCCACCACAGATGTCACCTCTGACCTCCTTCTCGCTTCCTCTACTGCTATTTTTCAGTACTCCTGAAATTTTAAATTCTGGTACCCATTCAATGCCGCTTAAGGCCTAAGATGCTCTTGGTCTACCAAAGCCAGAGCCCTAACTTAATGTAACTTAATGTAAGGCCAAAAGCAGGCTGCTCAGCCATACACCACACAGATCATACTGGCAGAAACCTCCGCATATTGCTGGCACGGAGAGGGCCTGAAGGGGTCTTCTAAGAGGTGGGCACAGACAGAAAACACACACATGTGGGCATCAGCTTGACTTTGTCTTCTTAGAACAGGAACTCCACAGTTTAGGTTGAAGTTCATGATGTAGTTTTAAGTAGTGGGTAAATCTTAAACACCATTGGTCTACCTAAATATTTTCCTCACCCTTGTCCTCGATCCCTCTCAGACAGCTGGAAGAAAAAGTAGACACCAAGCAGAACCAATGGCGATGCTATGCATCGTGGGAAAAGGCTAAAGAACATAACTCTACCATTTGGTTCTTTTCCTTGAGGTAACTGGACTGCACTTTCACACTCACTACAACAAAGGATGGATGTCCAGGGCATGGTGGTACATGCCATTAGTCCCAGCACTTGAGACTCAGAGGCAGGTGGATCTCTGTGAGTCTGAGACCAAACTAGTCTACATACTGAGCTCCAGGCCAGGACAGCCAGGACTATAGTGAGAAACCCTGTCTCAAACAAAAAGCAAAACAAATATAATAAGGATTTCTATTCAAGTTTCCCATAGACTTCACTGCCAGGTAAGAACAAAGGAAAACTATTGAAAACTAAGCTGTTTGAGCTGCTTTCCTGGCCAGGCAGGTGCTGCCAATGACGTCACAATCCATAGCATCTCATTATACACAGATTATTAGGTGGGAAATTAAAGCCTTCCAATGCAGTGCTTTTGGGAGGAGAGAACACAGTAGCAAAGACATCAGTACCCTGGTGTATTCAGGTGGTCTACTGAAGAATCACAGGCTCTAACAAAAAGGAAAGGTTTTATCTAGAAAACTGACAGAGTGAATCATGAACACATAATTTTGAGAAGCCCCTGTATGCTGTGTTTTTAAGTATACCCAAAAATGATAGCGACGTTGCATTGTGATGAAAAGACTAGAGACCATGGTAAGCCTCAAGCCCACCGGCGTTCATTTGTTTCAGCTGCCCCAAATGAAACAGTGGAAAGGGCAGAGTCACATCTATAGAGTAGGACAAGCCACGGCCCAACACTGCTGCTGTTGGCGGAGTAACCTGCGCATCCCGTCCTTGGTCATCTGAGATGACTTTCCCACTACACTGGCTTGGCCGTCCTGCCTAAACTCCATCTGGTTTGCGGAAGACTTGAAGATGGTCCAGAGAAGAGCAACCAAAGTGGAAAAATGGAGGAAGGGCCATAAGGAAAGATGAAAAACAAATGGAGCAGAGAAAACACTTCGGCCGAAGATGTGGCAGCTAGGTGGCCATTTCTACGAAGCCCCTAGAGTACATGTACAAAGGATTTTGAAAAACACCACAGCCGTTTGGAAGCATGAAGTTCAATGCGTAAGTACATTCATTCCGTTGTTGACTACCACCGCTATCATCCACCACACGCTCCTTCTCGGAAAGCCGAAGCCATCATCCCGACTCCCCCTAGGCTCCGGCAGCCACCCTCCCACTTTCTGTCTCCACAAAGCTCACAGCCCAGGATACCACCTAATGTGAACTCACACAGGATTTAAGCTCTGGCCACTGGTTTGTTTCCCGTAGCAGAATGTCCCCAAGTGCAGGGATTATTTTTGAGAAGGCACTGAACAAGCATTAACAGGGGATGGTGACCAGCTGCTTCCCATCTCCCGTAGGAACAAAGAAAATGAACTTAAGTTGTGGGGCTGGGAAAGTTGTCATGGGGAACACAAACTCCTTGAGAAATAAAAAGGCCACTCCTTTTCTCAATGGCCACAAAACGGCTCTAACGACAATGTGCACACACGCAAAACTGACATGCAGGATAAACAAACTGTAAAATTCCACAAGGCCTCATTGAACCTGATGGCTCAGCTGTTAAGAGCACGGCCTGCTCTCTCAAAGGCCCTGAGTGCAATTCCCAGCAACCACCTGGTGGCTCACAACCATCTGTAATGAGGTCTGGTGCCCTCTTGAGGAAAAGACCTGGTCAGTCGTCCTCATCACCTTAGACCATGAAATCCAATGTGGACAAGTTCAACAGAACCACCATATACGGGCTGCCCATGCCTGCTTCAGCATTGCCAGGGCATAAATTTAGGATTTAGGGGTAGGATATAACGATGTGGCCTGTGCTAGGAATCAGACCACCCTTGCCTTTGAGGAACATACAATTTACAGAAACAGTTCCCTTTCTTCAAGTTCTTATGGTGCGTGTCATTTTTTTTTAGAACAGTCCAAGGATCACAAACAATGTTCAGATTAAACGCCAACTCTTGTAAACTGTGAAAGGCTGCCTACGGCCCTGGAATGAATCCCGAGTCCAAAAATGAGCACAGAAAAGACCCTACAATTACTGTTGACCATGGGTCAAGGAGAGACAGGCATGGGCGGGTGTGACAAAGCCAAATTCCCGCAATTCCTGTCCAGACACCCAACCTTTGTTACTATTGGCAATTGCTAAGTGGGATCTACACCCGGTACAGGCTTCTCTCCAGGTAACGTGTCATGGACTGTACTTCCCATTCACCTAGCATGCCCACACTCTGTGGGATACAAATGTATAGTCACGGGACAAGGAGCAGTAACCATGGAGACGACTTCATTGCAAACACATCCACTTACCTGCTTTCTGGATACTCCAGCCAGGGCTTCCTCTTTGGTCTTCTTACAGCGGTATTCTTCCTTGTCTATCACTTCCTCCACTTGGTTCTTAGGACACAGCTGGCATTCAGGGACTCCCTCCCTTGGGACTCTGTGTGCTCCAAGCTACTTTTCCTCCCTTAAAGTGTAAATGCAAGGCAGCCTGGAAGTGTTGCCTACAGGTCCTCCTCTTCCAGGCTGCACCTAGCCACCTGAAACTGGTTTTGACCACTGATTACCCATTTTAGAGGGACTGTTCCCTCCAGCCCTGAACACTTTCCTGTGCTGGTATATCACGTGACCTGCCCACGCCACAGAATTCTTTCATCTTTTCCCTCCGACGCACATTTTTACTTTTTTCTCTTGCCCCCTTTTACGCACCTTCGAAACACGGTCCTAAGTGGCTTTGTCCCAATGGTCAGAACCGTGCAAACTCCTGCCGAGGATTTTCACCATCCGCTCGCCCAAACGTCTCCCGCTCAATTCAGCTACGTGATCTGAGACATCCGAGTCTCGGCCTGGCTCAACTCAAACTCCTTCCCCCTGCACCTCCTCCACACAAGGTCTCTCCACCCGCAGCCCCTCACTGCCTATAGAATTCTCGTACTTCTTTAGAATTATTATCTTCATCCACACAGCTGTCCAACCCAGAAACCCGGCTCATCCTAGACCCTCCCCCCCCTTCTCTTGCTGTCTACAGCCAATCCCTATGATCCCAGCAACTCTCCTTCCTTAGTCTGTTGGTCGTCTTTTCTCCATTCTCCTGCCAGGGTCCTGTCCCAGGATTTCGTCATTCATCATGGCAATAGCCACCAACCTACAACTGAAGGTCCTGCGCCATGGTGGTGCTCCCCGCCTCCTGCAGAACAATCCTTTAGCCCACGAATCTGCTGTCTTGTTACTTCCTTGCTTGGGATTCCTCACTGGTTCCCTAAAGTCCCAACAGACTATCGAGGTAAAACATCAAGATTGCACCTCACTAAAATACATATATATTTAATTTCTAAAAATACGCTTCAAAACATCTTTTCAGACCTCAGCTGTGTTCTTCTAAACCTAGGAATTAGATCTGAAATTATCTGACCTATTCCTAAGCTACACCAATAGTTAGCAGCATTGATGGGTTACCTTGTTGTCAGAGATGAGCAACAAGGGAGAGTTTGCACTGAAAACAGCTGGTGCAGCTAACGTAATGACGTCAACAAATACGCCTACGTTTTTTAAGCAGTCAGTAAAAGTTGTTCCTAAAGACCACCCTGTGACTCTCCCCAACACAGCCCAAGTGCCTCAGAGATGCCATCCTTGCAATAAAAATACAAAAACGCTCAGAAGAGACAAATAGCCTCTGCAAAACCAATCAGCTGACCCACCCAGGGCAGCGAAAAGCCAAGGTCACTTGTAAAACACTCGTGTGGGAAAATAAAAAGCATCCTGTCTTGTCTGTATTCAAGTTACTACAGAAATGGGTTTTCCCAAGAATCTCTCTGTCTCCTCCACCAGGCCCCAGCAAGCCAGAACCTGTGAGCCAAATCCAGCCCAACACCTGGCTTTGTAAATAAAGTTTTATTGGCACACAACCACACCCATCTGTTTATGCATTGTCCAGGTTGCCTTGGCACAACATCTACAGAGGGATGTTGTTGAAAGACTATGACTCAGAAAGCTAAAGATACTCAGCGCCTAGCCTTCTACAGACATGTTTGCCAATCCAATCCTCACAAATTCGGGACTTTTCCTTATTTGCCAGTAACCATGAAGAGGGTTTTTTGGGGGGAGGGGGGGTTATCATGGATTCAATGTCTACAATAACACAAGATTAACAATTGTTCAAAATCAAGTGATAAATTCTTTGAGGTCTTTTACTGAGATATTGGATTCCCTTCTTGCCTTTTTTTCTTTTCACAGCCTTGGGTAGAATATGCATAGTGACGGGCAGAATGCTTGACTCGATTAGAAAGGAAAACATTATAAGGCTTCACTGTTACTTTGTAAGACAGTCACCCCTGAGTAGCAGTGGAAGAAGGATTGGTACCAAGATACCCAAATTCTTAGACACTCGATACCCCTAAGTAAAAAGCTGAGTACCTGCATGTAGCCTCTCACAAACTCTAGCATCTCTGAGTGCCTATCACCCTAACACAGCTCAAATGCTCTGTAAATAGTGGTTATGCGGTAGGGACAATGGCAGGCATGGGGGTTCTGTGCATCAGAAGAGAACTATGGCTTTGCCTTTTCTACAGTTTCATTCATCAGCTGACTGTCTCTAAATCTCTAGACCAATCACCACAAGACATGTCTCCGTTGCCTTTGGAGAGCAACAATAAAGACACAAAATGTATTAGCCCCAAAGGAAAAGAAAGGGTAACTGGGATTGCTTTGAAATTAGTAACTTCTACTCATTAAAATCTGTTATGGGCACAAACCCAAAACCGTTTAGAAAAGACTTGAGGAAAGACTCAAATGTAAATACAAAGCATCTACAATTCTAGCCAACACACCTAAATTCACAAAAAAAAAGATATGCAAAATATGCAATAGATTATATTAGAGAAATGTAAAATTCAATGATGATAATGAAACACTGCTGAACACACACACACAGACACACACACACACACACACACGGCTACAATCAAGGAATGGCACTCTGAAGGGAGCATCTGGGCTCTCCTGGACTGCTGGCTAGCACATCAGCTTGCACAGTGAGCTAGGAAAGACAGATAGACCATAGTATACGAAAATACATGTGTAAAAATTATACAATGCAATTAAGTCTCTATTTTGAGGGAGGTTTGCAGAGTTACATGAATATTTGCTATCATAAGGACATAACATTTCATAAATAAATATCCATTATATTATACACAATAGCCAAGGAATCCCAAAGGAAATAATAAAGCTGAGAACAGGAATTAATGAGATAAAGCAAAATACACACTAGAGAGGTTGATGAAGCCAAAAGAGTGTCAGATTCCAGGTCAGACTGTAGATTAGAAACCTCACAAATGAGGTTGTTAAGGAAAAGAGAAATACATAATAATCTCTTTTCCTGAGAGACACGGGATCTCTAAATGAACATGAAGCCAGGCGAGCCCACAGAGGGGAGGAGGTAGAACACAAGTCTGCTGGGTGGTTTTATGTCAGCTTGACAAAGGCTAGAATCATCTGAGAGGAGGGAACTGCAATTAAGAAAATGCTCCCATAAGATCAGGGTAAGTCTTTATTACAGTTCCCCTGCCATCCCCACCTCCATACCTGCCATCCCCATCCCCCATACCTGACATCACATCCCCATACCTGACATCACATCCCCATACCTGACATCCCCATCCCCATACCTGACATCACATCCCCATACCTGACATCACATCCCCATACCTGACATCCCCATCCCCATACCTGACATCACATCCCCATACCTGACATCCCCATCCCCATACCTGACATCCCCATCCCCATACCTGACATCCCCATCCCCATACCTGACATCACATCCCCATACCTGACATCACATCCCCATACCTGACATCACATCCCTGACAACCCCATCCCCATCCCTGACATCCCCATCCCTGACATCCCCATCTCTGACATCCCCATACCTGACATCACATCCCCATTCCTGACATCCCCATTCCTGACATCCCCATCCCCATACCTGCCATCCCCATCTCTGACATCCCCATACCTGCCATCCCCATCTCTGACATCCCCATACCTGACATCACATCCCCATACCTGACATCACATCCCCATACCTGACATCCCCATCCCCATACCTGACATCACATCCCCATACCTGACATCCCCATCCCCATACCTGACATCACATCCCTGACAACCCCATCCCCATCCCTGCCATCCCCATCTCTGACATCCCCATCCCCATCCCTGCCATCCCCATCTCTGACATCCCCATACCTGCCATCCCCATCTCTGACCTCCCCATACCTGCCAACCCCATCCCCCAGTATCTGCCATCCCCTCCTGATGGACCACACCCTCAAACTGTTGCTGTGTCAGATATGTAGTCACAGAACGAGAACAAGGACTAACACAGATAAGCAAACATAACACAAGGCTCCAGGAGAAACGATGGGAGATGACTGCCAAAGACGGCCGTTTAAAAAGCAATGCTACAACTGAATAACGATACTTCCTCTCCTCGCACCCCCGCCCCTAATTCTTTCTCCCCTCATTGACAGTGATTTCTAAGCTTTCAGGTTGTCAATTATTTTTAGGCTCCAGATATAAGAGAAAGCATGAGGAGTATGTGTGCGAGTGTGTGCGAGTGTGTGTGTGTGTGTGTGTGTGCAAGTGTGTGTGTGTGCAAGTGTGTGTGTGTGTGTGTGTGTACAACTTGTTTTATTTAGTATGGTGTTGTCTGTTCCATTCACTTTCCTGCTGTGGTAATTTGAATGTAATTGGCCGCTGTAATCTCATAGGGAGAGGCACTATTAGGAGATATGGCTTTGTTGGAGTGGGTATGACCTTGTTGGAGGAAGTGTGTCACCGTGGGGGCAGGCTTTGAGGTTTCATAAGCTCAGGATACCACCCAGTGTGTCAATCAACTTCCTGTTGCCTGCAAGATGTGGCACTCTCAGCTCCAGCGCCACATCTGCCTGCATACCCCCTTGCTCCCCTTCATGATCCTAATGGATTAAACCTCTGAAACTGTAATTGAGCCACCCTCAATTAGATGTTTTCTTACAAGAGTTGCCATGGTTATGGTGTCCCTTTAGAAACCGTAATTAAGACACCTGTGAATGGTTGTTTTCTTCTTCGGGGTTAATACTCCATTGTGCATCTGTTCTGCCTTTCCTCTCTGCATTCACCTGTCGATGGGCAGACACCAGGCTGATTTTTCTGTGATGATTCTCCTATGTTGAATAGTGCTAGAATAAATGTAGGTGGATGTATTCTGTCATATAGAGAAGAAATAAAAATTGCCAATAATTCTATGAAAAAATGTTTAATATCTTCAACCATCAGGGAAATGCCAGCAAGACAGTTACAAGACGAAAGCACCTGCCATTCTAGTTTGACAGCCTGAACTTGATCTTCAGACAAACGCATGGAAGCTGTCTTCTGACCTCCACATGCACACTATGGCATGTGCAGGCATGCATGTGCACACACACACATGCTCACACCATATGCATACAATAATCATAAACCAATTTTTAAAAAGAAAAAACCTACTCTGAGATTCCCTCTCACCTGAGTCAGAATGGCTGCCACCAAGAAAACAAAAACCCAACAAATGCTAGCAAAGACTTGGGGTGGAGGGGTAACTGCGTGTTGTTGATGGGAATGTAAATCAATGTGAACTATGGAAATTAGTATATAGGTTCCTCCAGAGACATTCAGGCTGGATGTAATGGCGCATGCCTTTAATCCCAGCACTCAGGAGGCAGATCTCTGATTTTGAGACAGAGCGAGTTCCAGGACAATCAGGGCTACACAGAGAAACTCTGTCTTGAAAAGAAGAAAGAGAATCAGTGACAGAGCTCATCGTGGGTCAGAAAGGTGAAGGCTTCTAGAGCACAGGTGTACGTAGCTAGATTGGCACAAACTGGTAAAGCTCACTTGTTAGTGGTGAGGCGGAGAAGTATGGATCCTTCCTCATGGCTGGAGTAAACAGAAATTAATACAATGGCATAACTAAATAACATAAGCACTGCAGCTGGAGAGAAGCACTATATACTTGAGTGATAAGGGAATATGATATAATAGAATATTATATTGAAATGAAAATGAAAGGCTTGAGCTGTAGTTATACATAAACAGAAATATCAAGAGGTAGAAAAATGCATATGATTTGTGAATAATTATACAGTTTTTAAAGATACTTTTCTTCTATAGTATTTACTAATGCATAAAACAAAGAATTTCGTTCTGACGTCTTCATACATGCTCATAACATACTTGGATCCTATTTACCTCTCAAATTATAGAAACTAGATTATAAGTAATAATTCATAGTTCTACTTCTGCTAAAGGCAAGCTAGGTAGTCTACCAGTGAGAATGAATGACCAAAAAAGGTCTAGAATAAGTCTTGAAACGCTGAAAGACTTTTGGAACTCTCCCAAAGCAGCAAGGACCTAGCCAGGAATCAGAAGAGGAATCCAGAGATGCGAGACCCAATGACGTGCCTTAGCCTTCCAGGCGTCTGCTAACTTGGAAAAAGCAACTGTGACTCAGTGACACTAAAGAAAATGGCAGCCTGAGATGCTGACACTGGACAGAGACCAAGGGACATGGGCTGGAGGTCAGAGCCCACAGAGAGGAGCCTGGAACAAGTCCACAGGCTGCTGGGTAAAATCACAGAAGTTTTGAGTCAGAAATAAGAGCTGATAAATCCAGAACCCCAGCAGGCACAAAAGCCCACTTTTCAGTCAGCTCAGTAGTTAAGCAAAGAAATCGACTAGTCCCAGCTGAACTGGCGGATGGAAAGGGGGCAGGCAATATGTTCTCTTGTAGTAATTGGGGCGGCGGGGCTGCGTCCCCAGCACCCCAGCCGTCCGCACGACTAGCTTATGCCCCGAAATAATTACACAGACACTGTATCCTTTTAATCACTGCTTGGCCCATTCTCTTCTAGGCTAATTCTCACATATTAATTTAGCCCATTTCTAATCATCTGTGTGTACCACCCCAAGGTGCGCTTACCGGGAAGATTCTAGCCTATGTCCATCCTGGGTCGGAGCTTCATCCCGGGAGCGGGGCATGGCATCTCTCTCAGGCGTCTGCTCCCGAGAGGAGAGCTGTGGAATCTGACCTCACTTCCTCTTCCTCCCAGCGTTCTGTTCTGTTTACACCTCCCACCTATCTTCTAACCAATAAAATGGGCCAAGGCAATTCCTTTATTAGCCAATGACCTTCCTCCATCATTTCCCCTTTTTCGGTTTAAACAAAAAAAAAAAGGCTTTAACTTTAACATAGCAAAATTACATATAACAAAACAGTTATCAAGTAAAAGTTACAATAATCTTTATCATAACTAAGGAAAACTATAACTATAACTATTCTTAACTCCATCAAAGACTCCAGAAAGATATAATATTACCTAAGTAAACAAGAACCAAGAAACTTCAAACTCTAGAAATGACAAAGACATCTCGCTGCCTGGACAGTCACCCAAAGTTCTTTTGTACCGTTGGGGCATCCATCTTCAGCCTTCAGGCCCATGGTATCCAGCAGACATTTCCTAAAGCAGGAAAATTCAAAGTCAGTTCAGTCACTATCTGTGTGTCCTGCAGAATGTTTCGCAGACTCTTTCAAAATGAATCAGGAACCCCGAAAGATCATCTCACCTTAGGCAAGTTGAGTAGTCCTCTCTCTGCGGGTTCTCTGTGTCCAGTTTATGCAATAGTCCAGGCAAGAGCAGTTTCTTGCCCAAATGGCTACCAAACTCAATAACGAGCCTCTTTGATGCCCATCTTCCTCTTGAAGTAGATTGGTGCTGCCAGGAGCAGAGTGTCTCATTGTCATGAAAAGTCCTCAGTTATTAAACCATTAAATGTCCTATTCTGTAATCTTTGAAAGACATGAAGAATATCTATCTAAAATATATCTCTATATATCTAGAAAATCTAACTAACATGACTACAAGCTTTACTATTATCGATGATTATCCATTAACAACCTATATTTCTTAATTATACAGTACATATTTAAATGAACTACACAATCACAATACCTTAATCAAAATCAGAAACACTTATATATATAACAAAATTGACCTTAAATCTCTATCAATAAAGCAAAATCTATATTAATGCATATTATTCATACCTATATCATATCCCCCTTTAAATGTAAAAGAATGCTTATAAACCATATTTGGGAACATGGGCGCAGTTTTTTCTCTCCAAACTGCTTCCTGCTGAATGGGGGCGTCGTTAATTAGGTCTTTCACGGTATAACCTGTGTGCTAGTTTTGTCTCAGTTGGCAGTTGAGGGAAGCAATTTTTTGAAGGCGTGCACAGGAACCATTCAGGAGGACGTGGTCCATCATACCAAATCGGAATAGAAGAAATGAACAGCGTCTCATCCTCTGTGAAAACAAAATAAGAAACTCCTTTCCAAAGTATCATATCCTTAGATCCAAACTCAAAATATCTATGTTGGATTAGTTCAGCAGCATTTATAAACAAATATCTTTTAGTAGCTGTTGCTCTTTCCTCAGCATTCAAATAATTCAAAGAGAGCATAATAGCATACAGTATCAAAATTCTCTGTGTATTTTCCATCTTTGTGCAGCTTTGTTTTAACCTCTATTTTGTTTATTTTTACTTTTAACTCTTTGCTTTTTGAGACAGGTTCTCTGTATCTTTGACCTGACGTAACTCTGTAGACCAGGCTGTCTTTGAACTCTCAGAGATCCGCCTGTCTCTGCCTCCCAGGCATTGGGATTAAAGGTGTAAGCTACTACACCTTGAACTCACAGAGATCTGTTTGCCTCTGCCTTCTAGGCACTGGGATTAAAGGCGTGTGGTACCACACACAACAACTCTCTTCCTTTTTTTGTTTTTTACTTTAAGAACTTCAACTTTTAGTCTGCATATATTTTTAACACACTGTAAACCATTTAAAAATTTTCTTTGTCTTTGAATCTCTCTTTACTGTATATCTCTCTTTTTCTGACCACACGAGTCTTTAATTTACCAAGCAATATCAGTAGGACTAAAGCCGTGGCTTTGCTGGCTAGATGTAGCCCATTCCTTAGCTTTCTGTCATTCCAATCTTGTGGCTGAGGTACCGGCCAGAGCCGCGTTCAGTGCCACAAGCCTACAGTGTTTCAATGTCCCTGTCAGCAGGCGAGCTTAAGCAGCCTGTGCTTGCAAACCACACGAACTGCCTGTGTAAAAGAGTCAGAGTTTGCCCTGGCAGGTCAGCCCAGAAAGCCGGCATTTTTAAACAGCGCAGCTTTCTTCCTGCTACGGCTGAAAACCGAAAAGCATGCGTTCAGCTTTTCATCAACACCGTTTAAGTGTTTTGTGGCAGGACCTCTTAATGAGCTGCAGGGTTTTGCAGCTGAAGCTGAGTCAGGAAGCCTCTCTTAGATGAGTCGCTTGCTTGCCTCTAACAAGCAGAGCAGACCCGAGAACACAGCGAGTCTAGTTGCCATCAAACAAATCGTAGCACTTTACTCCAAATGCTCTATTCAAAAGCTCTGTCTCCCGCAGGAGCCAGACAGAGATCGCAATGGCGGCACAGCCCCAGGAAGTCGCGCTTTAAAATGACACAGCGTTTTTCCTGCTACTGTTGCCGAATCAGGAAATCTCTCTACAGCATGCCACCAACAAACAGCAAAAATCTGTGTTAAACTCTGTTTCCCTTATTTTTAAGCCTTCTCAGGTTTTTTTTTTAAGATTTATTTATTTATTATGTATACAACATTCCTGCAATGTATGTTTGTATGCCAGAAGAGGGCACCAGATCTCATTATAGATGGTTGTGAGCCACCATGTGGTTGCTGGGAATTGAACTCAGGACCTCTGGAAGAGCAATCAGTGCTCTTAACCTCTGGGCCATCTCTCCAGCCCCCATGGTTTTTTTTTGTAATATTTATTTATTTATTATGTATACAATAGTCTGTCTGTATGTAGGCCAGAAGAGGGCACCAGACCTCATTACAGATGGTTGTGAGCCACCATGTGGTTGCCGGGAATTGAACTCAGGACCTTTGGAAGAGCAGGCAATGCTCTTAACCACTGAGCCATCTCTCCAGCCCCCTTCTCAGGTTTTTTAAGTGGGTTTAGTCCATCACGTGGGGCGCCATTTGTAGTAATTGGGACGACGGGGCTGCATCCCCAGCACCCCAGCCGCCCGCACGACTAGCTTATGCCCCGAAATAATTACACAGACACTGTATCCTTTTAATCACTGCTTGGCCCATTCTCTTCTAGGCTAATTCTCACATATTAATTTAGCCCATTTCTAATCATCTGTGTGTACCACCCCAAGGTGCGCTTACCGGGAAGATTCTAGCCTATGTCCATCCTGGGTCGGAGCTTCATCCCGAGAGGAGAGCTGTGGAATCTGACCTCACTTCCTCTTCCTCCCAGGGTTCTGTTCTGTTTACACCTCCCACCTATCTTCTAACCAATAAAATGGGCCAAGGCAGTTCCTTTATTAGCCAATGACCTTCCTCCATCATTCTCTCTAGACTATAAAATCATCCAAAGCCTGAAATTACTCCTACAATTTCTATATATGATACCTAGAACCCAATCAAACTAAGCAGCAAATGGGAGGGATATGAGAACATTAATGTACAAAAATGATAGGTTTTGTTGTAGCATTTCCACACATGTATATAACGGAAAGAATTACAAACCAACATCCTAGAGGAAAAACAAGCATCAAGTAGGAACATGCATTCCAGCACCATTACTGAAGGTATCAGCATGGGCCTGAAGTCGCTACAATAAGCCAGTGAGATGGCTTGGCAGGTAACGTCACACGCTGCCAAACCTGACCCGATCACCTGACGTGGATCTCTGGAACCCATGGTGGAGGGAGAGAGCCAACACCAGACAGTTGTCCTTTGAATGCCACACTTGCATGAGGGCACCTGTGCGCATGAACAGTAAATAGCCGGAATTAAAGACACTAAAATCACTGTAATTCATATGTTAAAGAATGAGAAGACAAAGACTTTGAAAGAATAAAAGGTCCAGAGTGGGGGAAATCCCAATGTCAGGCATGAGAAACCTCCTTTCATGTTGTTTGTCCCCAAAACAAGACAGCTGTTGTTGTTGGCCTTGGTGCCTCCATGATATGGGATTTCCCTCTGTACACTAGGAATATATTTTATTACCAGGAATATATATTATTATATAATAATTAATTATATTATATAATTATATTATTATATATTATATAATATATTATATATTATAAATATTATTATATAATAGTATAATATATAATATAATATATAATAATATATATTATTATAAGGAAGTTACCTTGGCCTATGGCAGGGCAGAATAAAGTGAGGCGGGAAAACTAAACTGAATACAGGGAGAAAAAAGACAGAGTCAGGCAGACGCCATGTAGCTGCCATATGAGAGAGATGCTGGAACTTCAGTGGTAGGCCACAGCCTCATGGTGATATATAGACTAATAGAAATTTAAGATGTAAGAGCTGGCTAGAAATACGCCTGAGCCATCGGCCAAACAGTGTTGTAATTAATATAGTTTCTGTGCGATTATTCGGGTTTGGGTGGCCGAGAAAACGAATGAGCAGCCTCCGTTTACACCTCCAGGTACATCCCTATTGCTCAGGGGTTTCCAAAAACAGCAGAGGGTTCAGGAAGGACTTACACATCCTCATAAGACAGCTGCAACCAAAGCAGAATGACAACAGTTGGCATGCGAAATCAAAAGCTGAATATGATAATAAAAAACTCCGCTATATTGTCCAGGGATAGGGAGGAATATGGATGCAGTACAAATTTTAATCAATTTATTTTTAATTTCTAAAATGTTTTATTTATTATTAGTGTGAGTGTGTGTGTGTGTGAGTGTGTGTGTGTGTGTGTGTGTGTGTCTGTGTGTCTGTGTGTAAACTATTTTGGAAGTCTGTTCCCTCTTTACATCACAGTTTCTAGAGATCAAATACAGGTCATCAAGTTTGTACAGCAAAAAAAAAAGCTTTGCCCTTTGAGCCACCTTATTGGTCACAGGAAACTGTCTTAAATAGCAAGGAATTATGATTTAAAATTTTAATATGTCTATCCTTTCTAGAGAGAATGATGGGGTTGTAGTCAGGAAGGGAGACAGGAGAGTCTTCAGTCCCAGTAGAGGGGCTCCTTCTTCTGAGTAGTGGTCATGTGACTTTCCCCTTATTCACCAAGCTGTGTGTAGGTTGTGTGCCCCAATCTACACAAACTTACGTCATGCGGGAACAGGAGAAAACCATGCTTCAGAGGGCACGCTGCTGAGTGTATCCGCAGCAACTGCTTGGTAACAGCGCTTTCTGGGGAAATGCTTCCCTCCGGGAGATTTTGTTAGCATTTTCATAATGTTATTTGGTCTGTAGAAGCTTCTCCCCAGAACTGAGGGCTGTCCACTCCTTGCAGACCACACAAATAGAGAAATTTGACCAAAGCCTGCATTTTCAAAATTAAAAGAACAGTTGGTGGGAGGGAAAAGAAGCTATCCAATATAATTGCAGAAGCAGCACCATATGCCATGGAGAAAAGATAATATTTTGTAGTGTGTGGGTGAGATTTTTTGACTGCTTTGACACTCAAATCTGTTCACTTCAATGTCTTCCTAAGAGTTATCTGTTTTAGAACATCAAAACAGATTCTGAACTACACTGTTGCTGTCATTGGTTGATCATGCTTAATTTTTCTATTCTTTCCCAAACCATTTTACACACACACACGTACACACATATACACCAACCTTGGGCTAATAAATATAACTCAGTAGGGTGCTTGCCTGCAGAAGGCGCTGGGTTCAGTCCCCAGCACGACACAGAGCAGGCATTGTGACATATGCCTATAAACCCAGCACTTGGGATGTGGAAGCAGGAGGATCAAAAATTCAAAGTCACTTTTGGCTGTACAGCAAGTTCGAGGCCAGCCTGGGATACATAGGACCATATCTCAGACAAACCTGTCTAGCAAACCACCAGGTCCCACATCTAAACATCCCACCTAAGCCTGTACTACAGTGGGTCACATGTGATGATGACCTCTTAATTTCATCTCTAAATCTGATCTGGTTCCAAGCCAGTCCAGGCTCTTGGGAGCTGCTTAAGTCTAAGTTTGCCCGGTACATGCAGCTTAGTGATGGCTTCGTGCGGTCCTCTTGTTCTCTGTTTTAGCTGAGACAGACAGACAGGTATAAAGGAAGAGGACAGATATGCTAGGATCAGGCATTACCTCACAAAGCAAGGGCTAACTCCACCACAACCAGGATATCTGGGCCTGGGAAGCTGTCAGACTCCTGGATTACGGTGAGGGATGGAATATACCTTGAGATGTCAAAATTCAGCAGCCTGTGGTTTCCTCCTGTCCACCTGTAACAATGCAACTGTCATTTCATGATGCAAACTGGTAACTTCTACGCGTTCCCTCAGTTCCCCCACCCAGCTGCTGCTCTCACCAGGAAGAACGGCCCCAGCACTGTCTATTGCCTGCTTAGTCTATTTTTGTTATTTGATTGTGGGCTGTGTGTGTGTGTGTGTGTGTGTGTGTGTACTCAGGAGTGGATAAGTCAGCACCAGTCCACAGGGCAAAATGCTTCATTGAGACTGAACCATTCTGTGATCTCTTACACGGATGTGAAAAGGGCTTGTTTGTCTTTTCTGAAAATGAGATTGCTAAGAAATTGTGATGTTTTTTATGGTCTTACAGTATAGTAAACCAGTTTTAAACTATCTTATGAAATCTAAAAGGCTAGGAACTGTACTTTCTAGATCACATTCTTTTTTTCTTTTCTAGATCACATTCTTTTTTCTTTTCTATCTTCAGTCTTAAACATCTGCTTTGGGTGATTTTCCCCTTCTTGGTCAAATTTCTAGAAGATCAATTATTTTAACATTGACCCAACAATCTCTGGTTTAGAGCTTCTTAGATACTCAGTCTACCCTGTCTTTGATGGGGGATGGCTCCAGTCCTATCAGAAGCCACCATCTGGACTCTATGAGCCATCCGCAGAGGTTCACCAACTTTGGTAGGTAAGACATTCTGAGCACATACCACTGTATCCGACATCACGCAGCTGGAGTGGCCAGTCCCAGTGAACAGAGACTCACCATAGCTAGAACAGGGACAGAGGCCTAGACAGCAAAGATCATCTTTGTTTCTGCTCCAGAGAAACTTCTATTGTTCCAGGGAAGCAGCTTGCCACAATTTTAAGCCAGAAATCCACCTATCACCCGTATCAGGAGGGCACCAGGAGCAATAAAGTTTACAAAAGGGGCAACACAGACACTCTCTGGCAACTGCTCCACAGGCCCTCCGGATGCTTATGCCTCCTCTTCAAGTTTGGCCATTTGAGAAAAGGTTGATCTATGTGTTATGCCGATAGGCATGGACCAAAAATAATGGAACACTTCAAGACTCTATGTGACATCGTTGCCACACTAATCTCTACACCACTGCTGTTGGGTACATGTGCCACAGAAGTGAGAACTCTTTTTCATCTGGGTCCAAGCTTTTGGGAGGAATTGTAGGGTGTTGCAATCAACATCCTCTTTAACCAATGCCTTACTGTTGATGCGGATAGTCACTCCCCACTTTGTATGCTATGCTTTGAAGCTGAAAACTCCCCCATTGTGTTTGTTGCTGTCTTAGACGCTGTTAAAGCTTCAGGGGGTGGTGTCTAGCTTGCAGAAGTGGATTGCTGTGGTGGGCCTTTGAAGGAACCGCCCTCTGGATCCTGTGGTGGACAGCTGTCTATATTATACACACCCTCTGCTGTGATACTCTACCCAGTCTGTGGGGCTAAGAAGCTAAGAGCCTCTGAAACGGTACGACCAAATAATTCTTGACACATTTGAGTTGTTTCTGTCGGGTATTTTGGTTGAGAAAATTTGTGAAAGCAACTCACAAATCCTACAACTCTCTGTAACGAACAGGCTCCGGGGGCGGAAAGCAACAGTAATGATAACCAAATGAGCACACATGCCGTCGTTTTTTTCTCCTCTGGTCGCTCCTGTCTCTTTCCTCGGCACTCTCATCTCCCAGAATGAAAAGCCCTAAGTGTGGGCCTCTTATCCTGACACTCGGCTCTTTTCTTCATTTCTACTCGTTCTTTCTGGAAACTTCTCTCTTCAGAATGTAATTACGAATCTGTGCTGATGACTTTCAACCCATGAGGTCCGAAAACTTAAACCACTGCCCCTCCAACAGTCTCGCAGCCATCTGTACTAGAAAGGCCCACCGTCAGCTCAAACTTTCCGCTCGCCACACTGAACTCATTTTCTCCTCTGTCAAACCGGCTGACCCTCGCGAATTCCTAGTTCCCATCCAGCACTTTCCTGGCAATCAGAACCTCATTGTTCTCTCAGCCTTTCCCTCTTTCATCTTCTAGACAGCAGCTCCTCGAGCACTTGCGTCCATGAAACTCTAGGCAGCAGGTACATGGAGAGTCACTTACCGACCATGGCAGGGGCGTCACAGGGATGTGGTTAGCTTGATTTTGAATACGGGTCTGATTGTGATGTGCACGGTAGAATCGAATAAGAAATGGGTACTCGGTTACATTTCCGAAGTCTGAGAAACTCCAGTTCAGTTCTAAGGCCTGGCACTTCATAGCTATGAGATCTTCAGACAAATATTTTGCTCCCTCTGTGTTCTGGGAAGTCTAGCAATAATGACCACCCTGCAGGGAATATTAGCTCTTCCCTCTCCCTGTTCCTACCACCAGCAGCTGACTCTGTCCCATCTTCCAGCTGCTGGATTATTACCAGCAGAGTTCCTGACTTCTGTTTTCAGTCTCTTGTATCACAATCTTACATTCGAAGAAATACAGACAACCATATCTCTGTGATACACCCACAGCTCCCAAAGGCTCCTGACACACTGACATATTTGTAGAAACGGCACTAAGCATCGTTAAGTCTGGGTTGGCAGGGTGGCTCATAGACTGGGTAAAGGTGTTTGCCATGCAAGCCCAGTGACCTGAGTTCCATCCCTACAAGACTACATGAATAAAAACTGCATGGTATTGGCATAAAAAAAGACAGGTGGATCAATGGAATCAAGTCAAAGACCCAGGTGTAAACGCACACACCTATGTACACATAATTTTTTTTATAAAGAAGGGAGAAAGAGACTCTAGAAAAAGACAGCATCTTCAACAAATGGCACTGGTCTTACTGAATGTCAACATACAAAAGAATGCAAATTGAGGCTTGAATATCATCACCCTGTACAAAACTCAAGTCCAAGTGGATCAAAGACCTCAATATAAAACCAGATACATCGAACCTGCTAGAAAACAAGTGGGGAATAGCCTCGAATAATTGCATGGGAGACGACTTCCTGAACAGGACACCAATAGCACAGGCCCTGAGGCAAACAATCAAAAAATGGGACCTTATGAAACTGAAAAGCTTCTGTAAGGCAAAGGACACCGTGAATAGGACAAAATGGCAACCTACAGATTGAAAAGAGATTTTCACCAATTCCACATCTGACAGGCCTAATATCCAAAATATATAAAGAACTCAAGAAACTAGACATTGACAAACCGAAAAATCCAATGTAAAATGGAGTATAGATCTAAAAAAGAATTCTCAACAGAGGAATCTCAGATGGCTGAGAAACAAAGAAATATTCAACATCCTTAAACATCAGGGAAATGCAAATCAAAATGACTTTGAGATTCCATCTTACACCTGTCAGAATGGCTAAAATCAAAAACACAAGTGACTGCTCATGTTGGCAAGGATGTAGAGCAAAGAGAACATGGCTCCACCGCTGGTGGAAGGGAAAACTTGTAGACCCACTATGGAAATCAATATGGCAGTTCCTAGAAAATTGGGAATTGATCTACATCAAGACCCAGCTATACCACTCTTGGACATATACCAAGATGCTTCATCCTACCACAAGGACACTTGCTTAGCCATTTTATTGCAGCTTTAATTCATAATAACCAGAGACTGGAAAAAAAAACCTAGATGCCCCCCCCCAACCAAAGAATGGATAAAGAAAATGTGGTACATTTACACATTGGAGTATTATTCAGCTGTTAAAAACAATGATATCATGAAATTGAAAGCAAATAGATAAAAACCATCCTGAATGAGGTGACCCAGAAACAGAAAGGCAGACACTATGTACTCACTTATAAGTGGATATTAGTTGTTAAATAAAAGATTATCATGCTACAATTCACAGACCCAGAGAGGCTAATAACAAGGAGGGCTCTAGGAATCACACATGGATCTCCCTAGGAAGGAGAAATAGTAGATTTTGTGGGTGAACTGGAGGTGGAAACAGGAGGGATGAGGTGAGGGGTGGGAGGGACAGAGGGAGAGTATTAAGAGAGATACCTGGAATGGGGGGGAGGGGTTGGAGGGTGATGTCGAAACCTAGGGCAGTGGAAACTCCCTGGAATTGAGAGCGGCCCTAGTGAGGACTCCTAGAAATGGGAATATGGAGCCCAAAATGGCCATCTTCTGTAACCCAGGAAGGCGCCCAGCAGTGCGACTGGGACACCAACCCAGCCACAAAACCTTTGACCTCCAATCTGTCCTGGCTAGAAGATGCGCTGGGGTAATGATGGCACAGAACTTGTGGGTGTGGTCAATGAGCAACTGGTCCAACTTGAGACCCATACCACAGTTGACACTGCCTGGATGGTCAGCTACCACAGGCAGGATAGCCCGGAGACCCAGGATAGAACCCAACACAACTGGCTACATAAGTCAATAGTCAATAAAATGATTCCTATTGAAATTCTACTATACTCATAGACCAGTATGTAGCCCGATTATCATCAGAACGGTGTCACCCAGCAATTGATGGAAGCAGACACAGAGACCCACAACCAAACACTTGGCAGAGCCATGGAGAACCCCTGGAGAAGAAGGGGAAAAAGGATTGTAGGAGCCAAAGAGGCCGAGGGCACAAGAAAATGACCCACAGAATCAACTAAACAGGGCTGATAGGGGCTCACATGGAGCTTGCAAGGGTCTGAGCTAGGTCCTCTGCACATACTCTATGGCTGTTAGCTTGGTGTTTTTGTAGTGTCCCACTCCTGACAGTGGGAGTGGGGGTGTCTTTGATTCTGTTAGCTTGGTGTTTTTGTAGTGTCCCACTCCTGACAGTGGGAGTGGGGGTGTCTTTGATTCTTCTGTTTTGCCTTTGGAACTCCTTCCTCCTCCTGGGTTGCCTTGTTCAGCCTTTGAAATGAGGGTTTGTGCCTAGTTTCTCTGTAACTTGTTCAGCTGATAGCCCTGGGAGGCCTGCTCTTTTTTTTTTTTTAAGGGAAAGGGAGGAAGAGGAGTGGATATGGGGGAGAGCAGAGGTTGGGAAAGGGACTGGATGAGTGGAGAGAGGAGAAGCTGCAGTCAGGGTGTAATGTATGTAAGAAAAATATAAAATAAAAGATTTCAAGACCAAGCTGAACTGCAGGAGATCCTTTTTTAAAAAAATCAAGGAAAATAAAAAACGGATTTGCATATAAATGTTTATGTCATATTTACTCTTACGCTATTTATTTTCAACTGCCATTAGATTTTTAAGATCCGTTCCGCACCAGTCACATGGCGGTATGGCTTTGTCCCCTTGCTGGTCCACAGAGTTTTACGTATTTATCCCCATGCTGACAAACATGCAAGTTGCGTCCATCTGCTGGCTTTCATACGCAGTATAGCAGGAACATTCTCAAGGATGGAAGACAGCCTGCTGCAGTAAACAAGCCCACATGTAGTCTGTGATTCCTAAGCAAAGCTTTCTATGTACCCCCAGTTTTCAAACCGAGTTACAATATTCCACAGCTGACGTAGCATATGAGGAAGAGGATCCTAGCACACTGGAGACCGAGGCAGGGGGACTGTGAGTTCAAAACCACTCCAAGTTTCACAGCAAGATCCTGTTGCAAAATCGAAAACAAAAACTCACTACCACCAACAAAAAAACTAACCAGCCAGCCAAAAAACAAAAACAAACAAAAACAAAACAAAAAACAAAGCTTAGCTCCCAGTGCCAGGATAGTGACCTTTTCCTGAACTCTGCCAGTCTCTGTATACTACTAACCAAAGTATCCCACACTGTCTACCAGTACCTCACAGGTCATGTTTAACAACTATAGAGAAATGAGACATCAGTGCACATAGCCAGGTAAACTTCTCTCAGCTCAGCCCAAAGCTCTTCAATCAACCCCCACTTAATTGTGCTCAGCAGCTTCGAACACTATTCTAGGATTTGGGGATCAAATGGTACTTAAGACAGACTCTGCTCCCACCAGAGTGTGTGGGCGGATAAAAGGGATAAGCAATAGCCAAGCCAAACGGCAAACACAAACTATACCTCAGGGTGACATTTGCTGCGCTGTTAAAATGGGAGTATGACGGGAATATGGTGTAAACAAAGCGTTCACTGCAGTTGGAGCCCAGAACTCTCTGAATGAAGGATCAGCTTGGCATCTGCGCCACCCTCTACGATGGTAGCTGGCCACACTGACTTCTCCAAATGAAGAAATAAATGTGCAATTTCATTCATTTTAATCAGTATTAACTCGAACGTTGGTGCTAAGAGTGGCTGTCTGGGAAAATTGAACCTAAGGAGGCTGCAACTAAGTTTGCGCTCATAGCCACTGCAGCATGCTGTATCTGCTGACGATTCAGAAGAAATCCTGAGGAGTTGGGTCGCTAGCTACAAAGATACAGCGGAGAGTGGAGGGATGGTGATGTAGAAGGGCGGGCGATGAAGGGAGGCTTCTCGGAGAAACGGGAGGTGATGACGGGATACAGGACACAGACGGGCTGCTCTTAGAGAGCTGCTGTGGCAGAGGTAAGATGATGTGGGAGTGTCATATATCAATCTGTTGGTTTCATTGGTTAAGCAATAAAGAAACTGCTTGGCCCTCATAGGTTAAAACATAGGTGGGAGGAGTAAACAGAACAGAATGCTGGGAGGAAGAGGAAGTGAGCTCAGACTCGACAGCTCTTCTCTCTGGAGCAGAGATGCAATGCTCCCCTCTCCCGGACACACGATGAGGCTCCAACCCAGGATGGGCGTAGGCTAGAATCTCCCTGGTAAGCCACCTCGTGGGCTACAGCAGATTATTAGAAATGGGCTAGTCCAGGTGTGAGAATTAGCCTAGAAGAGGCTAGATAGAAATGGGCCAAGCAGTGTTTAAACGAATACAATTTGTGTGTTGTTATTTCGGGGCATAAGCTAGCCAGGCGGCCGCGGTGCCAGGGACGCAGCCCCACCGCTCTTATTACAACAGTAAGACAGTCAGTGAGCTTCAGCCCCTCGCTGCGCTCACCTCCAAGGAGAGCCCTGTAGGATCGCTGGGGAAAGCAAGAACAGATGGGGGAGGAGGAGATCTAGGAGAATAGTAACAACTTTGGAGAACAGCTGTGTAACAGAACCGCTACACAGTCTTGAGTCTCATGTTCAGTGTGTGGTTCTGAGTCTCACATGGTACCAAGCCGGATGGCAAATTTCGTTGTTTTCCAGCAACTTTTTTTTTTTAATGACACTTACAATCAAGTCTGGGAGCTTGTTTGTGCTGAGAAAGCCCTGTACCATTGAGCTACACCCAAACCCAGCTTCTTCAGCAATTTGAGCTGACTGGGGACAGGCACCGAGTCAGCATGTATGTGTGCTGAAAGTATAAAGAGGAGCTGGAGGGACAGGGTGTTCAGTATGTTTGTGAGGAAGTCATTACACATGAAATCTAAGTTGGGTCGGGAAGGAAATGAGAGCATGACGCTGGTGACAGGGAAGATGTAATAAAGCCTGCAATTCCAAACAAGACCAGGAATAGGAATAGTGTTTGGACTGAGTGGCTTTCATTGAACCTGACAACCTGATCCTAAAACTTACATGAAGGCACCAAGGATCAAGAATGCCCAGACCCCATGGTATAGCACTTGTCTTGGAAAGACCTGGTTCAAGGCCTAGACAAAAAAGAAGGAGAAAAAGGACCATGACCTGACCTGGGAAAGGGATGAAGAACCAAGTTGTGGAACTCACAGCAGATATGAGGATTTATTTGTTTTTGATACAGTAACTAACATGATAGAGCACTGATCACAGAGAAAACTACAGTACCAACCACACATACCTAATAGAACACAACTTACAAGAGAACATGAATACATGAAATCCCGTCATAAGGAACAGTGGATGTTGCAAACAGCATTGAAAGTGCCCATCATCAGTGAAGCTGGTAAAATAGGATGTCCATATTAAATGAAAGGAAATTAATCATTAAGATATACCATACTTATGGAATAGCGACTTTAATATAAAAATCAAAGCTATTAAACTATTTAAAGATAATGAAGACTATCCTTATGACAAAGAGATAAAATGAGAAGCAACAGAAAAACTCCAAAAGGAGGAACTAATAAACTGCAGTATATTAAAATTAGGAATGCCTGTTCAAACAACAAAATAGAGAGACAAGCCAAAAACAAGGAATGGGTATAAAACACAACAGAGGATTCCACTGGAAATACAAAGAACTATAGATCTATTGGACCATGGCACCCAAGAACAAATCAAAGACACACATAGGCTTCCACAGAACGAGAAATACAAATGCTCCAGAAACGTAAAAAGATCATGATGAAATTCATTGTTATTTGTGGTAATCAGAGAAGGGCAAATTAAACCACAGCTAAATCTGTTTTGGGCTTGTCATTTGCAGTAGTGTTAAGACTTGACGACCGGTCAATGGCAGGGGATCCGGGGCACAGAGAACGCCATGTGCTGCTGGCAGAACAGCCAGAGTCTCAGAAGACTGCACGCCTCCTGGCTCCATTCACATGGACATGAGATGATGTCACGAATAAGCTCAACAACAACAAAAGGAAGACCTGCTCAGTGACCAACATGAGCCATGTCCTAGGAGAAGGGAAGGGTCAGTTGAGGACCACGGTGAACCCAACCATTCCAAAGACGCTACAATGGGCCAGCATAAAAGACAGCTGCACGAGCCACAGCAACTTTGGGATCACGTGAATAAGTGCCTGCCTAGTAGCCTACCTCACTTTGTACAGGATTGCTTCCTACACTCCTGCAATGTCCTCATCACCATTGCATCTCAGCACGCAGAGGACAAATCAGTCTGTGTCTTCATCTCAGGGTCTCCACAGTAAAAGATGGCAGAGTCCCTACGCTTGGGAGGCTGTAGCTAGGAGGCTGTGAGTGTGAGATCGGCCTGGGTGAGAGAGTAAGACCCTACCTCAGGGAAGGAGAAAGGAGGATGGGAAGAAAGAGAGACTGACTCAAGGGGTGGCGCCCCAAGAATACACCTGTTGTCAGACAGCAAGGTCCTGGTCTTTGACTCAATACTGAATTAAAAGCACACCTTAGGGATCTTGGGAGAAATGTCTTATTATGTGTTATTGCTATTAATACCTTAATGTACTTAATTTATAAACCAAACTCTAGCATAGTCTTGTATATAGAAAAACCACCATAATTTATGTAGGGCCCAGTACTATATATGGTTTTATTGGTACCCACTGGGAAGTGTTGGAGCATATTCCCTGTGGTCAAGTGGGGACTGTTCTCGTTTCTGTCTGAGAACAAGGGGACTTACTCAGATCCAGACAGGGGCTGGAGAGATGGCCCACGGGTTAAGAGGACTGGCTGCTCTTCCAGAGGAAGCAGTTCAATTCCCAGCACCCACAGGTGACTCACAGGCATCTGCAACTACACTTCCAGGAGATCTGATCCTGTATTCTGACCTCCACATCAGCAGACACACATGGCGCACAGACATAAATGCAGGCAAAACATTCATATATGAAGAATATTATAATGATGATAATGACTATTATTTTATTTTAAAATCTATCCAGGTTTTGGAGCTAATATGACAGACACTTTGGACTTCCTTGGTGATACTGAACCGTCTGTGCACTGTATTATTAGTCACTTGTAAAGGTATGTGATTTAAGTTTGTCCCTTACAAGTACTGATTCCTTGTAGCACAGATTCTAACTGGTCTTAATAATAAAAACCCAGAGCCAGATATCAGTGTAAATGCTGAAAGATCAGAGAAACAAAGGAGCAAGCCACTAGAGAGACTTCCTACCTCTACCGAATTCTCAGACCAAAGGGTTGAGCTCCTGTCTCCTCCCGCCTTATATTCCTCTCTCCGCCCAGCAATATCACTTCCTGTCTTAACTTCCCTAGTTATGGAATTAAAGATGCCAGCTTCCAAGTGTTGGGATTAAAGGTGTAAACTCCCCAGTGCTGGGATTAAAGGTGTGAGCTCCCAAGTGTTGGGATTAAAGGTGTGCGCCACCACTGCCTGGTCTCTAGCTAGCTCTGCCCTCTGATCTCCAGGCAAGATTTACCTGTTAGAGCACAAACAATATATCAACACAATTCCTTCATAGCATTGGTTACTTCTCAGCCTTCTAAGGCTTGATTCTACACGAATAAGGTACTATCCTAAGAAAGGCTGCCCTGAGGAGCTTGTCAATCAGTGGATTTTGTTTCAGATCAGAGAAGTTGAAAACTAAAGCAACATGTTCACACGCCAGCAGAGGCGACATTGAAATGTGAAGAGGCAAAGAAAGGGGAGTGTCTAAGATTGAAATAAAAACTGGAACAGCAGAAACAGGTCAAAGTCTTTGTCTTAGTGTAAGAATCGACGTCTGGACGTGGTGACAGATTTAGACACTTAAATGGAACATGAATAAGTGAGTTTTTTTTCTTTTTAAGAAAGTTTATCAGTAAGTCCACGAATTGTCTCTGGGTGCCTAGGGCTTTCTACAATCAATACACAGACCCTCCATCCTCTCCTTTCCATCCCTCATTACTTCTAAAGATAGACGACTTCAAGCAGTTTGGCTCTGGGAGGGGTATGAGGAATAATAAACATGGTTTCCTGCTTTACAAGGTAGAGAGCCTCTGGGAAGCGATGGAGGAAGTCTCCTGTGTAGAAAACCACGTGCTATAAGAGGCATGGCCTGTGATTCTGGATGCTTCCCTGCATCTTCACAAGAAGGTGGCCAGCACACATCTCAGGATGGCTCACCCATGACCCCTCCCAACACACTGCTTCCTGGAGACCCTTGCCAGAGATTACATAGGCTGTGTGGTCCCTCTCAGCTTCCCTTGGGGACTTTTCTTGACATTTACACAGTTGAATAAAGTACCACAGATAAATCAACTCATGGCTCACTCTGTAACCTATTCGACAGTCATTAAACATACAAGAACACTAGATGCAAGACAAGATGGTGGATGGACCTGGGGTGAAAGGCAAGGCAGTGCCCTAGTCTCCAAGACTCTCCCAGGCCATTCTGAAAAACAGTTTCTATTCTAATGTTTGATGTTGAGAGAAGAGCCAGGAAGGAGCGTTTCACAGTGTTCTATGATGGGGAAAAAGGGGAAGCCTTGCTGAGCTGCCGGCTGCTTAGCTGACTCTGAAGAAAGGAATTAAGACTCCCACATACACAAGAGAAAACAAGGCTTTGGGAGGAGCGTGGCCAAATACATGTCCCTCAGGGTGGAGGTCTTGCTTATACAACTATACAGAGATGAGCCTCGGACACCACAATCCTTCTTTCCAACATCCAGTTACTGCTCATGTATTCTACTAGAGAACTCACACCTGTCTTTCTAACCAAAGACAACATTTCTTTGGCCTTATTCATATACTAAGTCAATCTTTGGTATCTTTGCCATTGACCTCAGGTTCCTTTGCTTAGGTCACTGGAGTCATTGCCCTGCCCAAAATAATGACCAGCGAAAAATATATAGCAATGTTATAGGCTTTGTTTCTTCCTGTTCACCTTCATTTTCCATAAATAAAAAGATTTAAAACTAGCCATGAGCTATCTGGGGACAACCATAATAAATCTACACACACACAAAAAAAGTTAGAATCCAAATCAATCAAAATGGCATTTTTATATGATGGGAAATGCAAACAGGCAAACAGCCACCAATTTAGTTGGTAAATTGTAGTGCATCAACATAACAGAAGATTATTCAGCCCAAAGAGATCATTAAGATGATGATGGAGGGCACATAGGAAAATAAAACCCAAAATGATGACTATATACACTTATAGAAAAAAACAAATACTTATAAAATGTTACTTGAAAATAACATTTAAAGTTTTAAGGTGTAAGTAAAGTAGAGAAATGTTTGATTTTGTTAAAAAGCTACTAATAGGTTTTTATTTTTTGTTCTTTTTTATCTTTTCATTTTGGGGGTCTAGTATATTTTAAAGAAAGCTCTGGGTGTGATCTAACCAGTTGCTCTGTTCAGAATCCCTGTCTATACTTCACAGTCTATGTAAATGAAGGCAGTCCCTGACCTCAAGGGCTGTGTGCTCTTCTCACTGAGCTAAGCTCTAACATTAAAACCCTCATATGCTGCAGAGTTTATAGTTTTAAAAGAACTAATCTATGACCTTTAAGACTTTATTAGACAAAGACAAGACCTCCTGAGTAAATTGAGAGCATGGGGACCATGGGAGAGGGGAGAGGAAGAGAGAGGAGCAGAGAAAATATATATATATATATATATATATATATATATATATATATATATATATATCAATAAAAAAGAATAAAAAAGATTAAAGACTATTCTCTTTCTTTTTTACTATTTTTGGCCACTGGTTCTATACATTGCTATACTGACAAGAATGGCACAGCATGAGAAACAGCCAACCTTCCTTTCGGTTCCTATCCCTCAGACAAGCTGCTTGTGCTCTCACTAGCAAGCGGAGGTGACAGGAACGGTGCCTGCTTCATGCAGGGTCACGAAGGTCTAATGAGACAGCCCACAGAGCCTGGCCTAGGGTGTGCCCAGTCACTGGCAACTCTTCCTTACCCAAACACTTTCACAAATGACTCAAAGGTGGTGCGACTCTTTCTGGCACCCTTTACGTACTTCAGTGACTGTAACATTTATTCTTTCTTAAATTAATAATGATGAGTTTTAAGGTTTTATTTGTGTGTGTGTGTGTGTGTGTGTGTGTGTGCGCGCGCGCGCACGCCTGTGGGTGCACCAGGTGTGTGCAGTGCCCACAGAGGCCAGAAGAGGGGTCGGACCCTGGAACTGAAGTTACAGGCAGTTGTGAGGACTAAGACCTGGGTCCTCTGCAGGAGCAGCAAGTGCTCTCAACTGCCTAGCCACCTCTCCAGCCGCTAGTATTCACTCTCCACAGTGAGTTTCCTTTCATCTTCTACTCATATCTTTAATCAAGTGGCTCTCCAGAAAAGATACTCCTTTTTCAACCAGATAATTGTGACTCAAAATAAATGACAACATGGAAGCTTGTGTTGCTAGAACACCAGCACCTTTGAAGTTTCATGTTATATAATCACCCAGTCCTCCATATAAACCCCCAAACTCATATACCATCCCTTCCTCCATAGGAACCCCCCAAACTTCTATACCACCCCATCCTCCATAGGAACCCCCGAACTTCAATACTACCCCATCCTCCATAGGCACCCACCAAACTTCAATACCACCCCATCCTCCATAGAAACCCCCGAACTTCAATACTACCCCATCCTCCATAGGAACCCACCAAACTTCTATACCACCCCATCCTCCATAGAAAAACTCCAAACTTCTATACCACCCCGTCCTCCATAGGAACTCCCCAAACTTCTATACCAACTCATCCTCCACAGGAACCCCCCCAAACTTCTATACCAACTCATCCTCCACAGGAACCCCCAAACTTCTACATCACCCCATCCTCCATAGGAACCCCCAAACTTCTATACCACTCCATCCTCCATAGGAACCCCCCAAACTTCTATACCACCCCATCCTCCATAGGAACTCCCCAAACTTCTATACCACTGTAGAAGGAGCGGTGGGCTGAGTTCCTGCCACCCCGGATCCTGGCCGCCTGGCTAGCTTATGCCCCGAAATAATTACACACAAACTGTATTCTTTTAAACACTGCTTGGCCCATTAGCTCTAGCCTCTTACTGGCTAATTCTGATATCTTGCTTAACCCATTTCTAATAATCTGTGTAGCACCACAAGGTGGCATCTTATCACGAAGGATCTTAACCTGCGTCCATCTTGGAGAGGAGAGCTATAGCATCTGTTTGACTCAGCTTTCTTTCTCCCAGAATTCTGTTCTGTCTACTCCGCCTACCTAATTTTCTGTCCTATTAAAGGGCTGAGGCAGTTTCTTTATTAACCAATGAGACAGATGACCTTCCTCCATCATTTCCCCTTTTTCTGTTTAAACAAAAAAAGGCTTTAACTTTAACACAGTAAGATTACATATAACAAAACAGTTATAAAGCAAGAATTACAGTTACAATATTCATATCTATTTTATCTTTCATCATAACTAAGGAAAACTATAACTATAACTAACCATTCTTCAACTCCATCAAAGACTCCAGAAGGATATAATATTACCTAAGCAAACAAGAAATCCAAAACTCTAGAGGGGGAGAAGGGTGGGAGGAGGGGGAGGGAAATGGGAGGCTGGGAGGAGGTGGAAACTTGTTTTTTTTTCTCCTTTTCTCAATAAAAAAAATGGAAAAAAAAAGAAAGAAAGAAATCCAAAACTCTAGAAATGACAGAGACATCTCGCTACCTGTACAGTCACCCAAAGTTCCTCTGTACCGTTGGGGCATCCATCTTCGGCCTACAGACGCATAGTATCGACAGACATTTCCATGAAGCAGGAAATTTCAAAGACAGTCAGTCACTATCTGCTGTGTCCTGCAGAATGTCTCGCAGACTTTCATGAATCAGGAACCCCAGAAGACCGTCTCACCTTTAGGCAAGTTCAACAGTCCTCTCTCTGCAGGTTTATGCAACAGTCCAGGCAAGAGCAGTTTATTGCACAAATGGCTATCAAACTCCATAAGGAGCCTCTTCGATGCTCATCTTCCTTTTGAAGTAGGTTGGTGCTGCCAGGAGCAGATGTGTCTCATTGTCCTGAAAAGCCCTAACTTATTAAAACATTTAAAATGCCATATTCTGTAGTCTTTGAAAGATATGAAGAATGCCTATCTGAAATGTATCTATGCACATCTAGAAAATCTAACTAACATGACTAAAAATGACTATTATCAATGATTATCCATTAACAACCTATATTTTCTAATTATACATTACATTTTTAAATGAACTACAAAATCACAATACCTTAAACAAGATCAGAAATACATATACATATAACAAAATTGACCTTAAAATCCATACTAATGCAAATTATTCATATCTATATCATATCCCCCTTTAAATGTAAAAGAACATTTATAAGCAATATTTGGGAATATGGGCACAGTTTTTTTCTCTCCAAACTGCTTCCTGCTGAATGGGAGCGCTGTTAATCAGATCTTTCATGGTGTAACCTGTGTGCCAGGTTCATCTCAGTCAGCAGTTGAGTGAAGTAATTTTTTGAGGGTGTTCACAGCAACCTTTCAGAAGGGCGTGGTCTATCATACCATATTGGGATAGAAACAATCTACAGGGTCTCGTCTTCTATGAAAATAAAAGAAGACCCTCTCCAAAGCATCATATCCTTAGACCCAAATTTGTAAGTCATTATACCTTTAGAATATACATGTAGTTTGGCAGACCACACAATGAAATGTCTCTCTGTATTTAGCTCCTTTACAGTCAAAAGGTTCAAAGAAAACACAATGTACATAATCCAAACTCTCTGTGAATTTCCCATTTTTATGTGGCATATTTTCTTAATTTCTCTTAATCTATAACTATCTGTACTCTGTCTCTTTAAAGACTTTACCCCTTTTTTAAGGCATTAACTAATTCTCTATGTTCTTTTTCTTGTCTCTCCCAAGCCTACGTACATTCATCCAACATTGTGACCCATCTAGAGATCTCTTATGTCTGAATCCGTCCCATTGTGAATCTGTAATTCTTTACTATCCAGGAGCACTTTTGATTTGCGCCTTTAAATCACTAAGTGCTTAAGAATCTAAGCTGTGACAGTATTGAAAACAGCTTGGTATTGGCATAAAAACAGAGAAGTCGACCAATGGAATCAAATAGAAGACCCTGACATTAACCCACAAACCTATGAACACCTGATTTTCGATAAAGGAGCTAAAAGTATACAATGGAAAAAAGAGAGCATCTTCAACAAATTGTGCTGGCAAAACTGGATGTCAACCTGTAGAAGAATGAAAATAGATCCATATCTATCACCATGCACAAAACTCAAGTCAAAATGGATTAAAGACCTCAATATCAGTCTGAACACACTGAACCTGATAGAAGAGAAAGTGGGAAGTACTCTACAACACATGGGCACAGGAGACCACTTCTTACATACAACCCCAGCAGCACAGACATTAAGGACCTCATTGAATAAATGGGACCTCCTGAGACTGAGAAGCTTCTGTAAAGCAAAGGACACTGTCGCTAAGACACAAAGGCAACCCACTAACTGGGAGAAGATCTTCACCAACCCCGCAACTGACAAAGGTCTGATCTCCAAAATATATAAAGAACTCAAGAAACTAGACTGTAAAAGGCTAACCAACCCAATTATAAAATGGGGCATTGAACTGAACAGAGAATTCTCAACAGAAGAACTTCAAATGGCCAAAAGACACTTAAGGTCATGCTCAACTTCCTTAGCGATCAGGGAAATGCAAATCAAGACAACTTTAAGATACCATCTTACACCTGTCAGAATGGCGAAAATCAAAAACACCAATGATAGCCTTTGTTGGAGAGGTTGTGGAGAAAGGGGTACACTCATCCATTGCTGGTGGGAATGCAAACTTGTGCAACCACTTTGGAAAGCAGTGTGGCGGTTTCTCAGGAAATTCGGGATCAACTTACCCCTGGACCCCGCAATACCACTCTTGGGAATATACCCAAGAGAGGCCTTATCATACAACAAAATTATATGCTCTACTATGTTCATAGCAGCATTGTTTGTCATAGCCAGAACCTGGAAACAACCTAGATGCCCTTCAATGGAAGAATGGATGAAGAAAGTATGGAATATATACATATTAGAGTATTACTCAGCAGTAAGAAACAAGGACTTCTTGAATTTTGCATACAAATGGATGGAAATAGAAAACACTATCCTGAGTGAGGTAAGCCAGACACAAAAAGAGGAACATGGGATGTACTCACTCATATTTGGTTTCTAGCCATAAACCAAGGACATTGAGCCTATAATTAGTGATCCTAGAGAAGCTAAATAAGGAGAACCCAAAGAAAAACATATAGGCATCCTCCTGAATATTAACCTTCAGCAAGCGATGAAAGGAGACAGAGACAGAGACCCACATTGGAGCACAGGACTGAATTCTCAAGGTCCAAATCAGGAGCAGAAGGAGAGAGAGCACGAGCAAGGAACTCAGGACCATGAGGGGTGCACCCACACACTGAGACAATGGGGATGTTCTACTGGGAACTCACCAAGACCAGCTGGCCTGGGTCTGGAAAAGCCTGGGACAAAACCGGACTCTCTGAACATAACAGACAATGAGGACTACTGAGAACTCAAGAACAATGGCAATGGGTTTCTGATCCTACTGCACGTACTGGCTTTGTGGGAGCCTAGGCAGTTTGGATGCTCAACTTACTAGACCTGGATGGAGTGGGGGGTTCCCTGGACTTCCCACAGGACAGGGAACCCTGGGAACCCTGATTGCTTTTCGGGCTGAGGGGGGGGGGGACTTAATTAGGGGAGGGGGAGGGAAATGGGAGGCGGTGGCTGGGAAGAGACAGAAATCTTTAATAAATAAATAAATTTAAAATTAAAAAAAAAAAAGAATCTAAGCTGTGACATTCCTAGGTCAAAAACAGGTACTGTGGGTTTGCCCCGCCCAGTCCAACATGGCCGGAGCCAGAGCCCCTTGTGACTGAATCAGTTGCGCCTCTGAGCTGCTGAGCGGGCAGGCTGCTCTGGATGTTGGCTCCACCTCTCTCCAAATTCAAAATGGAGGACGTACCATTTTTTGCTAGCTCTGGGGCCGCCAGGTAGGAGCCGCACTCAGCACTTTAACTCTGAGACTGAATGTGCGGCACAGAAACTCTTTTCATCCAAGTTACAGCTAAATCTGCCAGGCAGAGCACTGCACAGTCTGGAAACATCTCTCTGTATGGCAGCAGAAATCCACCATGCTCTCCCGCCTGACCAAGTCTGATTCCGCCATCTGCCCAGGCAGGAAGAGCTGAGCCAAGGGCATGGTCTCAGCTACTTTCCTCCCCAATCCCGAGCGGGAACACAAACATCCAGTCCCTTAAAAGCCATTGAAATGCTTTAAAGCCAGAGTTTGCACTGGCAGCACAGCCTCAGGAAGCCACGCTTTATAATGGCGCAGCTTTTTTCTGCTGCTGTTGCCGAATCAGGAAATCTCTCTACAGCACGCCCTAGCAAACAGCAAAAGGCTGTGTTAAACTCTGTTTTTTGTGTGTGTTTAAAATTAAACTCTCTCTCAGGTTTTATATGGAGTTCATTACCATGTTGGGTGCCACTCTGTAGTTGGAGCGGTGGGCCACTTCCCACTACCCGGCTAGCTTTACCCGAAATAATTACACATAAACTGTATTCTTTTAAACACTGTTTGGCCCATTGGCTCTAGCCTCTTACTGGCTAATTCTGATATCTTGCTTAACCCATTTCTAATAATCTGTGTAGCACCACAAGGTGGCGTTTTACCAGGAAGGATCTTAACCTGCGTCCATCTTGGAGAGAAGAGCTATAGTGTCTGTTTGACTCAGCTTTCTTTCACCCAGAATTCTGTTCTGTCTACTCCGCCTACCTAATTTTCTGTCCTATTAAAGGGCTAAGGCAGTTTCTTTATTAACCAATGATACAGATGACCCTCCTCCATCATACCACCTCATCCTCCATAGGAACCCACAAACTTCTATACCACCCCATCCTCCACATGAACCCCCAAACTTCAATATCACCCCATCCTCCACAGGAACCCCCCAAACTTCAATATCACCCCATCCTCCACAGGAACCCCCCAAACTTCAATACTACCCCATCCTCCATAGGAACCCACCAAACTTCTATACCACCCCATCCTCCATAGAAAAACTCCAAACTTCTATACCACCCTGTCCTCCATAGGAACTCCCCAAACTTCTATACCAACTCATCCTCCATAGGAACCCCCAAACTTCAATACCACCCCATCCTCCATAGTAACCCCCAAACTTCTATACCACCCCATCCTCCATAGGAACACCCCAAACTTCTACATCACCCCATCCTCCATAGGAACTCCCCAAACTTCTATACCAACTCATCCTCCATAGGAACCCCCAAACTTCTACACCACCCCATCCCTCCACATGAACCTCCAAACTTCTACACCACCCTGTCCTCCATAGGAACCCCCCAAACTTCTATACCACCCCATCCTCCATAGGAACCTCCAAACTTCTACACCACCCCATCCTCCACATGAACCCCAAAACTTCTATACCACCCTGTCCTCCATAGGAACCCCCAAACTTCTACACCACCCCATCCTCCACATGAACCCCCAAACATCTATACCACCCCATCCTCCATATGAACCCCCAAACTTCTATACCACCCCATCCTCCATAGGAACCCCACAAACTTCAATACCACCCCGTCCTCCATAGGAACCCCACAAACTTCTATACCACTCCGTCCTCCACATGAACCCCCAAACTTCTACACCATCCCATCCTCCACATGAACCCCCCCAAACTTCTATTTCTTTTCAACGAGGTTCCTGTGGGATGATTCCAGTTCTCTTCTCCTTTGGTTATGTTTAGTTGAAATCAAACTGTGTGTTTCATTTTAGATTTAAGAACAGACACACCTGATAAACAACAAAAGTAACAGTATACCGAGCACTATCTTTATCTTGTGCCAGTTATGAAACTCGATTCAAGACAGATTAAATACTTAAATATAAGGCCTGAAACTACGAAACCACTAGAAGAAAACACAGGAGCGCGTTTTCAGGACATAAGAATGTGCAGAGCATTTTTGTTCTGTTTTAAGAAGATACCCAAAGCACAGAAAACAAGAAAAAAACAAACAAGTGGGATTGCATCACACTAAAAAGTTTCTGAACAGCAAAGGGAACAATCAGGAAAGTAAAGACCATAAACAGTTCCAGGAAATTCATTTCAAATGACTGCACACAAGGGATTAATATCCAGAATACATAAACCTCCAAAACCTCAATTGTCGCGTCCACCCTCGACCAGCAAGGAAAACGCAACACCCGGAGCTCTTCTCACTGCAGTTTATTCCAGGACTTTATTCACTTTCTCTCTCTCCTTCTCTCTTCCCCTCTCTCCCCGGGCAAACCTCAACCAGCCCTTAAGTAGGCATGGGCTGCCAACCCCGAACTGCCAGGTGGGCACTGCCCATAGGTTCATACATATGCAGGCAGCTGATAATCATTGCGTGATCATAGCATAGGTCAGGCCTTAGCCATCTCAGGAGTTGATTATACATCTCCATCAGGTGTGACACCACGCAGCTCACTACACTCAATAGTAAAATAATAATAATAACCTTAATAAGTAATAGACCTAAACAAACATTCCACAAAAGACACAAGACAACCAAGCAGTTCGCGCACAGTGCTCAGTGTCCCTAACCATTAGGGAAACAAGTCAAAACCATGACGGTCTACAGCTTGAGTTACAAGACAGTCAGGGCTACACGGTGAAACACTATCTCAAAAAACAAAACACAAAATAAGAAAATAAATAAATAACAAAGACTGGTGAGGATCTGGAAGTAACAGGATCCTCACACACTAGTGAGGGGGTAGAAACTAGAACAGGTGAAAAACACCAATAGAATTATACAACATAACCCAGCATTGCCACTTCAGGGTACAGACCCAAGAGAAGTGAAGACAGTACATCAACAAGACCCCTTTCCCCCATGCTTATTGCAGCTCTCCCCACAATAGCCAATAGAGAACCAACCTAAATGCCTATCGAGTACTGACTGGCTGAAGAAAATGTGTATATTTGTCCCGCAATACTAGTTAGTGATAAAAGGAATGAGATTCGCACTTTGCAGACCACTATGATAAATGAAATAATCCAGACACGGAAACCCGACTGCTCCATGATCTCGTCACTGTAGACTCTACAGGAGTTGATCTCATAGAAGGTGAGAGTGGAATGGTGGCTGTCAGAGGCTGGGGCAAGCGCCGAGTGGGGAGAGATTGGAGAGAGGCTGATGAGCGTGGTGTTAGATGACAGTCGAAGGAAGACCGTCTGGTGGGCAATGGTCCAGGCAGCAATGGTCTCCTGTGTAATTCAGAACGCTAGGGGAGGGAGCTTCACAATAAGTGACGAGACATCTGTAAAGCGGGTGTATCCAACTTGATTTCAGCATCATGCGAAATGCATGCATGGGTCGAGATGCCACGTGGCACCCCACAATCCCATCTGACCTTAATGCTTTGATTCTGAAAAATAAAAACTTTAAGATTAATTCCTCTCATATGCCCAGAGGCATATGTCACGGTTTGTCCAAATGTCTCCTCTGGAAGTACTCCACGCAAGTTCAAGTAAAGCTCTACTTACGGCCGTGTGTTATCAGATACACTGCACTGCAAGTCGCTTATCTATACACCTTAAAGCTCGTCTCACATCAACACAAACAGCACCCCAAGTTTTGCTCACAGCTGTATAATTCCCCATTACGTTGAGGAATCCTAGCTTTTCTTGCTAGTCCCATATACACATTCATGTAAGATTTTTATGTGTGTGTACAGGTATGCAGGTGCCTGTGGAGGCTGGAGAAGTATGTTTAAGCCCCTGGGTCTGGAGTTAAATGCATTGTGAACCACTCAGTGTGAGTGCTGAGACCCTAGGGCCTTCTGCAAGTGCAGCATGTGCTCTTACCTCTGAGCCATCTCTCTAGCCCAAAACATAAAACAGTATAACCCAGGCTAGCTTCAAACGCCCAATGCCCCTGCCTCAAGTC
Organism: Microtus oregoni; assembly: GCF_018167655.1. Taxonomy (NCBI): domain Eukaryota; kingdom Metazoa; phylum Chordata; class Mammalia; order Rodentia; family Cricetidae; genus Microtus; species Microtus oregoni. Next base: position 41,496,981 of record NW_024543068.1, on the reverse strand, counting down.
CTCAGTGCTGGGTGTCAGGTCAACAGCAAGTATATGCCACCACACCCCGCTAGATTTACCTACAGCTGTCTCCACCCATCCTTCTTAGTAATTAAAATAAAGAAGCGCACTTCTGAACAAAACTAGCCTCTCTACCTGCGCTTTGACTTGTAGCCTTCACGCCATCCTTCCGGCAAGCCTCTCACTCTTGTTCTTCCTTTCCACCTATAATCTCCCTTCTCTCCTGGCGGCCAGACCTCCGAGCGGTTCTCATTGGTGGGTGGTTCAGCAAGGTGACCCTGAGGAACTTAGCAAAAGCTTCCAGCTGCCTGAGCACGGGTTTTGAGCCACTAGATAAACAAGAAATAAACTGCTATTGTACTCAAGCCACAGAAATCTCTGTGCGTACGTGACTCACAGGTTATTTGGCTTAGCCACACTAATGCAGGGGCCGTTTTAACCTTCCATCTTGTATTCAATGCCCTTCTCTACTTGAAATGCATGCCTGCCTTGTTCTTGCCTATTGCCTTCATACTCTGAGACGGGGTAATGTTCACGGCTCTCCCAAACGTCTGTGCTGATCCCTGGCCCCCGTGAGTGTGTTAGATGCAGCCTTTGAGCTATTATTAGGCATAAATGAGGTTGTGAGGGTGGATGTCCTTGATCGATGGATGCCCTTAGAGAAAGAGGGGGATGCGTTCCAGCCCCGGCCCTTGCTAAGGACATAGCAGAAGATCAGGACGTGGCTTTCTGTAGGGCCCTTGTCCTCAGCCTCCAGAATGGGATCACGTGAGCCGCGAGGTCTTGTTATTAGTGGCCCGAGCAGACTAGCACACCTCTGGTACTTCTGTGACCTCCTCAGCCCTTGCCTCCTCGCATTCTCCGCATTTGACTTTTAGAAACAGAAACAGCGTTGTTTTTTATTCTGTTTTTTTTTTTTTAAATCACAATTGCATGTATCTGGGTGACAAGTCAGGCTAATTTACCAGTCTGTCACTTCAAATCTTTATCAATCTTTTGTGTGAGAATTAAATCTTCCCTCAGTCTCTTTGACTTTGAATTAAAATGGAAGGAACCTGAGCCCTTGCAACCCCTCATTCTCTCTCAGCCCCATTCAAGGGCCTCCTTCCTGCTGCACACTCAGCACGACCCCGCACCAGCTCAGGACAATCATGCAAGAGTTTCCACTCGGCATAGACACACAGATTTCTGCAATCTTTGTGGCCATCCTTCACCTACTCACCTGGCAACTGTGCTTCCCATATACACAGTTACTCAAACAAATGATAGGTACTGTAGCAATTTCACCTTCAAATTTTAGTTTATCTCTCTTACTAGACAAACGTAAGGAGGCTGCTGCTTTATTTCCCAGCTGCCCAGGCTCCCCAAATAATCACACAGAAACTATATTATCTAAAACACTGCTTGGCCTATTATCTCTAACTTCTTATTGACAAGCTCTTACATATTAATTTAACCCATCTCCATTAATCTGTGCATCACCACGAGGTTGTGGCCTAACAGCAAAATTTCAGCACATCTGTCTCCAGCAGCGGCTCCATGGCTTCTCTCTGACGCTGCCTCCTTTCTCATTAGAGTTAAGAAAATTCAAGGTCAATAAAACATTATCTCATCTATTTTCCATCCCTTTCTGTTTGTTTAACATATCCTTTATAGTTCGATTTGATCTTTCTATAACTGCCTAACCTGTAGGATTGTGTGGTGTACCTGTAATACGCTTTATAGTTTAATAAGCAAAAAACTTTTATTTTCTTAGAGACATATGCTGGACCATTATCTGTCTTTATTTGTGCAGGTGGCCATAACTTCTAATAAATGTATGATTACTGAATCAGCCTTTTCTGAGCTCAAAGCAGTTGCTCATTGAAAACCTGAATAAGTGTCAATGGTGTGGTGTACATATTTTAATTTTTCAAATTCTGCAAAGTGAAACACATCCATCTTCCAGATTTCATTCCTTTGAGTACCCTTTCGGTTACTTCCTGCATGTAATGGTATTTGGTTATAGAAAAAACACGTAGGACATTTCTTTATAATCTCCTTAGCTTGTTGCCATGTAACAGAAAACTTTCTTTAAACCTTTGCTATTGACATGATGTTTCTTATGAAATTCTGAGGCCTTCAACTTACTTCCAATCAATTTCTGTATTAGCTTGTGCTAGAGGACCTGGCAGACTTATGTGGGATCTGATATGTGTTATGTATATGGGATAAAGCCTATTCCTGATTATATCTTGAACCTCTATGAATAATGAAGTCAATTCTGTATCATCTGGTATAAATTCAGTCATTTCAATATGCAAAACAACTCTTTCTGCATATTGTAAATCAGTAACTATAGTAAGAAGTTCTTTAAAATCCCTTAGTATCATGAGAATAGCATATAATTCTGCCTTTTGGACAGAATTATAAAGGCTTTGTTCTACCTTACTTAAATCTTCTGATTTGTAACCTGCCCTTCCTGATTTATTTGCATCAGTATAGAATGTACAGGCTCCAGTTATTGGTGTGTCCTGTACAATGCATTAATAAATACTCCCTCCAAATAATGATTTCATAAACTGTTCCTAGTCGGTATTTGTAGGTAAGATTAATGAACATCTTTATCCTGATACTAACCAAAGAGCTGCTCATCTTGTTACCATACTGGGTATTTAAGCTTATAAAAATAGTGCTTGAGATTAAAACTGGAGATGGATTTCATTATTTGGGTAAACTGGTGAACTATGCAATCAAAGAAACACACATGCTTTGTGGCTTGAACACAGCAGCTCATGTCTTGTTTACATGGAGGTTCACGACAGGTGTTCAGGGCAGCTGGGCCTCCAGGACTCCAGGCTGCTTCTAATGCTTCACCTGCATCAGCAGAACAGGCGGCAGGGGAAGATTTGTGTCTACTAAAATGCCTTGGACAAGAAGTGATAACTGGTAGCTATGGAAGCCTAATGCTATGAAGAAGAAAAGAAGGACTCTGCAGTCAGTGTCCTCTGCTCCCTGTGCTTTGTTTCCTGGCCACCCAGACCTAAACAATCACACAAAAACTGTAATAATTACAACTCTGTTTGGCCAACGGCTCAGGCATATTTCTAGGTAGCTCTTACATCTTAACCTGTTTCCATTATTTTGTATTTTGTCATGAGGCTTGTGGTTTGTTACCTCACATCTTGCTTCTTGGGCGGCTACATGGCGTCTACCTGACTCTGCCTTCTTTCTCCCTGCATTCATTGTACTTTTCACACTTAGCTATATTCTGCCCTGCCATAGGCCAAAGCATCTTCTTTATTAACCAATGGTCATAAAATATTCACAGCATGCAGAGGGGAATCCCACATCATCACCCAGTTACCCTCCCTTCCACTCTGTCTTCGCTGTGTTTCTGAGCATGTGATAATGGCATTCTAGTGTTTAATTGAATCGCATTGGATGGTGCTTTTACACTTCTACTTTTCTTAATGACAGAGGCAATTTTCTCCCAGGAATTTTGTTGAGAGGTAAGGGCCCTGGGAAAAGGTTAGTGAAAGGATACAAAACACCAGCCACATGAAGAAGTTCAACAAACTTGTTTTAGATATTTGTGACTATCATTAATAGCAACATGTGGTACAATTTAAAACTGCTGAGCAGATTTTCAGTGTCCTCACAAGAAAGGTAAATATGGGGCCAGGCCTGATTTGCATGTTTTACAATGTATACATATGTCAAAACACCATATTGTACATCATAAATAAATATAATTTAACTCAATTTTAAAAATGTTCCCAAAGAAGCCCATTTACTATGTCTGCCATGCTAAAGGACAGGATGTCTCCCATGAACCAGGAGAAAGGTCCTTGGCAGACAGACATGGTATCTGCTAGGGTTTTGCATCAGATACTTCTCTTAGGTAAAATACCTGACAGGAGCAGCTCCAGGGAGGAAGGCATGAGTTTAGCGCACAATTTTAGAAGACTCAGTCCACCAAGGCAAAAAAGGCATGGCAGACCAGGGAGGCCCTATAGTGGTATATTGTTTGTGTTTTTATAAATAAAGCTTGCCTGCATACAAAACAGCCTCACTAGACAGCCATACAGGCCAGGCAGTGGTGGCACACACCTTTAATCCCAGCAGCCGCGCTAGCTGGCCATAGAGGCTGGGCAGTGGTGGTGCACACCTTTAATCCCAGCACTAAAGAGGAATATAAAGCCAGATGAGCAGGAACTCGCTCTCTTTTCAGCCTGAAGATTTCATAAGCTCTAAGAGCTCTTAATAGCTTGGCTGCTCTGCTTTTCTGATCTTCAGGTTGAGCCCCAATAACTGTCTCTGGGTTTTTATTATTTGTGCTATACTGCCCTTTATTACATTTTGACAGATAAGGAAGCAAAGAATTGGACCAGAAGTCCAAGTGGGTAGCCCTCAAGGACCCACGCCCAGTGACCCACACCACCAGACAAGCACCACAGCCCCTAAAGCAGGGCCCCCATCTGAAATTGCTGTTCAAACACAAGGTGGGGGAGGCACTGAAGATTTAAGCTGTAGAAACCCTTGATCTTGGATTGATGAGACTTACAATTTATGCACATACATTTCTGTCATTTAAGAATTTTTAATGGTACAGAAGTCTTTTCTTGTTCCACTTTCCAAAATATAAACAGGAAGCATATTTGGGGACTCACAAAGGACAATTTCTAAGACGCACTCTGCAACAAATCTGTTTCTAATTCTTTCTATGCTGGCTTCCTTTCCTGCCTGCTCCTTAGAATAGCATCCATGTGTACAAAGTCACTGCTCCCTTTCCCTGGAACCAGCAGGGGATCGACTGCCATCACCAGCTGCTTGACTGGCTTCTGCCACTCCTACCAGAGGAGCCCCTCCTTGAAGCACTCTACACAAGAGAGACTTGCTTTGTCTCTGACCCCTCCAGAACTCAAGGGTGATGCTTCCGCCTCGGACAGCTCCCCTGTGATCTCACTAAATTCGACCCACAACCTTGTAAATTATTTAATGACCCTTTTCACAACTCACACAATCTGTTTCTCACCAGGAACCAAAATTCTCAAAGTGATGTCACAGAGTTCTGATACTAAAATAGAAACTGGAAATTTGCTGGAAAAAAAAATCATCTATCAGAATTTTAGTCTCTTTAGAGAGACTAAACACACTGCTCGGGGTATGCATATAAAAGCCGTATTTGCCATATACTTTAACTACAGAATAGCTCCCAGCCTTCTAATGGCATCTGAGAACTAGCATTCTCCATAAACACTTGAGAAAAATTCAGATGACAATAGAAAAGAGAAGAAGACCCCAGGCGGTCTTTTCTATTGGTCTTTTCTATGTCGGTGACTTTTCTATTGGCTATGCTAAGGGACTTTGACCAAGGAAACTTACAGAAGGAGGGGTTTATTTGGAGCTTAGAGTTTCAGAGGGTGAGTCCATGAATTGAGTCATGATAGGAAACATGGCACTGATCAGGAACTAGGAGCTGACATCTAACACACAAGCAGGAGGCAGGGACAGAGACTACAGTTGGCATCAACTTTTGAAACCTCAAAGCCCTCCCTCAGTGATACATCTCCTCCAACAAGGCCACACCACCTAATCCTTCCCAAACAGTTCCACCAACTAGGGACCGAGCACTCAAATATATGAGCCTATAAGGACTATTCTCCTTCAAACCACCACATTCCAATCCCTGGCTCCCATGGGCTTATGGCCATATCGTAATACAAAATGCATATCATACAAAATTTATATCATAATACAAAAGGCAAATTCAAATGCCCCCATAGTCTTTCACAGTCTCAATACAGTTTCAAAGTCCAATCTTAAAACTGAGATTTAAGGCAATCTCTTAATCATAAACCCCTGTAAACACAAAAGGCAAATTACAGCCAGGCATGGTGGCACATACCTTTAATCACAACACTTGGGAGGCAAAGGCAGGCAGATCTCCGAGAATTCAGTGCCAGCCTGGTCTCTATTATGAGCTCCAGGATAGTCAGGGCTGTGTAGAGAGGCTCTGTCTCAAAAAACCTAATGAAAAATAATTAATTTTTAAAGCAAACTATGTATTTCCAACATACAAAGGTATAGTATACACATTACCATTCAAATAGGAAGAAAGGAGACATAGTAAGGAAACACTAACCAAAGCAAGATTGAACCCCAGCACGACAAACTCCAAATCCATGAGCGCCATGTCTGCTGTCAAAGGGCTGAGCTGGCTCGAGCCTTACAGCTGTCGTGACTGCACCACACTGTACTGTCTAGGGCTGGTTCCACTCCCCATCTGCCGCTCTTCTCTGTGAATATCCCACTGCTCTGGCACCTTCAAAATCTTGGGGTCTCCAACAATCCAGGCTTCACTTTCATAGCTTCATACAATGGCCTCTTCAGACCACCATGCCCGGGCATCCTTCTCACCTGCCCACAGTGGCTTTCCTTAACCATGGAGGAAGGTTTTGCAACTCCTTTACTCCTTCACGGTGCTAAAGCCAGAACCATGAGACCAACGATGCCATGTTCTGATGCCCGCAAGGGATGAAGCTTGGCCCCTTTAAGTTGCATTTGTATAAGCCTTGTTTTATCGTGTCTTTTTGTTGCATACGCTTTTCTTATTACAAGCTAAGTTTAGCTGGCTGGAGTCTTGCCCTGGGGTCACCCTCCTTTTATTCCATCTGTGTGGGTCCTCTCCTTGTCTCTTTCAACAAAAGCCTTGGCTCCAACCTTAAATTTGTTGATGTTCTTTCTCTCTTCAAATTGCACATTTTGGATTTCTCTTTGCCCCATTTGCTTTTCCTCACTGTAGATTTGCATAAGAGTGGTGTTCAGAGGCAAGGATAGGGGCAATGTTAAGCATTGAAATCTCCTCTGCCAATTAGATTAGTCCCAACTTTTTACTTTAGACCAAGACAGACTCTTTCTACAAGGGCAAAAAGCAGCCACATTCTTTGTCAAAGTATCACAAGAATGATCTTTAGCAAGAATGATCTTTAGTTGTAATACTGTTGTCCTGGGAAACTTCCATAGTCCCCATTGCTCTCAGCACTACTGTCTTCCAAGCTCTTATGAGGATGCTTAGAACCTTCAACTGCTTTTCTAGTCCAAAATCTTCCACACTCCTCCAAAACAAAAAAAACAAAAAAAAACAAAAAACAAAAAAAAAAACAGCGTAGTCAGGCCTGTTATTTCAATTGCCCACTCCCTGGTACCAATTTAACCTTAGCTACTTACTTTCTGTAGCTGTTAAGGGATACCATAACTGAGGCAACTTATAGAAGAATTTATTTGGAGCTGACAGTTTTCAGAGGATGAGTCCATGGCTGTTCAAATCTATGAGCCTACGGAAGCCATTCTCATTCAAAGCACTAGAATGTCGAGTTTCTATTTTGTCTTAAAAATGTAGCCAATCCCTCACCCTGATGGCAAGGGGACATGCAGTCTATTCCCTGTACCTGACCTTCCTCCACTGCTCAGGCCTAGGACAAACCTCTCTCACCCCAAGTCATCATCCAGGTAGGTCTCTAGAGAAAGACCACCAAGGAAGTGTGCCATCATGGACGTAAGATTTGAACCCCTAACAAACAAGAGCCCCGTGAAACAGAGAAACACAAACTGTGGACAAACGATCCGAGAGAAAGCAGAGATGCCACTAAACTGCTGGGATCAGTTCATTTCTTAGTATGGAAAGCCCAAATCTCCGAACTGAAGATTTCAGAAACACTGAAGTGGGGTGAGCCTGGGATGCCGTCAATCATTTTGCAGAATGCAGAAGTTATCCCAGATACTCAACAATCTATTTTGAGAAGATCTTAAGCCTCCAGACACACCATGTCTCTCTTCTCTCCGTTCACTGCCCATTTCCATCCTGACCAGAGCTTCTCACATGAAGAGAAACTGTGAGCTTCTCTTCAAGCACAATGCAGCCTCTTTGAGTGAGGAAAATGAGCCTTGTTTTTTTAACATTTGCTGCTGTGTGTGCTACTAAAGATTGTGAACCAATGGAAAAATAAACGTCTCCTTCAGCTCCTATTTCACTATCAGTCCTGGGGTAAAGTTTTTGCTTGTTTGTTTTTTGTTTTGGCGGGGGTTGCTTGGTTTTGGTTTTTGCACCTAATTGAATGCCATTTTGTAGAGAAGAAAAAAAAAAACTCTAAAATATCCAGAGGCTACATGCTGGGAAAAAAAATTCATTAAATCGTTAGTAAGATCTATAGTCTCTCCATTCCAACTCCTCCTAAGTTCCCTTCATTCCCTCTCAACTTCATGGCCTCTGTTTTTTATTATGTTTGTAAATATGGTACTCATTCATGAAATATTAAGAAAATAATGCTTGAAAAGTTTCCTAGATCTTATATTCTTTGAATTTTCTGAGCCTCACGTGGATCTGTGAGATGCTCACAGGGACCTACCTACCCCTGCTATTGGCCACTGACGGATTCTGGGGGAGGAAGAGTCATGGTCTTCATTGTGCTCCCAAGGACAAGGAGCCCACCGTGTTCCAACGCTTGGGAGAACAAAGTTCCTTGAGGCCACAGATCACCAGGGAAACCAGGAATGTTAAACTCATAGGTTATCTTTTCAAGAGAAACAATGTAATATTTGTTTTCCACCCAGAAGGCCGGGATTGATGTTGTTAATTGCCAGGTCACCTTTGCTCTCTGTAGAGCCAGACCTGACCCAGATCTCAAGTCTGTTTATCACAGTTCTCCCTCCCTAGACCTTCATCATTAGGTTTCTCAGTCACTAAAACCCTTTCTTAGGGGATGTTATCATATGTGCTCTATAGCCGGATGGCCTCTACTTTTGCCAGTCAGAGACTCTGTTAGCACCCAGATAAACCCGGTCCTGCCCCTTGAGGACCTACAGAGAGTGTACCACGTCCTGCCTCATGCCAGCACGCAGGACAGGCAGTACTTTGTCTCTTTAAAAAGTGAAACTCCACCTACTTCCCTCTCTTCTTCCTTTTCCCCTATCTCTGCATCCCTCTGTCTCTCCCTTTCTCTCTTTCCTTCCCCCACTCCTTTTATCTCAATAAAACTCCCCACTTAGGCTCTGTCGTATGGCGTATTTGTCTCTCACCGGCCATGGGCTCTCACCCTCCGTGGTTTGGACCTACCAGCCGCCAAGGTCCCTCTTACGCAGAATTATTACAGACTTCATCAGATTCATAAGCTAAATTGTACCTGTTTTCATATGTGTAAAATAAACTGCCGGGTGTCAGACACCAGAAGCTTGAAATAGCACTGACTAAGTCAGCTGAACTGGGTTTTCCTTTCTCGCCTCTCACGGTTCGTTTTCCTATTTGGCTGTAGCATTTGCAGGGACCACCACACCAATGAGAGACTCCAAGCACATGCGCATACAGATAATCCTGGTTAAACTCAGTGGGAAGTGGATAAGAAAGACTTGAGTGTGGGGAAGGGACTTAGGGGGCTGAGGGTGTGAATAACGAAGGTGGAGGGGGGCAGTGAGAAAGGGGTAAGCAAAAAGTACAGGATGTATAGGACTCAGAATAAACAGAATACAGTTTATACATGAATGAAACTGTCAAAGAATAAATTTGATGAAAGGTATTAAGTAAATAAAAAATCATTTTCTTACTTGTTACCTAGCCTGATCCTGAATTCACCATTGTCCCACCTAACCTCCAGGTCCCTGGAATTATAATCATCACCATCGCCCCTCCTAGCCTCCGGGTCCCTGGGATTATTATCATACACCATCATCTCCTCCTAGCCTCCGGGTCCCAGGGATTATTATCATACACCATCATCTCCTCCTAGCCTCCGGGTCCCTGGGATTATAATCATCACCATCGCCCCTCCTAGCCTCCGGGTCCCTGGGATTATAATCATCACCATCATCCCCTCCTAGCCTCCGGGTCCCTGGGATTATAATCATCACCATCATCCCCTCCTAGCCTCCGGGTCCCTGGGATTATTATCATCACCATCGCCCCTCCTAGCCTCCGGGTCCCTGGGATTATAATCATCACCATCATCCCCTCCTAGCCTCCGGGTCCCAGGGATTATTATCATACACCATCATCTCCTCCTAGCCTCCGGGTCCCTGGGATTATAATCATCACCATCGCCCAGCCTGAAACTCCCACTCTGTGAAAGCTGGAAAGCAACTTCTAGTTCCTTTCCCTTCCCTTCCTTCCCCATCCCCTCCCCTCTTCCTCTTTCTCCTTCCTTTCCAGCTCTCTTCCTTCTCTCTCTTCTCTCTGTCCCCCCTCTTTTCTTTCTCCCTCTCCATTCCTCATACAGAGGTGACTCAGTGAGGTGCCAGTTTGTAACCCCCATGCACTTCTCTGATCCCAACACCGACACACATTCTAGACACTGGCTCTTTAATATCATACACTATCCCCTGAACATACACTATTACTTCTGTTGACTTATTTGAGGTTTCTTACTCCCTAAGTTGGATCTTCTCTCTCCAACCTAGCCACGTTTATCTGTAAATCCCAGTTATATATTAGGGTAGTCATATTTTTCCCTCCTGGCAGCTACGAAGATCACTGCATTTTATTCTGATTATACTCCCACACCCTGTCAATCACTAAGTCCACACTGGGGTCTGATCGCACCTTCCACATTCCTCCCACCCATCCTCAGCTTGTACTGTTCCTTCCATTCTATCGTTCCAAGCACCCAGCCAGATGCCAAGGATCATAGCTTATGGGATAGACCTTTAAGGACTGTTGCTATGCTCCCCCCTGTTGCTATGCTCCCCCTGATTGACAGGACACAAATAATCACTTCCCTAATTACCTCTAGGGACTGTTGCAGTATATTTGTTTCTGTGGGGTCACTTTTTAAAGACTGGTAAATGCTGTTTTCAGAAATATTTACAAGGATTTCCATGGGGAAAGCACAGTACTCTTTCACCATGACAAAACATTTCATGTTGATAACATGAAATTTCCAGATCAAACATGGATAAGGATTTTCAACTGTTAAATATACTTTCAGAAAAGAAAAGCAGTACAAATTTACCTTCCTTCACGACCTATAAGCATCTAATATATTTCTTAAAAATTCCAACACAAGGCTGGCAAAATGGCTCAGCAGGCAAAGGTATTTGGGGCCAAGCCTGATGACCGGAAGTCAAGCCCTGAGATCCACATAGTGGAAGAAGAAAACCAGCTCCCGGAAGTGTTCCTCTGGCCTCCACACATGGCCTGTGGCACACACACACACACACACACACACAAAACAAGCAAATGTATACAAACCTGTTTCAGTACAGCTGTAGGGACTCAGCCAATAGCAACTGTGTCATGTGTTTGTTTCATGTGGCCTCCTGTAGTTGTGCCATAGAGTATGGAAAAAATAAAGAATTTCTATACTTCCTCAATATCTAGCATAGCGAAGTTTTTCTGGGGAAGTTCAACAAGAAAGTACAAGCTAGGGTGATTGCAATGTTATCACCTACAAGCGGGTATGTGTCCACACCGAGGAAAGGGCTAAAGGGGGGGGCAGGGAGGAAGAAATATGGGATAACACTAAAAAATGTGCAATCCACACCTAACAGAAGCTTAATGTAGACCTTCTAACAAAGCTCTGAGGAGACCCCTCCTTCTAAAGAGTTAATTGCTCCCATGTGTCTTTGTTATGGGTCTTCTGATGTGGGAATAGCTCCCACTGCCATAAAGGACCCCACGAGTGCATTAGAGGGAAATTAAAAATATTTAATTTCTAGGGATTAAAGAGATATAACTTTCTTCTGATGAGTTCCACAGTATTAATAATTCAATAATATAATCATCTTAAGAACCCCAAGTATCATTGAACCCAGAGTTCATAATAAAATCACTTCATATAAAGAGTAAAATTGGAACTTCAATACTCTGGGTACGATTATTCTGTGTGTTAGGTTTGAAAGAAAATGGTTCCCCAGAGGGAGTGGCACTATTGGGAGGTGAGGCTTTGTTGGAGTAGGTGTGGCCTTGTTGGAGAGAATGTGTTCACCATGGAGGCAGGCTTTGGGGTCTCATGTGCTCAAACTACACCCAGTGAGACACTTTCACTTCCTGTTCCCTTCAAATCAAGATGAAGAACTCTCAGCTCCTTCTCCAGCATCATGTCTGCCTAAACACTACCATGCTTTCTGCCATGATAATAATGGACTAAACCTCTGAAACTGTAAGCCAGCCCCAATTAGATGGTTTCCTTTATAAGAATTGCCGTGGTCATGGTGTCTCTTCATGGCAATAGAAACCCTACAATACTCTGCAACCTGACATACAGCAGTGTCTTCTTCACAGGCTAGTGCCTTTCACTATTCCTTTTGTATTTGGTCAGTTTGTTTACTTGGTTGGTTGGTTGGTTGGGGGGGGGGAGTTTTTTGTGTGTTTTTGTTTAGTTTTGTTTTTTTTGTTTATTGAAAAAATTATAATGACCATTTGAATTCAAAATTCTGTTTCCTGCTGTCCCAGGAAAATCTTAAAAAGGAAAGCCACAGGAACATGGGTGTGCTGTGGACACTTAGTGAAACACAAAAGGAAACTTTTGCTAAAGGGACCGTCCAAGAAACAAGTTCAACCATCTGTCACAAAGACATAGCTGCAGGTCTTCACCTGAGCCTCTAAACCACGCCCCAGATCCTGAGTCTCAAACTGCGAAGTCAGGGATCAATGACCAAAACTACTTGCTTTTCTAGTGGCACCAGGGCGCTTGCTCCATCCCACAGCGTGTGTATCTGAACGGGTGTCTACCACAGATGCTAATGGCTCCTAAATGTATAAGGCACAGACCAAGAGATAAATGCTTCCCTCCTATACCTATATGAATAATTTCACACAAGCATATCATGATAAAGGGTTTGTTCTCACTGCTATGAATTATGAACTACGATTTTACTTGTTTGTGGCTCTCTGTGGTCTGAGAGCTTTACCTCTCTCCTACTTTATACACACAGAAAAATTCTCCTACGTAAAAATTATTGCTCCCATTTTACACTCAAGAAAATAATACTGAGAAAAAAATGTGCTTGCTCAGCAGTGGTCCAGACATCTCACCTGTCACTCTAGGCCCCCAAGAAAGGATGCTGTACTTTCAAGTGTCTGCATTAGGAAACCTGAACAGGCATGGTGTCGTTCATGACTTTAATTTTAGCACTCAACAGACAAAGACACATCTCTGTGATTTAGAGGCCAGCCTGATATACGTAAAATTTCAGGACAGCCAGGACTGGACAGATGCCTCAGTGGTTAAGAGTGCTTCCTGTCTAGCTTCCAAAGGACCCGAGATAAGTTCCCAACACCTACATCAGGCAGCTCACAACTGCCTGTAACACTTGTTTCAAGGAACCCAATGCCCTCTCTGTCTGCCATAAGCACTTCATTCACAGGTACAGACCCACACATAATTTAAAATAAAATTTAAAAAAAGAACACTTAGAAGAAGAAAGTGAAGAAAATGGAAGCAAGCAAGACTACCCACACTCATCAACTGGAAGATTTGATACTCTGGATATGGCCCCTGCCAAAGTCTTCTGTATATTAAATACAATTTCCACCAAAACCCACTACCAAATTCACAAAACTATAAGAAACCTAAAATTCATATAGAAGCACAAAAGACCTCAGATAGACAAAGCAATCCTGAGAAGAAGGATAAGGCTGGGAGGGCCACCATATCTGGTTTCAAATTATATTACAGAGCCATAGTAACAAAAACAGCATAGAAATGGCACCAAAAAAAAACCAGCCAAGTGTACCAATGGAATAGAATAGAAGATCATGATATAAACCCACACACATACAACACCTAATACATACACACCTAATACCCACACAAATACAACACCTTGTACAAAGATGCCAAGAGCACTTTGTTGGCAAAAAGACAGCCTCTATTGAATGATGCTGAGGAAACTGAGCATCCCAACAGTAGACAGATATACTTGACCCTATCTTTCCCCATACACATCGTAGCGTCCTAAATTTCCCTTGTCAAGTTGCTTCCTAAATACATTTACACTCATACATCAGCTCTCTGCTTTGACCTGCGAAGCTGCTGGCCCGGTTACCATACTGCTTATCTTTGTAGTATTTTGGAAGTAGCACTCCCTTAGTTCAATTCTACTTTGTGTGATTTAATGTCTCCTAAGCAAATCTATTAGTAAATCCTGTATAGCACCAATTCTATTACTGTGAGTTTTTCCAGCAGTAAATCCTAGTGGGTAGCCTACTGCTGTGGTTTTGCTAAATGAACAAGTTGTCAAGTTGCTTCCTAAATACATTTACACTCATACATCAGCTCTCTGCTCTGACCTGCGAAGCTGCTGTTTTCAGGTACTCCAGAGACCCATTGCGGGTCCAAATGCTGGAGATAAGTGACTGCAGAATGCTTGGTCTTAAGTCAGACCCTCTGCAAGGCTCAAAGAACATTGCAGAAGAAGTGATAGGAAGGTAAGAGACAGAAGGTGCTGCAGATTGCTGTACAAAGCTGTCTTCTGGGCAATGCCATTGCACTAATGAACTCAAGGCAGCTATGATCACCCAGACAAGAACACACAAGATGATCTGTCAGCAGTCCGTCATGGAGCAGAGGTCCCGAGGGCCTGTCTGTCTCTATGTTGTTAATAATTGGTGGAGACAGAGATGTTTTCTTCAGTGGTGTAGCCCCTGAGAAGCTGCCCACAGACCTCTGATCTGTGCCGTTTAAGCATCCCAATTTAAACTCACTGGATCACCAAAAAGCAAAAATAAGGTATAAAAATAGAAGGAGGTCTAGTAAGGGAGAGGAAGGGAGAGGAAGGGTTCCACAGGAGTGAATAGTAATGACTGAATATGGTCGAAACATATCACGTATGTATGAAAAATGTCGAAATGAAACCCATTAATATATATAATTAATGTGAACTAATTAAAATGTTATTAAACCTATGCATATTTCAAGAAAATTCTCTTTCTCTCTCTCTCTCTCTCTCTTTCCCTCTCTCTTTCTGGTCTTGTCAGGTTAGGGAATGATGTTGTTGTCATTTGATTGGTTGGTTTGGTAGGTTCTTATTGATCTTTGTGAACGTATCCATTATTGCCTGTCCTAAGTATTTTTACCATTGCATTAACAATTAAGAATCTATTTTAGGCCATGGTGGCTCCATTTCTCCTCAAATTTTACATTTTGTAATTTACCCTGCTCAACTTGTTCCTTTTCATTATAACCTTCATTAGTGTTACCAATAATCACATGACAGAGTCTATAATAGGCTGTTTAGAGATTTCCTCTGCAAACGAAATTAATCCAAAACTCTTTAGCCTCTGGCAGACTCTTCAGACAAGGGCAAAAGGCATCCACAGTTTTCACCAAAATATCACAAGAACAATCTCTAGGCCACATACTAATATTCTTCTCCTCTGAAACCTCTTGAGTCAAACCCCTGCCCACACAGTTGAAATCCCACTCAGCACTGATGGAGGAAGGTCATTGGCTAATAAAGGAACTGCCTTGGCCCATTTTATTGGTTAGAGGATAGGTGGGAGGAGTCAACAGAACAGAACGCTGGGAGGAAGAGGAAGTGAGCTGAGACTCCACAGCTCTGCTCTCCGGAGCAGATGCCTCAGCGGAGATGCCATGCCCTGCTCCCTGGCAGACACACGGGATGAAGCTCCGACCCAGGATGGACTAGGCTAGAATCTTCCCGGTAAGACCGGTGCTCACAGATTATTAGAGATGGGTTGATCGGGATGTGAGAATTAGCCTGTAAGGGCTAGGGCTAAAGGGCCAAGCAGTGATTAAAAGAATACAGTGTCTGTGTAATTATTTCGGGGCATAAGCTAGCCGGGCAGGCGGCTGGGGTGTTGGGGACGCAGCCCCTCCGCCGCCCTTATTACTTCACAGCACCACTGTCTTCCATGCTCCTACTACGGTGGCCCATTAAGCAGCACTTAACGCATTCAACATCTTTTCTCATCCATGGTCCCAAGGTCCATATTCCTTCAAACAAAAGCAAAGTCAGGCCTATCATAGCAGTGCCCTAGTCCCTGGTACCGGCTTCTATCTTAGGGGTTTGTTTTGTTTTGCTATGAAGAGACACGGCGACCATGGCAACTCTTTAAAAGAAAATGTTTAACTGTGAAGGCTCGCTTACAGTTCAGAAGTTCAGAGGTTTAGTACATTATTGTCATGGTGAGAAGCAAGGCAGTGTGCAGGCAGACACAGTGCTAGAGAAGGAGCTGAGAGTTTCTTACATCACAGGCAACAGGAAGTGGTGTGAGACACTGGGTGTGGCTTGAGTATACAGATACCTCAAAGCCTGCCTCCACAGTGACACACTTCATCTAACAAGACCATTCCTACTCCAACAAAGCCACACCTCCTAATAGTACCACTCCCTTACAGGGCCATTTTCTTCCAAACCACCACAAGGGTCTTTTTTTTTTTTTAATTACTCTTTTCAAAATGTATTTATTCTTCCACAATTTGACATACAAAGAAATGATATATAAATGTACTTTGATCAACTGCCCTCCATTCTTATTCTCATGCATTTCTCTCTCCCATCCCTCTGAAGAGGGTTGCCTTTGCGGGGGAAGTATGGCTGATCTATTCTCGTTTGTTAATTTAGCTGAATTAATCGTATTTAAAGATGAGAATGCTTTCACCAAACCAACCTGTCCTGTGTCTCATCCCAGTCTCTAGAGAAAGATTTAAAACTGACCTCCAAGGTCTGAGGAATTGATATGAATTACAGCGTTATGAGACAGATTCAATGGCCCAACTCTGCACAAACCCAGAAGAGGGATAGCTACTAACGCCAGCTGTCCAGATAGAACTTTAGGCCCAGTAACAACCTTAAGCTCTCGCTACAGCACAGCTATCATACTGCACCAATCAAGCAGAAGATGCCTCATGCCCCGTGAGGTCTCCTCTTGTTGAGCCATGTGGCGTTTGAGATTCCAAGTGTGTGGGATGTAACCATAATTTATCTCGATGTGGGAGGCCATTTAGCTTTAACATCTCTGCCCTAGTGACTGCTAACTCTTTCCAGGATACTGACAAAATGTACTCACGGGTATAGAAGGTGGCGCATACTCAACAGTCTCCTAAGAGTCTCCTAAGACTCTTCCAGTAGAACGTTGCTAAGCCTGAAAGCTCACGAATTGGTGGCAGGTCCTGGAACAGGCTTCTTGGAGACCTGTATAAGGCATGGTAACAACTGTAACACAGAAATTCAGTCGGGAAACTTGAACTTAACAGCTAGCAAATATGTATTTTAAGCAATGTCTCTCAAAATGTGGTCCCCAGACCAGCAGCAGAATGTCACCCGAGAACATGTTAGAAATGCAAATTATAGCCTCTGTCCTCCGCATCCCCCACCACACGTTGAGTCAGAAATGCCCAGGGCCCAGTGTTGTGGTTTGAGTAAACATGGCCCCCCACCATAGGCTCGTTTATTTGAATGCTTGTCACCAGGGAGTGGAACTGTTGGAAAAAAGGTTTAGAAAGATTAGGTGTGGCCTTGTTAAAGAAGTGTGTCACTGGGAGTGGGCTTTGAGATTTCAAAAGCCCACACCGGGCCTCATTCTCTCTCTCTCTCTCCCTCTCCTCCTTTTCCCTCACCTACAGGTCAAGATGAAGCTCTTAGCTCCTTCTTTGAGCACTATGCCTGCCATCACCAGGCTCCCCACCATGATGATAATGGGATAAACCTCTGGAACTGTAAACAAGTCCCCAGTTAAATGCTTTCTTCTATAAGAGTTCCCTTGACCATCAGGTCTCTTCACAGCCATACAACAGTGACTGAGACCAGCAATCTATAGTTAACAGGATTTCAAGGTAATCCTTAACGTTAAGGGATCCACGATCTGAGGCACCCCAAAAAGATCATGCTTGTCATTATTACAGAGGAGTAGCCCAAAATCAAGCAATCTTGCAGATGACACCCTAAAACATTGTAAGAGCATAGCAAGCTAATAAATTACTTGAATTCACTCTACTGTTCTTTGTAAGATCTGGGTATCGCGATGGGACCACTTAGTGGTGTGTAAGTAACTGGTCAGATTCTGAGTCAGATCTAGACAGACGGCAGAGGTACCGCACAGTCCGGAAAAGGACGTACAAAGGCTCCATGCACAGTCTGGAAAGGCAAGCGCAAAGGCTCCAGGACACCAGCTGCTCTTCATCATCCATGGTTGGACCGAACGCTCTGATGCCCCACCCCATACCATGGCACATTAAAACCATGCCCATCCGCTTCCAGGACAATCCCACCCTGCTTGTAAATTATTCTTTCACCCCCAAATATGGCACACATTTTAAAATACATCATTGCGGTTTCTAAGTCCGTGTCTCTTGCAAATGCGAGTCCAGTTAATGGCATTCTCAGCTGTGGCCTTCCTTGTGGCGGAAAACGATTGGCTGCCAGGAGTATATTCTCGGCAAGAGCTACCAGAAGTCTCCTCTCCTCCCTCCTTATGTAGTAACTTCCAGAAGCACCCAGACGACTTCAGCAGGACAGAAAATCTGGTCCCTTGATATCCCATCAATAAAAATCAAAACTGGGCACAGTGGATCATGCCTATGATCCCAGCACGCAAGATTCAGGAGGATGAAGACATAAAGATTAAACTAACTAACCAAAAGAGATTATACTCTCCAAGGTAAAGATTGTTAGTAAGTAAAGGAGAAAAGATGATACACGTGGCAGAGAAATATAAGACTTGCGATCCAGCTTTAGAACCAATTTTAGAACCTTAGACTTAGCTACAAAGTAACTCCCTTTCTAGGCTAAAATGAAGGGTTGTAGGCTCAACAACTCTGATAACCATGAACTCAGACCACAGTGAAAGGAAAGGTTTTTGTCTTTGTTGCCCTGTGGGTCTCAAGGTTTTTGTCTTTGCTGCCTCGTGCGTCTCTTCCCCACTCTGGGCCACCTTTTCCTCACCAGCACACCCAACCCGGCAGTTACTCCTCCTCGGCAATGTCCCACGCATCACCTTGACCCAGATATCTAAGGCCGAGGGAAAACAGCGCTGTCAGATTTCATAAATGTGCGGGACGACTCCCACTGAAAGAGACATTCTGTCACCAGGGAAGCAGGGCTTGTCAAGAAACATCGCATTAACATCGGGAAGGGTTCACGTTTCGGGTTAGAAGGCTTTATTTTTAGAGATAAGTTTCCTATTTCATACTTTGCAGAAAAAAGTACGATGTAATAAATGGTCCTTCGTTTTGAAAACCAGAACTAGTATGCTGCTACCATGGAACCATTAAAACGCATGTTTATCAAAATCAAGACAATTCCTATTCAAGAAACTTTAAGCTTTGGACTATATTCTGCTTATTCTAGAAATTGATATCATTTCTTATTTTGCCCTGTGAAACATTTCATCCTTCCAACGTGTCCAAAGTGAGCTAATTTGCACCTGCTCTCCACATAGTCCCCAGGGCCTCAGAGGCACTGCCTTCCTCTGCTCTGCTTCAGGGAGTGCAGCCCCCACCCACTCCTCCACCCCAACTCCAGCCCCGCTCTCTTCCGCTCTCTTCCGTTCTCTCCTTTCCTCTATTCGTTCCTTCCTAGCAACAAAGTGCTGGGGAAAAAAAAACAAGTGAAGGATGAAAATATTTACAGGGTGAGAACTTCCCTCCAGCTTCCACTTGCAGGAAAGTGTGAGGGGTCAGGAGTATGATTTATGGAGCTTTGTACCCCCCCCCCTTGCCAGGTACAGAAGGCCCCTTGATTTTGTGATTCTTTCCCATCTTGGTGGTCAAGCGAACCGCGAGGGGGTCACTTCTATGCTGCCCCAGGACAAAGAACTTGATTAGTACATGAGGACACAAGAGAGAACAGCAGGACCCCAGGAGCCCTGCCAGGAAAAGCAGAGCGTGGAGTCAACAAGAGCAACACAACCGCCTGGGCCTCCCTCCTTCTGAGAATCACACCTACTCTGTGTTTACAGGGAGCCGGTGAAGGCTGTGGGAGCGCCATCCTGTTAGTCCACCTGTCCCGCCAGGGAGGGATGTTTCCCCCCCAGGCCTCCAACCCTGCAGGTGGGGCAGCAGGTGAAGCCCCTGGTAAGTTTCCATCAGACAATAGGAGGCCCTCCCCTCAGCCACCCAAGCAGTGCTCAGAGCAATGTGTCAAAAACACAAGAGCGTTACAAGTCTGGGGTAGCAGACAAACTTGATAAAGCAGATAAAACCTGAAGGAGCAGCCCACACAACGAGAGCAAAGTAATGAACTAATAACACAGAAGGACAGCGGAAGAGAGAGCTCAGTCAGTAAAGTGAAGATGTCCCAAACCCACACTTGAAACACTCAACTTGCTGTTAATCACATGCTAAGGAGGCAGAGCTAGGCAGATCTCAGGGCCTGCCGACCAGCCAGCCAGCCGGTCACTCCAGTGAGAACAGTGCCAGATGGAGACCTGTGGCCTGCACAGGTATGCAGACACAAACAGCCCCACTCACACATCCACGCACATACATGTGTGGTTGCATACATGTACGGTGCATACGCGTATGTGTATGCTTGGGGGGGGTGTGCACATGTACATACACGCACACACACACACACAGAGAGAGAGAGAGAGAGAGAGAGAGAGAGAGAGAGAGAAAGAGAGAGATCTAAGAGGAAAGTAAAGGAAGCTTGTAAAGCCAAGAACTATGACAGAAGAGAAAACCCGCATACAGGTTCTCGTAGGCTCATGCTTATAAGAGGTGGTATTGATAAGCATCATGTTACCCAAAACAAGCCCATCCTGTAAAATATAACTATATTTTCTCTCATATGTGCAAATGGGGGCAGGGAGAGGACAAGTTAAAACGGGATGTTTCAGTGAGGGCTTCTTGTGCTGTGCTAAAAGACCATGGCCAAAGCGAGTGGAGAGGAAAGGGCTCATTTCCCTAGCCTTCCACAACAGTCTCTCCTCAGAGGAAGTGGAGGCAGGGACTCAGGGCCGGAACCTGGCGATGGGAACTGAAGCAAAAGCCATGGAGGAGCTCTGCTTCCCGGCTTCTCTAAAAGCCTCCTCAGCCTGCTTTCTTATCCACCCGACTGCCAGCCCAGGGGTGGCACGGTGAGCTGCCCCTCTGACAATCAATCATCAGCCAAGAAAACACTCCCCAGGCTAGCCCACGGGACAGCTCTGGTGCGGGCATTTTCTCAAGTGAGATTCCCTCTCCTACAATGACTCTAGCTTATGTTAACTTGACACAAAGCCATAGCCCAGACACACTGGGGATGTGGAAAGGGGTCAGTTAGACAAGAAAATGTCCTAGCAGAGGTGAATGGGATAAAATATATATATGATATGCATGTAGTGGGGTGTCATAATGAAACCCAGGGCTCTGTTCAATGTGTTCTGAGATCACACTCACACACTCACATATTCATGCACACATTCACACACACTCACATTTATACTCACACCCAACAGACACACTTACATACACTCACACACAACACACGCACATTTACATACACTCACACACAACCCACACACATTTACATACACTCACACACAACCCACACACATTTACACACACTCAACACACGCACATTTACACACACTCACACTCAACACACGCACATTTACATATACTCACACACAACCCACGCACATTTACATACACTCACACTCAACACACACATTTACATACACTCACACACATTTACATACACTCACACTCAACACACACATTTACATACACTCACACTCAACACACACATTTACATACACTCACACACAACACACACACACTTACGTACACTCACACACAACACACGCACATTTACATACACTCACACACTTACACACACATTTACATACACTCACACACTTACACACACATTTACATGCACTCACACACTTATACACACATTTACATATACTCACACACTTACACACACATTTACATACACTCACACACTTACACACACATTTACATACACTCACACACAACACACACATTTACATGCACTCACACACTTACACACACATTTACATACACTCACACACAACACACACATTTACATACACTCACACACAACACACACATTTACATACACACACAACACACGCACATTTACATACACTCACACCCAACACACACATTTACATACACTCACACACAACACACACATTTACATACACTCACACACAACACGCACATTTACACAACACACACACAACACACGCACATTTACATACACTCACACACAACACACACACATTTACACAACACACACACACAACACACGCACATTTACATACACTCACACACAACACACACATTTACATACACTCACACACTTACACATTTACATACGCTCACACACAACCCACACACATTTACATACACTCACACACAACCCACGCACACTTACATACACTCACACACAACGCACACACATTTACATACACTCACACACAACCCACACACATTTACATACACTCACACACAACACACACATTTACATACACTCACACACAACACACACATTTACACAACACACACACAACACACGCACATTTACATACACTCACACACAACACACACACATTTACACAACACACACACAACACACGCACATTTACATACACTCACACACAACACACTCACATTTACACAACACACACACAACACACGCACATTTACACAACACACACACAACACACTCACACACAACACACACACAGGTTTGACCATTATCCAGGAAGCAGAACAGACTGAGTACAAGTGGATAAAATGCTATGCCAAAAATAAAAATAGAAATCATAAAAGCTTGTCTAAAACTTTACAGGCACTTTCACACTTTGTAAGTCTGTGACACGCATCAAATAAAGTATCTGGACCAGGGCTGGAGAGATGGCTCAGCAGTAAGAGCACTGGCTGCTCTTCCAGAGAACCTGGTTCAATTTTCAGCACCCACGGGGCTGCCCACAATAATCTGTAACTCCAGGGCCAGGGGGTCAGCGCCCTCTTCCAGTACCAGGCTCTCTCATACATACATGCAGGCAAAACACCCGTACACACACAAAAATAAAATAAATGAATTAAATTAAGAAGATATCTGGACCAAATGAGGAGAAGGTTCTGGTTGTTTCCTTTCTGTGGAAATAACTGAATGAAGGCTCCCCACTCTCAGTTATAAATGGCATGCAGTTCAATCCAAAAAGCCCGCACAGTTAACGGAAGGAGTCTGGCTCCTCCGGCAGCTTATACCCACAGAAACCAAAAGCGACCCTCTGCCCACAGGCAGCCATCACACTGTGAGGTGTAAACTCCCCGGACAAGCATTTTAAACCCGTTTTGGTGTCTGCTCCAGAAAAGTCCTTTACAGTGTGCTTCGTTACTGGAGGACGAAGGACAGGCACAGAAGGACTCTTGGATGTAGCTCACTTACTCGAAAGAACGGGTGCATCCCGTGACGGCGTTGGAACCCTTCATTATATTGTGAACGGGCACCCGAGTGTTTTCATATAACCACGCTCACCCACCAGGGCTGCTAACTCAAACACCGCTGTGCTGTGCCCATCACACTAGAACAAAAAGCTGCCTCTTTCACTGGAGATGATAACTGAAATCAAATATTTTCTGAGTAAATATTTTTGGTTTGCTAAGTCACACAGTCAGCTTTCATATTATGCATCAAAACAGAAAGCCTTTTCCAAGTCTAAAAAAAATCACAGCTATTTTGTAAACAAAACATTAAGCAAACATGAACTTGAGCATCTCTGAAGGTCAGACCCGAGACTCATCTTTGATGATTGATTCTAAATCCACTCATTATAATTAATAAAAGTAGTGCCAATATGTGACTGGAATTTCTTACATAATAGGTAATTCTAGATTATTCAATTTACTTTTTGATTATTTGTTGTAAGCAACTTCCACCCAAGATAATTAAAGAGCAAGAAGAAAAAAACAAAAAGACAAACACTGTCCAAGCCAACCACATCAACAGGTCTGGCAAAGTTTTGGCATGTCTGTCTCTGGCAGCAGCTCCATGGCTTCTCCCTGACTCTGCCTCCTTTCTCCCAGCATTCAGTTTAGTTTTCCCCACCTAGCTGTGCTCTACCCTATTACAGACCCCAAATAGCTTCTTTATTAACCGGTAGTATTCACAGCATACAGAGGGGAATCCCACATCAAGGAATGTATTAGGGATATCAAATTGGGTTGGAGAGGGACACACTGGAATTTTATTCAACTGCAAAGAAGAATGATGTTGTAACATTTGCAGGAAAACCGAAATCATTGTGCTAAGTGACATAAGCCTAACTCAGAAAGAAACCATTTTCTCTCATACGTAGAATCTAGATTTAAATGTGTGTGTGTGTGTGTGTGTGTAGGACAGGAAAGCACAAGGGGAGCTATAAGACAGAAGAGCTCTAAAGGGGGCAGGATGATAGGACATAGACAATACGAGAGTAGAAGAGAGTGTGGGGGTGAGGGAGGAAGGAGCCATCATGATAGGGAGGGTGATGAGTGAGGACGAATAAGATTAAAATCGAATCAACTCTATGAAGATGTTCACAGTGAAATGTGTATGATCTCACATGAGAAAACATCCAGTTAGCAGACATCTTCAGCAAACTGACATAAACCAGCCACAGATTATTTAGCTTCCTGAACCCCGCCCCCTCTGCCTTGTAGAGGGTTTTTTCTTGGTGTGTCTGTTGCATGTGTGTTTTTCCTCATCCCCTCTAATCTTTCTGATTACAAAAAAAAAAAAGATAAGTATATAAAATTTCAGTCACATAGGTCACCCAATAATATTAGATTAAAAAAGAAAATACTGAAGGAAGAAACTGATGAAGGCATTAGAAAGCTAAAAGGCTGGGCTGACAGAACCAGTCAGTACTGTGAAAACAGCTACATTATTTAAAGCCACGTTCAGATTCAATGCAATCACCAGTAAGTCTCCAATGATAGTCTTCACAGGAATAGAAAAATTCATCCTAAAATTCATATGAAATCACCAAAGACCCCAAACAGCTGAAGCCATCCTAAGTAGAAGAAGGAGGACTGTTAGAGAAACCAGTATTGCAATACACTACAGAGCCACGGTGACATGTCAGCATGACCCTGGCACAGAACACACCCCAAGATCGGTGGAATCGCGTAGACGACCTGGATACACCCTTACTGAGTCACACACCCCAAGATCAGTGGAATCGCATAGGTGACCTGGCTATACCCTCACTGAGCCACACACCCTGA
The DNA here is from genome assembly GCF_018167655.1 of Microtus oregoni. Classification (NCBI taxonomy): domain Eukaryota; kingdom Metazoa; phylum Chordata; class Mammalia; order Rodentia; family Cricetidae; genus Microtus; species Microtus oregoni. Next base: position 41,471,818 of record NW_024543068.1, on the reverse strand, counting down.
GATCAGTAGAATCGCATAGATGACCTGGATACACTGAGCCACAGTCGCCTGATTCTTTCCTCTTCCACAAAGAGAACTGGGAAGATCACACAGTCACATGCAGAATAGAAACTGGATCCCTGACTCTTAACCCTGCAACACAGACCGAAGATCTTCATTTAAGGCCTGAAGCAGCCCAGAAAATGTCAGCGAGAGTTGACAAACAGAAATGCCCGAGATTAGCTGGTGCTTTCTCACCTTCCAGTTCTCATGCAAGAATCACTCCTTCAGAACATGGCCCCCCGTTCCGAAATATGGGCTCCGCTGTATGGTGCTAAGTTACTCTCTATTCCGTCCCATCGTTCTGTAACTACACATTTACTGTGTTTCCTCGTACGGTGCTATCTTTTCTCCTAAGTGACAAACTTCAGTGCTAACTAAGCCACCCATTTGTCTGAACTCCATATCAAGGACCTAGTACCATGCCTCCAAAGCAGAATACATTTAACAAATATCTTTGAATGAATAAGACGTGGGATGGAAACTGGGCATAGAGGCGCATACTTTTAATCCCAGCACTCAGGAAGCAGAGGCAGGTGGATCTCTGAGTTCAAAGCCAGCCTAGTCTACAAAGTAAGTTCCAGGATATATAGAGCTACATAGTGAGATGCCATCTTCAAAAGCACCAAAAACAAAACAAAAAAAAAAAAAGTAATGAGGTGTAGGAATTCTCCAAAAATACCCATTACTGAAGATGGTCCCTGCTCTAGTTTATCTATAAGATGAAGTAACCAAGAGCTTTGAAATTGATGATGGTGAAGTACCTCTTCAGACCCTACTGGTATGCCAACAGGAGATGGTAACAATAAAAAGACACTCTTACCTCTTGTTCAGAAGGTCATTGTGAAGAAGAAACTCTGGACACCTTGTGATCTTGAAGCTCCTCTCTGTGCTGGGAGGCCAGCGCTCTTCTAGTAGTTGATAGGGCCTCAGACACCATAGCCTGTCCATTCTTGATCAGCAGCAGACAGACTGAGGAAACAGGGCGCCCAGTGTCATTAGCAACATGTCCACAATAATCACTACACACTAGTTTCAGCACTTGCTCAGGTTAGTTTTGTGGATGAAAAAGCTAAAACATTTTGTATAAGCAGAGATTGAACTCTGTGTCAGAATACCAGGCCTGTCGCCACCCAGAGTGTTGCTTGTGGCACAAGTGATCTTAGTCCCTCTCGTTTGCCAATCCCAACTTCCCCATCTGCAGAACTGTAATGTCACTTGGCTATAGCTGCTCTCAGGGCTTATGAGTCTCAGAGGCATCTGGGTGACCAACCTCTGCTAATTCGGCAGCCCTAAGATAGAAAATGGCGTGGCTGGACTGTGCCAGCCAGAGAAGGAAGAAGAGGGCAGAAGAGGGCGCACCAATGCCTAGTCGTACCATACTTCCTCAGCCTCTGTGGTACTATATAACCCCAAGGCTGGTGAGGTGCCCCTTGGCAAAGATCTGATCATGAAGAACCATCTGGGTTTGGAGGCAGGTGAGCAGGGAAACTCCACAAGTCCCCAAATGGCCCTTGTTCCCTCAGACCCAACCACACACCCAATAACACTGAAGCCCTGGGCCAGGAGGGGGATCTGTGGACTTCTGCACTGCCCCTGTCGTTGGAGAACACTCTAACCCCTACCGTGTGTCTCAACAGGGCTCTCTTCTGTCTACATCCTTTAGATAACTACACATCTGAGCCTGGCTTCTTCGCCAATAGAACCTTCAGTTGATTATGAGCACAGCAGCAGCATAGGTTCAAGTGTGTTTGAAGAAACAGAATTATTTCACAGATAGGCGTTATCATCAACTGTCCTTATAGCTGAATTCTGAGTTTTACGTCTTTTCTGGAAGAAAAGTTCCACTAGATGCAAAGCCAGGTGTTACTCCTGCCTGCTTTTGTCTAGAGATGCCATGTTCTCTGAGAATGTGTCCAGTCTCCAAACAAGAAATTCGACAGCAGGGACATTTTCTCTCAATACAGCTACGAGTGTGAAGTGTGTAGTGTCTGCCAGTACAGAGATGGCACCCACTAAATATTGGAACCTGGAATTAGGGACCCAGAATTTAAAAGAAGTAAATTAATTCTAAAACTCTGTATCCACAAGAAATATCCTATGATGAAAACAATATAAAATTATTTCAAACTGGCTCAAACAGCAGTGAAATTCTTTGGCTATTGCGGCAGAAAAGTCTCTGGGTAATGTGCATCGCTCCTAAAGGCCCTCCTGCTTCCCCTGCAGTTATCTTGGCTGGTGCTATCTGACCCTCTCTTCACTAGGCAGGACTATTACAAGGGAGTAAGGAAGATCAAATCCACCAGAGGCCTGGGGTTCACACCACTGTTCTCCTCTCCCCTGGCGTTAGCAGCCAGTGTGGAGTGATTGTCTAAAACACCCCATAAATAGAAACCAGTAGCAAACACAGTCTAGGTTTTGACAGTTCATCTCACAGCTTGGCTGCACTTGGATGTTTCATGCATCCTCTGTTCCGCATAAGTTCTTTTTTTTTTATTTATTTATTATGTATACAATATTCTGTCTGTGTGTATGTCTGCAGGCCAGAAGAGGGCACCAGACCTCATTACAGATGGTTGTGAGCCACCATGTGGTTGCTGGGAATTGAACTCAGGACCTTTGGAAGATCAGGCAATGCTCTTTACCACTGAGCCATCTCTCCAGCCCCCCGCATAATTTCTTGATGCCCCATTTTAGAATCTGTCAGATCAAGATAATCACATTGTCCTTGTAACTCATGGGGCTAAAGAAAGGATAAACAGGCAGTAGACGAGAAAGTACTGAACATTACATTGATAGCGCTTACGTGCTAACACTTCTGAGTTTTAACTTCATCCCCGCTGTGTCTGTGGAAGCACTTCCGGGTGTAAGGATCATTTGTCAAAATAGTCATCTAGGGTCAACAGTCCTGGATGGATCAGATCTGTGCTTTCCCTGAAGCTACGGTGCCGCCTGGCATCCAACAGGCTGCGTGGTTATGAGGCATCCGTGAGACAGACAAGGGCTTGACAAAAGGCAGAAAAGAAAAAGTGACATTGAAAACACACCAGGCACAGTGTCACACCCCTGTGGTTCTAGCACTCAGAAGGCTGAGGCAGGAGACTGCCAGAGTTCAAGGCTAACCTGGGCTACATAGGCAGATCCTATCATAAACAAATGACAGTGGGTCTCGTGTTTGCCACTCCCACGTCTTCAGGAACTTTTATTTATGTTAAAGGTTAACTCAAGTTGGCCAACATGCCTGCCACACATCTGCAGTCCCCGCACTGGAAACGTGGAGGCAGAAAAAGAGTTCAGGATTGTCCTCAGCTACATAGTACATTTGAGGCCAGCTCTGCAAATGATTGAAAGAAAGAAAAATATAAATCAAAACAAATTAACTTATTCAATGTCTAAGGCAATGTGTTTTTTTCTTTAAGGATTTGGGGCCCAGATTCTTCACCCCCTTATAGCAGTGGCTCTCAACCTTCCTCCTGCTGCAACCCTTAAATTCAGTTTCTCATGCTGTGGTGACCCCCAACCATAAAATGAGTTTCATTGCTACTTCGTAACTGTAATATTGCTACTGTTATGAACCATAATGTAAATATCTGTTTTCTGATGGTCTTAGGTGACCCCTGTGAAAGGGTGGTTTGACCCCCAAAGGGAGTCATGACCCACGTATTGAGCACCACTGTCTTATAAGGAGGCAAAAGCAAACACCAAAATTAACTGCAAAAGAAAAGTTGAGCCTGTGCTCACCTGTAGTCACAGTCACTTGGGAAGCTCAGACAGGGGAAAGTTTGTACCCGGGAGTTTCAGACCACCTCAAGTAACACAGTGAGACTCTGTCCCTCAAAATATCTGGGATTAAAGTTAAATATAAACTAAATGAAAGCTAAAAGTCTAACTTCACCAGCAAAAGGCTGAAGGAGGTCGGTGAAAAACAAGCATGCACCAGCAAAAGTCCCCATCTGTCAAATGCAGTAACCCGTGAAGACCTGGCTGCAGCTCCGTCAGGGACACCCAGTTACCAGCGGGTCCAGGCAAACGTCGCTGAGAGTGGAAGTGAGCATCCCCACTCCACACCGCTCAAAACAAATTTTCAGACAGAGGAAATTTTGTCCCTCCAGAGAAAAACAGGAACGGATCAGAACTCTCTGCAGTTTTGTAAAGACATTAGGACATCGGAAGCCCTTTTAATCATAAGCTAACACACCAGGGTGACCTAAGGCAGCCCTTAGTGAACCATGCCACACTCGAAGGCCTCCACTGAATGTAGTGGGCTGTTTCTGCATCTTTGTGTCTAGAATGGGATCACCGTGTCCTTGAGAGAACTGAGAAAAGTCATCTGTTCCCAGTGAGGGAGATTAAGACTCCAGAGCAGGGCTGGAGAGATGGCTCAGTGGTTAAGAGCATTGCCTGCTCTTCCAAAGGTCCTGAGTTCAGTTCCCAGCAACCACATGGTGGCTCACAACCATCTGTAATGGGGTCTGGTGCCCTCTTCTGGCCTGCAGACAGACAGAACATTGTATACATAATAAATAAATATTTTAAAAAAAAAAAAAGACTCCAGAGCAGTTCATCTCACAGGGGACCCCGACTCCTCAAAAACCACAACAATGTCCCACTCCAGCAGACGTGAAGGAGGGATCTGCTTCCATAGGTTTGGGTCATTTGGTTTTCCTTTTTCTTTCTTTTTGCATATTGTCATTATATACCGTGATGGGTTTCATAGAGACAATTTCCTGGAAGTATATGCACGTGCTTTGATAGTATCCCACCCCAAACCATCCTCTCCTCCCCATTCCATTTGCCCTTCCATGATGTTCCCAGTCTCCCTTTGGTGTCCATGTTGCATTTGCACATAGTACACACAGACACAAGTACACACACATACACATATACGTACACACATGCATACACACACTCACACACACATGCACATATACGTACACACATGCATACACACACATGCACATATACGTACACACATGCATACACACACATGCACATATACGTACACACATCATACACACACTCTCACACACACATGCACATATACGTACACACATGCATACACACATGCACATATATGTACACACATGCATACACACACTCACACACATGCATACACAATGCACATATATGTACACACATGCATACACACACATGCACATATACGTACACACATGCATACACACACTCACATACACACATGAATGCATGCACACACAGAGACACAAGTACACACACACATGCACATATACGTACACACATGCATACACACACATGCACATATACGTACACACATGCATACACACACTCACACACACATGAATGCATGCATGCACACACATGCACACGTGAGTATGCGTGTGTGTTTCTGTCTTTATGTACAATCTAGAACCCACAAATGAGAAAGCGTGCAGTGTTCTCTGCACCTGGCTCATCTGGACGCCCCCTGGCTGCACTCATTTCCCAGGAGAGGACTTAACCTTGCTCTTCTCTGTGACTGAATAAAATCCCACACACCACACTTTCTTTAAACTCAGAATTACCATAGGCACACACAACTTTGTTTTGGTGTTTTCATTTTGCTTTTATTGAGTCTTTGTTTGCAACTTGTTCAAAAATGGTTTAGCTTCTATAATGCCTGAAATAATGATTATCAGCCAAAAAAATCATTATGCTGTGTATTTGAGTATTATTATTCTGAAGCTATTTTCATGTATGGTGAGATACATCAAGTTAGTAATCCAAGCGGCGTCATTGAGAATTGAGATTGCAGAAATGTTTGAAAAAGCAATAAAGATATAAAACCAGTGAGTTTTAAAACTCCGCAGTTATGAACTAGAATTGAAAATACCCATTAAAAATCATTTATAGGGGAAAAATTATTCCTAGTTCTATCCACTAAAGAGGCCTGATAATGAATATCCCAGAATATAACCACACTCTAGCACCCAAATTACATATGTGTCTGTGTATATCTGTGTGCGTCTGTATGCATGTGTGTATGTGTGTCTGTGTTTCTGGATGTGGATGAGTGTGTGTGTGTGTGTGTTACTGGAGATTGAATTTAGGACTTTGCACTTTCCAGACAATCGGTCTATCTTTGTGCTATTTTCTCAACCGTTTGGTTTTCCATTTTGAGAAAATGTACTGAGCTACCCAGGCTGGCCTTGAACTTGCAGTCCTATCCCTCCACCTTAGTTTCTTCAGTAGCCAAGATTACAGCCTGCATGCCTAGGCATTCTAACTCTCACTTTCCACTAATAGGAACTGGAGTTCCTTGGCGAACTGGCTACCTCACACTGTAGACGGACTTTCTTTCCTGCCGCCAGCCCTAAATAATGACGTGGAGACTTCTTATTAATTACGAAAGCTTGGCCTTTAACTTAGGCTTGTCTTATTTAATCTGTGTTCTAGCACATGGTATTACCTCTCTTTCATCTTGCACCTCCTTTTCCCTCTCCATCTGGAGACTCCGGGCATCTCTGCCCTTCTTCCCAGTATTCTCTCTGCCCTGAAAATCCTAGCTATGAGCCATTTAGCTTTTCAGTAAACCAGTCACAGTAACATATATTCACACAGTGTAAAGGAATATTCCACAACATCACACCCTAGACAGGAAAGCTCCAAGACTAGCATGGAACATTTTGTCACACCAGACAACAGGGAGAGTATGAAAAACTAGTCATGTCACGTCTGTGAACAAGCTAGGAAAATCTCCACAGGCCACAAATGGACCAACCTGAAAGAAACGCAAACATCCAATCTGTTGAAATCCGTGAGTTCATGATTATGGTTAAGATAGGCAAAAACAAATTCAGTCACCTTTGGCACATATAAGAGGGTCTACTTTTCTTTTTACTGTGGTAAAAACCATAACAGAAAACTGATTATCTGTCAGGTAGGTGGTAGTGGCCCACACTTTTAACTCCAGCAATTAGGAGGCAGAGACAGAGGGATCTCTATGAGTTCAAGGCCAGTCTGGGTCTACAGAGTTCCAGACTTTCAGGAATACACAAAAGAAAACCTGTTTGAAAAACCCAAACAAACCAACCCAACAACAAAGAAAGAAATTGTTCTGGAACTCACTATGTAGACAGACAGACCTCAAACTCACAGAGATCTGATGACTGTGCCTCCTGAGTGCTGGGATTAAAGCCTGTGCCATCAGGCCCAGCAACTACATACTTTTAAAAAGGCTAAAACCATGCTGGGAGTTTAGCATGGGGGACACAGCACATATTTGGTACATGGAAGGCCCAACGTTCAGTCCCAGGCTCTGCAAAAATATAACGTGGGAAAATTGAGTGTAATATTTGTACATTTTTTTAAAAAAAAAAAAATCAGTTTAGGAAAAAAAGAACCTGAATCTGACCAAACCTCCCTAGCTAATTCCCAAATTAATTGTATTTCACAAGGTAAAAAAAAAAAAAGTTTTTGTTTTGTTTCTTGTTTTGTTTCAGCCTAGTGCTGATGTTTTCCAGTGCACTTTTTCCCTGAATTCACTGAGTTTTACAATTTATAGTATTTCTATTGAAAATGTATCCTTTCCTGAAGTCTCGATTTCTTTGCTGATTTTTTCATCTATGCTACTTTCTCATCTCTATCCTTGACCTCTTCTCTGCATCTGAATTAATCCCTACCCCATTATCACTTTGACAAACTTTTGAATTCTTAGCTGGCATTCACCTCATTTCAGAATCTTTACGTGTGGTAGCTGAGGCATCCTGATATTTTGGAGGAGTCATGTTGATCTACATTTTTATGTTCCTTGTGCACTGGTGGGGAATGGTATCGCTTCAGACTTTTTTGAGGATTCTTCATAGAAAGAGTTTAACTGCGGGTTCAATTCCAAAACCACACAGAAAGGAGAAAGTAACATCCTCAAACCACAAACCAAAGTGTATAAATATTCTTTAAGTTATGTGGTGGTTTGAAAAAGAATAACTCCCGTAGGAACCAAGTAAAGCCAAGAACAATGGAGGCTCCTGCAATCCACCTGCCCCCCCACCCCCAGCATAGCTTTGAATGCTTAGAAGTAGCACTACTTGAGAAGGATAAGAAGGTGTGGTCTTATGGGAGGAAATGTGTCACTGGAGTGGACTTTAAGGTATCAAAAGCCCATACCAGGGGTTGGAGAGATGGCTCAGCAGTTAAGAGCATTGCTTGCTCTTCCCAAAGGTCCTGAGTTCAATTCCCAGCAAACACATGGTGGCTCACAACCATCTGTAATGAGGTATGGTGCCCTCTTCTGGCCTGAGGCATACACGCAGACAGAATATTGAATACATAATAAATAAATAAATAAATAAATAAATAATTCCTTTTTTAAAAAGCTCATACCATTTTCTCTCTCTCTCTCTCTCTCCCCCCCTCCCTCCCTGCTCCCTATACAACAGGACATAGCTCTCGGATATTTCCAGTGCCACTCTTGCCTGCTGCCAGGCTCCCCACCATGATGAAAATGTACTAACCCTCTGAAGCTGTAAGCCAGCCCTCAATTAAATGCTTTCTTTTATAAGAGTTGCTTTAGTCATGGTGTCTCTTCATAGCAACAGAACTCTGACCAAGACAAGTTGGTTAATATGAATTGTTGCATTACCAATGACCATAAAAGTGAAAAATGACAAAAATAATGTAGAGTAATCTACAAAGTTAAAATCACTGAGGTAGCCGGGCGGTGGTGGCGCACGCCTTTAATCCCAGCACTCGGGAGGCAGAGGCAGGCAGATCTCTGTGAGTTCGAGACCAGCCTGGTCTACAGAGCTAGTTCCAGGACAGGCTCCAAAGCCACAGAGAAACCCTGTCTCGAAAAACCAAAAAAAAAAAAAAAAAAATCACTGAGGTAAAGCCAAGTACAATTTACAAAGGTAAAGCCGCTGAAGCCACTGCAATTCTAGCACCTGGAAGACAGGAGGATCTCCAGTCCAAGGCCATTTTCATCTGTACACTGAGTCTGAGATAGGCCTGGGCTAATGAGAGCCTGTCTCAAAAAAAAAAAAAAAAAAAAAAAAAAAAAAAAAAAAAAAAAAAAAAAAACATGCTGAAAAGCTAAGAAAAAAATAAATCATGTCCAACACGGAAAACAAACTATTCCCCAAAATTAATAAGGAGAGGAGGGGAGAAATATCAATACTTTAGCCAACCAAAACATCACCTAACAAAACCTTAGGAGACAGCAAATCCCTTTCTGACATAGCCTTATGTGTAAATGAACTCAACTCACCTTGAGAAAAGGCAGACTGACTGCATTAACTGTCTGCTGTTCTCAAGAAATAAACAGATAGCAAAGATGTTCCAAAACAGAGTAGCAAAGGGTGAAAATCAGCCTCCCAAGCAATCAGAAGCCATGAATAACCATGACCAGGTGTGGCTACTCTTACGTCTAATAGAGACATCAAACCAAACTAGCCAGGAAAGTAGGGCAGATACACCATTAGAAATAGTTGTATCAAGCAGATATGACTGTTGTATTTATACATCAAATCTCGAGGCCTCCAAGTTTATAAAACAAACACTAAATGGCATACAACACCATGTAAGTTCAGACACAATTATAAGAGACTTCAATACCCACTCTAGATAAGTCTTCCATATTAAAACTCCGCAAAGAAGTCTCAGAGATAAATTACACCAAAGATGAATTGGACTTAACACCTTCGGAGCATTCCACCCCGCAGATGGAGTGGGAATATATATCTTCTCAGCATTGCATGGAACCATCTCTAAATTGACCCCATTATAGGTCATAAAACAACAAAAATTTTTGAAACCATCCCTGATACCTACCAGTCAGTAGACAAGAAATAGAAGTTGAGAAACTTCTGAAACTACGAATACTCGAGACTAAACAATACACTTCAAATTTCTCTTTGATCTGCTATCTGTGTGTGCATGACGCACGCAGGCCGCAGCACACGTGGGGAGGTCAGAAGTCAACAGTGTGGGGTTGACTCTCTCCTTCAGGTCCTCAGGCTTACACAGCAAGGGCTATTGTCCCCCAAGCTGTCTCACCAGCTCTCAACACACTTTTGAACAAACAGCGGAGCACTGAGGAACTTGAGAAGGAAAACTTAAAGTTCCCAGAAACAAATAAAAAAGATAGCATGCCTGCTGTAGGATTTTCTGCTCGCTTGGCTTTCCGAGGGATCCGCCCCCCAGCTCCCCAGTAACACACACAGAGGCTTATTACTGCTTATGAATGCCAGGTCTTAGTTTGTTTTGTTTTTTGTCAGCTTTTCTTAACTTAAATTAGCCTGACTACCCTTTACCTCTGGGCTTTTATCTTTCTCTAGTTCTGTATACCTTTCATTTCTTCTTTCTCCACAGCTTACTGTGTAACTGGGTCGCTGGCCCCTGGTGTTCTCCTCTCCTTGTTCCTTGGTGCGCTCGTCTTCTCCTATTTATCCTCTCTGCCTGCCAGCCCCGCCTACCCTTGCTCCTGCCTCGCTATTGGCCGATCAGCTCTTTATTAGGACCATCAGGTGTTTCAGACAGGCACAGTAACAGCTTCACAGAGTTAAACAAATGCAGCGTAAACAAAAGTCACACACCTGAAATTTAATATTCCTCTCCACGTGCCCTACCAGACCCTCTAGAATGGTCCTAAGAGGAAAATACATAGCTATAAATGATCACACCAAAAAAACCAGAGCGATACCAAATAAATACTCTGATCTCAAACCTTAAGGACTCTAGAAAAGCAAGCCAAACCCAAATGCAGTGGATCGCACAAAGTTTAATAAGACAGAAAAACCATGCAATAGAGACTAGCAGATGCAACCAACCAAAGCTGTTTCTTTGAGAAAGCTAACAAGACTGGCAAATCAGTAGCCAACTAAAAAAAAAAAGAAAAGAAAAGAAAAAAAAATGAGAGAGATTGCACACACACCACACCACACATGCACACCACACACACAATTAAAAAACAAAACCAAAACTTGGTAAAGGCATGCACACACATGCAAAAAGAAAGAAAACTACAGAGGACTCTGGAGAGATGGCTCAGGGTTTAAAAGCACTTGCTACTGTCACAGAGGACTCAGGTTCAGTTCCTAGCACCCATCTGGCAGCCCACAAACATCTATAACTCCAGTTCCAAAGGATCCAATATCTTCTTCTGGCCTTCTCAGGCACCAGGCATGCATGTGATACACATATATACAACATACATGTAGGCAAAGCACCCACACATGTAAATTTAAAAAATACTAAGAAAACTTTAGGCCAAATGAAAAATCTGCAACAAAACGCCCCAACTAAATTTAAGATCACATTACGATCATACATCATGACTAAATTAGTTTCACCCTGGGAATCCAAGAGTGGTTCAACACAAGCCAATCAACTAATGTAATGCACCACATTAATAGACTTTAAGAGAAAAATCACATGACCATCTTAATAGCTGCAGAAAAGGCATTTGGCAAAGTTCAACATGCCTTTGTGGTAAAAGTGCTGAAGAAACTAGGAATAGATGGAACACGCCTGTCCTGGTTAGGGTTTCTACTCCTGAGGCAAACACCATGTCCGAGGGACATGCTCGGGAGGAAAGGGTTTGTTTGGCTTACACTTCCACATTGCTGTTCATCACCAAAGAAGTCAGGCAGGAACTCAAGCAGGACAGGGACCCAGAAGCAGGAACTGACGCAGACGCCATGGAGGGGTGCTGCTTACTGACTTGCTCAGCCTGCTTGCTTATAGAGCCCAGGACTAGCAGCCCAGGGATGGCCCAACCCACCATGGGCTGGGCTCACCCCTATGGATCACTAAATAAGAAAATGCCTTACAGCCTGGTCTCATGGAGGCATTTCCGCAGCTGAGGCTCCTTCCTCTCTGAGTCCATCTTGCGTCAAGTTAACACACAAAACCAGCCATTTCAAGACCTCGACGTAATAAAGGCGACATACGACAAACCTATAGCCAGCATTGTACTGAAGGGGAAAAGCTGGCACCGTTTTCTCTAAAATAGGGAACAAAAACAAGGTTGGTGTTCTCTCCACTCATCAATATAGTATTAGCTAGAGCAATAACACAAGAGGAAGATATAAAGGGGGAAATAAGGAAGAAATCAAATTATCTATATTCACAAACTGTGACTCGAAGAAAGCTCTTAGGCCTAATAAACACTTTCAGTAAAGCTCAGGACAAAATAATCAATATACAAAGATAAGTAGTTTTTATACATACTTATAGATATCAATAATAATTTTTTCTGAGGCTGGGCTGTGGTGGCGCACGCCTTTAATCCCAGCACTCAGGAGGCAGAGGCAGGCGGATCTCTGTGAGTTTGAGGCCAGCCTGGTCTACAACAGCTAGTTCCAGGACAGGAACCAAAAAAAAAAAAAAAGCTACGGAGAAACCCTGTCTCAAAAAAAATCCAAAAAAAAATAATAATAATTTTTTCTGAGAAAGAACTTAGAAAAATATCCCATACATAATGATAGCTTTTTAAAAAAATATCTTGGGCCAGGTGGTGGTGGCACATGCCTTTAATCCCAGCACTTGGGAGAGAGAGGCAGGTGGATCTCTGTGAGTTTGAGGCCAGCCTGGTCTACAAGAGCTAGTTTCAGGACAGGCAGCAAAGTTACACAGAGAAAGCCTGTCTCCAAAAACAAAAACAAAACAAAAAATATTGGAATAAACCTAATGAAATCATGAAACACCTCCACAGTGAAAACTTTAAGACCATTTTTAAAAGGAAACTAAAGAAAATATTAGACTATGGAAAGGGCTATGTTCCTAAATTGACAGAATTCATATGACAAAAATTACACTACCCAAAGTAATCTACAGACTCAGTACAAGTCCCATAAAAATTCCAATGATACTGTTCATAGAACTAGTATAAAAAATCCAAAATCTCATACAGAAACAAGAGTTCGTGAACAGCAAATCAACTCTAAGCAGAACAATGCTTGAAGTACAACGCCTGACCTCAAATTAAACTGTAGCACTTATATTTATATATAAGTGCAAATTCAACTATAGTGATAAAGTGTGACTGTCACTTTGACAGGATCTAAAGTCACCCAGCAGAGACGCTTGCCAGGCGCACTGTGAAGGAGACTCATGATTTGGTGAACTGAGGTGGGGAAAGGTACTCTCGTAGTACATGGCTTCGTTCCTTTGTCTTGGACCCTAGGCTGTAGAAAAGGGAGAGCTAGGAGCTGGACAGATGTTTGCTGCTGTTCCATACTGGAGTTCAGTTTTCACAGCTGCCTGTAATTCCAGATCCAAGGGATCCAACCTCTCCTCCTCCTCCTCCTCCTCTTCCTCCTCTTCTTCCTCCTCCTCTTCCTCCTCCTCCTCCTCCTTCTTCTTCCTCTTCTTCTTCCTCTTCTTCTTCCTTCTCTTCTTCTTCTTCTTCTTCTTCTTCTTCTTCTTCTTCTTCTGTGATTTATTTATTTTGATTTTACATACATTGGTGTTTTGCCTGCACATATGTCTGTCTGAGGCCTCAACAAATTAAAACCAAAACGACCATTTGATCCAGTTACACATCTCTTCTCCTGAGCATGTGTTCAGAGGACTCTACACCCTACCACAGAGGTCCCTGCACATCCAAGTTTCCTGCTACACTGTTCACAACAGCAAGGACATGGAGCCAGCTTATATGCCCAGCAATGAAAATGGTATACACGAAGGATTTTACCCAGCTGTGAAGAAAAGTGAAGGAACAAAGTTTGTAAGAGAAATGGGTGAACCTGGAAAGTACCTCAATCAAGGAGACCCAGGCTGAACAAACAAACCATACAGATCATGGCGTTCAGTCCTTACATCTACTGTGTAAGGGGCATGAGTGTAGTTACAGGCTATGAAACTACAAAGACGAGGAGACGGTGAAAGAGGTGTTGAGGAGGAGAAAGCCAAGAGGGCACACGTGACATGTAAGAGGAAGGGAGGCCACTGGGGGAGGAAGGGGAGGAAGGAGAATCAATGAAAACAACTTCTGTTTGAAAATACCGCGATGGGGCTGCAGGCAGCTCTGCAGTTATGAGTGCAGAGTTCAGATCCCAGAACCCATGTAACAAGCCATTGTTCTCAAACACATTTGTTCTTTTGTTTTGTTTTGTTTTTTGTTTGTTTGTTTTGTTTTGTTGTTATTTTAAGACAGGGTTTCTCGGTAGCTTTGGAGCCTGTCCTGGAAACTAGCTCTTATAGACCAGGCTGCCCTTGAACTCACAGAGACCCGCCTGCCTCTGCCTCCTGAGTGCCGGGATTAAAGGCGTGCACCACCATTGCCCGGCTCAAACACGCTTGTAACCACAGGTCTGAGATACAAACCCCAATTTCAAGGAGAGACCCTGCCTGCCTTGAAGGAACAAGCAGAGATTGATAGAGGACATCCAACAACCCTCAATCCTCTTCCTGGCACACACACACACACACACACACACACATTTTAAGAATGAAAATGCCATAATGAAACCTGAACATTGTATTCTAATACCTAAAAAACAAGACAAAATATACAAACCATGTATTGACGTAGCTTCCTTCTGAATTCTCTAATGCCGGAGTCTGCCAGGTGGAAGAGTGATCAGTGGAAGTTAGAGCCCCTTTCTGTCTAATCCTGTTCAAACCAGCGCTGAGGCTGGAGTACGGAATTCAAGACAACAATCTCTTTAGAGGGTTCCCTTCTTCCTACAGCAGAAGCCACCACTTCACCTTGTGAATGAAGCGGGCGCTCATTCACTCTGGACACTGTAAATCTTGGGCAGTGAATGACTAAGCCAAGAGGTGTCACCCAAGTATACTGTTGTGGGGGAATCAGGCCAAGCACTTGGGTCTACCTGTGGAGGAGCCATAGCAGTGTTCTGATCTCTCCAAGTGCTCAGGAGAAGGGAGGAAGCTGCAGGGAATGTTTGATGGCCATGAGCTTTCCAGTTCAGAAATGTGTGTGGCAAAAGAAGCCACAGTTTGAGCTGCCCGCTGATCACTGGGTTGTGGCTTTCAGGCTGAGGTTACCCGTTCCTTGCCAAGGAGAACAGGACCACTGGTGACCAGTCCCTCACCAGCCATTCTTACCTTGTCTGTTTAGCTCACCCCAATCCATGACTATCTCTCTAATCCAGGAGCTGCAAGGGGTTGACAAACAAAACTTTAACCCACAATAAAATGATGATAATGATGTATCATATTTGTGGCTAGTTAAATTTGACAAAATACTAAAATGTCTTCAACAATTATTCTGAAATAGTGTCAATGCAAATTAAAACAATTAAATTTCAAAAATTAAGATGAAAATAAAATCAGCACCCTTGTTAAATACTTAAAATTTAGTACATTCTGCCAGGCATGGTGTCACAATGCCTTTAATCCCAGCACTAGGGAGACAGAGGTAGTAGGTCTCTACCCAGCCTGGTCTACATAGTGAGTTCCACGGTAGCCAGGGCTATGTGGAGAGACCCTGTCTCAAAATGAATAAAATTTTCTATATTACACACTCAGTTGTCTGAATGCATTTTGTCTTCCTCTTATGTTCCCTGATCTATAGAAAATGACTTATAAACTTTATCTTTTAGCAACATCAGCAATATATAACCCTAGAACCACACAAACAGAAAAGTTTATTTCAGATCTTGATAGCTCGATCTGATAAGGCTTGCTGGATCCATGGTTTCAAACAACGGGTCCAAT
Source organism: Microtus oregoni (assembly GCF_018167655.1). NCBI lineage: Eukaryota > Metazoa > Chordata > Mammalia > Rodentia > Cricetidae > Microtus > Microtus oregoni. Next base: position 41,456,143 of record NW_024543068.1, on the reverse strand, counting down.
CACCAGTGGGATAGAATTCTGTTGGAATAGAATTTCTTGACCAAGAGCATCTTGGGAGAAAGGGCTTATTTGGCTGACGGTTCCAGGTCTCAGTCCATCATTGTGGGGACGTCAAGCTAGAACTTGAGGCAGATAGTCACATCGAATTCAGAGAGCAGAGGGAGAATTGAAAGGCAGCTCCATGGTTAACGGGACCCTGGCTCAGTTCCCTGCACCCACATCAGGTGGCTCACAACTGTCTGTAACTCAGGCCCCAAGAGAGCAGATGTTTCTGTGGGCGTGTGAACTCACGTGAACACACTCTTCCAGACCCACAAGTAAAAGTAAAATAAATCCTTAAAGTGTGCTTCTAAAAGAGCAAAGAAAGAATAAATACTTATACATGTTGTGTTCACTTGCTTTCTCTACTCTCTCAAAGCCCAAAGCCTAAACTCCGGAAATTAGGGCAACCAAGATGGTCCTCCACAGCCATGCTCACAGGCCAACCTGATCTAGATGATCCATAGTTGAGATTCTTTCCCAGGGCATTTTAGCTTGGGTCAGGTTGACAGTTAAGAGTAGCCTTCTGTTCTTCATACATCTTAGAAACTATTGCTTGGCCTGTATGTTTAGAATATGAAGGTCTCTGGGCACAGCCAGTGTTTGTTTTTTTTTTTTTGGTTTTTCGAGACAGGGTTTCTCTGTGGTTTTGGAGCCTGTCCTGGAACTAGCTCTTGTAGACCAGGCTGGTCTCGAACTCACAGAGATCCGCCTGCCTCTGCCTCCCGAGTGCTGGGATTAAAGGCGTGCGCCACCACCGCCCGGCCCCAGCCAGTGTTTGTTAACTGGCTATTTTTGAACCCCTAGCAGAGCACAGCCCCCCGATACCCACATTTGGGTGGGCAGCCATGTATGCAGAGTCACGGAGCGGGTCGAGTGGGAAGCTGTCTTCAATAGCTGATCTAAATCCTTCCACTTTGTAAGAGAAGAAGCAGAGGCCTGGTGGTTACAGGACCATCTCTGGATCAATTTTTTTTTTTTTTTACTTTTATTTTTAGTGTTCTAGACCTGGGGTTGAGCACAGGGCCTCTCGTGTGTACTAGACAAGGACTCTATCATGTGCTGACGTATACACGCTAGTCCGTGGATTGACTTTTAGCTTTCACTCCTCAGAGGCTCTGAACATTTATTCTGCTGCTAGTCACCACAGAACCCAAAGTCTACTGCATGTGCTTGCTTAGTAGAAGATAGTAACAACAGAAAATGATCAGGAAATAATAAACGGAAAAAGCCAGAAAACCCAGATACAGAAAAAAAAAATGATTCACAACTGCTGATTCAATACAAGGATGAGAGGAGCCCAGGTTTATTTCCCTCTATCTAATCAGCTGTGGCGATGGATGGGACACGGTAGGACAGTCTAAAAGGGAACATATTCACTTCCAGATCATCAAAATAGAAGCCAAGATAAATTAGGCTTTGTGCTTAGCAACTGTTTACAGAGCTTCGGTGGTACATAAGTTGGTACAGGACTAATCATCCTGGAAAATTAAAAAAAAAAAAAAAGCAAGACCTGCCTTCGGGTCCATCCACACACTAAATAAATAACAATCAAATAATAAATATGGAAAACAAAATACCAATAGCCAAAATGTCAACATTTCAGGAAATACCCTCTCCAAAGAGCGAGACACCAACAGAAGGAAGACTAGGAGCTCGAGCTGACTCGAAGCAAATACAAGTAGACAACTACACTGTTGTCAACGCATTCACAGCCAACAGCATCATCCAAAAGTCTGAAATGGCACACAGGCCGTCAGTGTCAGGGGCAGCTCATCCCTTAGCCATGTGGCCGGCTCTATGCAAAGTCAGAAATGGAACCACATACCCTGGGCATGCTCTCAACAAAAGCTATTTTTGGGGGAGTCTGGAGGTGGCATCCAGGGTCTCATTCTTGCAAGCATGTGCTCTAAGAGCAAATTCCCCTCCCAAATTGACAAGTACTTCTGAAATTCAGTTCCCGGCCTGTCTGCTGGGCATTGTTTTCATAAGGAATTTATTCATCTTATTTATTATTGTGTGCTGGTGTGTGTGAGGTCAAAGGTCTAGGCTGTCGGCTCTCCCCTTCCACCTTCACATGGGTCGCCCAGGAGCAAACTCTGGTGGCCAGGCTTGCACAATCACCAGCTTTCCGCGCTGAGCCATCTCACGAGCCCTGGGCAGTGTTCCTAAACAACTAACCATGTATCATCAGGGAAATGTAGTCGGCAAAGAGAAATAGAATCTCGATGAAACACCGAAAAGCCAATGAAAGATTAGAATCACTAATTTCTTAGTTAAACGTTGAACTATGTATTATGTGCCTTGAGTAGTGTATTGGAACCATCTGAAGATTTTTAACAGCCGGAGGTTCTGGCCCTGGCCCAGACCAACAGCATCAGACTCTCTAGCAGGAAGGGAGACCCAGACTACAGGCCAGCTGAGTGTTCCCCAGATGGTCCCAATTGCAACCCGGTGAGGAACCAGCTACTCTCTGGTGTTTGAATAACTGAATTCTTCCTTAGAGAGAGATAAACCAACAATCCTGGGAGCACACCACTCTGAGATGTCACCCAGCTGAAGCAAACATGTAACTTTAACAATGTGTCTTTTTCAGTCAAGGGCAGCTGATCTGGCTCGCCCTTGCCTTGGCTATTTCTGCAGCCAGGCTTCTTACATTCACATATTTTCCCTCCATGCTCTTATGGTGAACAGGAAAACAAACTAACCGAGGGACAGGACCATCACCCTGACTCCTCCACGCTCTTTGCTTGCTCTTTCCAAAAGAATAAAAATAAATAAAGACTAACCTCTAACTTCTCTTAAATGTTTCAAAACAAAACAATTAAAATGCTTGTGTAAACAGCCATGAAACTTAATGAGCTATTTCCTCTATTTTTTAAGTCACAGACTCGGGGTCTATCATGGAAATAGCTGCACAATTTTGATTCTGCCAGATCACTGTGGAATGGCCTCAGGGACTATGCCCTTGGGTGGTTCTGCCTGCACCCCTTCAGCCATGTGATGTGAGTAGCAGTGCCTGAGTTGCTGCCTGGCAACTAATTCTACAAGATCATGACAGTTTCCCAGGCTAACTGGAGGAGGCTATCCCACCCTGGTGGAGGACACACAAAGAACAATCATGAAAAGAACCGTTTTAATTGTCCTCATCTTTCTCCCAAAGAATACATTAGGGGTGGTTAATAGGACTTCTAAGAAAAGCACAGCTCTCTCATGGAAGAGGTCGAACCCTTCAAGAAGCCACGAAAAAGAAAGAGCCAGAACAGGCCGATCTGCAAGGGTAGTAAGAGGAATTAAACCCTTAGTCTGCTTGATGAAAACATCAAACCATTCTACCTAGGCAAGGGCTGACCATCTGAGAGGGGAGTGAGCAACACACTCCAACACAGGTGCCCCGCAACACCAGGCCTGTTGGTGTGGGAATGATTCCACTTGTATCGATGTCCATAAAAGACAAACCCGTAGGGGTAGGAAGTGGATTAGTGATTGCTGAGCGTGGAGGTGAAGAAAGGGATGCCCGTCAACCACCAGGAGACATCATTTTGGAGGTGATGGAATGTTCTAAAACTGGACTACGATGAGGATCATCAACTTTACTTGAAGTCACCGAATCCTGTTCTTTAAATGGATGGATTCTATGACGTAAATTACAACTAAATAAAGCTAGTTTTAAAACAGGTATTGTAGCCAGGTGCAGAAGTAGCACTGCCGTAGGGCTGAGGTAGGAGAATTGTGAATTTAAGGTCATCGTGATTACAGTAAAACCAAATCTCAAAAGAAAAAAAAAAAGGGGGGGGGGGGGACTGCCAGAGTAAGGGCTGTCCAGGTCTGGAGTTCCTCAGCTGTCTTGCAGGTCTTCGTCTGTCACTAACCATCCCCCTTGAGTTTCGTTCTTTCTCCATGTCCATCATGAAAAGTGACTATAGTAGAATTGGCGGTGGGGGATGGGACACACAAAGAGAGAGAGAGAGAGAGAGAGAGAGAGGAGAGAGAGAGAGAGAGAGAGAGAGAGAGAACGAAATAGACTGGACTGACAAACAAGGAGGACTCTTCCCTGATCTAGAAAAAAAAGGAAGAGAAAGAAAATGTAAATAAAAATGTCAATATTGCCTGGAGGTTAGCGGGCACTCTACGACGTTCCCACCCCTTACAACAAAAGACCGGTCAGGGAAAACAGTTTTCTCGCAGAAAAGAAGTCTGGAGGCCGAGCCCCTAAAGAATAACGGGTTGTGGAACAAGTTTCCCAGCGCAGTGTTTCACCAAATGCCGGTTGGTTTTACTTAAAGGTAGCACTGTTCCCACGGGCGCGAAGTTGGAAGTTTTCTAGAACCCGGTGTTCAGCTGCTCAACACCCCACAGAGACGGTGCGGAGTCCGTCAATTCCCTCTGGGCAGTCACCCACCACCTCGTCCAGTACTCTGCACGACCTGCGCGTCCCTAGGAGCGTCCCCAGGCGCGCTCAGATGCACCCCACCCCCAAATCCCGGGGCGCCACCGGCTACCTTCACACCTCCCCAGGGGACCCCCACACCGCAGGGAGAGGCGCCAGCGCGCCGGCCTCTCCACGGGGGGGGGTGTCGGTGGCGAGGGCGGAGCTGGCCGGCCACCGCCCTACCGGGGGACCCAGGACCGCTCCCAGCCCCCTCCCGTGGCCCCCCGCACCGCGCAGTGCTCATGCGCGCCGCCGGCCTTTATAGCGGCCGCGGAGCCGCGCTTACCGCACTCGGGTGCAGCCGGGCGGATCCCACGCAGGTGCGGGACTCGGGGTGATGCACGGGGTCTGTTCCTGCCTATCTGTGTGTCCTGGCGTCCCCCACGCCAATATGAGGTGGCACAGTGTGCCCGGGACTGCTCTATGTGCAATGGCCAGGCTCTCCCGCCTTCGCCCGCTCCCGAGGAGCCCGGGGGCCCTGGGGTCCCCGGCGAGCCTCGCTCACGCCTCGCTCTCCCGCAGGTCTTCGCAGACCCCCGCCATGCCCTCGTCCTGGATCCATGCTCTTTGCCTCGGTGGGTACGCGCCCTCGCCGCCGCGCCCGCGCGGGCGGAGGCAGCAGCCACCTAGCTGTCCTTTCTCCGCAGGTGCGTGGCTGCTGCTGCTACTGCTGCCGCGGCTCGCGCGCGCCGAGGGAGCCGGTGAGTTGGATGCGGGAGGGGGACGGAGGGAGGACAGGGAGGGAGGGAAGGAGGCTGAGGATCTGCGGAGGGATGCCGGACTGGAGTGGTGGAGAGGCGTCCGCTCCCATCCCCTGTGCACCAGGGGTCTGACAGGTCCTCTTCCCGGGAGTACACCATCTAGCTCCGGGACTCCTAGTCCCGAGTTACTGGCTTGGGAAAACCGGTTGGTTCCAGCCTACAGATGGGTCGCCTCAGGTCCTGGTCTCACCTAGTCCGATCACCTTGCTGTGTGTTTGTCATACTGTAACCCCCATGGAAGCACCGTCGGCAGTTCTTCTCGCTCTCTGAAAGTCTCAAAAGAGTTGGTTCCACGTGTAGAAAAGCCCGAGGAAGGGTGTGTGGCTCGGTGTCTTTTCTGCGACATGTAAGGGGTAGTTTCATTTCTAAAAATCTGTTGTTTGCTTTTCTTGAAAGTGGAAATGGTAAGTACCGCACCTGGCTGCCGTGTTCACCTTTTGTCCAAGGGAGTCAGTGTTAGCGGCTCTAAGACAGACTAGGTTCGAGATTCTAGCGTCACTGCCGGCCCCTCCCTCAGGTCGCTGAAAACAAGAAAGACTGGGGTTATTTGATAGAGGTGCTGGACTCCTGTACGGAGTTAGGATCTTAACTGAGCAGAGGAACTGGTATTACACCTGGGAGAAGTCTTCCCCTTTCTTCCATGGCCCAGGTAGCAGCACCCACAGAGGTCCTTGCTGCGCAAGTAACTCAACTTGCAAAACTATCCCGTCTTGTCGGGTGAGGGAGATGTTGTATCCCCCACCCCCACCCCAAACATCTGTTTCCAAAGATCTTTGTCCCTGTGTTTGGAAAATCGTACTCCATAACCTTAATGTCGGTTTAACTCAATAACCTTAATGTCGGTTTAATCGGCAGTGAATTGGCAGGCTACCATTTCGGAGTCTGTTGTAATTTGACAAATTAACACCTTTCATAGTAACTTTGTTTGCTTTTGGGAGGCGATGTCACTGTAGCTCAGGCTAGCCTCAAACTCAAGGCAAAAATCTTCCTGCCTCAGCTTCCCGAGTGATGGGATGACTGAGTGAGCCACTCAGGGTTTTCCAAAGATGCATTTGCTGCCTCAGGGGTCCCTTTGGTCGGATCTGGAGGAGATGTAATCAGATGTAAGTGTAGGACTACCTGGTGTCTGTCCTTTGGGAGTTGTAGGGTGCTCCTTGGGCTAATTAACACTATAACTTTAATTTCCTCATTTGGAAACTGTGCAACTACATAACGTTCTGTGGACCCAGGCACCAGTTAACTGGCTGGTTTGTGTGAACGTGAGATTTTAAGGTGGTGGTTGTGTCAGGTAACAAGGCTAAACAGCCCCGTGGAAAGGGTCACTTCAAGACTTTTGCATGTGTCTATGAAGACACCCCACAACCCAGAATTACTGTCATGGTAAACGACTGTCAACAGTTTCATTGCAACTGAGATTTTTGTAGTTCTAAGGACAAGGTCAAAGACAAGCATTGCCTTCTCATTCAGATGTACTTTGTTACATTGTCCAAACTGACTAAGAACTGGGAATATTGTCACATTAGACATCTGTAGCAACTGGGCCCTAGATTAAATTGAAAATCCCTTTTGCTTTGCTAACATCCAAAACAGCATCAACATTTAAGTCAGTGTTTTGGTGGAAGTAGAGAAACTAGGGGGTTAAAATAATCCCATCTCCCGAGTTTCCTGCAACACTCCTCCAGGAAGCCTTCAGAGCACTTATGTAACAAATCCTTTCTCTCCAGTTCCCATTGCCATCACCTGCTTCACCAGAGGCCTGGATATCCGGAAAGAGAAAGCAGATGTTCTCTGCCCAGGAGGCTGTTCTCTCGAGGAATTTTCTGTGTTTGGGAACATAGTATATGCTTCGGTGTCCAGCATATGTGGGGCTGCTGTCCATAGGTGAGCCGGAACATGTGGGAAGGGCCATGCGGGAGGACAGTGGTACAAGCATAGTTAGTCTCTCCCTTGTTTGGTCCCATTTCCTACCTGCTTGCTTCTTTTCCATGTCCCTTTGGGCCACAGGAGGTAGATATATTCTTAAGGTTTTCATGGGCATTCTTGCATCACCAAATGTACAAGGTAGGCTGTAAGACAATGAGCAGATGTATTAATTAATAAAAAGTGTGTGTGTGTGTGCGCTATAGTTTGGCTTCCCATGGAGGACAGACCAGGGTGTTGGATCCCTAGGAGGTAGAGTTACATGTGTTGTGAGCCACCTCATGGTGCTAGGAACTGATCTTGGGGCTTCTTAAACACTGAGCCGGTTCTCCAGCTTTGCATAAGTGCCTGATGGCTCCATTCCTACGATTCTAAAACATTCCTCATTGTGTCATACGATTTCTGGGTTTTTAGCTTCCATCTCAAATTTTAAAGTAGACTCAGCTTTGGTCTGCTCTCCCCATGAGGAGACATCTTGTTGACTGTCACTACGGTGAGCCAATGCTACCCCATCCTACAGTAAAGGAGCGGTGTGATTTTTCTAATACAATCCAAGAGCACATGCAGTTAGTTAGCACCATTTTATTAATTCTTATCTTGGAGATAAGAAACAGGGTACCCGTGTGTCCTTAGCATCGCTTTAAAAAGTTTGACAGCACAAAGTCCTTCCTCCAGACACTTCTGTTCCTGTAAACGGGAGTCTCGAGGCCGGCAGCAAGCATCCTTAGGCAACTTCTCCACTCAGCTGTTTTCTTGACCAATCAGAGCAACGGGATAGTGTCTCAGCTTAGCTCTGACATTGCAGGGGAGTGATTGACAGCTCCGGGGGACCTGTGCGTGTCTATAGCCTTCCTGGTCGAGAGAACTATTCTTCTGTGGACGCCAATGGCGTCCAGTCCCAGACGCTTTCCAGATGGCCTTCTTCCTTCGCGGTGACCAGTAGGTACAATTTCCTTGTTCTCAGCTGTGCATAAACACTTCCCCACACCCTCAAAGGGATTTTCGGCTTTCTTTAGACCAGCCTTTTTGATTGATGGAGAATCTTGTAGTTAAGAAGTCAACTATGGGACAGAGTCACCCAAGTTTGGGGGAGTAAAAATCTCACCTCACTCAGTGGAAACCGAAATCGGAATTGTTTGCAGCCTGAATGCCTAGATAGTTAGCAGGTAACAAACTGTCAAACCTGGAGAGTCAGTTTTTGGTGATCTTTTCAAATACTTCAAGAATCCAAAGCTAATGGTCAGTGTGATGTCTACATTTGAGTCACCATTGCCCCCAACCATCATGTAGAACTTTAGATGCATAACACTCTGATGGCAGAGAAGGAAAGAGAAAAACAATAAACTTCTCATCTCAACAGAAGGAAAAAGCAGTTCCCAGGAAGCCACAGGACGGGCAGTGTCCACCGCCCATCCGCCTGCAGGTAGGAAACACTATCTTGTTGCCGGGCACGTCATTTGGAGTTAGAAATGCCAGTGGTAGAACCTTGCCTCCAGAACACTAATATCACAGAGGAGCAAAGGAGCTGCCTCACGTTTACTGATGTTTTGGATGGAAGCATTCTACTTTCGAGTTCACGGTTCTTCTCTTCTTTATCATAAACCTAGCTCATCCAGTCCCAGGAAGTCCGTTCCATCCCTCCCTGATTTGATGAACCACGTGTGGAAACCGGTCAAGGACCTCTTTCCAGCTCCTTGCTCCAACAGGCCACTTGGTTTCTGCACGGCCATGTGACTGAAAGAAACCAGTGTGTGGCCGCTCCAAAAAAGTTCAGGGATCTCTGTTTCCAAAACAGTGGCCATTTCATTTTTATTTTATTAGAGATTTGTTTTATGTATGTATGTGTGTGGGACTGTATTTATGTGTGTGGTGTGTGTGCAGGCAAAGGCGGAACCAAAAGAGGGTGGTGGGCTATTCTGGAACCCAGGTTACAGGCGCTGTGACTTCAGCTGCTTGATGTGGAGCTGGGAGCCAAACCTGGGACTTCTGTAAGAGCAGTAAAAGCTAGATTACCCGCTGCTTCATCTCTCCGGCCCCTACCATTTTAAAGTCGAAGAAATTAAGAACATGTGTCTCTGTATTCCCACCCTTGCTTCAGCTGTAGGTTTAGATATCAAAGCCTTGGATAGATACATACCAAATACATAGGCCTGCTACAGTTCCGTTCTGAGGTTGCTTTCCCAGTCCAGAAGACCCTGAGATGAATTTAAAAGGCCTTTCTAAGAACAGGACTCCTTGCCACAGGCTCATCCTGGTGGAAGTTCCTGCTGTGCAAATGGCTTGTGCTCAAGTGCTTCCTTTGTTTCAGGTAAACGGCTCAAGAAAACGCCAGAGAAGAAGACTGGCAATAAAGGTAAGAGCTAAGGGGGAGGGGCGGGGATGGGGGGGGATTTCCTCCAGCTGCACTTGAGACTCACAAGCCCTCCTTTGGCTCTCTGCAGACTGTAAGGCAGACATCGCATTTCTGATCGATGGGAGCTTTAATATAGGCCAGCGCCGATTCAATTTGCAGAAGAATTTCGTTGGGAAAGTGGCGTTGATGCTGGGAATTGGGACCGAAGGACCACACGTGGGCCTCGTGCAAGCCAGGTACCAACTTTAATAAAATGGGTAATTATGGCTGTCTTGAATGATAACTACTTACCAAGTTGTAATATTAATTTCAGTTAAATATAATTTAAGTTTGGACAAGCTGGATTCCCAAACTATAATTCAGGATTTACGAACGTCTCAGGAAGATTGGGTATCGTGGTGTATACCTTTAACCCCAGTACATAGGCAGCAGAGGCAGGCGATAGATAGCCTTACATCTGCTTTGTGCCCATCTCTGTGAGTTCAATGCCAGCCTAGTCTACATAGCAAATAGACCAGCTAGAGCTGCATAATGAGACTGGTCCTTAGGGAGAGAAAATATATCTGAAGCACTTGCATGTGCATGCAGTGTTCACAATTCTCCACACCGCAAACAACACCACCAACGAAAGACCATCGGGTTAGTGTGTGTGGGTCTGAGGGCATCACTGGCATAAAAGGACTTAGTGACCAGTACACTGTAGAAAGCCGGAAAGGGATTTCATGGCCTGGAAGCCTTACAGGAACACTTTCTCTGCTTCACTCAGCTCCCGGCTTTCCTTTTCTGGAGGAAGCGGTGGTGAGCTCTCTGTTCCCTTTCTTTACTCTGCCAATTTATATGGGCAGCCGGGAAATGAATAGCAGCCTCCCCCAATGTTAATCGCTTCCCATGTCCCTTCCTTGGAGGTGCAAAGCAGGACTGTCACGGCTCTCATATGGTGACATCAGCCTGAGGGAGTGAGGCGGACTAAAGTCTCATCTAGGGCATCAGACAATATATATTCTGAGGGTTAAGCAGGACACATGAGCAAAGTTCCCTGGAGTGCAAGCTGTATACCGTCACCGGGGCAAAGATCACCTGAGATAGGCTGTATGCAGTCGTGAGGACCACGCATGCTTACAAGCATCCTTCTGGATAATAATGGGAAAGCCGAAGGGTGGTCTAAGGCAAACCCACTCCTTCTACACCTGGGGGGGTGGGGCACGAAAGCACGATCCAAGAACAACCAGAGGTCACGAGCTCTCAGTCCGACGTGTGCCCTCTTCTACTTCATTCCTGTAAACATGATCGTGGTGGCTTTAGCACCTACTAATGTTCCTTAGAGGAAGCTTGACAAGTAGAACAAAGAAGTGCATTTAGCAGACCAAGTCCTCCAGATCCCGCCCTTGTAAAGTTGTGTTTCCTTTCTGCGCTGGAGAAGACGTTTGCTCTCCCCTTGTCTGTGTTTCAGGCTGTAAAAGCGTGGGACCCCGTTCGCTCACCCCTTAGTGTCTGAAGCATTCTCTCGTGTCGAATGCGTGTTGCACGCTGTCTTATAGGCTTCCTTTGCATACTTGAGACAGTCTCCCCCTGCCGTCCGCTGCCACACAGCACCTCATGACAAGAAGCCTGTGTCAGCTTTGTTCCCGGCTTCGACTGTTTCATTCTGCAGAATTCCTGGGTGGGAAGTTCAGACACTTTCAAAGTTTCTGATGAAAATAGCTAAGTTGCTTTCTAGAAGGTTGAGTGAGGCAGCTAATACTGTCAGCCGTGGATAAAGACTGCCCGGCCTCTCTACTAGCACTCACTAATATTCCAGCCGTTATGCCCCGCCCCCCTTTGGTTTTTCAGGACTGGGTTTCTCTGTGTAGCCCTGGCTGTCCTGGAACTTGCTCTGAAGACCAGGCTGGCCTCGAATTCAAGGCCTCTGCCTCCCAAGTCCATTTGTTACTTTTTATAATAGGGTCTGTTTTGAAGATATTTAAATTTTCTTTTTTTTTTAAAAAAAAGGAAAGTATTTTTATTTTATGTGTATTGGTATTTTGCCATAGGTATCAGGCCCCCTGGAACTGGGATTATAGAGAGTTGTGAGCTGCCATGTGGGTGCTGGGAATTGAACCTGGGTCCTCTGGAAGAACAGTCAATGCTCTTAACCACTGAGCCATCTCTCTAGCCCAATATTTAACCTTTCTATATAATATAGTCATTTTCCCCTTGCCTTTAAAACACTGAGCCCTTTATTATGTTGATTTAAATGCAAAATCAATTTTCTTTGAGTCAAGGACTGATTTTTTATTATTATTTTGGTGATCTAGATTTTTTTTTTTTTTTTGAACAGGGTTTCTCTGGAACTTGCTTTGTAGACCAGGCTGTCCTCAAACTCAGAGATCCACCTGCCTTTGTCTCCCAAGTACTGGGATTAAAGGCGTGCACCACTGTGCCTGATTTAGGTCCTGATACATTTTCTAAGTGTATTTCCTGTATATTTCAACTCTCCCATATGACTTTTTTTTTCTTACATTGATTTGTTTTGACTAATTTAACCCTATGCTTTTTCAAAACGAAAGCTGCATTAACCTATATCCTCACGTTTTTCTGCTTTAGGAAGCACTAGAATAAAGAGCTCACTGTGGCACAGATTCTGATTGTTCTTAATAAAACCCAGAGTCAGATATTAGAGGGTGAAAGCTGAGAGGTCAGAGAAGTAGCACATCCAACCACTAGAGAGACCTTTTACCTCTACCGAATCCTCAGACCAAAGGGGAGATCCTGTCCTCAGACTGCCTTCGTCCTCTGCCTGACCCCTTCAGACCACACCTCAGACTGCATCCTTAGACTGCTCTGAGCTCCTGTCTCCTCCCGCCTTATATTCCTCTCTCTGCCCAGCCATATCACTCCTGTCTCCGCCTCCCTAGTGATGGGATCCCACTTTGTGTGAGCTCTGTTTCTCTTTTAAACAGATTCAATCAAGTGTAGCCCAGCATTACCTTGAACTCACAGAGATCCCTCCGCCTCTGTCTCCCAAGTCCTGGAATTAAAGGTGTGTGCCACCACTGCCTGTTCTCTAGTGGCTTAGCTCTGCACTCTGATCTTCAGGCAAGCTTTGTTAAAATACACACAAAATATCACTATATAATAAATATATAAATAGGACAGGGTGACCTTTGCATCATTAATGATGCAAAAATAAGATGACTGGCTTAGGTCAGAATCTGAATAATTGAGAGTGACTACAAACTTACCTAGGTAACCAAACCGTGCCATCGGATTGCATGATCCAGCAGGTGGGCGGGGAGAAAGTCTGTGCTCTTCCTGCCACTCACAGAATCTTGAAGAGTCAGGGATAGTCACAGGCATCTTCAGTCCCACAGCCCCAAAAGATGAAACAGGAGATCTTGTCTTAAAGCAAGCAAGCAAACGAACAATAAAGCCTGACGTTAAAATGGCTACCTATGCTTAAAGCTTAAAAACTTGCACTTAATGAAATTCTGACTACAAAGGTTTTACTCAGCCGTGTGTGTGTGTGTGTGTGTGTGTGTGTGTGTGTGCGTGTCTGTGTGTGTGTGTGCGCTCGCGCGCAGGTGGACACACACATGGATGCAGAAGGTAGAGGACACTCCATGTTTTATTCTTCAGATGCCATCCACTTTTTATTGTTTTAGATAGGTCTCTGATAGGCCTGGAACTCGCCAAGTAGGGTGGCTGGTTGGCCAACATGTCCCAGGCATCCGCCTCCTCAGCATTGGGATCACAAATCTGAGCCACCACGCTCAGCTCTCCTTACATGAGTTCTGGAGATTGAACTCATGTCTTGGACTGAACCATCTCCTCAGTCTTTGATATGATCTCTAATGAACAAAATATAGTTAAAAGTGAGCTGAAATTCTTTAAATAACCAGGATTGGCAAGTGCTGTTGTCGTTTTTGTAAGAAAAGTTTTACATTGCAGTGTTTTACAATACATTTCCTTGTATGTTTTCCCGTCTTTAAAATGTCAGTCTTAGGGACTAGAAATAAGGCTCAGCAATCAAGAGCATTGGTTGCTCTTCCAAAGGACCAAGGTTCACCTACATGGTCACTTACACGTATCTGTTTCCAGTTCCAGGAGATCTAACGCCCTCTTCTGGCTGCTGTGAGCATCAGGCATGCTCACAGTGCATTGACATAACAAGCAGACAAAACACCCACATACAAATAATACTTTCAGATGTCAGTAATTTTTTTTTTTTTTTTTTTGGCTAATAGACAGCTAAATGCCTCTGGGGCTGTGCACTGGAGCAGATGTACGCTCACACCCAACTGTTTCCCACATGCCTGGTGCCCAACCCTGGAGAGTACCACCAAGTCCGCACAGCCGCACCTGCCTTACCATGCTGCACACAGAAAGTCTGTAACGCCAGTTCCAACTTGAATTTGAAGCAATTGAGTCTGAATTTAACACATTCTGTTAGGCAAATTCCGTGAGTTCTAAGCCTGTTTCTTTAAATAATTAGTATAATTCCACCTCATGAAAATAGGAAATGAAATTGCAAATGCTTAGCTATTATTTAAAATATGATAAATTTGGAGTGTAACAACCATACTTTTTACATTTCTGAAACATTCCCAGTGAGTGGAAGCAATGTACTAGTTGATCATATATACTTTGTGATTTAAAAAAGACTGAGGTCCGACTCTTTCTTACATTTCTTATATGTGGTTTGTTTCTATTGTTTTGCCTACGTCGATTTCTCTATACCATGTGTGTGCCTGGTACCCAGAGGGGTCATGAGTGATGCTAGATCCCCTGGGAGTGAATCAGATGGTTGTGAGCTGCTATGTTGCTACTGGGAATTGAACATTGGTCCTTAACCAGTAATTTAAAAAAAAGGCCATCTAACTATTTTCTTTCCTAAAAACTTTTTTTTTCATTCTTATAGTGAACATCCCAAAATAGAATTTTACCTGAAAAACTTTACTTCAGCCAAAGATGTCTTGTTTGCCATAAAAGAAGTAGGTTTCCGAGGGGGTAATTCCAACACAGGTAAGTGCACCACCTCCGGGCTCAGCATAGGGGATGATTGAGACCAAAACCACAAGTTACCACTTTTAGTGCCATCTAGAGACTCTCTCCTGCTAGGTCTTGTGTTAGCTAGATCTGCATCCCATCACCTGACAGCTCTCTGTAGTGGAAAAAATGCCAATGGCTCAACCGCTAATTCTTTCTTTGCTTGTTATTTTTGTGTGTTTGTTTTGTTTTGTTTTTTGAGACAGGGTTTCTCTGTATAACAGCCCTGGCTATCCAAGAACTTAATCTGTAGACCAGGCTGGCCTCAGACTCAGGAGACCCACCTGCCTCTGCCTCTCAAGTGCTGGGATTAAAGGTGTGCGCCACCATCACCTGGTGCTGATAATTCTTAAATAAATAAGTAAAATTTAAAAACCTACAGCATTGTGCTCTTTAGGAAAGTTAACAGCAAAGATGAACAAACTTAACCACAAAGGCAGATGGAGCAGACTTTGGAAGGTTCCTTGTGCCCTAGCTGCCCTCATGGCCAGTAAGGGGTGAGATCACAACAGGAGGGGGCGTGTTATGTTTTACCATTAAATGATAGAAGGGAATGTGAGGCTTCTGGGAGGTGGAGGGGGGAGCAGTGTAGGTTGTGAAGACCAAAAATAGGCCTGAAGAATAATCAAACTTTCCCATTTCATAGATCTTTTACTAACTGAATTCCATAAGTTAAATTCTTAAATTGAATGGTATTACTACCTAGAATAGAAATGTCATTTGAGCCGTGACCAATGCTGTTCATTTGCTTCTGTTCTTAGGAAAAGCCTTGAAGCACACTGCTCAGAAATTCTTTACAGCAGACGCAGGGGTGAGAAAAGGGATACCAAAAGTGGTGGTGGTGTTTATTGATGGCTGGCCTTCTGATGACATTGAGGAAGCAGGCATTGTGGCCAGAGAGTTTGGTGTCAACGTATTTATAGTTTCTGTGGCCAAGCCCATCCCTGAAGAACTGGGGATGGTTCAGGATGTTGCATTTGTTGACAAGGTAAGGTGTAATGGGCGGGAGTGACTCAGTTTGGGACCTCTTACACCTAGTATTGATAAGCCCACAACTAGATTAATGTACAAATATTTGATATGTTTGAGGAGGGCATGGAAGAACAAACCTGTAATCCCAGCTACTCTTGTAGACCAGGCTGGCCTTGAACTCAGAGATCTGCCTGCCTCTGCCTCCTAAGCGCTGGGAGTAAAGGCATGTGCCACCACTGCCCAGCAATCCCAGCTACTCAATGAGGCTTAGATGACAGGATTACGAGTCCTGGGCCAGCCTGTTTAACTAAGACCCCTATTTCAAAATGAGAAGTAGCAAGAAGGCTAGGGATACATATGTACGTTCTAGGTTCATTCTCCAACACCACCGTTTGCAAAATACGAAACTTTTTATTTTGGGGATATCTTTTGTCTTTCCCCTTTAGGCTGTGTGTCGGAACAACGGCTTCTTCTCTTATCACATGCCCAACTGGTTTGGCACCACAAAATACGTGAAGCCTCTGGTGCAGAAGCTCTGCACTCACGAGCAGATGATGTGCAGCAAGACCTGTTACAACTCGGTGAATGTCGCCTTCCTAATTGACGGTTCCAGCAGTGTAGGGGATAGCAATTTCCGTCTCATGCTGCAATTCGTTTCTAACATAGCCAAGACATTTGAAATCTCAGACATTGGAGCCAAGATAGCTGCTGTCCAGTTCACTTATGATCAGCGCACAGAATTCAGTTTCACTGACTATAACACCAAAGAGAATGTTCTAGCTGTCCTAGGAAACATACGTTATATGAGTGGTGGAACAGCTACTGGTGATGCCATTTCCTTTACTGTCAGAAATGTATTTGGTCCCATAAGGGACAGCCCCAACAAAAACTTCCTGGTGATTGTCACAGATGGGCAGTCCTACGATGATGTCCGAGGCCCCGCTGCAGCAGCGCATGACGCAGGTAAGATGGTTATCCTTTGTGTTAGAGATACAAAAGGGGTCCTATGAATTCTACATCAATATAGGCTCAGACATTTTTGTGGAAAGAATCCTTGCAGTATGGACTAAATTCAATGAGCTTTAGAGTTTCCGTGATTGAACTGCAATTCTTCCAGGCATCATTAAAATCCCTTTGAAAGTTTTTTTAATTGCCACATATTTTTGCTTTAAAGACTAGCAGTCTCAGACTTATGTGCACCATGTGTACACCTGGTGCCTGTGAAGATCAGAAGAGGACATCTGATCCCTTGGAACTGGAGTTAGATGGTTTTGAACTATGTGGGTGCTGGAAACTGGACACAGGTTCTGTGCAAGAGCAACAAATGTTAATTGCTGAGCCATCTCTCTAACTCCAAAACCTACATTTTTTTTTATTTTTTTATTTTTTTGGATTTTCGAGACAGGGTTTCTCCGTAGCTTTTTGGTTCCTGTCCTGGAACTAGCTCTTGTAGACCAGGCTGGCCTCAAACTCACAGAGATCCGCCTGCCTCTGCCTCCTGAGTGCTGGGATTAAAGGTATGTGCCACCACCGCCCTGCAAAAGCTACAATTTTTGATAATTGGATTTGTCAATACTTCAAAGACTGAAGTAGAGGAAACAATGATCACTAGAACCTATTCCTCGGACAATGCAAACTTCCCCACTTATGTATCCTTTTGTGCCAGGCTTAATTTAATGTGCTTTTTAAGAGCTCAAAATGATGTCCGACAGTGACAGTAGCAGGGTCTTTCCTCACTGCCAACCACGTGTAGGGTGTAGGATCTTTACAAACAGATGCGCTGGATGATGTGCTTCTGCTCCTATGTTCAACACACTGTCTTTAATGAACTGATCATCATGGTATTTTCATCAATTATTATAAGTTGTTAATAGCAAAGCTTTTGGTTCTGACCAAATTATTTTCACCACAACCAGTCTGTAGTCTACCTAGAAAACTTAGCATAGATCTCATTTAAATTAAGCAGTTTTCTGAGGTTATATATTAATATATGAATATATAACTTTGTATGTAAGCTAGACCTATTTTTAACTCACTTAAAAATATTTCCATTGTAGGTATCACCATCTTCTCTGTTGGTGTGGCTTGGGCACCTCTGGATGACCTGAGAGATATGGCCTCTAAACCCAAGGAGTCACACGCTTTCTTTACCAGAGAGTTCACAGGATTAGAGCCAATTGTCTCCGACGTCATTAGAGGCATTTGTAGAGATTTCTTAGAATCCCAGCAATAACTGTGATACTCTGACAACTCAAAGAATAAATACATGAGGATCTAATATGCAAACTGTACTCTCAATACCTAAGTAACTTTATAGCTTACCAGGATCAGTAAATATGTCAACAGCAGTTTAAAGCAAATGAGCTTTCATTTGAAGCTGCAAATTTAGATTGGCTGAGGATAATCAGGGTCCTTAGAAACTCAGGAAAGAGATGTCATGGGTTTAAATTGAAGATTGCAAACATGCATACTCAAAGTGGCTATGTATGTATGCTCCAGTTAGACACAGCACTGGTCCTTTCCTAATAACTCTGTACTGACTGTGCAAGGAGAGAACAACTTTTAAACATAGATCAAGTGTAATTTTGACCCATGTGGATGCTTTCTTAAAACCAGTCAACAGACAGCTGTTATTTTATGTACTAGTCTTCATACACATTATATGGAACATGTATCAAGCTTCTTTTGTAGTGTTTTCATAACTAATGGCTGAAAATACCACACTGAGTAAAGATAGGATTGCCTGGTATTTTTCTATTTATATCCTTAATTTTATGTGTATAGACAGGCATGTACTCCAAGAACTGAGAAAATGTTTAACCACGGAAAGTTTTTGAAAAATGTTTCAAGTATTGTACCAGGAAAAATACTTGGCATAATAGCTTGGATGTCAACAATAAAACTGGAAGTGACTAAGTACCTATTTATTAACACTACTGTTTTTCTTCTATGATAAACATTCTATTCCTGCTAATGACCAATCTGAATTAAGTTGTATAATATTTCATTCAATTACATGCTGAACACCTATTGTAGACTACCAGATTTAACCACTAGGGCATGTTTTTGAGTACCTGCTTCAAGAGAAACATAAACAATATCTTTTTAAAAACTTAACCATATTTGTGAAGTTGATGTCAAGGAGAGTATCAAAAACCCACTCAGCATAGACTAGAGCCCACAGGAGCTCTCCCACAAGAATCTACCATTCCATATTGGCTAGGTTCTGGCCTCTCCTGTCAACCTTTTGACTACCATCTGACCTAGAAAAGGCACTGGTTGTAGACTCATGACTTCCTGGAGTGTACCAAATTGCATAACCCAGGCAGAGATTAAGGATTATATGTGAAAAGAGATTGCCCCCAAAATGACATAAAGGCTTAATAAAAAGAGCATTCCTCCTCCCCTCAAAGGCTGCAAACAATTCATTGTGAACAAGGAGAATCTTACCATAAGAAATAGGTTCAATTTAACTTGACTTCCTAAATTCTCTCCCTCGAGCAAATGAAACCCGTTTCCATTCATTAGCTCTTTTACAAGTCTTAATTCAACAAAGGACAAAACTTTGAAACATCTCAGATAACCAAAGATGCTAACATTTAATTGTCGATTGAGAGGAATTAAAATTTTAAGATACTAAGCATTTCTGTAAGTAAACAAAAAATAACTAAAGATATACAATAAAGAATCACTTTTATTTTTTTAAATATTTATTTATTATGTATACAATTTCTACATGTATGCCTGCAGGCCATGTGAGCCACCATGTGGTTGCTGGGAATTGAACTCAGGAACCACTGAGCCATCTCTCCAGCCCCAAGAATTACTTTTAAGTAATTTGTCGGCCTCATCAAAATCTTCTGCCTCATCCTCTTCAATTCTGAGCTTATAGACCCGCAGAGTTTACAAGCTTTAAAAAGATGTATTATAATTCAGTTTCGGCAGGCATGTCTAGCTCATTCTGAAATGTTTTGCTGCACATCCCACGCCAACCTTACGGTCATGAGAGCCGCCATACCTGCGCCTGGCACATCACTTTATAGCTTCCAAATGAGCTGAGATGTTGGGTAAAGCTTGAAATGAGGAAAGTAACTACAATCATGAGACAGAATGATTCAACAGCAAGGGGGGGGGGGGGTAAACATACTAAAATACCATTAAAACTCATAAAGTCAAGTTACTTTCCATAAATCAAATAGAAACATATAAAACAAAAATAAGACTTTTTCAACCTTTTAATCTGTTTGCTATCACTAAAAAATTAAAAAATAAACATACTAGTTTTAAAATCCAGTTTTAATATACCATAAGACACAAATGTTTATGACCTGCAGTAACAAACAAATTACAATTAAATAGTTATGCAATGGGCTTCAGAAGGGTCCCAGAACAAAACTTGCCTTGAGGAAATTTATTATTTAAATATAGGAGTATAGAGGAAGAATATCCCTTTAGTTCATTTTTCAGCTCAGAAAACAAACCGCTTCGTGTTCTTGGGTACATATGGTATGCACTTGCGATAGTGCAAGTGTATGCCCGTGAATGCAGCAGAGGCCAGACCAGGCTCATCGTAATGCCTTAGCTGGGATGGCTGGCCAGGGAGCTCTCAGGACTCTCCGTCTCTGGCCCCTCAACGTTGGGGTTTTATGTATGCAGTCACGCCGCACTTTTTATATGGGAGCCAGAGATTCAAACTCAAGGCCTTACACTTACATGGCAATCACTCACTGAATCACCACCCCAGACCCCAAAACCAACAGTTACTTTTTAAATTCTGAAGTCTTAGAGTTTTATCAGCAACAACTGAG